>NC_138886.1:102165582-103365582 GCF_965194825.1 Balaenoptera physalus | reverse complement strand
ATTTGACTTCCCTGAGGATTAAAGGATTAAAGCATTATTTAATCAGTTGGGGAGAGGTAGATTGATGTGTAAGGGGTGAAAACTAAGAGGCCTTGCTGAACGGACACTGCCTACAAGTGACAAAGTGGTGTGGCTGCTTTGTAGGGTTGTCAAGGCTCTCTCTCTGTCTCTGTGTTTCTGTTGCTCTCTCTCTTTCTCTCTCTCTCTCTCTCCCCTCTGAGGTGATGTTTCCCTAACTCAGCCCTTTGATGTAGGCAATGCTCTTCCTCCTGTCTGTGCCCCCAGATCCTTCCAGCCTCCAGCTTTTTCTACTAAAATAACCTTCCTCTTGGATGGGTCCCACTTGAAACCCCCATTACCCTGGCTTCTCCTGAATAACCCACATCGAGTCCATGTGAAACATACACTCATATTAAGAAAAAAAATTAAACTTGGAAATTAATTTTTTTAAAAGAGGTGGG
Organism: Balaenoptera physalus; assembly: GCF_965194825.1. Lineage (NCBI taxonomy): Eukaryota > Metazoa > Chordata > Mammalia > Artiodactyla > Balaenopteridae > Balaenoptera > Balaenoptera physalus. The sequence continues at coordinate 103,365,121 of NC_138886.1, read as the reverse complement.
CAACATATTTCACATTGGGAGCACAGTCCTATCTGAGGATTACGTAATCATTTACGGGAATGTACCTTGATTGATTTACACTTTGTTATTTTCTAAAGGTCCCAGAGTTAGTGAATTTACATGTAGACCTGTAGATTTTTGTCCAGTAGAGATGCAAATGATTTTTAAAAGGTAACCCCAAAGGTTAGAGTTTATTGCCCTGTTGAGCATTAACCAGTGTGTTGACCCAGCAATCTTACCTACACATTCATGTATTATATCATGTTGTACATATAGACCCAGCTCTTTGAATGTTCTTTGAGTCAGCCGTATCATCTTTCTGGTTCCCTCAGGAATTAAATCATTGACATGTGCTCATCAACGTGCTTGTATAGGAGTTCTGCTTTTAACTTTTTGAAAAGTATCCTGTATCACCTGTGACCTGCACCCAGAGATGCACACACTCCACATAAAGTAATTCTTTCCTCTTTGTCCTTAAACCAATGAATGGTTACAGATCTCATCCTGAAAACGTTCAAGTGTAAGCCAGGCTGGCCGACTGTATCTAGGTAGGACCAAAGAGGCCAATCAAAGCTCTATGCCTGATCTCTTCATACCCTTTCTCACTAGGTTGAATAAAGTGGAAGTCACAACTTCTCTCTTCCCACATGAAGGATACTGCTCCTGTCCTCCAAAACCATCTCCACAAAATTGTTTCTCCAATGCCCTTTATACCTTAGTATTAAGATTCTAAGTTATCATTACATCATACTTACTCTTTTGGTGTTGGATAAATATACAGGGCTTACATTACAAAGACTTTGTAAATGCTATTAAGCTATATATAGTTATGTTAAACTATTGTCTTTTTGAGTTGTTGAGAAGTCCTATACCATTCGGATTCTCAAAAATTTATCTATGCGTTCATTTTTTCCTTTCTCATAATAATAATTATGACCTAATCATCATTGTTAATTTCCTGAAGTTTTACATTGAGTGCTTTGTACGAAGCATGTTTTACATCTTTGTTCTGCATTTTCCAGTGGTACTTTTAAATCTGAAAAATATTAGAAACACGTATGCTTCTATTATTAAAAAAAAAATGTTCTTTAACTTTTGTTTTTCCTTTGTTGTTGTTTTTACTTTATAAAATATTGATTGTTCATTTGGACCTTTTAGAAAGATTGCCTATTATTATTACTTTTCTCACATTTTCTATGTCTATTTTTTTTAGCCCTGACTTCTAGTAAATTTCCTTAACTTTGGCTTGAAATCATTCAATTAGATTGTTTTTTAAACTTCTGGTTGTTAAAAAGTAATTTTTATTCTTTCAATATTTACTTTTATAAGCCACATGTTCTTATTTCATGAATTCAATCTGTTCTTATTACTTTGAAGATAGTCATTACAATAAAAAAAAATCATTTTATTCTGTTTCATACACAGTTTGTTTTTCTAAGTTTCTCCACTCTGTTACCATGTACAGGCCTGTCTTCATGCTAGGACATTCCTCCAAATGTCTAGTGATCAAACATTATCCTCTTATGTTTAAATGAGGTGTGGAAAACCTGGGGCCTCCATTACTGAGCCATCTTGGGTTCCATCGTTTGAGTCAACTTTCTTCCAGGCTCTCCTTGGCAATCCTGAGCTCTAGTTTTCTCTCAGTTAAAACCTTCCTCTGATTTCTAACTTTCAAACGTTTTCCATATGTAGTCACTTCTCCTATTATGCTTTCCTCCTCCTACTTTACCTAAAGAGATTAGAAGACAAGGATTTGGGATCAGGGATCCAGTCTGTCAAGTTCAAACAGAAATCTCACCCATTCATTCTTCTCTCTCCCCCGCGATGGTCTTATTACTTATGTAAAATTTAGATTCCTTGTATTTTAATCCAAAAAAGCAACAAATCCAAGAGAGAGTAATTCCAGAACTACAGTGGTAAATTTTAAAAATACCGTAAGTAATAAAGCCTTATGACTGTTCGCCCTATCATGTCAGTTTTATAATTAAATGACTAAAGATGGATTTTAATTCTGAGGTATTATCACTGTTTTCACAGTCAACCTGGTTGACTTGGGAGGCACTTTTATCAGCAGACTCTCAATCATATTGTTGACTAATAATTCTTTCACAGAACTCGTTCAATACTCTTTAAAAGGAATCAGTCTTCCTGAGGACTTCCCAGGTGGTCCAGTGGTTGAGACTTTGCCTTCCAATGCAGGGGGTACAGTTTCGATGCCTGATCAGAGAGCTAAGATCACACATGCTTCATGGCCAAAAAAAACCCAAAACATAAAACAGAAACAACATTGTAACATATTCAATAAAGACTTTAGAAATGATCCACATCAAAAAAATCTTAAAAATAAAAAAGAGAATCAGTCTTTCTGCTGTGCCCTTTATCATCGTTCTGAAATCTCAGCTGCCCAAAAACCCTACATTGCATTCTCCTACATGCTAAAATGTGGAGCCGTGAGGTTTCTTTTGTTTCTAACATAGTCTTTTACTTTTCCATGTCTTAAAAAAAAAAACAAAACCCTAATCTAACAAAGAGCGACAAACTGGGTTTTCTTTATATACCTGCAGGCAGTATTCAAAATTATGCCTAAGTTTCCACTCCATCTGCCAGTCAGCTGTGCCTGCTTCCTTCTTCTTTGGGCTTCATAGTGTTCTCCCAACTCCTCCTCAAAAGCTGCTCCCTGTCCCCAGACACAATGTGTCCCCCACTCACACCCCCATCTTCATTACCTCTTAAGTTCTTTCTATACGCAACTTAAACCACGTGCAGGGGCAGTGATTATGACTGAGGTTTCTCCATTTTCATACATCTCCCCGTATTTGGGAATGTATTATCTGCATCACTAAGTACCACTGCCTTCCTGGATTCCTGAGAAATACTCTAAGAAAAGCTTCTAAGCTAGTTATTCAAAACTTCTTAATCCAATGACTTCAGATGTAAATTTCTTATTGTTAGTGATTCTAACAAGACTCTTAACATTGTTTGCCAATCATTTACCTTCTTCAATATCAAAAACATTGTAGAATGGACAAATTCTTAGAAAAGCACAACTTTCTGAGACTGAACCAGGAAGAAACAGAAAATATAAACAGACTAATCACAAGCACTGAAATTAAAACTATGATTAAAAATCTTCCAGCAAACAAAAGCCCGGGGCCAGATGGCTTCACAGGCAAATTCTATCAAACATTTAGAGAAGAGTTAACACCCATCCTTATCAAACTCTTCCAAAATATACCAGAGGGAGGAACACTCCCAAACTCATTCTACAAGGCCATCATCACCCTGATACCAAAACCAGACAAAGTTGTCACAAAAAAAGAAAACTACAGGCCAATATCACTGATGAACATAGATGCAAAAATCCTGAACAAAATACTAGCAAACAGAATCCAACAGCACCTTAAAAGGATCATACAACATGATCAACTGGGGTTTATCCCAGGAATGCAAGGATTCTTAAAAATATGCAAATCAATCAATGTGACACACCGTATTAAGAAACTGAAGGATAAAAACCATAGGATCACCTCAATAGATGAAGGAAAAGTTTTTGACAAAATTCAACATCCATTTAAGATAAAAACTAGCCAGAAAGTAGGCATAGTCAAAACTTACCTCAACATAATAACTGCCATATATGACAAACCCACAGCCAACATCGTTCTCAATGGTGAAAAATTCAAACCATTTCCACTAAGATGAGGAACAATACAAGATTGCACACTCTCACCACTATTATTCAACATAGTTTTGGAAGTTTTAGCAACAGCAATCAGAGACAAAAAAGAAATAAATGGAATCCAAATCAGAAAGGAAGAAGTAAGACTGTCACTGTTTGCAGATGACATGATACTATACACAGAGAATGCTAAAGATGCTACCAGAACACTACTAGTGCTAATCAATGATTTTGGTAAAGTAGCAGGATACAAAATTAATGCACAGAAATCTCTTGCATTCCTAAACACTAATGGTGAAAAATCTGAAAGAGAAATTAAGGAAACACTCCCATTTACCACTGCAACAAAAAGAATAAAATACCTAGGAATAAACCTACCTAAGGAGAAAAAAAACCTGTATACAGAAAACTATAAGACACTGATGAAAGAAATTAAAGATGATACAAACAGATGGAGAGGTATACCATGTTCTTGGATTGGAAGAATCAACATTGTGAAAATGACTCTACTACCCAAAGCAATCTACAGATTCAATGCAATCCTTATCAAACTACCAATGGCATTTTTCACAGAACTAGAACAAAACATTTCACAATTTGTATGGAAACACAAAAGACTCCAAATAGCCAAAGCAATCTTGAGAAAGAAAAATGTAGCTGGAGGAATCAGGCTCCCTGACTTCAGACTATGCTACAAAGCTACAGTAATCAAGACAATATAGTACTGACACAAAAGCAGAAATATAGATCAATGGAACAGGATAGAACCCAGAGATAAACCCATGCATATATGGTCACCTTATCTTTGATAAAGGAGGCAAGAATATACAGTGGAGAAAAGACAGTCTCTTCAATAAGTGGTGTTGGGAAAACTGGACAGCTACATATAAAAGAATGAAATTAGAACACTCCCTAATACCATACACAAAAATAAACTCAAAATGGATTAAAGACCTAAATGTAAGGCCAGACACCATAAAACTCTTAGAGGAAAACATCGGCAGAAAACTCTATGGCATAAATCACAGCAAGATCCTTTTTGACCCAACTCCTAGAGAAATGGAAATAAAAACAAAAATAAACAAATGGGACCTAATGAAACTTAAAAGCTTTTGCACAGCAAAGGAAACCATAAACAAGACAAAAAGACAACCCTCAGAATGGGAGAAAATATTTGCAAATGAAGCAACTGACAAAGGATTAATCTCCAAAATTTACAAGTAGCTCATGCAGCTCAATGTCAAAAAAAAAAAAAACCCAATCCCAAAATGGGCAGAAGACTTAAATAGACATTTCTCCAAAGAAGATATACAGGTTGCCAACAAACACATGAAAGGATGCTCATCATCACTAATCATTAGAGAAATGCAAATCAGAACCACAATGAGGTATCACCTCACACTGGTCAGAATAGCCATCATTAAAAAAATGTACAAATAATAAATGCTGGAGAGGGTGTGGAGAAAAGGGAACACTGTTGCACTGTTGGTGGGAATGTAAATTGATACAGCCACTATGGAGAACAGTATGGAGGTTCCTTATAAAACTAAAAATTGAACAACCATATGACCCAGCAATCCCACTACTGGGCATATACCCTGAGAAAACCATAATTCAAAAGAATCATGCACCACAATGTTCATTTCAGCACTATTTACAGTAGCCAGGGTATGGAAGCAACCTAAGTGTCCATCGATAGATGAACGGATAAAGAAGATGTGGCACATATATACAATGGAATATTACTCAGTCATAAAAAGAAACCAAATTGAGTTATTTGTAGTGAGGTGGATGGACCTAGAGTCTGTCATACAGAGTGAAGTAAGTCAGAAAGATCAAACAAATACCATATGCTAACACATATATATGGAATCTTAAAAAAAAAAAATGGTTCTGAAGAAACTAGGTGCAGGACAGGAATAAAGATGCAGATAGAGAAAATAGACTTGAGGACACAGGGAGGGAGAAGGATAAGCTGGGACGAAGTGAGAGAGTGTCATGGACTTATATACACTACCAAATGTAAAACAGATAGCTAGTGGGAACCAGCCACATAACACAGGGAGAACAGCTCCATGCTTTGTGACTACCTAGAGGTGTGGGATAGGGAGGGTGGGAGGGAGACACAAGAGAGAGGGGATATGGAGATGTATGTATACGTATAGCTGATTCACTTTGTTATACAGCAGAAACTAACACACCATTGTAAAGCAATTATACTCCAGTAAAGATGTTAAAAAAAAAAAAAAATCATTGTAGAAAACTCAACACGTGGTGCAAAGGATGACCACCCTCCAGCTCTAGTTGATTGGGGACCAGAAGGAAACACCACGATTATATTCATTCTCTCATATTGAGATATGCATAGAATGTCTACCTGCACAGTTTACCTGCTGAAATAAGACGGGCTAAAACATACATAGAAGAAATGGTTCATAGCACAGTGTAATGCAGTAGGAGAAACAATGAAATAATCACTCAAAGAACTGTAATAATTTTTAGAATATATATGCTTGTTCAAATCAACACAGATAAAGCCATGGGAAAAATGTAATGGTATAGGAAAAAATTTTGCTTCTGGTCAGACTAAAGCTGAGCCACATCCGTGGGACACACCTGCTAAACAAAGAAACCCCGTAGCATGTTCTCCTGCTTTTCGGACCCTCTTTCTCTCTCTCCATATATATATAATTTTTTGTCATTAAAAAATATATGGCATGACCTTTTACTTTTTTGCTAATTCTAAGATAAGGAAAGATATTGATTCTTTAAATATGTAAGCTCACTCAGCTGTTAATGAAATGATCTTTCATAGCTTAATATTAGCATTTAAAAAATGAGCCAACCAAAAATTTTGAAGGAAATGTAATTCATTTCATCAATTTTATTTTTAATGCACATTTTAAAAAATCGCATAACTGATTTGAGTGTTAATTATTTTTCTGGTAAGAAAGCAAATTCTCTTGTCTTTTGGGTAAGAACACTATCTCTTCATTCTGCGCAGATACAATTGAAATCAGTAGGGGACAGGATTTAGTACAGAGCTCTACATACCTGTCAGGCTTACTATGGATGAGGTCCTTACTGGATGTTGGAGGACATAAGCTGTGTTTCTCAGCTGCTGACTTGTGGGGAACATTCCTGACAGCCCCTCCTTGAAGATGCCCACAGTGGTCAGAAGCTCATGAGATCTGTTGGAATTGAGAACATTGAAGGTGTGGTGCGGAGCTGAGCAGTTAGCCATAGGCTGCTCTAAGTTAAAGGTGAAGAGACCATGTTCAAGAAGCAGCAGAGAAACTCTGGCCAGACTTGGCTTTCCTGGAAGCCAGCAGTCCACAGTGACCCTTGATAAGTTCCCTCTGGACCTTCCAGGCATAGTCTTGACCCTTTGGCCCCACCTCTTTACATATGCTCAGCACTTGCTTCTTCCCTTTTAGACTACATATAAACTCCTGGTTACCAGGGTTTACTCATCGTGATCTGAGCTATGAATTGTCTGCACATAGCAGGAGCTCAGAAAGTCCATCTTAAGTTAAAGGGCTGCCCTAGTTGGCTTTCACGCTGCCCCATTATAATCATGACTTGTTGGTGAAAGTAAACTCAGTGTTAGGATCCTCTGTGTCTGAGGTCAGGAGGCAGTTGGGCGGCATCAGGGAGTGGGAGGCACTGTACTCCAGGCTCACAAAATGAAGCGGGGCCAGATCTGAAAAGCAGCACACCATCTGGACCCGACAAAACCTCACTATCAGCAGGGCCCTGGCTGCCTGCCCCTACAGCTTCAACACAGGCCCTGCTATTTTTATGACTGTCATAAAAAAAGAAAAAAATCGGAGTCATCTCAAAAGATCAAATAATAATACTATGCATAACACAGGCGTGCCCTATGGAGCCGCACTTATCCAGAGGTGGTGTCCACAGATGGCTCCAGAACACTCGATGTAAAAGTCCTGAACCCAGATGCAGCAATCGGATATCACTTTTTCTAATCCATTGCCACGTTTAAATCTGGAAAAGGAATGCATTAAAATTTGAATCAATCTCAATGGGGAGGGAATAGAATAACCCTGAAAACCCTGGCTTAATCTTGTTTTTTTTTTTCAGCTTTCATCAACAAATGACAGTTTTCATTATACTGGAAAGTAGCAATTGGAATGGTCACTGACCCACTATTCACATGCATTGCAAGTATAAACGTGTACAGAAAGAACTGAAAAAATACAAACCCATGAATAAATTTAGGAATAGATAGATCACAGCATTAACAGCCTGTTTAAAATGTGCTTCTGTGAGGCTTTTACTAAAGAACAGCTGCTGGTGTAAACTGACTTGCTTTATGTTTTCTTTATAATTCATAAATTTCATTTATAATTTCAAAAAAATTCCCTTATAATCTTAAAGAAATCCACAGGTGAAAAATCTAAGTCCCAGAAAGCAAAAGCGCTTGGCCAAGTTCACTCCATCAAACTTAGACCAACAACTCCTATGTTTGGCCTAGAACCTAGAGTAAGACAATTGGTGGACATCACTGAAATGCTAGCAGACACAGAGTTACTTCCTTTGAAAATTTGAATTATATTCTTTCAATCTTCTGTTATCAAGAGTTTTTTATTGCTGTTTTAATTTCTTTTTTAAGTGATTTTTGATATTATACAAATAATTATTTTAAAAGCTCAGCTTTTGAGATGAAGTATTTGTTCTCACCTCTGCCCCTCTCTGCTCTTCACAGACTCAGGGAAGGACAGATCCAATGGATCCACTTTTAGGATAGCTCCTCACTTGGGTGGCAAAGGTGGTGCTGGTCCTTGTCTGAGAGCTCATGTCTGCCAGGGACCTCACAGAGTGAGGCTTCCTCACAGAGTGGTCATTGTGATCCAAAAGTCCATGTTTCAGGCGACAGAAAGTTGAAGCAGTCTGTCTTAAGGCCTCAGCCTGGGAACTGTCATTTCTGCTTTATTCTATTGGTCAAAGCAGTTACGGAGCTTACCCAGATTTAAGGGACAGAAATTAAACCCTGCCTTACAAAAGGAGAAGAAGCAGCAAAGAATTTGCAGACATCCTTGATGTACTGTGATATTACTGACATACTTTCAGATTCCAATTCAACCAAAGCCTCAACCACGTGACACCTTTAGAAGTAAATCCTTTCACACACATTATTTCATTTAAATATGTTTGAGTCTCACATTAATCCAATGAAGCAAACATCACTTGTTATTTCTAGTTAACAAAGGACAAAACAGGCTCAGAGTGATGAAGTAATATACATATTCACTTACTGAATTTCACCTACATTTTCTTCTCATGTTGGCAGTGGCTAGTTCTCTTAAGTATTTAGTCTGTTTAAAACCTTTCTTATGTTTTAGGAAACAAACAATGAAAGAGTTGTCCCTCTAATAAACTTAGCAATACAAAAAAGGGAAATTAAAAAAAAAAAAATAGCTGAGGTCCAAAGAAAACCTGAGCCAGAAGTACCTCTCTGTGGGTGTTCAATGGATCTGTGTCAGGAAGCATGAGCTCTCTGTCTACACCTCACTGGAAGCTACAGTAACCTCCCTTTCAGAGTGGGAAAGAGGATATGAGAATGTAACTGCTCCTTTCTTTTAAACAATTTTTAACATTTTAATTAAAATTTATTAATACTTATAAAAATCTTCACACTTCTAGCATCCAATTAACATTCACTTGCCAATATAAATATCATGCTTCAGGTGTGGTATGTGTAGATTTGCATACCATACATATATACACCTTTTGCATATGTACACATTTTGGGGTAATATGTGAATTGTTTAATATTGCACAATGATCTTCACCTTCCATGTACAACCACTGTGAATGTCATGCTAATTTTTGTGTATTTCTAGAACCACAAAGAGAAACTAGAAAGTGGGTCTTTGACACTACTCTGAAATTATACTTTTTTAAATGCAGGAATCTATAAAGTTCATATTATTTGAGAAGGATTTGTCACTTTAAACAGTTTATCTTTTCTCTTACCTAAACTTCTTCCCTTCCACTCAATTCTATGCTGCTCCCCAGAGTGCACCGATGCGGGCAGTGGCATATTTTATTTTGTTTTGTTTTGTTTTATTTTATTTTATGTTCATTTTCAAACTGCTCCTTAAACATATCTTCACACTATCCTCTTTGTATTTAGCCCCCCCCCAACTCCCCCCCTCCCAAATACATCATTGGCAGGCTACAAATATGCAAATAGGGCTGACTGTAGAATATCTATGGGGTGCTCTGTTAAGTTATTCCTTATCCATCTGCTTTACAGCTACCCAAATGAGTTTGGTGTGGTCTTTTGTCATATTTTTTTTTGTGCCTTATTTACAATTAAAAATCACACAACAACTCTTTATTGCTATTTTAGTGAGGTTTCTGAAGAGACTGGAAGTTAATGCGTGTATTAAACTTGCCATCTTTAACTAGACATCTATTCTATGTGTTGATATTGATAGCGTTCTATGTGGTTTAGAATTAAACTTCTTCTTGGTCCTGAAGTGCTGGAAATACTCCTGAGAGCCCTTCTCCTAGATCAGGATCATACAGGGAACCTTATCACTAAGAATGATAGGTAACTGCTCTTCTCATCCCAGCATAAGACTAGAGGCTTATTATTTGCAGGGGGTAAAGCAGAGGTCTTTGAATTGAGATCCACCAGGCACATGAGAGCAAGGAACTGTATTAATTCAGCAAAAGATCACATACTGAAAGGTGAGGTATCCAGCCCTTTTCTTCCAAATCAAATCACTATGACCATGAGGATTATACAAGTGAGCAGGAGCCTGAAAGATTTTTCTCTATAGTACTGACCAGCCTAAGAGAAGAGACTCTAAATATTGACAGTAGGGGCCCAGCCAGACTAATCTATACTCTAGGATCTAAAGAGAAATCCACAGTTTGATGGACAGCCATCAATCACTGGACATTCACAGATGTCTCTCATTTGAAAGACGGAGGCTAAAACAAGCGAATAGAGATAAAATCAACTTGGAGGAAACCAAGACTATCTGAAATAAAAAAGAAGCCTCAAAAACATACAGTTAAAATTCTTAGAAAAGGAAGATATTGCAAACAAAAAGCAAAGCAAGAACTGCATACTATGAAAATACAAAGTCTTAGGCAATATAATGACATCGAACAGCTAAACAAAATTACTGGAAACTAGAAGACAACAGAACAATGTCTTCAAATTAATAGAGGAAATATTTTCTAACCTAGAATTCCATGCCTATCCAAAATATTAATTAAGAGTGAGGGTAGAATTACAAAATGTTTGCCATCATCTGAATGTTTGTATCCCCTCAGTATTAATATTTTAAATACTATTCCTGTGCAATGGGAGGTATGGCCTTTGGGAGGTTATTAGGTCATGAAGGTGGGCCCCTCCTGAATGGGATTAGTGCTCTTTCTTATAAAAGAGACCCCAGAGGGCTCCCTTCCCTCTTCTACCATATGAGGAAATGGTGAGAAAATGGCTATCCATGAACCAGGAAGTGGGTTCTCACCAGACACTGGATCTGCCAATGCCTTTATCTTGGACTTTTCAGCCTCCAGAACAGTAAGAAATAAATTGCTATTGTTTTTAACCCACTCAATCTATGATATTATGTTATAGTATCCCAAACAGATTTGGTTATAAATTATTGAAGAATGGGTTTCTCCAAAACAATAAAGTAAATTGACGTTAATATTTATTAAGTATTTACAATGCATTTTCCCAAACAATTTACATCTATTATATATCTATTATATAATTAATCTCTCTACAACAATCCAGCTCATGTGTACAATGATCAATCTCCTATTACATCTGAAGATACCAAGGCCCAGAGGAGGTAAGTAAAAAGATAGTACAGTCAAGATACTTCCCTTCATCTTCCTCTCTTGAAATGCATGGGAGATTATTTAGAAAAAAAGGATAATAGGCATTAAAACCCAAATCAGCTGTATGTTCAAAGAAACAAGAAACAGGTCACAAACAACCAATCATGAACCATACTCACCAAGAACTGTGACATCCAGACTGAGACAAGACTACAGGCACCCTTGGACCTCAAGCAGGACACACAGATTTCTCTCTGTGTAAGTTTCACAGTCTTTAATGTCATATTCAATGAGCCTGGATTAGAAAGATGAGACTCAAGGCAAGGCCAAGCTAGGGAAAGGCCCATGGTGTGCTCTGGTGTGTGATGCCTCTGGTATTCTGTTTTCTTTGCTGGTTCTACCATGGACAGCTTTGTCCCTGTCACCTCCTCTACTGGTCTCTAAATACTGAACTTTCTTTATGTTCAATCCTAGATCCCCTTCTCTACTTTTTCTAAACTCTTCCATGTGTCTTTACTCACTCCCATAGCTTCCAACACTGCAAAGAAGTGACACATTTTTGGCTCTGCTTTGTCCTCAGAGCTCCAGTTTTGTATGTCTAATACTGATACGACTGATATGGACTTAATGTTTATGCCACCACCACCCCTCTAATTCATATAATGAAACCCTAATGCCAGTGTGGCTGTATTTGGATATGGGCCTATAAGGAAGTAATTAAGGTGAAACAAAGTCTTAAAAGTGAGGTCCTGATATGACAGGATTAGTGTCCTTATAGGAAGAGACAACCTCACTCTTTTTCGTGCACACACAGAGAAAAGACCATGTGAGCCCACAAAGAGAAAGTGGTCATCTGCCAATCAAGAAGAGAGCCCTCACCAGAAACTGATCATGTTGATCACTTTGATCTTGGACTTCCAGGACTGTGAGAAAAAATTTTCTGTTGTTTAAGCCACGCAACCTGAATAGACTAATACAATCCTTTCATGAATAACCATGATTATTTCAAGTTTAATATTTTCTAACTGAAGTCTTGATTTTCCCTCAAAAACAGTCTTTTTCCACATCTAAGATTTTAAGCTGGAAATCTGGGAGTCATTTTGCCTGTTGGTTGTGGAGATCTGAAAGTATCTAAGGTTTTGTCAGCTTCTCTTATCAGTCTCAATATCACACTTGAATGCTCTAAAGATCTGATCTTTTACTTTTCCCTGTCACTCACGCCAGCAGTAGACTCTCTATAGATAAAGGAAGGTGTAGTACTTTGTTACTGAACCAGTTATTTTACAGTCACTATTTCATTTAATTACTTTAATAATTGTTCCATAGCCTTACTCCATGATCTTGCTGACTTTTTAAAAGCAAATTTATTGAGACATTATTTATGTACCATAAAACTTACTATTTTAAGTGTAAATTTCAAAAAAAAATTCTTAGTAAATGTTGAGTGGTGTGACTGTAATCACAATCCGATTTTAGAATATTTACATTATTCCACACAGAACATTTATAGTCACTAACAATCACTCCACATTCCTATCTCTAGGCCCAGACATTCATTAATATAAATTCTGTATCTACAGATTTTCCTTTTTCATAAATTTTATATAAATGGAATCATACAATATGTGATATTTTATGTCTGGCTTTTTTAACTTAGCATAACGGTTTTAAGATTCTTCCATGTTTTAGCTTACATGAGTCTTTTATTTTCTTTTATCGCCAAATAGTATTTCAGCATATAGATATACTGCATGTGTTTACCCATTTAACAGTTGGTAGACATTTGAGTTTTTTCCAGTTAGTGACAATTATAAATAATGCTGCTATGATCATTCATATACAGGTCTTTTTTAACCCTATACTTTTGTTCCACTTGTGAAGAGTCCTAGAAATGGATTTATTGGTTTGTATGGTTAATTCAAACTTAACCTTTTAAGACACTGTCAAATTGTTTTCCATTTTACATTTATACTAGCAATGTATGTAAAATTCCATTTTTACTATGTTATTGTCAATACGTGGTCTCATCTGTCTTTTGATTACAATCATGCTAGAGGTCGTGGATTATATCTCATAGTGGTTTAATCTGCTTTTCCCTAATTACCAGTGAACATCCTTTCATGTGCTTTTTGGCAGTTTGCATATATTATTTGAAGAAATGTCTTTTCTGTTAATCGTTCCTTTTAATTATCTTTTTTTAAATAATTAATTAATTAATTTTTATTTTTGGCTGTGCTGGGTCTTCGTTTCTGTGCGAGGGCTTTCTCCAGTTGCGGCGAGCGGGTGCCACTCTTCATCACGGTGCGCGGGGCTCTCACTGTCGTGGCCTCTACCATTGCGGAGCACAGGCTCCAGATGCGCAGGCTCAGCAGTTGTGGCTCACGGGCTTAGTTGCTCCGTGGCATGTGGGATCTTCCCAGACCAGGGCTCAAACCCGTGTACCCTGCATTGGCAGGCAGATTCTTAACCACTGCATCACCAGGGAAGCCCCTTAATTATCGTTACTGTGTTGTAAGAGCTCTTTATACATTCTGGATATAAGTTCCTTAACAGACATATTACTTGTAAATATTTTCTCTCAGTAGGTGGATTGTCTTTTTATTTTCTTTTTTCTTTTGAATTTTATTTTATTTATTTTTTATACAGCAGGTTCTTATTGGTTATCTATTTTATACATATTAGTGTATATATGTCAATCCCAATCTCCCAATTCATCCCACCACCAACACCACCCCCACTGCTTTCCCCCCTTGGTGTCCATATGTTTGTTCTCTACATCTGTATCTCTATTTCTGCCTTGCAAACTGGATCATCTGCACCATTTTTCTAGATTCCACATATATGTGTTAATATACAACATTTGTTTTTCTCTTTCTGACTTACTTCACTCAATAGGACAGTCTCTAGGTCCATCCATGTCTCTCTAAATGACCCAATTTTGATCCTTTTTATGACTGAGTAATATTCCATTGTATATATGTACCACACCTTCTTTATCCATTCATCTGTCGATGGGCATTTAGGTGGCTTCCATTACCTGGCTATTGTAAATAGTGCTACAATAAACATTGGGGCGCATGTGTCTTGTTGAATCACTGTTTTCTCTGGGTATATGCCCAGTAGAGGTATTGCTGGGTCATATGGGAATTCTATTTTTAGTTTTTTAAGGAATCTCCATACTGATCTCTATAATGGCTGCATCAATTTACATTCCCACCAACAGTGCAAGTTGATTCCCTTTTCTCCACACTCTCTGTAGCATTTGCTGTTTGTAGATTTTCTGATGATGCCCATTCTCCCCAGTGTGAGGTGATACCTCATTGTAGTTTTGATTTGCATTTCTCTGATAATTAATGATGTTGAGCAGCTTTTCATGTGCCTCTTGGCCATCTTCGTTGGAGAAATGTATATTTAGCTCTTCGCCCTCATTTTTTAATTGGGTTGTTTGTTTTTTTGATATTGAGCTGCATGAGCTGCTTGTAAATTTTGGAGAGTAATCCTTTGTTAGTTGCTTCATTTGCAAGTATTTTCTCCCATTCTGAGGGCTGTCTTTTCATCTTGTTTATAGTTTCCTTTGCTGTGCAAAAACTTTGAAGTTTCATTAGGTCTCATCTATTTATTTTTGTTTTTAGTTCCATTACTCTAGGAGGTGGGTCAAAAATATTTTGCTATGATTTATGTCAAAGAGTGTTCTTCCTATGTTTTCCTCTAAGAGTTTTATAGTGTCTGGTTTTACATTTAGGTCTTTAATCCATTTTGAGTTTATTTTTGTGTATGATGTTAGGGAGTGTTCTAATTTCATTCTTTTACATGTAGGTGTCCAGTTTTCCCAGCACCACTTATTGAAGAGATTGTCTTCTCTCCATTGTATATTCTTGCTTCTTCTGTCATAGATTAGTTGACAGTAGGTGCGTGGGTTTATCTCTGGGCTTTCTATCCTGTTCCATTGATCTATGTTTCTGTTTTTGTGCCAGTACCATATTGTCTTGATTAATGTAGCTTTGTAGTATAGTCTGAAGTCAGGGAGTCTGATTCCTCCAGCTCTTTTTTTTTCCCCCTCAGTGTTACTTTGGCTATTTGGGTTTTGTGTCTCCCTACATACTTTAAGATTTTTTGTTCTAGTTCTGTAAAAACTGCTGTTGGTAACTTGATAGGGATTACATTGAATCTGTAGATTGCTTTGGGTAGTATGGTCATTTTCACAATATTGATTCTTCCAATCCACAAACATGGTATATCTCTCCATGTGTTTGTGTCATCTTTGATTCTTTTCATCAGTGTCTTACAGTTTTCTGAGTACAGGTCTTTTACCTCCTTAGGTAGGTTTAATCCTAGGTATTTTATTCTTTTTGTTGCAATGGTGAATGGGATTTTTTCCTAATTTCTATTTCTGATATTTCATTGCTAGTGAATGAATGGAATCCCAGAGATTTCTGTGCATTAATTTTTTATCCTGCAACTTTACTAAATTCTTTGATTAGCCCTAGTAATTTTCTGGTGGCATCTTTAGGATTATCTATGTATAGTATCATGTCATCTGCAAACAGTGACAGTTTGCTTCTTCTTTTCCAATTGGTATTCTTTTATTTCTTTTTCCTCTATGTGCCGTGGCTAGGAGTTCCAAATATATGTTGAATTATAGTGGCGAGAGTGGACATCCTTGCCTTATTCCTGATCTTAGAGGAAATGCTTTCAGTTTTTCACCATTGAGAATGATGTTTGCTGTGGGTTTGTCATATATGGCCTTTATTATGTTGAGGTAGGGTCCCTCTATGCCTACATTCTGGAGAGTTTTTATCATAAATGGTGTTGAATCTTGTCAAAAGATTTTTCTGCATCTATTGAGATTATCATATGGTTTTTATCCTTCAGTTTGTTAATATGGTGTATCACATTGATTGATTTGTGTATATTGAAGAAGCCCTGCATCCCTGGGATAAATCCCACTTGATCAATGAGTATGATCCTTTTAATGTGTTGTTGGATTCTGTTTGCTAGTATTTTGTTGAGGATTTTTGCATCTATATTCTTCAGTGTTATTGGTCTGTAATTTTCTGTTTTTGTAGTATCTTTGTTTGGTTTTGGTATCAGGGTGACAGTGACCTTGTAGAGTGAGTTTGGGAGTGTTCCTTCCTCTGCAATTTTTTGGAAGAGTTTGAGAAGGATGGGTGTTAGCTCTTCTCTAAATGTTTGCTAGAATTCACCTGTAAAGCCATCTGGTCCTGGACTTTTGTTTGTTCGAAGATATTTTTTTAGATTTTATATATATATATATATATATATATATATATATATATATATTAACAACTTTATCCGAGTATAATTGCTTTACAATGGTGCATTAGTTTCTGGTTTTTAACAAATTGAATCACAGTTTCAATTTCATTACTTGTGATAGGTCTCTTTAAATTTTCTAATTCTTCCTGGTTTAGTCTTGGAAAATCGTACCTTTCCCAGAATTAGTCCATTTCCTCCAGGTTGTCCATTTTATTGGCATAGAGTTGCTTGTAGTAGTCTCTTATGATCCTTTGCATTTCTGTGGTGTCCGTTGTAACTTCTACTTTTTCATTTCTAAGTTTATTGATTTGAGTCCTCTCCTTTTTCTTGATGAGTCTGGCTAAAGTTTTATCAATTTTGTTTATCTTGTCAAAGAACCAGCTTTTAGTTTTATTGATCTTTGCTATTTTTTTATTTGTTTCTATTTCATTTATTTCTGCTCTGATCTTTATGATTTCTTTCCTTCGACTCACTTTGGGTTTTGTTTGTTTTTCTTTCTCTAGTTCCTTTAGGTGTAAGGTTAGATTGTTTATTTGAGATTTTTCTTATTTCTCGAGGTAGAATTGTATTCGTATAAACGTCCGTTAGGACTGCTTTTGCTGCATTCCATAGGTTTTGGATTGTCGTGTTTTCATTGTCGTTTGTCTCTAAGTATTTTTTGATTTCTTTACTGATCTCATGGGTATTTAGTACCATACTGTTTAGCCTCCATGTGTTTGTGTTTTTTACGTTTTCTTCCTGTAATTTATTTCTAATCTCATAGCGTCATGGTCAGAAAAGATGCTTGATATGATTCCAATTTTCTTAAATTTACCGAGGCTTGATTTGTGACCCAAGATGTGATCTATTCTGGAGAATGCTCTGTGTGCACTTTAGAAGAAAGTGTAATCTGCTGTTTTCGGATAGAATGTCCTAAAGTATCAATTAAATCTATCTGGTCTATTGTGAAATTTAAAGATTGTGTTTCCTTATTAAATTTCTGTCTGGATATCTGTCCATTGGTGTAAGTGAGGTGTTAAAGTCCCGCACTATTATTGTGTTACTGTCGATTTCCTCTTTTATAGCAGTTAACATTTGCCTTATGTATTGAGGTGCTCCTATGTTGGGTGCATATATATTTATTATTGTTATGTCTTCTTCTTGGATTGATCCCTTGATCACTATATATTGTCCTTCCTTGTCTCATGTAACACTCTTTATTTTAAAGTCTATTTTCTCTGATATGAGAATTGCTACTCCAACTTTATTTGGATTTCCACTTTAATGGAATACCTTTTTCCATCCCCTCACTTTCAGTCTGTATGTGTCCCTAGGTCTGAAGTGGGTTTCTTGTAGACAGCATATATATGGGTCTTATTTTTGTATCCATTCAGTGAGCCTATGTGTTTTGGTTGGAACATTTAATCCATCTACATTTAAGATAATTATCGATATGTATGTTCCTATTACCATTTTCTTAAATTTGGGGGGTTTGTTTTTGTAAGTCCTTTTCTTCTATTGTGTTTCCCACTTAAAGAAGTTCCTTTAGTATTTGTTGTAGAGCTGGTTTGGTGGTGCTGAATTCTCTAACTTTTGCTTGTCTGTAAAGCTTTTGATTTCTCTGTCAAATCTGAATGAAATCCTTGCCAGGTAGAGTAATCTTGGTTGTAGGTTCTTCCCTTTCATCACCTTAAATATATCGTGCTACTGCCTTCTGGCTTGTAGAGTTTCTGCTGAGAAATCAGCTGTTATCCTTATGGGAGTTCCCTTGTGTGTTATTTGTCATTTTTTGTTTGTTGTTTTTTGAATAATTTTTCTTTGTCTTTAATTTTTGTCAGTTTGATTACTATGTGTCTCGGTGTATTTCTCCTTGGGTTTATCCTGCCTGGGACTCTCTGTGCTTCCAGGACTTGAATAACTATTTCCTTTCCCATGTTAGGGAAGTTTTCAACTATAATCTCTTCAAATATTTTCTCAGATCCTTTCTCTCTCTCTTCTCCTTCTGGGACCCCTATAATGTGAATGTTGGTGCATTTAATGTTGTCCCAGAGGTCTCTTAGGCTGTCTTCATTTCTTTTCATTCTTTTTACTTTATTCTATTCCACAGCAGTGAATTCCACCAATCTGTCTTCCTGGTCACTTATCAGTTCTTCTCCCTCAGTTATTCTGCTACTGGTTCCTTCTAGTGTATTTTTCATTTCAGTTATTGTATTGTTCATCTCTGTTTGTTTGTTCTTTAATTTTTCTAGGTCTTTGTTAAACATTTATTGCATCATCTTGATCTTTGCCTCTGTTCTTTTTCTGAGGTCCTGGATCATGTTCACTATCATTATTCTGAATTCTTTTTCTGGAACATTGCCTATCTCCACTTCATTTAGTTGTTTTTCTAGGGTTTTATCTTGTTCCTTCTTCTGGTACATAGTCCTCTGCCTTTTCACTTTGTTTAGCTTTCTGTGAATGTTGTTTTCGTTCCACAGGCTGCAGGATTGTAGTTCTTCTTACTTCTGCTGTCTGTCCTCTGGTGGATGAGGCTATCTAAGTGGCTTGTGCAAGCTTCCTGATGGGAGGGACTGGTGGTGGGTAAAGGTGGGTGTTGCTCTGGTGGGCAGAGCTCAGTAAAACTTTAATCCACTTGTCTGCTGATAGGTGGTGTTGAATTCACTTCCTGTTGGTTGTTTGGCCTGAGGAGACCCAGCACTGGAGGCTACAGGCTATTTGGTGGGGCTGATGGTGGAGTCTTGGAAAGCTCATGCCAAGGAGTATTTCCCAGAAGTTCTGCTGTCAGTGTCCTTGTCCCCGTGGTGAGCCACAGCCACCCTTGCTTCTGCAGGAGACCCTGCAACACTAGCATGTAGGTCTGGTTCTGTCTCCTATGGGGTCACTGCTCCTTCCCCCTGAGGCCTGATGTGCACACTAATTTGTGTGTGCCCTCGAAGAGTGGAGTCTTTGTTTCCCCCAGTCCTGTCAAAGTCCTGCAATTAAATCCCTCTAGCCTTCAAAGTTTGATTCTCTGGGAATCCTCCTCCCATTGCCCGACCCCCAGGTTGGGAAGCCTGACACAGGGCTTAGAACCTCCACTACAGTCGGTGGACTTCTGTGGTATAATTGTTCTCCAATTTGTGAATCACCCACCCAGTGGTTATAGGATTTGATTTTATTGTGATTGCACCCCTCCCCCCATCTCACTGTGGCTTCTCTTTTGTCTTTGGATGTAGGGTATCTTTTTTGGTGAGTTCCAGTGTCTTCCTGTCAATGATTGTTCAGCAGTTAGTTGTGAGTTCAGTGCTCTCGCAAAAGGGAGTGTGTGCACCTCCTTCTACTCCACCATCTTGAACCCCCCTCTCTTTCTTTTCTTTTCATTTTTTTTTAAACATCTTTATTGGGGGGATATAATTGTTTTACAATGGTGTGATAGTTTCCGCTTTATAACAAAGTGAATCAGTTATACATATACATATGTTCCCATATCTCTTCCCTCTTGCATCTCCCTCCCTCCCATCCTCCCTATCCCACCCCTCTAGGTGGTCACAAAGCACTGAGCTGATCTCCCTGTGCTATGTGGTTGCTTCCCACTAGCTATCTATTTTACGTTTGGTAGTGTATATATGTCCATGCCACTCTCTCACTTTGTCACAGCTTACCATTCCCCCTCCCCATATCCTCAAGTCCATTCTCTAGTAGGTCTGTGACTTTATTCCCGCCTTACCACTAGGTTCTTCATGATCTTTTTTTTTTTCCTTGGATTCCATATATATGTGTTAGCATACTGTATTTGTTTTTCTCTTTCTGACTTACTTCACTCTGTATGACAGACTCTAACTCCATACAACTCACTACAAATAACTCAATTTCATTTCTTTTTATGGCTGAGTAATATTCCATTGTATATATGGGCCACATCTTCTTTATCCATTCATCTGTTGATGGACACTTAGGTTGCTTCCATGTCCTGGCTATTGTAAATAGAGCTGCAGTGAACATTTTGATACATGACTCTTCTTGAATTATGGTTTTCTCAGGGTATATGCCCAGTAGTGGGATTGCTGGATCATATGGTAGTTCTATTTTTAGTTTTTTAGGGAACCTCCATACTGTTCTCCATAGTGGCTGTAGCAATTTACATTCTCATCAACAGTGCAAGAGTGTTCCCTTTTCTCCACAACCTCTCTAGCATTTATTGTTTGTAGATTTTTTGATGATGGCCATTCTGACCGGTGTGAGATGATATCTCATTGTAGTTTTGATTTGCATTTCTCTAATGATTAATGATGTTGAGCATGCTTTCATGTGTTTGTTGGCAATCTGTATATCTTCTTTGGAGAAATGTCTATTTAGGACTTCTGCCTATTTTTGGATTGGGTTGTTTGTTTTTTTGTTATTCAGCTGCATGAGCTGCTTGTAAATTTTGGAGATTAATCCTTTGTCAGTTGCTTCATTTGCAAATATTTTCTCCCATTCCGAGGGTTGTTTTTTTGTCTTCTTAATGGTTTTCTTTGCTGTGCAAAAGCTTTTTAGTTTCATTAGGTCCCATTTGCTTATTTTTGTTTTTATTTCCATTTCTCTAGGAGGTGGGTCAAAAAGGATGTTGCTGTGATTTATGTCATAGAGTGCTCTACCTATGTTTTCCTCTAAGAGTTTGAGAGGGTCTGGCCTTACCTTTAGGTCTTAAATCCATTTTGAGTTTTTTTTGGTGTATGGTGTTAGGAAGTGTTCTAATTTCATACTTTTACATGTACCTGTCCAGTTTTCCCAGCACCACTTATTGAAGAGGCTGTCTTTTCTCCACTCTATATGCTTGCCTCATTTATCAAAGAAAAAGTGACCATATGTGTGTGGGTTTATCTCTGGGCTTTCTATCCTGTTCCATTGATCTGTATTTCTGTTTTTGTGCCAGTACCATACTGTCTTGATTACTGTAGCTTTGTAGTGTAGTCTGAAGTCAGGGAGCCTGATTCCTCCAGCTCCATTTTTCATTGTCAAGATTGCTTTGGCTATTCGGGGTCTTTGTGTTTCCATACAAATTGTGAAATTTTTGTTTTAGTTCTGTGAAAAATGCCAGTGGTAGTTTGATAGGGATTGCACTGAATCTGTAGATTGCTTCAGGTAGTAGAGTCATTTTCACAATGTTGATTCTTCCAATCCGAGAACATGGTATATCTCTCCATCTATTTGTATCGTCTTTAATTTCTTTCATCAGTGTCTTATAATTTTCTGCATACAGGTCTTTTGTCTCCTTAGGTAAGTTTATTCCTAGATATTTTATTATTTTTGTCGCAATGGTAAATGGGAGTGTTTTCTTAATTTCATTTTCAGATTTTTCATCATTAGTGTATAGGAATGCAAGAGATTTCTGTGCATTAATTTTATATCCTGCTACTTTACCAAATTCATTGATTAGTTCTAGTAATTTTCTGCTGGCATCTTTAGCATTCTCTATGTATATTAGCATGTCATCTGCAAACAGTGACAGCTTTACTGTTTCTTTTCCGATTTGCATTCCTTTTATTTCTTTTTCTTCTCTGATTACTGTGGCTAACACTTCCAAAACTGTGTTGAATAATAGTGGTGAGAGTGGGCGACCTTGTCTTTTTCCTGATCTTAGTGGAAATGGTTTCAGTTTTTCACCATTGAGGATGATGTTGGCTGTGAGTTACTCATATATGGCTCTTCTTATGTTGAGGCAAGTCCCCTCTATGCCTACTTTCTGCAGGGCTTTTATCATAAATGGGTGTTGAATTTTGTCGAAAGCTTTCTCTGCATCTATTGAGATGATCATATGGTTTTTCTCCTTCAATTTGTAAATATGGTGTATCACGTTGATTGATTTGCGTATATTGAAGAATCCTTGCATTCCTGGAATAAACCCCACTTGATCATGGTGTATGATCCTTTTAATGTGCTGTTGGATTCTGTTTGCTAGTATTTTGTTGAGGATTTTTGCATCTATGTTCATCAGTGATATTGGCCTGTAGTTTTCTTTCTTTGTCACATCTTTGTCTGGTTTTGGTATCAGGGTGATGGTGGCCTCGTAGAATGAGTTGGGGAGTATTCCTCCCTCTGCAATATTTTGGAAGAGTTTGAGAAGGATAGGTGTAACTCTTCTCTCAGTGTTTGATAGAATTCGCCTGTGAAGCCATCTGGACCTGGGCTTTTGTTTGTTGGAAGATTTTTAATCACCATTTCAATTTCAGTGCTTGTGATTGGTCTGTTCATATTTTCTATTTCTCCCTGGTTCAGTCTTGGCACGTTGTGCATTTCTGAGAATTTGTCCATTTCTTCCAGGTTGTCCATTTTATTGGCATAGAGTTGCTTGTAGTAATCTCTCATGATCGTTTGTATTTCTGCAGTGTCAGTTGTTATTTCTTTTTCATTTCTAATTTATTGATTTGAGTCTTCTCCCTTTTTTTCATGATGAGTCTGGCTAATGGTTTATCAATTTTGTTTATCTTCTCAAAGAACCAGCTTTTAGTTTTATTGATCTTTGCTATTGTTCCTTTCATTTATTTTTCATTTACTTCTAATCTGATCTTTATGATTTCTTTCCTTCTGCTAACTTTGGGTTTTTTTTTTTGTTCTTCTTTCTCTAATTGCTTTAGGTGCAAGATTAGGTTGTTTATTTGAGATGTTTCCTGTTTCTTAAGGTAGGATTGTATTGCTATATACTTCCCACTTAGAACTGCTTTTGCTGCATCCCATAGGTTTAGGGTCATCGTGTCTCCTTTGTCATTTGTTTCTAGGTATTTTTTGATTTCCCCTTTGGTTTCTTCAGTGGTCACTTGGTAATTAAGTAGTGTATGGTTTAGCCTCCATGTGTTTGTATTTTTTACAGATCTTTTCCTGTAATTGATATCTAGTCTCATAGCGTTGTGGTCAGAATAGATACTTGATACGATTTTAATTTTCTTAAATTTACCAAGGCTTGATTTTTAACCCAAGGTATGATCTATCCTGGAGAATGTTCCATGAGCACTTGAGAAAAATGTGTATTCTGTTGTTTTTGGGTGGCATGTCCTATAAATATCAATTAAGTCCATCTTGTTTAATGTATAATTTAAGGCTTGTGCTTCCTTATTTATTTTCATTTTGGATGATCTGTCCATTGGTGAAAGTGGGGTGTCAAAGTCCCCTACTATAATTGTGTTACTGTCGATTTCCCCTTTTATGGCTGTTAGTATTTGCCTTATGTATTGAGGTGCTCCTACGTTGGGTGCATAAATATTTACAATTGTTATATCTTCTTCTTGGATCGAGCCCTTGATCATTATGTAGTGTCCTTCTTTGTCTCTTGTAATAGTCTTTATTTTAAAGTCTATTTTGTCTGATATGAGAATTGCTACTCCAGCTTTCTTTTGATTTCCATTTGCATGGAATATCTTTTTCCATCCCCTCACTTTCAGTCTGTATGTGTCCGTAGGTCTGAAGTGGGTCTCTTGTAAACAGCATATATACAGGTCTTGTTTTTGTATCCATTCAGCCAGTCTGTGTCTTTTGGTGGGAGCATTTAAACCATTTACATTTAAGGTAATTATGGATATGTATGTTCCTATTTCCATTTTCTTAAATGTTTTGGGTTTGTTATTGTAGGTGTTTTCCTTCTCTTGTGTTTCTTGCCTAGAGAAGTTCCTTTAGCATTTGTTGTAAAGCTGGTTTGGTGGTGCTGAACTCTATCAGTTTTTGCTTGTCTGTAAAGTTTTTAATTTCTACGTCAAATCTGAATGAGATCCTTGCTGGGTAGAGTAATCTTGGTTGTAGGTTTTTCTCCTTCATCACTTTAAGTATGTCCTGCCCTCCCTTCTGGCTTGCAGAGTTTCTGCTGAAAGATCAGCTGTTAACCTTTTGGGGATTCCCTTGTGTGTTATTTGTTGTTTTTGCCTTGCTGCTTTTAATATGTTTTCTTTATATTTAATTTTTGATAGCTTGATTAATATGTGTCTGGCGTATTTCTCCTTGGATTTATCCTGTATGGGACTCTCTGTGCTTCCAGGACTTGAATAACTATTTCCTTTCCCATATTAGGGAAGTTTTCAACTATAATCTCTTCAAATATTTTCTCAGTCCCTTTCTTTTTCTCTTCTTCTTCTGGGACTTCTATAATTCGAATGTTGGTGCATTTAATGTTGTCCCAGAGGACTCTGAGACTGTCCTCAGTTTTTTTCATTTTTTTTCTTTATTCTGCTCTGCAGTAGTTATTTCCACTATTTTATCTTCCAGATCACTTATCCGTTCTTCTGCCTCAGTTATTCTGCTATTGATCCTTTCTAGAGTATTTTCAATTTCATTTATTGTGTTGTTCATCATTGCTTGTTTCCTCTTTAGTTCTTCTAAGTTCTTGTTAAATGTTTCTTGCATTTTCTCTATTCTATATTCAAGATTTTCGATCATCTTTACTATCATTATTCTGAATTCTTTTTCAGGTAGACTGTCTATTTCCTCTTCATTTGTTAGGTCTGGTGTGTTTTTACCTTGCTCCTTCATCTGCTGTGTGTTGTTCTGTCTTTTCATTTTGCTTATCTTACTGTGTTTGGGGTCTCCTTTTCACAGGCTGCAGTTTCATAGTTCCTGTTGTTTTTGGTGTCTGTCCCCAGTGGCTAAGTTTGGTTCAGTGGGTTGTGTAGGCTTCCTGGTGGAAGGGACTAGTGCCTGTGTTCTGGTGGATGAGGCTGGATCTTGTCTTTCTGGTGGGCAGGTCCACATCTGGTGGTGTGTTTTGGGGTGTCTGTGGCCTTATTATGATTTTAGGCAACCTCTCTGCTAATGGATGGTGCTGTGTTCCTGTCTTGCTAGCTGTTTGGCATAGGGTTTCCAGCACTGTAGCTTTCTGGTCGTTGAGTGAAGCTGGGTCTTGGTATTGAAATGGAGAGCTCTGGGAGATTTTCGCCATTTGGTATTACATGGAGCTGGGAGGTCTCTTGTGGACCAGTGTCCTGAAGTTGGCTCTCCCACCTCAGAGGCACAGCCCTGATGCTTGGCTGGAGCACCAAGAGCCTTTCATCCACACAGCTCAGAATTAAAGGGAGAAAAAATAGAAAGAAAGAAAGAAGATAAAATAAAATAAAATAAAATAAAAAGTTGAAATAAAATAAAGTTATTAAAATAAAAACTAAAAAATAATTATTAAGAAAAATGTTTTTGAAAGTAAAAAAAAAAAAAAACAAAAACAAACAAAAAAAATGGATGGACAGAACCCTAGGACAAATGGTGAAAACAAAGCTATACAGACAAAATCTCACACAGAAGCATACACATACACACTCACAAAAAGAAGAAAAGGGGAAAAAATAATATATCTTGCTCCCAAAGTCCATCTCCTCAATTTGGGATGATTCGTTGTCTATTCAGGTATTCCACAGATGCAAGGTACATCAAGTTGATTGTGGAGCTTTAATCCATTGCTTCTGAGGCTGCTGGGAGAAATTTCCCTTTCTCTTCTTTGTTCGCACAGCTCCCGGGGTTCAGCTTTGATTTGGCCCCACCTCTGTGTGTAGGTCACCTGTGGGCGTCTGTTCTTCACTCAGACACGAGGGGGTTAAAGGAACAGCTGATTCGGGGGCTTTGGCTCACTCAGGCCGGGGGGAGGGAGGGGTACGGATGTGGGGTGAGCTTGCGGTGGCAGAGGCCCACGTGACGTTGTACCAGCCTGATGCATGCCGTGCATTCTCCCAGGGAAGTTGTCCCTGGATCAGGGGACCCTGGCAGTGGCAGGCTACACAAGCTCCCAGGAGGGGCGGTGTGAATAGTGACCTGTGTTTGCACACAGGCTTCTTGGTGACGGCAGCAGCAGCCTTAGCGTCTCACGCCCGTCTCTGGGGTCCGCACTGATAGCCGCAGCTCGCGCCCTTCTCTGGAGCTCCTTGAAGCAGCGTTCTTAATCCCTTTTCCTTGTGCACCAGGAAACAAAGAGGGAAGAAAAAGTCTCTTGCCTCTTTGGCAAGTCCAGACTTTTTCCCTGACTCCCTCCTGGCTAGCCGTGGTGCACTAACCCCTTCAGGCTGTGTTCACGCTGCCAACCCCAGTCTTCTCCCTGCAATCTGACTGAAGCCTGAGCCTCAGCTCCCAGTCCCCGCCCACCCCGGCATGTGAGCATACAAGCCTCTCCGGCTGGTGAGTGGTGGTCGGCACCGCTCCTCTGTGCAGGAATCTCTCCACTTTGCCCTCTGCACCCCTGTTGCTGTGCTGTCCTCCATGGCTCCAAAGCTTCCCCCCTCTGCCACCCTCCCCCCGCCCCCCTGTCTCTGCCCACGAAGGGGCTTCCTAGTGTGTGGAATCCTTTCCTACTTCACAGCTCCCTCCCACTGGTGCAGGTCCCGTCCCTATTCTTTTGTCTCTGTTTTTTCTTTTTTCTTTTGCCCTACCCAAGTACGTGGGGAGTTTCTTGCCTTTTAGGAGGTCTGAGGTCTTCTGCCAGCCTTCAGTAGGTGTTCTATAGAAGCAATTCCACGTGTAGATGTATTTCTGATGTATCTGTGGGGAGGAAGGTGATCTCCGTGTCTTACTCTTCCGCCATCTTCTCCTCTCTCCCTCTTTTTATTTTCTTAATGATGTCTTTTGAAACAAAAAAATATAGTTTTGATAAAATCTAATTAATATTTTAAATATATATTTTCTTTGTGTTATAAATAAGGAATATTTCCTAACCCAATGTCCCTAAGACTTACACTTGTGTTTCCTTCTAATAGTTTTATATTTTTAGCTCTTACATTTAGGTTTTGTATCTTTTTCAGTTAGTTTTTATATGTGGTATGAGGTGGGGTCAAGTTTTATTCTTTTGCATGTGAATGTATAGTTGTCCCAACACCATTTGTTGAAACGACTATTCTTTCCTCATTAAATGGTCTTGGCTCCTTTGTAAAATAATCAGTTGGTCATAAAATTTTGGGCTTATTTCTAAATTCTTATTTTTATTCCCTGTTCTATATGCCCATCTTTATGCCAGTAACACACTCTATTGATTACTGTACCTTTTTTTTTTAAGACTTTTTTTCCTTTTTGATGTGGACCATTTTTAAAGTCTTTATTGAATTTGTTATAACATTGCTTCTGTTATTGAATTTGTTACAACATTGCTTCTGTTTTATGGTTTGGTTTTTTGGTGGCGAGGCATGTGGGATCTTAGCTCCCTGGACAGGGATCAAATCAGTACCCCTGCATCAAAAGGTGAAGTCTTAACCACTGGACCACCAGGGAATTCCCAATTACTGTAGCTTTTGTAGTAACTTATGAAATTGGGAAATGTGAGCCTCCAATTTTGTTCTTTTTCAAAATTATTTTAGCTAGACTTGGTCTTTTGTA
Organism: Balaenoptera physalus; assembly: GCF_965194825.1. NCBI lineage: Eukaryota > Metazoa > Chordata > Mammalia > Artiodactyla > Balaenopteridae > Balaenoptera > Balaenoptera physalus. The sequence continues at coordinate 103,337,064 of NC_138886.1, read as the reverse complement.
TTTCCATGAATTAATATTTACCAACTAGAGTATATTGTTTATGTACAGTTATTTTAGTCTTTAGACATATGATTTCTAGTCAAAATACTTTTCCAAAATTTCCTTTTATCCACTCTCCTTTAAATTAAATTGCTCCATATATTTGTAATACAGCTAGATTCATTTGTCACAGTGTGATTTCCATCCTGGTATTCCATAGTATCCTGCTTGATTTTTATATTTGTATACATTAAAGTTTCCTTTTTTTCAGTAAATATTATCCTTTGTAGTCAATCAATCAGTGTCAATACGTAATATGTTTTCATCCCATAAGTTTTCCTTTTCCCAAATATCGTATGAATGGAATTTTATGATATATAACCTTCTGTGGCAGGGTTATTTAACTTAGAAAATGCAGTTAAGTTTCATCCATGTCGTTGCATGTATCAATACCTTAACTGTTTTTATTTAATCACAGGTACCGCTTTGTTTTTCCATTCCCTGTTGAAAGACATCTTGTTTTGTGTTTTTCCCCTCCCAGATTTTAGCAATTACAAATAAATCTGCTATAAACATTCAAGTACAGAGTTTTGTTCTAATTTAATGTTTCAGTTTGCTTGAGCAAACATGTAGTTCAATTGCTGAATTCTGTGGTAAATATATGTTTAACTTATCAAAAAAAACACCTTCCAAATTGTCTTCCAAAGTGGCTGTATCATTTTATATTCCCATAGCAATGAGTGAGAGATCCTTTTGCTCTGCATTCTTGTCAACATTTAGTATCATAGGTTTCCCTTTTATTTTAGCCTTTCTAATAAATGTGTAGTGATATTAATACTTGATTGTCCTACCATCATTTGTTGATAAAACTATCATCTCCCCATGATATTGGTGACTTTTATCTCGGGCTTCCCTGATAAAAATTGATAGTTTGCAACAGATTTCTACATATTTCAATTAATATTTTAAATTTTATCTGGTTTCTACTCCATCTCATATTTTTACAATTTCTCAAAATGTTGTTGCTAATTTTGAAAGTATTTTTCAAGTTGTTATTGAGTCTATTCCTTGTCTTAGATATTTCCTGCTTTTTCTATGAGATTCAGAGTGAAAAAGAAGGTAAACTCATCCGCTCAATCTACCGTCTTGTTGTTTTTCAGTTAATGTTTCTTTTTTCAGTCTATCCCTAAAGTCCATTATATTTTATTTGCTAGTTTTAGCTTCTTACCATCCTTTTCCACCTAAACAAAATCCACTAACTTAAAAGCATTAGCATGGTGATTAACATATATACATATATATATATATTCTCATCAAAATATTTCTTCAAAAACTTGAAATTACAGAATATGACATCTTCTTAGGGTGAGACTAGTGTACCTGTGTTTTTTCAGTGCCACCTAAAGAGATTGTTTGGGTTCCTGGGGGAACATGCAGAATCCATGGTGTCATCTTTCAATCCATTTTTTTTCTTGTTGTTTGGCTAAAGTCTGTGGAAATTATCTCTAGATTGTGGCATATGATTTTTAGTTTTCTTCCTTTGAGCACAATAGTGAAGGTTTTAAAATATGTGCTTCTATAGATCTTTTATTAGTAACTTGGGATGGACTCCTCTAACAGAGTTGACATGCCAACATCTTAGTCCATAGGTCTACACATGTAGAGAGAAAAGTAAGAAAATCACTGTGACTCAGCACATTTAACATAAGATGGGTGTTTTTATTTCATGGTCTCTCTGATGGAACTGACAGTAGAAGATGGTGCTCACAAAGGGCCTGGGGAAATCATGTTTTAACCAGCCATAAGGCAAGACCTCAAATGGCAGATGTAATTATGTGTCCTCCATGACAATGACTAAAGCTTGCAAGAATGGGAAAGTACAAATTTATCCAAAATATAAGCCAACTTAGGTTTCTATTATTGAACTTTTATGACATCAGTTACAAACCAAATTAATTTATTTGATTTCATGGTCTGCTACCCATCCTCTGGCATAATTCCTTGCTATACAACTGAGACATTGTAGGCAGAGACACAGAAGACTTTTTTAAAAATCCCAGAGTGTATAAACCATGAAATAATTAAGAATTGACTATATTCTTTAGAAATGTACTACTTCACTCAAAAATAAAGTGAGCAGAAGCTATATGAATTTTAAATTGTCTAATTTTTCTCTTGTTTTCTTGTTTCTCAGAAAGTCAAGGCTGTTCATATCTGACTCAGTTGTTTAGTAATGTTCCTTCATTTCTCTTAACTTCAGTACCCATTTGTTAAAAACAAAAGAAACCCTCTATTTCTTTTATTAAGATATAATTCACATGATATACTTTTTAACCATTTATTGTGTATACTTCAGTGGTTTTAGTATATATGGTATGCATCCATCACCACTAATTCCAGAACATTTCATAGCCTCCAAAATATACCCAAACTCTCCATCCTCTGATGGCTAATCTGCTTTCTATTTCTATGGATTTGACTATTCTGGACATTTCATATAAATGGAAACATACAATATTTGGGGGGTTTTTGTCTTGATTCTTTTACATAGCATAATTTTTTGAAGGTTCACTTATGTTTTACCCAAGGTTCAGCTTGTAACAATACCTTATTCATTTCAGTGGAAAAATAATATTTCTTCATATGGACATTATGACTTTTTTTGTTGTTTATCCATTCATCAATTAATGGACATTTGGATGGTTTCTACTTTGTGGCTATTTTAATAATGTTGCTATGAACATTCATGTACAAATTTTTTGGTGAATAAATGTTTCCAATTTTCTCAGGCATATAACTAGGAGTGGAATTTCTGGATCATATTTAATTCTATGTTTAACTTTTTGAGGAACTGCCAAACTGTTTTCCACAGTGACTGCACCATTTTACAATCCAACCACCAATGTACAAGTATCTCATTTTTATCAATATCTTCACCAACACTTGCTATTTTATTTTTTAAAATTATCATAATTATCGTAGTGGATATGAAGTGATATCTCGTGGTTTTGATTTGCATTTTCCTAATGGCTAATGATTTTGAGCATCTTTTCATGTGATTATTGTCCATTTGTATATCTTCTTTAGAGAAATGTCTATTCAAATCCTTTATCCATATTTTAGGTGGGTGATTTGTCTTTTTATTGTTGACTTGTAATAGTTCTTTATATATTCTGGGCCTTCTTCAGAAATATGATTTACAAATATTTCTCCCATTCTCTGCATTGTATTTTCACATATATTTTAAAAAATTGCTTTATTTTCTAAGAACAATGATTTAAACGTAAATGTTTTTCTTTTTTCTTACATATGATTTTGGTTACTTTTTGGCTTTCTATAAAATAATCAAGTTCTTGTTAGAATTTTTAAATTTTTCTTTTGTTACTTGAAAGAAATGTTTTCATAAGAATGTAGCCTATATTTTCTCCTTCTGGCTATAATGACTACCTTCTTAAGTGCCCTCTCTTTACCTACCATAGCTGGTGCCACCACACTCTATGAGGCTTTTCCACAGTCACCAGTCCCTATGGGCTTAGTCCATCTCTAAAGATGTCACCTTATGAGACATAGTCACCTTTCTTATCAACCCTTCTATCTCCAGATTCTTCTCATTATTCATCTTTAGTGCTTTTCCGCAGGGATGCCCTGGGCCTTGGATACCACTACTAGTCTCATTACCATGGATTGAGACCACTAGCTCAATCAAGATTGCTTCTTCTCACCCTCATTCTGGAAATGTCCTCAAGTCCAAGAATAAATTATCCAATCTGCTAGAAACAAACACATGATTCAGTTACCTTACGTAAGTATTTTTAACTGTTAACTCCTAATAAATACAGATTGATGGAAATACAGTGTTGTACTTTCTACAAAGAGGAAGCTCAGTGTCCTATGTGACATTTTAAACAATTTCAATGTTGACATAATCACAGGATGTTGCAAAAATAGTAGAATAGCTCTGTACCATTTGCCCAGATTTCTCCAATGGTGACATCTTACATAACTCTAGTACTATAGCAGACTAGAAAATTGATATTGATACAGTCCACAGACTTCATGCAGATCTCACCAGTGTGTGTGTGTGTGTGTGTGTGTGTGTGTCTATGTGTGTAGATTTGTGTAACTACCATCATAATCACAAAAAGAGTTTCCATGTGCTATCCTTAACCCCTAGCACCATTAACCTGCTCTCCACCTCTAAATTTTTTTAATTTAGAGAATATTATAAAAATGGAGTTATACATATGTAATCTTTTTAGATTGGCTTTCTTTTTTAGCATAATCCCCTTGAGACCCATGCAATTTGTTGAATGTATTAATACTTTGTTCCTTTTTACTGCTGAGTGTTATCCCATGATATAATGTACCAGAATTTGTTTAATCATTCACACTATAAAGGACATTTCTTTTTCCAGTTTTTGGCTATTGTGTATAAAGTTGCTATGAACATTTGTGTAAAGTTTCCTGTGTGGACACAAGTTTTCATTTCTCTGAGACAAATGCACAGAAGTGTGATTTCTGTATCACATGGTAAGTCTATGTTTAGTTTTTTAAGAAACTGTCAAGCTGTTTTCCAGAATGGTATACTATGAGTGATCTAGTTTCTCTGCATCTTTGCCAACATCTAGCAGTGTCACAATTTTTTATTTTAACCATTCTCATAGACATGTATTGATTGGGGTTTTATTTTGCATTCTGTAGGAATTAATGTCATCAGCTATCTTTACACAGGCTTATTTGGCATCCATATATTCTCTTTGGCAAAAAATCTGTTCATGTTGTCAATTATATATATATATATATATATATATATAGTTTTGAGGATTTTTTTTGGTATATTCTACATATGAGTACTTTTTCAGATGTGTTGTTCTCTTAATCTGTAGATTTTCTTTTCATCCTGTTAACAAGATGGTTTACACACCCAAATGTTTTAATTTAATGAATTTCAATATATCAATTTTCTTTCTTTTATAAATTGTGCTTTTGGTGTCATATCTAAGAAGTCTTCACCTATCCATAGGTCCTAACGTTTTTTTTCTGTATGTTCTTCTAAAAGTTTTATATTTTTCATTTTATATTTTAAAAATTTTGAGTTAGACACTGTATACAGTGTAAGTTTTAGATTGAAATTCACTTTTTTAAAACTATAGATGATCAATTACTTGAGTAGCATTTGTTGAAAAGACTATCTTTCTGTCAAAGAATAATAACTTTTTCACTTTTGTCAAGAATCAGTTGCCATTCCTTTGTGGGTTTATTTCGCATTTCCCTAGTTGTCTCTTTCACTTATGTGTCTATACCTCCATCAATTCCACACAAATTTAATTATTGTAGCTGCATAGTAAGTTTTATGATTGGGGAAAGTGATTCCTCCCACTTTATACATTTTAAAAATCATTTCAGCTATTCCAGTTATTTTGCCTTTCTTGTAAATTAGAGAATATGCTTATTTAAATCTACAACAAATTTTTTGTGATTTTGAAAGAAATTGCATTATCAATTTGAAGAGTATTGATATTTTTACTATGCTTAGTCTTCCAACCCATGAACAGGGAATGTCTTTACATTTATTTAGATTATCCTTGATTGCTTTCTTCAGCATTTTGTTGTTTTCAGCATATATTGTTGTACAAAAATATTTCAATTTTCTGAGCACTGAAAAATATTATGATTTTAATTTTGTTCCCATATGTTCATTGTTAGTATATAGAAATGTGATTGATTTTTGTATGTTGTCCTTATATTCTTTGACATTGATGAACTCACATGTTAGTTTTAGGAGGATGTTGTATATTCCTTGAGATTTACTGTACAGGCCATAATGTCTTCTGCAAATAGTCACAGTTTTCTTTCTTCCTCTTATATGCATGAATTTAATTTCTTTTCTTGCTTTATTGAACTAGCTAGAACTTCCAGTCCTGTGTTGAATAACAGTGTTGACAGTTGGCATCCTTGCCTTTTTCCTGATTTTAGGGATAAAGCAGTTTTTGCCATAAAATATTATGTTACCTGTAGGTCTTATTTAGTTATTCTTTACCAGGTTGAGGAAATTTCTCTTTATTTATTTTTGTTGATCTTGTTTATCGTGAATGGTTGTTGAATTTTGCTGAATGCTTTTTCTGAATCAATTGACATGGTTATGCAATTTAAAAAAAAAATATAATGAATTACAGTTATTGATATTTGAGTATGGAAACAGCTGTACCTTTGGAATAAATCACCTTGGCATAGTGTATAATTTGTTTCATATATTGCTTAATTTGATTTGCTTTTTTTCTAAAGATTTTTGTGTCTATATTCATGAGGATTATTGGTCTATAGGGTTTTGTTATTTGTTTTGTTTTATTTTGTTTTGTTTTGTTTTGTTTCACAGTGTCTTTGTCTGGTTTTGTTATAGAGTAATAGAATGAAGTGGGAAGTACCTCCTTGTCATGCATTTTTTGGAAGAGAATATATAAAATTGTCCTTAGTTTTCTTAAGTGTTAGATATAATTCTTTATCCTGGAGATTTATTTTGAGGAGGCTTTTAAACTATGAGTTTAATTTCATTAACAGTTTTTATAATTATTTCAGATTGGGTGAATTTTGGTACTTTGTGCTTTCAAGGGCCATTTAGGTTATAAAATTTTATGTGTAGAGTTGATCCTTGTATGTATTCCCTATACTTTTGAATGTCTTTAAGGTCTATAATGATAGTCTCTTTTCATTCCAGATTTTGGTAATCTATGTCTTCTCCCTTTTTTTCTTCATAAATCTTGATAGAGATTTTTCAATTTAATTGATTCTTAAAAACAACTATTTGTTTCTTTTTCTCTATCTGCTATCAATTTCATTGATTTCTGCTCTTATCTTTATTATTTCATTTGCTTTCTTTGGATTTATTTTTCTCTTCTTTTTCTAGTTTCTTAAATTTGAATCTTAGATTATTGATTTCAGACCAATTCTTTTTAATGTAAAAATTTACATATATTTTTCTTTCATCGCTGTTTTAGCTACTTCTCTCTAGTTCTGATGATGTATTTCCTATTTTCATTGTTATTAAACTCAATCTATTTCTCTCTGCTTTTTGTATTACATTATTTCATCTATTCTATCTTTAATTTTACTTATTCTTTCTTCTGTCATGGCTATTTTGCTACTGAGCCCATTTAGTTAGCCCATCTACTGAGCTCATCAAAATCTTCTATTTAGATTTTTGTATTTTTTAGTTCTAAGATTTCCACTTTGTTCTTCTTTATATATTCTATTCCTTTGATAAATCTGTCCATTTTTTATTTACTTTAGGCATTTTTGTAATTTCTTATCCTTGTCAGATAAATCCAACCTCTGTGACATCTTTTTACTGGAGTCTGTAAATTTTCTTCTTTCTTTTTTTTACTGAAGTTATGTTCTGCTGGTTCTTGGTATGACGAGTGATATTTTTATTCTGTCTTTGGTATTTTGCATGTTATGAGACTCTGGATCTTATCTAAACCTTCTGTTTTAGCACTGGGGGAAGGTGGGTGTGCCACAACATTGCTGGTAGGTGGAGGTGGAAATTTAGATTCTCCATTAATTCTCCATGATGACGAATCTGGAGGAGAGTAGGAAGGGCGTCTGGTTACAGTGCAGGCAGGTTTGGAAATCTAAACTTTCCCCTTGGCCTCTAGTGACACCATAAGGTATAAAAGGGTTACCTTGTTATCTCTTGTTGGGAGGAGGTTGGATATCCTGGTCAGTATTGTCTCCACTAAGACCACTCTGTTGGAGAGGGGAAGTGGTGTCTCATTATTGCCAGATTGGCATGGAAGTTCAGCCTCTAAAATAGACCTTTACGGATACCAGTTCATAGATGAGTCTATGAGTGCCTCTTACTGTTGGTTGAGGTGGATCGTCTAACCTCCTTGGGGTAAAAGGAGGTTTCATTATCATGGAGTGGTTGTGAAAGTTCCAGCTCCTCCCTTCCTTGGGGTAGAGAACATACATAAATTACTTGGAATACTTGTTCATATGAGATTTGTCTCTTCTCCCCCAATTTTTAAAATTATTTAATCATTTATTTATATCAGTATTAACTCAGATATTTATTTTAAACTTTTGTTTATAATTTTTAAGGAGATAGAGATATTAACTAGCCCATTGGGGTAATCATTTTGCAATATATACATGTATCAAATTATCATACTGTACATCTTAAAACCACAAAATATTGTATGTCAGTTAAATATCAATAAAGCTGGGAAAAGTTTTTTGTTATTGTTTTATTTATTTTATTTTATTTTTTAAATAAATCTTTATTGGACTATAATTGCTTCATAATACAGTGTTTTTTTCTGTTGTACAACAAAGTGAATCAGTCATATGCATACATATATCCCTATATCCCCTCCCTCTTGAAATTCCCTCTCATCCTCCTTATCCCATGTCTCTAGGTCATCGCAAAGCACCAAGCTGATCTCCCTGTACTATGCTGCTGCTTCCTGCTAGCTAACTATTTTACATTCGGTAGTGTATATATGTTGATTCTACTCTCACTTTGCCCCAGTTTCACCCTCCCCCCTGTGTCCTCAAGGCCATTCTCTATGTCTACGTCTTTATTGCTGCCCTGCAACTAGGTTCATCACTACCATTTCTTTTTTTTGTAAATTCCATATATATGTGTTAGCATACCATATTTGTTTTTCTCTTTCTGACTTATTTCAGTCTGTATGACAGACTCTAGGTCCATCCACCTCACTACAAATAGATCAACTTCGTTTCTTTTTATAGCTAAGTAATATTCCATTTTATATATCTGCCACATTTTCTTTATCCGTTTATCTGTTGACTGACACTTAAGATGCTTCCATGACCTGGCTGTTGTAAATAGTGCTGCAATGAACATTGTGGTACACGACTCTTTTTGGATTATGGTCTTCTCAGGGTATATACCCAGTAGTGGGATTGCTGGGTCATATGGTAGTTCTATTTTTAGTTTTTTAAGGAACCTCCATACTGTTCTCCATAGTGGTTGTATCAATTTACATTCCTACCAACAGTGCAGGAGGGTTCCTTTTTTACCACACCCTTTCCAGCATTTATTGTTTCTAGATTTTTTGATAATGGCCATTCTGACTGGTGTGAAGTGATACCACATTGAAGTTTTGATTTGCATTTCTCTAATAATTAGTGATGTTGAACATCTTTTCATGTGCCTCTTTGTCATCTGTATGTCTTTGTTGGGCAAATGTTTATTTAGGTCTTCCAGCCATTTTTTTAAATTGAATTGTTTTGTTTTTGATATTGAGCTCCATGAGCTGTTTGTATAATTTGGAGATTAATCCTTTGCCCATTGTTTCATTTGCAAATATTTTCTCCCATTCTGAGAGTTGTCTTTTCATCTTGCTTATGGTTTCCTTTGCTGTGCAAAAGCTTTTAAGTTTCATTAGGTCACATTTGTTTATTTTTGTTTTTATTTACATTACTCTAGGAGGTGGATCAAAAAGATCTTGCTGTGGTTTATGTCAAAGAGTGTTTTTCCTATGTTTTCCTCTAAGAGTTTTTTAGCATCTGGTCTTACATTTAGGTCTTTAATCCATTTGGAGTTTATTTTTGTGTATGTTGTTAGGTAGTGTTCTAAATTCATTCTTTTACATGTAGCTGTCCAGTTTTCCTAGCACCACTAATTGAAGAGATTGTCTTCTCTCCATTGTATATTCTTGCCTCCCTGTCATAGATTAGTTGACAGTAGGTGTGTGGGTTTATCTCTGGGCTTTCTATCCTGTTCCATTGATCTATACTTCTGTTTTTGTGCCAGTACCATATTGTCTTGATTAATGTAGCTTTGTAGTATAGTCTGAAGTCAGGGAGTCTGATTCCTCCAGCTCTTTTTTCTTTCCCTCAATGTTACTTTGGTTATTTGGGGTTTTTTGTGTCTCCATACAAATTTTAAGATTTTTTTGTTCTAGTTCTGTAAAAAATGCTATTGGTAACTTGATAGGGATTGCATTGAATCTGTAGATTGCTTTGGGTAGTATGGTCATTTTCACAATATTGATTCTTCCAATCCACAAACATGGTATATCTCTCCAAGTGTTTGTGTCATCTTTAATTTCTTTCATCAGTGTCTTACAGTTTTCTGAGTACAGGTCTTTTACTTCCTTAGGTGGGTTTATTCCTAGGTATTTTATTCTTTTTGTTGCAATGGTAAATGGGATTGTTTCCTTAATTTCTCTTTCTGAATTTTTGTTGTTAGTGTATAGGAATGACAGAGATTTTTGTGCATTAATTTTGTATCCTACAAACAAATTCATTGATTAGTTCTAGTAGTTTTCTGGTGACATCTTTAGTATTTTCTATGTATAGTATCATGTCATCTGCAAACAGTGACACTTTTACTTCTTTTCTAATTTGTATTCCTTTTATTTCTTTTTCTTTTCTGATTGCTGTGGCTAGGACTTCCAAAACTATGTTGAATAAGAGTGGTGAGAATGGGAATCCTTGTCTTCTTCCTGAACTTAGTGGAAATGCTTTCAGTTTTTCACCATTGAGTACGATGTTTGCTGTGGGTTTGTCATATATGGCATTTATTATGTTGAGTTAGGTTCCCTCTATGCCCATGTTTTTGGAGAGTTTTTATCATAAATCGGTGTTGAATTTTGACAAAAATTTTTTCTGCATCTATTGAGATGATCATATGGATTTTATTCCTTAATTTGTTGATACAGTGTATCACACTGATTGATTTGCATATATTGAAGAATACTTGCATCCCTGGGATAAATCCCATTTGATCATGGTGTATGATCCTTTCAATATGTTGTGGGATTCTGTTTGCTAGTATTTTGTTCCGTATTTTTACATCTATGTGCATCAGTGATATTGGTCTATAATTTTCTTTCTTTGTGATATCTTTTTCTAGTTTTGGTATCAGGGTGATGGTGGCTTCGTAGAATGAATTTGGGAGTGTTCCTCTGCAATTTTTTGGAAGAGTTTGAGAAGGATGAGTGTTAGTTTTTTTCTAAATGCTTGATAGAATTCACCTGTGAAGCCATCTGGTCCTGGACTTTTGTTTCTTGGAAGAATTTTAATACAGTTTCAATTTCATTACTTGTGATATGTCTGTTTATATTTTCTAATTCTTCCTGGTTCAGTCTTGGAAAATAGGACCTTTCCAAGAATTTGTCCATTTCTTCCTGGTTGTCCATTTTATTGGCATACAGTTGTTTGTAGTAGTCTCTTATAAGCCTTTGTATTTCTGCAGTTTTAGTTGTGATTTCTCCATTTTCATTTCTAATTTTACTGATTTGCATCCTCCCCCTTTTTTCCTTATGAATCTGGCTAAGGTTTATCAATTTTGTGTATCTTCTCAAAGAACCAGCTTTTAGTTTTATTGATCTTTACTACTGCTTTCTTTGTTTCTATTTCATTTATTTCTGCTCTGGTCTTTATGTTTTCCTTCCTTCTACTGACTTTGGGTTTTCTTTGTTCTTCTTTCTCTAGTTGCTTTAAATGTAGGGTTAAATTGTTTATTTGAGATTTTTCCTGTTTCTTGAGGTGAGATTAAATTGATATAAACTTCTCTCTTAGAACTGCTTTTGCTGCATCCCATAGGTTTGGGTCATTGAGTTCTCATTGTCATTTGTTTCTATGTATTTGTAACTTTCTTCTTTGATTTATTCAGTGATCTCCCCAACCAAAAGACAGAGACTGGCTGAATGGATACAAAAACAAGACTCATATATATGCTGTCTATAAGAGACCCACTTCAGACCCAGGGACACATACAGACTGAAGGGATGGAAAAAGATATTCCATGCAAATGGAAATAAAAGAAATCTGGAGTAGCAATACTGATATCAGATAAAATAGACTTTAAAATAAAGACTGTTACAAGAGATAAGGAAGGACACTACATAATGATCAAGGAATCAATCGAAGAAGAAGGTATAACAATTATAAATGTTTATGCACCCAACATAGGAGCACCTCAATACATAAGGCAAATGCTAACAACCATGAAAGGGTAAATTGACAGTAACACAGTAATAGTAGGGGACATTAACACCTTACTTACACCAATTGACACCAATTGATCATCCAAACAGAAAATACATAAGGAAACACAAGCTTTAAATGACACAATAAACCAGACAGATTTAATTGATATTTATAGAGCATTCCACCCAAAAGTGACAGAATACACTTTCTTCTCAAGTGCACATGGAATATTCTCCAGAATAGATCACATCTTGGGTCACAAATCAAGCGTTGGAAAATTTAGGAAAATTGAAATCGTATCAAGCATGTTTTTGACCACAACACTGTGAGATTGGAAATCAATTATAGGAAAAAAAGCTGTAAAAACCACAAATACATGGGAAAAATTTTAAGACCCCAAATTTCTATACTTATTTTGTTTTCTCAAATTGTTTCAGTTTTAGCCAATAGGAGTTCTTTGAATTGACTCCTGTGTCATGTCAGCATACCTCCATCAATGTAGGTTTCTCTTTTTTGAGCACTTCCTTGTTTTCTGACACTGCAAGATTCTCTAGGTTCATTGTGTATATTTTGTGTCCCAGTCCTAGAACCAGCCATTTTTCCAACGATATCTGGTTCCTATTATTGGAGAATAGTATTAGAAACCAAGATCTGGGCACTGGATGTGTTCATTCACTGGGCTATTTTTCCCTTTAACCTACCCCAGTTGACAGAGCAAGGAAATATATGTGCGTATATTAACTTATGTATTTACACATATCTATGGGTATTTCTATATCTAAACCTCTGTATCTATATTAACTAAACATGAGTTCTGTTGGTTTCCAAGTCTTTTACCACATGGATTATTCTAGCTTCCTCCCCATGCTTACCTGTGAACTCCATTCCAACAGTGAAAAACCTGGCTTTCACCTTTGCTCATGAACTTATTTAATTATTCAATTCCAGTATAACTGTATAGCAGCAGCAAAATTTGTAACCCCTACCCATGTAGGAAATAATTTTATCAATAGAGCATAATGCTTATATATAGTTACCTTGGCTTTAGTCTCACAGACTCCTTTCCAAAGCTACTTAATTCAACATCTTTTATTCCCTCTGCCTTCAATAAGGTTGTTTTATATGTTTGTAATAAATTTATATTTTTTGTCATAGTCTGCATTCCACCCTGAGATCCCCAAATTCCTAAATGAAATTTAAATGTCCACAGATTAAGTTTCACTCTTTGTTCTACAAAGTTCTATGGGTTTTGACAACTGCTTGCTGCCAGGTATCCACCATTACAGTATCATACAGAATAGTTTCACCACCTTAAAAAGTCCCTTGTATTTTACCTATTCAATCCTACTCCCCTTCTTATGAATCCCTGGCAACCACAGATTTTTTTCACTGTCTTTTCCAGAATATATATATTTGGAACCATATAGAATGTAGCCTTTTCAGACTGGCTTCTTTCACTTGATAGTTTAACATTTTTTAAGTGATAACTGAGAAAGTAAGAATAGAAAACTACATGTTATAGTGTGTTGTAAGACCGGCCTTTCCTAGCATAAAAAATAATTGTATTCCCAAATGCATTTGTAAGTCTGCTCTTTAAAATTGGGATTTTATTTCACTTTCCATTGGCAGATGTTATACATAAACAGTATCTATTAATTTGACAGACTAGGACATGCATCAAATGTTAATATTTAAATGTAAATAGCCTTTAAGCTTTTACTGAGAATATTGGATTATCTGCTCTTTTCTTGAAGTCTCCTTCTTAGTAATCTGTGGGTACTCAAACTAACATTGATGTGTCTTTACCTTTTGCCAAACAATCTCAGTAAGTCAAAGGTAAATTACTGAGACTATGCAAAGGTTTATCAGGGTACAGGGTTCAGGGAACATGGAACAAAGAGATGGTTTTACCCTTGGCACTAGGTCAAATTATTGTCAAAATTTGCTGGGAAACCCTACTGTTTCCGTCCCCCTCCCCACTCTGCTCTCTCAACAGACACACAGCCATCTGAACCGTGGCATGGCCTCTTGAAAGAAACCTTATGCTAGCGTCTCTGTTTCCTCACTTACAATATCTGAATATTGCAGCCAGTATAATCTTACTAAAATATCATGTGACTCTCCTCGCTTCACGTCCTCTGATGGCCTCCCCAAGCTTCTCACCATCTGGAATGGACACTACTTCCCCAAATTAGCATCCCAATAGTCAGTCCCTCTTTCAACACAATAGAGCTACCTTGATCTTACTGTTGGTGGTTCATCCAAGCTTTTTTCTTACCCCAGGCCTTCTTCAGTACTGCACCCTCAGTGCCAAGGCTCTTCCTGAGATTCCCTTGACTTCTGCCCATGAGTTAAGACTCAGTCATATGTGACTCTTCAGGGAGGCTTTCTCAAATCTCCATGCCCAGAGATAATGATTTTGTTGTTTTCTCTACATTGCTATAGTATCTGAATTATTTTTCTAAGTCTGTTCTATCACCTTCTTCCATATAAGGATGTATGCTCCATGAGGGAAGTGATCTTCCCTGTTTTGTTTGCAGCTGTGTCCCAGTACCTAGAAGATGATAAGTCTTCAACAGATATTTGTTGCATGGATGAATAAATGAATGCCTGATGCCATGCTACTTATTTTAGAAAGCTTTTCTGGCAGGAGCCATATGTCTGTGTCCTCAACCCGGTGTTTTCCCATGACCTCCAGGAAAGCGTAGTGCTTCTTTCATATAATCCTCAGATCAATCATATTATCTGCCCTAGAATTAATCACTCTCCTGTAAAACTACAGGAGAATGCCCACTTTATTACCCATATAGCCTAAACATACCATGATAAAACAAAACAAAACCCTCAAGATCTTACTTTCACTGTGAAATACAGGAAGCCAAGTCATCTGCTGAGAGAAACAGGTCACTCTGAAATTCATTCTTTAGAATTTACTGTCAAGACCCAGGAAATAGCCAGATGAAGATATCACAGGGGAAAAAAACCTCATAAACTTATTTAAAATGACTTTGTTGAGCATTTATCCAACAGAACTACAATATGTGTTTTGCACTCAGTCAAAAAATATTATCTAGGAATACGATGGAGTTGAGATTCTGGTTTTTCAAGGAAAACATGGTATTTTATTTTATTTTATTTTTTTAAGTATCTGAACATATATTTTATTTTTTTAATTAATTTTTATCGGAGTATAGTTGCTTTATAATGTTGCATTAGTTTTTGCTGTACAGCAAAGTGAATCAGCTGTATATATACATATATCCCTCTTTTTTGGATTTCCTTCCCATTTAGGTCACCACAGATCACTGAGTAGAGTTCCTTGTGCTATACAGTAAGTTCTTTTTAGTTATCTATTTTATACATAGTAGTGTATATATGTCAATCCCAATCTCCCAGTTCATCCCACCCTCCCTTCCCCCCTTGGTGTCCATATGTTTGTTCTCTACATCTGTCTCTATTTCTGCTTTGCAAATAAGTTCATCTGCACCATTTTTCTAGATTCCACATATAAGTGATATTATATGATATTTGTTTTTCTCTTTCTGATTTACTTCACTCTATATGACAGTCTCTGGATCCATCTACATCTCTGCAAATGGCACAATTTCATTCGTTTTTATGGCTAAGTAATATTTCATTGTATATATGTACCACATCTTCTTTATCCATTCCTCTGTTGATGGACTTTTAGGTTGCTTCCATGTCCTGGCTATTGCAAATAGTGCTGCAATGAACATTAGGGCAAGCGTATGAGGGCAAGGAAAACTATTTAAATTGCCTAGAAGTACTATAGGGCCATGAAGAATATAAATGATAAAATACCAAGGACATATATGTTTATAAAACACCTGTCCATAAACCTCAGATTTCTTTGGACAGTATAAAATAAACTGAGGGAGACAAGTTCATGAATGTAAAACAGATTACATACACAATTTCTCAAAACCCAGTGAATTAAGTTCAGTGATGTAAAATACCTCTAGTGAACAAGATGACCACAAATAATTCAGATCCCATCCAGAGAAACATTTTACAATTGAGCCACCAGGAAAAAAGTTGTCATACTATTAGAGACCATTGACAAAGAGATTAAGTACTCAGAAAAGATAGATATTTGTCCAAAATGCTGCAACACAGTATTATTAAGGGATTCTCAGAAGAGGAAGGAGAAGTACCTGGGCAATCAAAAACTCTGACTCCTTTTATTAACTATATGTCCATAAGAGTGAAATATCCCTGCAGCAAATGAAACCTCAAATGTATTTTTTTGAGGATGGAAGCCCTGTGGGAAGGAGGCATTGTTGAGGATAAAATTCATGCCTATGTCAAGCAACCACTATGCTTTACAGTTCTTCATAATTCAGCTGAGGAAACCATTGTGGTGCTGGAAAATCCGTGGTTCTATTTTATTATGTAATTGAAATATGTTTTTGCTTTTAAATGTAAAATTCTAAACTCATTCAATCTAAATAACATAGCTTCTGTTTGCTGAGCATCTACCACAAACACCTCCCAAGTGCTTCCTGTTCTTTCTGTCAGTCACTTAACCCTCATGGCCATGCCATGAGACAGGTATTATTATAACCATTTACCAAAGAGGCTTAAAGTAAAAGCTTTTGCACAACAAAGGAAACCATAAACAGGACAAAAAGCCAACCCTCAGAATGGTAGAAAATATTTGCAAATGAAGCAACTGACAAAGGATTAATCTCCAAAATTTACAAGCAGCTCATGCAGCTCAATATCAAAAAAATAAACAACCCAATCCAAAAGTGGGCAGAAGACCTAAATAGACATTTCTCCAAAGAAGATATACAGATTGCCAACAAACACATGAAAAGATGCTTGACATCACTAATCATTAGAGAAATGCAAATCAAAACTACAATGAGGTATCACCTCACACCAGTCAGAATGGCCATCATCAAAAAATCTACAAAAAATAAATGGTGGAGAGGGTGTGGAGAAAAGGGAACCCCCTTGCACTGTTGGTGGGAATGTAAATTGATACAGCCTCTATGGAGAACAGTATGGAGTTTCCTTAAAAAACTAGAAATAGAACTATCATATGACCCAGCAGTCCCACTACTGGGCATATACCCTGAGAAAACCATAATTCAAAAAGAGTCATCTACTTCAATGTTCATTGCAGCACTATTTACAATAGCCAGGACATGGAAGCAACCTAAGTGTCCATCGACAGATGAATGGATAAAGAAGATGTGGCACATATATACAATGGAATATTATTCAGTCATAAAAAGAAACGAAATTGAGTTATTTGTAGTGATGGATGAACCTAGAGTCTGTCATACAGAGTGAAGTAAGTCAGAAAGAGAAAAACAAATACAGTATGCTAACACATACATATGGAATCTAAAAAAAAAAAAAGATTCTGAAGAACCTAGAGGGAGGACAGGAATAAAGATGTAGAGAATGGACTTGAGGACACAGGGAGGGGGAACGGTAAGTTGGGATGAAGTGAGAGAGTGGTATGGACATATATATGCTACCAAATGTAAAATAGATAGCTAGTGGGAAGCAGTTGCATAGCACAGGGAGATCAGCTCGCTGCTTTGTGACCACCTAGAGGGGTGAGATAGGGAGGGTGGGAGGGAGATGCAAAAGGGAGGAGATATGGGGTTATATGTATATGTATAGCTGATTCGCTTTGTTATAAAGCAGAAACTAACACACCATTGTAAAGCAAATATACTCCAATAAAGATGTTAAAAAAAAAGGGAACAACCAAATAACCGCTCCCAGAGTCACATGGCTAGATCTTGCCTGACGTCCCACAGCTGATCAATACACAATATGTATTCAAATTCA
The DNA here is from genome assembly GCF_965194825.1 of Balaenoptera physalus. Classification (NCBI taxonomy): domain Eukaryota; kingdom Metazoa; phylum Chordata; class Mammalia; order Artiodactyla; family Balaenopteridae; genus Balaenoptera; species Balaenoptera physalus. The sequence continues at coordinate 103,319,292 of NC_138886.1, read as the reverse complement.
GGACAGTCAAACCCAAACTCACAATACCCAACACTTTGATTCTCCTTTATAGAGCTGGGGTGGTCACACTAAGGCTGGATAAGGATTAGTTTGCTTAAAAACTTAATGCATTTTACTATTATTTACTTTAAATTAAATTATTTGGTCTATTTAAACACATACACACACACATATGCATATATACCTGATATTACATATTCCAAGGTCTGGGAAGTTCAGACTAGTCCGTTGTCAATTCGTTACATAATGATGGTGAAATATTGTGTTTTGTATTAAAGATAAAAGACAAAAACAAAACACAATTCGTGAACAAATAATAAAAATATTTTTTTCTCTATTCTTGCTTAAAGAAATGTACATAGAAATTATAAGAGAAGAACAATATTGGTAGAAATCCAGAAGGGGCCCCTCAGTGGGCTTCCAAGACTGATGATATAGATTCTCATGGCTTTCCTTTTCTTTCATCTTATGAATGTTTGTGAGAATTACATAGGAAATGAAAGAAGAAAGAAAACGAAGTTTATTGGTTACTGGGCTACCATCAGGGGCAAGATGGAAGTAGGGAGGGAGTTACAAGATATTTGCGTGCCCATATAAAAATGTAATAACCTTAATTGTCAGTAGCAAAAGAAAAATACAGTGTGGGGTACCAGATGGATGAGAATGATAGTGAGCCATGAACATGTGTATATGTGTTTTCACCCACAGCTTTCACTCATCCCTAGCAACAATTTTGTCTCATTCCCCTCTGCATTCCTCTTTGGAAGCACAGTGCCTGAGACTTAGGACACCCTCAACAAAGGTTTGCCAAGTGTTTGAGACAATTCCTCACATGGGCAACAAAGTGAGGTTGATTATTTGGGCCTGAGGGAGAAGGGTCAAGTAGTGTGGAATTGTTGCAGATTGGTTCCTAGAAAGAAATCCCTAAGATGGGGGTCTGAGTGTTGAAAGTTTCTTGAGAGATGATCTTGAGAAAGAAAAAAACAGAATTGGGTAAAGGGTCAGGGTAGCTGTTATCTGTCTCAACAGAGACCTCAGCCGGCCACTTGGTGATGGCTTCTCAGAGTTGTCACAAGCTGGGGCAGGGCACTGGGCCTTGATGTGCCCACAAGGACCTGGAAAGGGGAATGTGACCATGAGCATGTAGATTTTCTCTAATGGAGTTAATTCCGAAGAAGGCTGCCAGGACCTGGGAAATGAATCTCTCAGTCTTGAAGGAGGCTCTGAGCCGCGCCGCACAACGCCCCCTACAGGAGGCAGCCCTTTAGCCAACCAGGCTGTTTTTAAATTCTTTGTAACTCACCGTATCCTTTCCCACCAGTGTATATCTTTATTTTTCATATAACACTTAGTGAAAACTTAGCAAAACCTAATTATATTATTGTAAACAAATTATGTATTTCTTCAGCTTTCAGAGTCCAATGTTGATAATTACTAACTAAACAAAAATTGAGTTGAGATTTTACAAAGACATGAAAGCTATGTTCATAGCCCTTGACAGTATGAGACCAAGTTCCATTAGGAAGAGTCAAAACATAAACCATCAGTTGAAATACTATTTTGGAATTGAAAACTTGTATTCAGAAGAATTATGGAGCAAGAATTTGCTAATCATTTTGATTTATAGTAAAATAATTATTTTTGAAATTGCTGTAGCATTTAATTTAAGCACATTATTTATATAAGGATAGGCATAAATACATGTATGTATATAAGTATACAATAGCAGATAAAATATGATGTGTATAGGTTTCTTTTAATTTACATCTATTAATCAGTTGACCATAATTTTACCCCTAACAAACATCTGATAATGGGTGTTATATTTTAATGGTATTTTCACTTATTTACCATTATGTTGGAAACTGATCACTCTGCATTATGGAGTCTGAAACTTTATGAAGTATTAGGACTTTCACTCTTTTTATCCTCTCATTCTGAGGGTTTCAGTGACCAAGGAGAACATCACGCAGTCTTTTCCCAAATGGTATGAATAGGGTTAGGGTGAAAGTGGGAGGCATGTACGCTGTCCCCCATTTGTCAACTCTCCAGGACCATGTGAACTATATTGAGGTTCCTGAGGTGGTTACGATGGACCCACATCAATGAACACAGTCTGGCTCATTGGGAAAGGCCACTAGTCCATTCTCTGGCCTTTGGGCAGAATATGGGGATGAGAATGTTGGTGAAAAACCTTAACCTTAGGCTTTGGAATCAGGCAGTCTGGTCAAAATTCCTGGTCCAGTTATGGAGTAGCTGTGTGATCTCAAGAAAGTTCCTCAGCTTTTCCTGGCCTCTATGAGATAAAAACACTCACAGTGTTCTCATGAAGATGAATAATAACAAATTCAAGTAAATTCATGACCAATACATTCATTTTTATAATTCAGTAAGAACCCCAAAGATACCATTTCTAATTCTAACTTAAAATTCCTGATCCTCCAACCCAGCTCCATTTCTTCTCCTCATAGGCTCTGTAATATTTCTCATCATCACCCTCTGCACACCATCCAGAGCCTTCTATTTTCCTATCTAATCCTCACTGCTTAAGCCTTTCCTCCAGGGCCTTATTTTGATTAACTGCTCATAATTAAAAAATAAATTTGATGATCTGGAACCAAAGCTTTTAGCTGGCTTCTTTTTAGCACTTTGCACACTTAATTTAGTAAACTTCAGAAAATAGAAAGAGTATAATTTCCTATAATTAAAGGGGGGCTGAAAAATAGAGTAATTTTCTGGATAAAAGAGACGTTCTTAACTCTTAATTTTCTTTGTGTGGGATATCTGAAATTATTGTAAAAATAAAATCTCTTTGATGTATAAATTAGCTCAGGTTGTCAGGAGATTTACTGAAATAGTTGAAAAAAATGTATTTTGGAATATAGTAGTGGTATAAAATTTTATATTTTTTTAATCAGTGGAGAGATTATTATTTATACAAGAGTATGCACTTAATTCTTAAACTTACATTATAATGGAGACAAATATGTGTGTCTGTGAAAACTCAAAAAAAAAAGAAAGTCATAAATTCATAGCTAAAAAATTAAGTAAGTTTTATAAAGGGTATTTTTTACCATCTTAACCATTTTTAAGTGCACGGTATAGCATTGTTAACTAAATGCACCTTGTGCATAGATCTCTAGAACTTTTTCATCTTTCAAAACAGAAACTCTATACTGATTGAACAACTCCCCTTTACCACCCCAACCCAGCCCCTTACAACCAACATTCTACTTTTTGTTTCTAAGAATTTAAATACTTTAGATACTTCATATAAGTAGAATCATACAGTCTTTATCATTTTGTGATTTACTTATTTCACTTAGCATAATGTCCTTCAAGGCTCAGCCATACTGTAGCACTGACAAAGTTTACCTCTTTTTAAAGACTGAATAATATTCCATTGTATGTATATATGATATTTGTTTATTTATCTGTTGATGGACACTTGGGTTGTTTCTACCTCTTGGTTATTGTGAATAGTGCTGCTATGAATATGTATGTGAAAATATCTCTTTGAGATACTGCTTTCAAATCTGTTGGGATTGCTGGTTCATATGTAATTTTATTTGTAATCTTTTTGAGAAAACACTGTTTATCATATTGGCTGCATCATTATACAATGTTACCAACAGTGTACAAGGGTTCCAATTTTTCAACATTGTCATCAACACTTGTTATGTTCTGTTATTTTTATAGTGGTCATTTTAACAGACATGAGATGATATCACATTGTGGTTTTGATTTGCATTTCCCTGATGATTAGTGATGTTGACCATCTTTTTATATGCTTTTTGGCCATTTGTATATCTTTGAAGAAATGTCTGTTCATGTCCTTTGTCCATTTTAAAATTGTGTTATTTGGTATTGGTGTTGCTGTAGGTATTCTTTATATATTTTGAAGATTAACTCCTTATCAGATATATGATTTGCAAGTATTTTTCCCCATTCCATACGTTCCCTTTTCTTTTTCACTCTGTTGGTTCTTTTACTATGAGGAAGTCTTAAAATTTGGTATAGTCCCATTTGTCTATTTTTGGTATTGTTGCCTGTGCTCTAGGTGTCTTATCAAAGAAATCATTGCCAAATCCAATGTCATGAAGTTTTTCCACTATGTTTTCTCCTAGGAGTTTTATAGTTTCAGATCTTATGTTTAGGTCTTTAATCCATTTTAAGTTAATTTTTGTATATCGTATAAGATAAGAGTCCAACTTCATTCCTTTGCATGTGGATATCCAGTTTTCCCATAAGATTTGTTTTTAATTAATCAAAAATTCTTTAAAATTTATAGAAAGGAACTAAGGCTATGAGGCATAGGAGGTAGACTATGGAAAATGGAGGACGTCAGTCAAAAGATTGAGAACTGGAAGGAAACATGGAAATTTATGAGCTCAGGGCAGAGTGAGAATGACCTGAGATATATAAAGAAATCAAGTACTCTTAGTAGAGAACTCCATCAAAGAATGGAGAGCCTGTTAAGAGAAGGCAGCAGATAGGTACTTCAGTAAACACTCATTTTTTACCTTTGCTTCATATATACCACAATCATATTATTGTAATTCCTTTTGCAATAATCTTCTCATCCACAAGACTGTAAATTTTGGAAAATCAAGGTCTATGTCTAAATTAGTTACTAGTTTATTTCTGTGACTTAACACAATGGCTGGCACATAGTATACGCTCAATACATGCTGTTGAATAATGAATTGAGTGACTCCACTTCTAGTACAATTATGGACTAGATAATCTGAAGACCTCTTTCTACAAAACACCTCACAATGTTGCATAAAATATAGAACAAAAATCCCCAAACATGGAGAAGAGCAAAGAAAGATCCTCTCTAGACTCTGGCAGGGGGAGGAGAAGAGTAACCATGTGAAATATGCCCAGAGCTTTCTCCCTAACAAAGACCAACTCTCTATGAGAAAAGACAACCAGAGGATTATGCCATCTAAGGGAAAGTCATTTACCTGATTCTAGACCCCACCAACCATGCTGTCTCACCTGAGGGAGGAAAATATGTTAAGAAACATATTTGTCAAGTGATAGACCAGGGAAACAGGTCTACTAAAATAATAAAACTCGATCAAAAGATTATAGACTGTTTTCCCCACACACACCATATATCACCTCACCAACAGTGGGTTCTAACAGAAAGAACTGCATGAAATAAGCTTCTCTAAGAAGGAGAACTTAGGTAAGCTCAATAACAAGAGAGACATTGGCGAGCACAGTGAAGGAATTTGAAGGCCTGGCACCTACAGCTACAACAAGTATTAAATACAGCCCAACTCCAAGTCAGATTAACATAAAACTTCACACTTAGGCCTGCTTACCTCAGTTCCTATTACCTAGCATATCATGCCCAGATTTCAATTAAAAAATGCTAAGGCATGATAAGAGGCAAGAAAAAACACAGTCTAAAGAGAAAAAGCAAACAGCAGAGAGACTCAGATACAATAAAGACGTTAGAACAATTACACAGGGAATTTGAAATAACTATGATTAATAAGTTAAAGACTAATGGAAAAAGTAGACAACATGCAGGGAAAGATGGATAATGTAAATAGAAAGAAGGAAAATATTTTTAAAATCAAAAGGAAATTCTACAAATGAAAATCACTGTAATAGAAATAGAGAATGTCTTTGATGGACTCATTAGCTTACTGGATACAGCTAAGAAAAGAATCAATGCTCTTGAAGATAGATCAATAGAAAATCCCCAAACTGAAATAAAAAGAGAAAAAAAGTATTTTTTTAAAAAGATCCAAAGTTCCAAGAATTGTTGGACAATTTAAAAAGACATAAAATAGACATAACTGAAATACCAGAATGAGAAGAAAGGGAGAACAGAGCAAGGGAAATATTTGAAATAATAATTGCTGTGAATGTTTTAAAAAGTAAGGACAGACATCAAAATATACCTCAGGAACACTCAGAAAACACTGAACAGATGGAATATCAAAAAATTTACACCTAGATATATTATAGTCAACCTTCAGAAAACAAAAGACAGAAAATCTTGAAAGAAGCCTAGCATATAACCTATAGAGGGGCATGATAAGTGTTTCAGCAGACTTCCCATCAGAAACCATGCAAGCAAGAAGAGAGTGAGGTACATATTTAAAATGTTGGAAGAAAAAAATCACCGACCTAGACTTCTATACCTAGAGAAATTATCTTTCAAAAATGAAAGAGAAACAAAGACTTTTTCAGATAAAAACTCAGGGAATTCATTGCCAATAGACAATTGCTACAAGATGTCTTGATAGAAGTTCTTCAGGAAAAAGAAAAATTATTTTATTCAGTAATTTTGATCTATGTAAAGAAAGGAAAAGTATCAGAGAACTAATAAATAAAGACAAAATAAATATTTTATATTTTTTATTCATATAAATCTAATAGATAACTGCTTGTTTAAAGTAATAATAGTATCAGTGTACAGGCATATCTCAGAAACATTGTGGGTTTGGTTCCAGACCACCCCAGTAAAGCAAATATTGCAATAAAGTGAGACACACACTTTTTTGGCTTCCCAGTGCATATAAAAGTTATGTTTACACTATACAGTGTTATAATCTATTAAATGTGCAATAGCTTCATGTCTAAAAAACAATGTATATACCTTAATTTAAAAATACTTTTTTGCTAAAAAATTCTAGCCATCACCTGAGCCTTCAGGGAATTGTAATCCTTTTGCAATAGTAACATCTAAGATCACTGATCACAGCTCACCATAACAAATATAAAAATAATGAATTAGTTTGATATATTTTGAGAATTCCTAAAATGTGACCCAGAAACATGAAGTGAGAAAAAGCTGTTGGAAAAATGGCACTGATAGACTTGCTTGACACAGTGTCACCACAAACATTTGATTTGTAAAAATACAATACCTGTGAAGCACAATAAAGTAAAGCACAATAAAACAAGGTATGCCTATATTGGGTGACTAATAGCAGTGGCATAAGGGATGGGAGAAAGCATTTACAAGGTGAAAACTATTACAAGGTGCCTAAACTATAGGCACTATCCAGAAGCTGGCTAGTGTTCATTTAAGGTGGACTTATATTAATTAAACATGTATATTGCAGCTCTAGGGAAAACATTAATATTTTTAAAGAAATACAATTGATATGATAAAAGAGAAGATAAAATGGAATTATATAATGTTTGATTAAAACCAGAGAAGGCAGAAAAAGAGAAGAAAATAAACAAAGAACAAATATATATAAAATGGCTACAAAAATGATAGAAAATATTCCAATCATATTAACGATACACAAATTAAAAAGATATTGTCAGAGTGGGTAAAAAATAAAGCTGCTGTCTATAAGAAACTTGCTTTATGCATAAAATCTCAAATAAGTTAAAAGTGAAGTGGTAGAGAAAAATTTACCATAGTAAAACTAATCAAAAGGAACCTGGATTAGCTATATCAATACCAGACAAAGAAGACTTCAGAACAAGAAAAAATTATCAGAGATAGAGATAAGTATTATACAAGGACTGATTTTCCAAAAACACATTCCAATTCTAAGCATGTATGACCTAACAACAGAACATCAAAATACATAAGGCAAAAACTTTACATGCATCATTTCATTTAATTTTTACAACTTCAGAAGTTAAATATGATTACTTTAGATTGGATTCCTCTCAGAGAAGAGCTTTGGGTGTAAAAGGTGATCACAAGAAGAATTGTGAGTTGGTTGGGAAGTGGGAAAAGGAAAAGAAGGGAAGGGTGCAATCATGAGCTTATTACTGTTATAGACAATGAAGGCCAAAATCCTCGAGGACCCTCTGAAAGACTGTCTGAAGCACATCTCAGGACTGCCCTATGGGGTCAGGGGACAGCCAGGTATCTTCCTGCTAACATCCACCATTGTTGTCTGAAGGTGCTTCCTGCATTTCCAACCTTCCCAGAGAGGGGGCAAGCACAGTGCCATGGCCAGAGAATACCTTGAGGCAGAGCAATGTGGGAAGGTGGGTATGTGAAATGTGTATAGGGAATATTTGGGGAGGCCAAGGAATTACAGGCATGGCACCAAGAGCATCTGATGCGACTGTTACCATTGTTCTTTTATAAATTAATAAAATGCCCAAGCGCAAAAAGTTAGCAAGTGGAGGAACCAATATTTGAAGGCAGGCAGTCTGGCTCCAGAGTCTGTGTTATATTTTGAAATAAAGATGTAGTCAAAACTTCATCAGGGCCTCTAATGCAATTGACATGTCTCATTTTGAAATAGTTATAAGAAATTAAGAACATACTAATTATATCATTTTGAAAAGTTAAATATCATTCTAAAATGATGAGTTTTACTATTCAAAGTTTAAATCTGAAATATCGGCTGCAGGATTTTGACAGGTGAAAGCTTATTTATTATTATCTTTTCAACCTCAAACATACCCTTTTTGCCAAGGAGGCAATACAGATCTTTACTCAACATTCATTCATTCCTCAAACTCATTCATTCATTTTTTTAATGTCCAGAAAATTCCTTTGTTCACTTAACCTCATGTGATTATTTTTCCACTCCAGTAAATACATATCCAGAGTATTTCTAATGGCTACAGAGCCCATTCAGATTGTTTCCAAGTTTCTAGTTATATAATTCCTATACTTTTTCATATGAATATTTGAAACAAATATTATAGGAAAGATTTTCTATGAAGGGAAATGTCATAAAAACAGATGTGACATTTACTTCACTTCTTAATTTGCTTTTTTGCAGGCGTTCTTGCAAGTTGTTTCTACAGCTTGAATGAGAGATTCCAAAATGCTGCTCCTCAATCCCAAGTGTCTGGAGGCTCTGTCATCTGTTCTTCCTCCTGTAAACCCTACAGGGAACTTGCATACATAAAAAAGAAAAAGTGTCGGTCTACTGAGGAACCAGGAAATCTAAGCTTATTATCAGTAGAGATAACTTGAAATTCCAGATTTAAAGGCAGTTTTTTAAAGCTTAAATTAATAAAAACAATCCCCTTAGTGGGTCTCCCTTACCAAGTATAACAAAATTATCCCCTTCTTCTGAAGTACATCATGGTCTGATTCATTATCTTTTAGATGGGGTGAAAAAAGGGAAAGTAAATGGAATTTATAACTGCAGTGCAAGAAGAATATCTTCTGGTATTGCACTCAGAAGGAACTGGTATTGCACTCAGAAAGAACTGATAGACCCAGCAATGTTCAAGAGATTACATTTTTAGGAATCCCCTATGATCTCCATTGAAATTGAGAAATTGTAATGCAGCACAACACATATATATTGAGGACACACACCAAAATAATGGGGAGACTGGAATGTGATGAGGTAATCTCATTACTGGGCACCCCAGAATGTCCTTCACCCTGTTCCCAATTAAGCACACTACTGGACCCTGTTCTCATCCCACCCTATCCCCCCATACTAAAGAACACTGTACAAAGGACAATAAAGGCAAAGGGAAGTCAAATTAAGCTCCAGTAACTAGAAATTGGGCCCAACTCTAGTTTGGAGCTCCAGTAACCTGGACTGAGGAGCAGACATTTTCTCTAAGCCAGTGAATTCTAATTTGTTTCATTTTTTTGTTGTTGAATTTTTGAATTTTATTTAATTTATATTTTTTATACAGCAGGTTCTTATTAGTTATCCATTTTATACATATTAGTGCATGTATGTCAATCTCAATCTCCCAATTTACTTACTGACCATGAGTCTCAGATCTCTCAATAAATATAGAAGAAAGAGCTGAATTCATTGGTCTTCTGTCATCAACATGGACCTTTAACTCAGAAGAAAAGAGAACTTCTTGGCCCTCCAGCCTTGGCCTTAGTTGACAAACTACTACAAGGAAAGCAGGTCCTATCTTTTCTCCTGATAGACATGCTCCAAGGATGTTGACCTATGTCAGTGCTCCACTCAAGCTGAGTAAAAGAGAGAGAAGAGAGTGACAATGGCTGGCATGCTCAAGAAGTTTTAATCCCTTGGCAAATGTGAGAATAAGATTGGGGAAAAGGCAGAGAGGCTTCCAACTCCTGTCCCTGGAGACAATGCCTAGAAAGGCATGTATTGCATTTTACAAACTGTTCTTATAATTTATTTGTTTCCCTGAATTCAGATGGGCATAGTGAGATAGGAACTTTTCTATAAATATATAAAGAAAATGACTGGTACTATTGATAATTAACAATCACATTTAAAGAAGACAAATTAGGGATTCAAACAACACTCTATATCAAATAGACCTAACAGACATACACAGAACATTCCATACAACAACAGTACAGTAGAGTACACATTCTTCTCAAGGCACATAGAATATTTTCTAGGATAGATCATACATGAGGTCACAAAAAGTCTTAGCAGATTTAGGATGATTGAAATCATACCAAGTATTTTTTTCTGACCAAACAATGTAAACTAGAAATCAATAGTAAAAGGAAAACTGGAAAATTCACAAATACATGGAAATTAAACAGCATTCTCTTGAACAATCAATGAATCAAAGAGGGAATTAAAGGGAAAATATTAAAAGTATCTTGAGACAAAAAAAAAAAAAAGGAAGCATTTGCACAGCAAAGGAAGCCATCGACAAAACAAAAAGATAATTTACTGAATGGAAGAAAATATTTGCAAATTACATATGTAGTAAGAGGTCAATATCCAACATATATAAACAGCTCATACAACTCAGCATCAGAAAACAAACAACCTAATTTAAAAAAAATGTGCAGAAGAATTCAATAGACATTTTTCCAAAGAGGAAAGGCAGATGGACAACAGGCATAGGAAAGATGCTCAACATCGCTAATCAGGGAAATGCAAATAAAAACCACAATGAGATATCATCTCACACCTGTCAGAATGGGTATCATCAAAAAAAAAAAATCATGGTGAGGATGTGGAGAAAAGGGAGCCCACGTACACTGTTGGTGTGAATGTAAATTGGTGCAGCCACTGTGGGAAAACAGCATGGGGGGTTCCTCAAAAAACTAAAAACAGAACTACTATATGACCCAGCAATTCTAATCCTGGATATATATCCAAAAAAAAAAAGAAAACACTAATTTGAAAAGATACATGCACCCCAATGTTCACAGCAGCATTATTTACAATTGCCAAGATATGAAAGTCACCTAAGCTTCCATCAACAGAAGAATGGATAAAGATGATGTGGTATATACATACAATGGAATACTACTCAGCCATAAAAAATGAAATTTTGATATTTGCTACAACATGGATGGACTCGGAGGGTATCATGCTAAATAAAATATGTCAGAGAGACAAAAATGCATTAATATCACGTAATGTAGAATCTAAAACATAAAAAAAAACTAGTAAATATAATGAAAAAGAAGCAAATTCACAGATATAGTGAACAAACTAGTGTTACCAATGGGGAGAGGAAAAGGGGGGAGGGGAAATATAGGGGTAGGTGAAAAAAAAAGCCGTTATGGGATTCTATGAAATCATATGTGTGAAACTTTTGAAAAATATAAAGCATTATAGAATTTAAAGAACCTTTCATTCAAAAAATAAAACAAAAAAGAAACCAAAAAAAAAAAAAAAAAAGGAAACATAACATACCAGAATTTATGGAATACAACAAAAGCAGTTCTGAGAGTAAAGTTTATTGCTATAAACAAATATACCAAAAAAAATAGAAAGATCTCAAATAAACAACCTAATTTTACACCTAAAAGAACTAGAAAAAAAAAACTAAGCCCAAAGTTTGTAGAAAGAAGAAAATAATAAAGATTAGACCAGAAATAAATAAAATAAATCTAATAAAGATTAGACCAGAAATAAATAAAAATCCTATAGAAAATGGGATGTAGGAAGATGGAAAGAAAGTATGTCATTCCTACCATAACAAGAAAAATCCAGGTAATTAACAACAACAACAAAAGTACCACTTATATTTGTATCTCTTCCAAAACAAGCCACTGGTCAATAGGTGGGGAAACCTGTTACCTTCAAGGTATAGGTGAAGATTTATAGCAAATTGAGGGAGAAAAAATTAAACCCTCTGCTCCTGTGGGAGAGGTAAAAACCATTCTAGGCCCCCGGCAATTAGATTACCTATTACTGGCAGAGGTGCAGGATTACTGACAAAGCTCCACCCCTATGTCCCAGGGATGGAGGACCAGCTGAATGCATTCTAGACTAGGTTATGGCAGTCCACCACAGGGGATGCAGGTGCAGTTGTGGATAGAGATCCCCTTTCAGGGTCAAATACACAGGGCAGTCCTAGCCTGAAAGTGGCAAACAGGCTCCACCCTAAAGCCAAACTAACACTAGGGCAATAGGAAACCATAGCAACAACACATTTAACTCAGTTTAAGTTGTAACCAAATTGACTCAATCTCTTCTCCCTCCAACCTTGTAGGGCAATTAAATATGAGAAAAATGGCTCTATAGTTACTCTCATTTTAATAGCTTTGGATATCATCTTTCTCTGTGTTGAAACAAATATTACTTTCCACCACTCCCTTTAGGTTCCATTTGTACAATGTTGAAGGACATGGGAAGAAAGCCATCTAGACATCTTGGGGAACTGCATTCCAGGCAGGCCCCTCACCAGGTCCCTTGCCTGGGGAACACTGTTTTCAATGTAATATGCACATAGCACTGTTATATACATCTTTATTACATGTGCTTTTAACATTCTTTTACATGCATTACAGACTGGCTATCAAATCCATTCTCTTAAATCATAAGAAAAATTAAGGGCACTTAGCCAAAATTTAAACCTTTTTTCTTTGAAAGACATTGTTAAGAATATAAAAAAAGTCACAGACTGAGCAAAAATATTGCTAAAAACAGATGTCTAATAAAGGACTTATATCCAGAATGCATAAACAATTAACTCATATTTAATAATATGAAAATCCAACTATAAATAGTACCAAAGATCTGAATACACACTTCATAAAAAGAGACATATGGATGTCAAAAAGTACACAAGATGAATCCTAAAATTAAAAAATAAATAAAATAAAATACCATTACACACTTTTGAGAATGGCAACAATCCTGACCCCAAGGGTTGCTCGTGATGACAAAGAGTAGGTGGAGCAACGGGAACCCTCATTCATTGCTGGTGTGAATGCAAAATGGTGCAGCCACTTTGGAAAACAGTTTGCCAATTTCTTATAAAGTTAAGCACACTCTATATGACCTACCTCTACCTCTTCTAAGTATTTTCCCAAGAAAAATAAAATCTTAGTTTATGTAAAACCTATATGCAAATGTTTATAGTGATTGTATTCACCTTGCCAAAAGCTGGAAGCATTGGAAATGTCTTTTAACTAGTGAATAATCCACTGTAAATTCATTCAAAGTAACACTACTCAGCATTAAAAAGAGCAAACTACTGATATACACAATGTCATAGATGAATCTCAAATTCTTTATACTAAGGCTACATCCTGTAGGATTCCATTTATATGATATTCAAAAAAGGCAAAGCTATAGAATAGAATTCAGAGCAGTTGTTGGAAGGGACTGGAGGCAGGGGAAGGGGTTGATTAAAATGTGCACAAGAAAAGTTTGCCTATTTAAATTCACGTGTCCATAAAATCTTTGCTTTCAACAAAATAAGTTTTGTTGTATTAGCAACCACATAGAGCTACATTTCCCTGGCTTATGAAAGTAAGAATGAATTTATTTTGAATATACCTATACCTCTGTATATATTGTACAGATGACATTACTTGAATTAGGAAGAAAACCTTGAATGTGTGTTTGTTTTCTGCTAAATGTCTATGAATGTCTATGTATGACGAGTAAGAACAGAAAGAGGAGTGAAGGGAAAGGAGATAAGTGAGAAAATGAGAAATCCCATCCTTCTTCACTCTATCTGCTGGACTAAGTTTAAAAAATATACATTTATCTTTATTCCTCATTTGTAACTGTTTTTGTTAGGCCGAATCCCAGAATCTCTTTTAAATTATTTTTAAAGTAAAAAAGTAAATCTGCTTGTATTTATACTTTATGGAGGTGTTAAAATATTACACCAGAGATATAATTATTTTAGTACCCTATGATCCCATTTTTGTAGCATATCAGAGTTAGAACTTGTATCCAAGCAGGCATTACTAAACACATTTTCATATCCTTAACTCACTTCCCTATAAAACCAGGAAGTATTCCTTCTCTTTCCTTTAAAAAATGCTCATAGAAGGAAACTTCCAGACTGAAAATAGTGCATGCTAGATGATGAGTTAGCATCCCAGCGATCTGCAGGAATACATGGCAGTCTACTGACAGATCAATTCATATTCCTTCTCACTAAAGACCCAGATCATGGAATAGAAAATTGATTCAGTTGGCTCCTGAGTGACTCCAAAGTTGGTGATAACTAGCAACATACGAAATATTAAAATTTATTTAACTTGAAAAATTAGAGAAGCAGCCAGAAACATAGTAAAAAACATGAAAGTGGAGTAGAATAGATGATCTTTTAAAGATAATTCAATCATCCAACAAATATTTATTCTACGTACCTCTAAACAATTTACCACATAATATGGTATGTAATTTCAAAATTACAGTCTTGAAACACCTGTAAAAATATAGATGAAAAAGACAACATGATAGATCCTCATAACTGACTAAAGAAAGAGTGGGAAGAAGAAGGGGTATTTCCTAGTAAGTTGATGAAGTAAAGTTTCAGGGAGAATAAAATTTGGCATTTGTACAGAATTTTAAACATGGGTAAGCTGTAGAGAAGAGGGCGTAGTTTTCCAGATCTTTAGATCTCTTATCAGTACAAGAATGTGGAAAAGGGGAAAAACAAAGAAATTAAGATGGATTATATATAGTTTAGAGATAGGAACATAGGTTTAAGATTCCTGAATCTGGGTTCTAGTTCTGAGTTTTCCAGTACCTTGTGCTTTGATCCTGGACAAGTTAATTGATTTTTGTGCCTCAGTTTCCTTATCTGTCATATTAAAGCAGAAGGCCAAATTATCTCTGAGGTCTTTCTCCAATTCCACATTATATACTGTTTTAAATCCAATATTCAATGTTCATTGTGAATGTGAAAATGTTCCCACCACAAGAATTCTTTGTATCCATGCTGTAGTAATCACATCTATATGGCTATCATCCATCAATGTGGTCCCATCACCTGTGCGAGCTGAGACCAAATTTTCTAGAATAGCCTGGGAAGAATACAAGAATAAGCTTGCTCAGGCCACTGGAATTAAAAGAGGATTCTGGGAAAAGCATTTCTGCTAATTGACAGAAGCTAAATCCCCATGAAAAATGTTGGTGTTTGTTTAGTTCAAGTTTCCTTTTTATTAAACTTTTTATTTTTAGGTAAACATAGATTTGCACGGATTTGTAAAAATTACTACAGAGAGGCCCTGGGTACTCTTTATCCAGTTTACTTAAATGATAACATCTTGCAAAATTATAGCACAATATCACAACCAAGATATTAGCATTTATACAGTCAAGGTACAGAAAATTTGCATCACCAGAAGGCTCTATTGTGTTGCCCTTTTATAGCCAACCACACCCAAGTCCTTGACCCTGGCAACCACTAATCTGTACTCCACTTCTAAATATTATTTCAAAATTTTTATATCAGTAGAATCATACATTGTATAACCTTTTTGAAATGGCTTTTTCACTCACCATATTTCCCTAGAGTTTCATCTAAATGATTACATGTATCAATAACTCATTCATTTTTAATCCTGAATAGTGTTTCCTGGTATAGATCTATGACAATTGTTTAACCATTCACCCACCAAATGACATTTGGGCTGTTTCCAGTTTCTGAGTATTATGCATAAAACTACTATAAATATTTGTGTACTGATTTTTGAGTGAGCATAAGTCTTTATTTTTCTAATATAAATGCCCAAGAGTGCAATTACAAGGTTATATGGTAATCACATATTTATTTTTGTAAGAAAATGTCAAGCTATTTTCTAGAGTGCCTATATGGTTTTACATTCCCACCAGCAACATGAGTGGCCCAGTTTCTTTGCATCTTTGCCAGAAATTGGCATTATCACTATTTTTTTTATGTTAGCCATTCTTATAGATGTATAGTGATATCTCATTGTAGTTTAAATTTGCATTTCCCTGATGGCTAATAATGTTGAACTTCTTGTTATATGCTATTTGCCATCTGTGTATCCTCTTTGGAGGATATACTCCTACTTCATTCTTCACTTTCAAGATTGTTTTAGCTATTCCAGAACTTGTGTTTTTCAATATAAATTTTATAATCAGATTATCTATGTCTACAAAAATCCTTGCTGGGATTTCAATAAGACTGTGTTAAAAATTAGGTTGATTTGGGGAAAATCGACATTTTTACTACGTTGAGTCCTCCAATCCATTAACATAGCATGTTTCTCCATTTATTTAGGTGTTTGATTTCTTTCATTAGCATTTTGTCATAATCAGCATACAGATCTGTACTTGTTTTGTTACATGTATCCCTAAGTAATTCATTAATTTTGGAGTAATTGAAATGGTGTTGTCTTCAGTTTCAGTTTTTACATGTTTATTGTTAGTCTATAGTGTCAGCAAAAATTCAGTTAACTGTCAAGTTAAGAAGAAAAAGGGAATTTTATTTGAGCCAAACTGAGGATTATAACCCAGGAAGCAGTTTCTCAGAAAGCTCTGAGAAGTGTTCTGCCTGTTAGAAGTCAAAGGCACAGTCATATACATTTTCAAGACAAAGGATCATACATCAAAATGACATACTGATATTTTAGTTAAAGTTCACCAAGAATACATAGTCCAGGTAAACATGTACAAAGGGAGAAGCAAGTCACCATGACCTCCTACAGAGTTGGGAAAGAACACTATTTTTTTAAAGAAGTTACAGTGCTAGTGTCAGAAGAAAAAAAAAAATTGATCTTTACAGTCAACAGGCACTCCCAACTTTGAGGAGCTCTGGTTAATGTGTAATGCAGATGCACACCGCACAGTAAGGAGGGAGGGAGGAGACCCAGACAAACACACGGAGAGAATTCTATGTTTTCCTTGTCCAGCTTTAAAATATAAAGTTTACTTCATCAATAGAATTCAAATGATTTTTGTGTGTTCATCTTGTATCCAGTGAGAATACTTGAATTCACTTGTTAGTTCTAAGAGGTTTTTTGTTTTTGTTTTTGTAGATTCCTTGGGATTTTGTACATAGACAATCATGTCACCTGCAAAGAGGGAAAGTTTTATTTCTTCTCTTCCAATCTGTATTCCTTTTACTTCCTTTCTTTCCTTATTGTGCTTTCTACAATTCCTAGTACTATGTTTAATAAGAGAGGTGAGAATGAAAATTCTTTCTTTCTTTCTGATCTTAGGGGTAAGCGTCAGCCTTTTACCATTATTAATGATGTTACTGTAGGGATTTTTGTAGATGCTCATTAACAATTTGAGATCATCCTCCCTTTGTTTCTAAGTTGATGAGAGTTATTTTAATCATGAATGAATATTTCATTTTGTCAAAATTTTTCTGTGTCAGTTGATATGATCTTATAATTGTTCTTCTGTAGTATGCTGGATTACATTGATTGTTTTCTTTTGATCTGGTGGATACATTGATTGATTTTTGGATGTTGAACCAGCCTTCTATAACTGGAACAAATACCACTTGGTTATGAGATATATCTATATATAGATATACATATAGATATGTATGTATTTTATATATACATTGCTAGATTCAACAATTTTGTTGAGGGTTTTTGCATCTAAATTCATGAGACATATTTATCTGTTTTCTATTATACCTTTTTGTCCTTTTTTTCTTAGATGGTGATATTGTTGTTGTAAAATGAGTTGGCAAGTGTTCGCTTTTCTCCTGTTTTCTGGATGCATTGTGTAAAAATCATATTAATTCTTCTGTACTTTTAGTAGAATTATCCAATGAAACCACTTGGGCAGAATATCTTTTCTTGGAGAGATTTTAAATTATTAATTTAATTGTCTTATGGATTTCACAATAATCTTTTTTGTATTTGGTGAGTTGTGGTAGTTTGCACTTTTTGAGAAGTTGTCCCATTTCACTGTGTTTGTCAAATTTATGTGTGTTGAGTTTTTGGTGGTATTCCCTCATCCTTTGAGGTCTACCTGTACTAATATCCCCTGTTTCATTTCTAATATAAGTCATTTGTATCTTCTTTCTTTCTTTCTTTGTCAGTCTCGTTAGAGGTTTGCAGATTTTTCGGGATATTTTCAAAGAACCAGATTTTTGTTTCATTAGCTTACTCTATTTTTCTTATTTTCAATTTCATTGATATTTACTTTTATCTTTATTACAAGTTTACTTTGTTTTGTTATGCTTTGCTTTATTACACTTTGCAGATATTGTGTTTTTTACAAACTGAAGGTTTGTGGCAACACTGCATTGAGCAAATCTATTGGCACAATTTTTCCAACAGCATTTGTTCACTTTGTGTCTCTGTGTCACATTTTGGTAATTCTTGCAATATTTCAAACCCTTCACTAGCAAAAAGATTACAACTCTCTGAAGGCTTAGATCATGGTTAGCATTTTTAGCAATAAAGTATATTTAGTTTCAGGTGTGTACATTGGTTTTTTAGACATAATGTTAGTCACACTTAATAGACTACTGTATAGTGTAAACATATCTTTTATAGGCACTGAGAAACCAAAAAATTTGTGTGACTTGCTTAATTGTGATATTTGCTTTATTGCAGAGGTCTGGAACCAAACTCACAATATCTCCAAGGTATGCCTGTACTTCCTTCCTTATACATGCTTTAGATTTATTTCACTTTTCTTATTCTAGTTTCCTGCATTAAAAACTTCCCTGATTGATTGGAGATCTTTCCTCTTCTCCAGTGAAAATATGTGTGCTATAATTTTCCTCTCATTCCTGCTTTAGCTGCACTCACATATTTTGAAATGTGTATTTTTATGTTCATTCAAGTTTATTTTTAAAATTTCCTTTGAAACCTCCTCTTTAACTCATGTATTATTTAAAATTGTGTTGTTTGCTTTCCAAAGTTTTTAGTTTTGTATTTTGTTCTATTGTTAACTTCTATTGTTAATTGTATTCATTGTACACTCTATACAATGTATAAGTATGATTTCAACCCTTTTGAATTTGATTTTTTTTTTTTAATTTTCCAGGATGTGAGCTATTTTGGTGAAGGTTGAACACTTGAAAAGAATACACACACACACACACACACACACACACACACTGCTGTTATTGGGTGAGAGTTCCATATGTATCAATTAGGTCCTTTGGCTGAGTGTGTTGTTCAGATCTATATTAGTGTTCAATATTTCTATTAATTGCTTTGAGTGGCTTGAATAAGTCTCTACACATAATCGTGGGTGTGTTTATTTCTCCTCTCTGTTTTGTCAGTGGTTCCTTCTTGTATTGTGAGGCTTTGTTGTTTGGTGACTACATATTTATGATCTTCATGGAGACAGATAGATAGATGCTAGTTGATAGATAGATAGAGAGAATATATATAAATTTATATGTGTATATATATATATATATATATATATATATATATATATATATACACACTATAGTAGTGAACCTGTTCGTTTCTAATATTTTTCTCTGCTCTGAAATATAACTTATTTCATATTAAGATAACTACTCTTATCTGATTTTTGGTTAATGTATCCATAATATAGTTTCCTATCCTTTTATTTTCAACCTAACTTAGTCCTTGTACTTAAAGTAAGTTTATCTGTAAACAGCATATTGCTGGACCATTTTTATACACTCAGTCAACCTCTTCTTTAATTGCTATATTTATCCCATTCACACATAGGGTAATTATTGATAAGCTATGACTTTAGTCTGCCATTGTATTATTTATCTCCTGTTTGTTACTTCTGTCTCTGTTTCCTTTTTCTTGCCTTTCTGTGAGTTATGTAAAGATGTTTTTAGGATTCTGTCTTAATGTTTTTATAGTGTTTTTGTGTGTATCTCTTCAGATAGTTTTTGTAGCAGTTACTCTGAATATTACACTATATCTATGTGTACACACAAGCACACACTGGTATTAAGTTTACTACTTTGAGTCCAGCATGGACACCTTACTTCCATTTAGATTCCTTTACTCTTCATAGTTTTAAATATAATCATCTTAAGTAATCCTTCATTCATTGAGCACCACATCAGGTAATATAATTTTTCTTCAACCATAAAATATGATTTAAGAAATTCAGAAGAAAAACTTATTTTATATTTATCTTTTTCCTTCAGGACTGAGAAAAAGTATCATTTCCTTCTGGCATCCATGATTTCAGATGAGAAATCTATAGACATTTGAATTGGTATTTCCATATAGGTATTGTGCCATTTTTCTCTGGCTCTTGTCAGAGATTTTCTTTGTCTTTAATTTTCAAGGTTTTAATTATGATGTCTCTATTTGGATCTCGGAAATAGCTCATTTGGATCTTACTCAACTTCTTGAATCTATAGGTTTATCATTGTCCAAATTGGGGGAAACTTTAGCCATTGTTTCATGGGATACTTTTTCAGTTCCATTCTCTCTTTTCTCTCTTTCTTGTCCTTTGGTAATACAAATGTTAACTCTTTTGTTATTGCTTTTTCTCTGTTCATTGGATCAATTCTATGAATATGCACTCAAGTTCACTGAATTTATTCTGTCGACTCTCCACTCTACTGTTGAGACCATCCATAAGTTGTTTTTATGTTTGTTTGTTTGTTTTTAAAATTTTGGTGCTTGTATTTTTCAGGTCTATAGTTACATTTAGTTCTTTTTAGCATCTCTTTCTTTGTTCAAGTTTCCTATTTTTTCACTTGTTTCAAGAGAATTTTTAATAGCTTCTTAAAGCATTTTTCATGATAGTTGTTTAAAAATTTTTGTCAGATAATTTCAACATTTGATTTACCTTAGTATTGTATCTGTTGATTGTCTTTTCTCATGTTGTGATTTTCCTGGTTCTTGGTGTAATGAGAGATTGCTCCATCATACATTCACATTTGGGGCATTATATTAAGACACTCTATTTTGTCAATATTTTAAGGAGCAGTCCTGTTGAAGTATAGCCGTAAAGCTATCTGGTGTGCATATCCAGCTTTCTGTTGCCTTCTGTGGGAAACACCCCACTGAAATAGGGTCACTGACTCACACTAGTTCGTTCAGCTAGTGAGGTGAAAGTTCAACTTTTGTCATTGAGCTCCAGTGACAAGAGGGAAGGGCATAAGAGGATTGTCAACTACCCCACCTGCTTTGAACCTCCTATTCTGCCTTCTTCATGCAGGGTGGGAGTGGAAGCTCAGTTGTTCACTAGCTCTCACTGACACCAGATTGGGAGAAACAGGAGTGCAAACTGGTCCAGTTGCACATAGCCTAGTTCTGTTTTGTCCCTGCCCAGTATGCATGGAATTTTGTTCCCACTGGGACTTGCTGACACCAGTATGGGGGAAAGGTGGATTATTTACCAACCCCAACTTGCACCACCTTGTCCAGTCCTGTTAATGTCAGGTAAGAAGGATGCTCAGCTCTCATCTGGTCCCTGATGTCACCAGGGAGTGGGGATATGGGGATAGGGTATGAATTCTGGTGTTGACTAGAACTGCCTCAAAATGTCTTGATAAATCTCCTTGCTGGTAGGTGGGGTGGAATCTCAGTTTGCCTCTGGATCCTGCTAACACTGCCCTGCTGAGGGAAAGAGAACAACTCCTGTCTCTGTTAGAAGAAAAATGAATGATCTGCTCCCTGCTGCATCTTTGAACACCGCTGTATGCCTGGCAGAAGAATCAGAGTACCACTTGCTCCCATGGGACTTGGCTGGGGTAGAAGATCAACTTCCTGAAAGATCAACTTCATGAAACTACAGAGCTAGAGGTATGTTTTCTGTTGGTGTTTGGCTGGCGTTGGACAGGTATTGCAAACAAGTTTTCTGTTGTTAGGCCATCCTTTTCTCAGTCCTTTGGCTGGGGGAAACAGGCTTTTCTTGGAGCTTTCTTGCCTATGCCTTTTGGAGGTTCCATGTTGATGGTTTCTGCAGAACACTGTCTGGGATATATGGGAACCAAAAAGGAAGCTGAGGGAACTCACTGTCGTGTAGTTTTCAAGTTCAGAAGTTCCTAGACTGTCCACCTTCTTCTTTCCACCTCTCAGAGTCTGCTTGTGCTTGTTCTTGTGTTAAGTCCAAGATTGTATAGCTGTAAGAGGAGGACCTATGAGGAATAGGACTACTATATCTTGGTGGAATTGAAGTATTTCTTTTTCAACTACGTCATCATTACTTTTCCTGTGAATGGAAAGGAATTCGGCATAACTCACAATATTCACTAAGAAATAGAAAAAAAGATTATTGGTTAATTCCTAAAGTTGCTCACTAATCAGAATATGAGAAAGAGCAAAAATGTCACAGCTAGAGTAATGGGATATTACTACCCCTTCCAATTTTGATCACATTTCTTCAGTTAACATGCTTAAAACATAAATTTAGCCTTTGTACTGGAGAAGAAATTATACTATTATGTTCTGAATACCACCAAAATGCACAAACAATGGGATTCAGAGATGGTTTAAGCCATCTAAAATATACACTTGATATTAAAATCACAACATGACTAATTCTGTTATCGAAGATCAAATTTTAATCTTCATCCATTATTAGCTTCTTTCTTTCTCCTTACCCTTTTGGTTCTAATAAAACTCTAAGCTCAATTAACTTTTTAGAATGCTTAGAATACTTCTTATATCCCTTTCTTTATTTCAATTATTCTCATTCCCTAGGGCTATAAACTTCATCAAGCAGCAAATGGTACCACTCTCTTCCACATGGTTTGTGCAGGTGGAGGTAGAAGCAGAGATAAACAGTTTTACAACCTGTTAAACTATTTCAAGCACCTGCTTCGTGCCTGGCAGTGTTCAACTAGCTAGGGATTCAGCAAAGGACAAGGCATGCCATGCTTACTGCTCTTACAGAATTTGTATTTAATTAAGAAGAAGAGGCAAAAATCAAATGAACAATAAAAGTATCAGATAGCTCTACGTGTACAGTGTTAAAATAAGATAGTGCGGTGGAGATCTTCTGGAAGGTTACTTTTGATTAAACAGTCAAGAAAGGGATCTCTAAGGAACTGTGATCCAAGTTGACAGCTAAATGACAAAAATGTAAATATACCTGGGAGGCCAGCTATTTGTTTGTTTATTTATTTATTTATTTTATTTATTTTAAACTTTTTATTGATGTATAGTTGCTTTACAATGTGTTAATTTCAGCTGTACAGCAAAGTGATTCATATATATATATATGCATTCTTTTTTATATGTATTCTTTTTTCATTACGGTTTAATCATAGGATATTGAATATAGTTTTCTGTGCTATACAGTAAGACCTTATTGTTTATCCATTCTATATGTAATAGCTTGCATCTGCTAACCCCAACCTCCCACTCCATCCCTCCCCCACCCTCTCCCCCTTGGCAACCACAAGTCTGTTCTTATGTCTGTGAATCTGTTTCTGTTTTGTAGATAGGTTCATTTGTGTCATATTTTAGATTCCACATATTAGTGATATCATATGGTATTTGTCTTTCTCTTTCTGACTTACTTTACTTAGTATGATAATCTCTAGCTGCATCCATGTTACTGCAAATGGCATTATTTCATTCTTTTTTATGGCTGAGCAGTATTCCTTTGTATATAGACATACCACATCTTCTTTACCCATTCATTTGTTAATGGACATTTAGGTTGTTTCCATATCTTGTCTATTGTGAAAAGTGCTGCTATGACCATAAGAGTGCATATATCTTTTTGAATTAATGTTTTTTCTGGATATATGCACAAGAGTGGGATTGCTGGATCAAATGGTAATTTTATTTTTAGTTTTTTGAGGAACCTCCATATTGTTTTCCATAGTGGTTGTACCAACTTACATTCCCACCAACAGTGTAGGAGTGTTCCCCTTTCTCCACATCCTCCCCAGCATTTGTTATTAGTAGAGTTTTTAATTATGGCCCTTTTGACTGGTGTGTGGTGGTACCTCATTGTAGTTTTGATTTGCATTTGTCTAATAATTAGGGATGTTGAGCATCCTTTCATGTGCCTATTGGCCATCTGTATTTCTTCTTTGGAGAAATGTCTATTTAGGTGTTCTGCCCATTTTTCGATTGGGTTGTTTTGTTGTTGTTGTTGAGTTGTATGAGCCGTCTGTTTATTTTGGAGATTAAGCCCTTGTCGGTTACATTGTTTGCAAATATTTTCTCCAATTTTGTAGGCTGTCTTTTCATTTTGTTCATGGTTTCCTTTGCTGTGCAAAAGCTTGTAAGTTTGATTAGGTCCCACTTGTTTATTTTTGCCCTGGGAGACCTACCTAAGAAAACATTTGTACAATTTATGTCAGAGAATGTTTTGCATATTGTCTCTTCTAGGAGTTTCATGGTGTCAAGTCTTATGTTTAAGTCTTTAAGTCATTTTGAGTTTATTTTTGTGTATGGTGAGAGGGTATGTTCTAACTTCATTGATTTACATGCAGCTATCCAACTTTCCCAATAGCACTTGCTGAAGAGACTTTTCCCCTTTATATATTCTTGCCTAGGATGCCATTTAGAGTAAAAAGGAAAGCTAGAACAAAGGCCCTAAGGCAAGGGTGAGTTGGCATGTTCAATGGAGTTAAAGAAAGAAAGTGTTTCTCACATGTCTTGGAAAAAGCAGTGAGGGTATGTAATGAGGTTAAAGAAAAGTCAGGTACCAATTCATGTAGAGGAACAATAATATTGATTTCAGATTTTATTTGAAGAAAATTGACAGCTACCGAAAAAAGTTGATCAGGGAGTTATACCACTTAGTTATTTTAAAACTCTCTCCTGCTCCATTGTGGATTATACAGGTAAGCAAATGTTATTCTAAGAGCTCTGGTGAGAGAAGACGGCAGCTGGGACTAGGATGGTGGTAATGGAGTTGGAGACAAATGTAATGGGATGGATTTGCTGACAAACTGGATGTGTAGAATGAAGAGAGAAGAATTAAGATATAGCATACATCTCAAATAGATTCTGAAGGGGTTCTTCTTATGCTTCTATGTTTGTCTAAGATGCCACTAATTTTCTTTCCTCATGTTCCTCCTAGAGGGAGGGGATTCCCACTACACTCTACAGGAGGAAACCCACCTTCTCTCCACTTTCTTTCTCTTGGATTGATCTGATCGGTGAGTTGAGAAGGAGCTACCTTGGTTCAAGACCTCTTGGGCTCCCCTTTCTGAGAGCCAGCTCTCCTCTGCTTCTTCGCTCTGCAGCAAAGACTGGTAGTTCTCTATCTATGTGTATTGAGTGCATTTGTTTAAGCCCAGCTGTTTGAAAATATAAAACCACCCTTTCCTTTTAATAGCATGTTTATCAGGAATAAGACTGATGGTTTGATCTCAAGGTGTCTCTCTTGTGTTCTATATTTCAATTGGCCCCAAACCCAGAAGGGGAAGACATTATTATTTGTTGCTCCCCCAATTCAGTACATTAGTTTTCTGCCCAAGACTGTTCACAAATTGCAAAAAACTTGCATCTGTGCAGAGACATGCTGATATATTACAGATTCTTTAAAGGAAGATTGTTCTTGCTTGGCTAACAGTATGTGGGGAATTCTTTTTCCAATCAATAGTGTTTTTAGGTAAAACAAAGAACACATGATTAGAAAGGTTACTAATGGAGAAAATGTCTTGTTTTTGAACCAATGCATTTTTTTCACTTTTTTGAGTAATGCAAATGTAGTACAAATTTTCCTAGTCTTCAAAAAAAATAACAGATAAACATTATGAAAATAAAG
The DNA here is from genome assembly GCF_965194825.1 of Balaenoptera physalus. Classification (NCBI taxonomy): domain Eukaryota; kingdom Metazoa; phylum Chordata; class Mammalia; order Artiodactyla; family Balaenopteridae; genus Balaenoptera; species Balaenoptera physalus. Next base: position 103,293,535 of record NC_138886.1, on the reverse strand, counting down.
AAAAAAATCATAAGATTTCCCTAAAATGTCATCACTTTAACCTAATCATTTTTCCAATCTTTTTATTCTTTTATCCAGATAAATATTTTTCTGGATGTGTCTAAGAAATATAATTGAGAATGGGGAAACATTATCTGAAGATAATGACCCACAGAGAATTGTAATAGCCTACAGAGTATCATGTAATAGAATTTTCAGAAATTACATAATGACAAGGCAAATTATAAAAATAATATCATGCTTTAAAATTTTGCAAACTAATTTTGAGTTGGAAAGCATAACCATGATAACAATGAAGTACTGGGACTATAAAAATTATTCTATTTCTTGAATATTAATTGTACCATGGTTGGTGTGTCAGGAAAACTCAGTTTCTGTAAACATTACTGGGCTAATCTGAGATTAGAAGACTTCTTGTGTCATGAAGCATGTGGCTTGAGAGCACTAGATAGCCTTACCTCCATGGGTGAGGAAAGGGGTTTGGACATCTCTCTGTGACAACATTTCTTTCACTTGCAGATATAGGGTCTCAGTAAATTGCCCTAAGGAGAGCTCAGCATAGTAGCTGGGGCCACTCTACCCCACAAGGCCATGTCTATTATTACAAAAAATAAAAAAGTGTTAAGGAGAAGGAACTCATGGACATCTGTTTGTGTTTTAGACATAATGAAGATTTTTGCATGTTTGCAACTTTGTTAGAGGAAAGAGAGAATCTGACTCTTGGTGACACAAATAAGACAGTAAGTATCTATAAACTATGTTTTCCAGAATCCCCTTGCTGGCATGGTTCTGGGTTAGAGTCAGCTATTGAAAGAGAATTGTGTGAGATTTGTAAAGTGGAGATGAAGACGAAGCCAGGATTCTTGGGGGACAGTTGCAACCAGGTAGGTGAGAGTTGTGAGGTTGCCGCTGCCTCCATGTGACCTTGTGAAACACTGACATTGGTGCTGTGAGGTGATAGGAGTGGCTGTGTAGTCCATAATCAGTGCTTCCCTGGCTGGTCCAGTTGCTGTGGAAGCCTCTATTTCCCTGTGTTAAAATCCTTTTGTTGTTGGGCCAAAACACGTCTCTAAAGAAAAGAATTATTTCTGAAGTGTATACACTGAAGACATTTTAATATGATAGATGTATCTGAAATTTTCATTGCATGTGATATTATATTGTTCTAAGAAAAGGACATAGTTGAATAATGGTTGAAAGATTTTTCTATAAATTTTGAGTAGCAGCTCCTTAAATGGACTGAATGATCATATGTGATTTAGAGATAGTTTTTATATCTTGTTCCCTGAAAAATGGTTTACAAAGTGATCTAGTGAAACTGTTTCTTCAATTGGATGTTGTCATGATTACTACCATTTTCACATATTATTACTCTGAAATAATTTCTCCTCTAGGAATTGGATCCTTCTGCTTTCAGATGAACTGAGACCATTCAATGGAAAACCTCAGTAGGAACCTGACTTCTCAGAAGTAACCCCACCAATGCTGTTTCTCTTCTGTTCTCGTTCTGTTTATTGTGTGGAATATGTTGCAGGGTTCTCTGTTGCAGATACTTCTGACCTCCATGGTTTCCCAAACTTTTTCCCTCCAATCACACAGATGGAAATTAATAACACAAGTTCAAAAGCATACTGAATGTCCATGAGATTCTTTATGGTTTATTTATTTCTCTTAGAATGCAGTATGTTTTATGCAGAAATACCAATGTGTTTTATTTCTGGTGTTAGCTCAGACTTCTCCAGGGATGATATTCAATGTATGTTATATGCCCCATATTCCCTCTCTGCCATCTGGAGAACTGTAAGTCCCAAAACATATTGAGCCCCAAGGGTTTGGGGTTGTTATATAGGAGCAAAGTAGAATGGATGTGGGTATGTTTATATGAGGCCTATGAAACTAATTATTAATTTTTCTTAAAGGTATAATAAAAATGAAATAGAAAGCAGTAGGGAATAAACTTACTATCAAAGTTCTATAAGAGCTTTAAATAAATTAGTTTCAAAATTTTTAAACTTAAGTTTGCTTTCCATGGATGCAACTTTTAAATATCAATTTCTATCCTTCCAATGGCAACATGTATTTCAGATCAATACTTTTTAAAAAAATTTTATTTAACTACTTGTAAGTTCACAAGCAGTTGTAAGAAATAATGCAGAGACTTCTCATATAATCTAATTCAGTTTCCCACAGTGATAACATTTAGCAAAATTATAGCACAATATCACAACCAGGATGTTGACGTTCATCAATCCACCAATCATTTCAGATTTCCCCAGTTGTACGTGGACTCATTGTATGTGTTTGTAGGGCTAGAGAGCATAGTGTAGGCACCATAAAAGTCAACATATTGAACAGTTCCATCACTGCAAGCATCCTCCATATTGCCCTTTTATAACCACATAAACCCCCTCCTGACACATATAGAGGCCCTGTAAACCATTCATCAACAGATTTCTATTTCTAAAGTTTTGTTATTTCAAAATCATTAGATGAATGAAATCATACAGTAAGAAATTTTTTGAAGTGGCTGTTTTCACGTGCCATAATTCCCTGGAGAACCATCCAAGGTGTTGCATGCATCAGTATTCTGTTCCTTTTAATTGTTGAGTAGTATTCCAAGGTACAAATGTATGACATCTGACTAATCATTCACCTGGTGAAGGATATTTGGGGTGTCTCTGGAGTGGGGTTATTATAAACAAATATGATACAAATATTTATGTATAGACTTTTCTGTGAACATAAGTTTTCATTTCTCTGGGGTAAATGCTTAAGAATGCAACTGGTGAGCTGTATGATAATTTCAAGTTTAATTTTATAAGAAATTACCAAACTGTTTTCCAGAGTGGCTATAACATTTACCTTTCCCACCAATATATATGAGTGATCTTGTGTCTCTGCAACCTAACCAACATTTTGTGTTTATTAATACCATACTTTTTTGCTTTTAAATAATTTTATTTATTTAAATAATTTTATTTTTATTTATTTTTTATTTAAATAAATTTTTTATTTATTTAAATAATGTTTTTTTGCTTTTAAATAATTTTATTGAGTCCAAAATACACTTAAGCTCTAGAAATTTGACATGCATATGGTCACTCCACTTTCATTACCAAATAACGTTGGGAACCTGGTCTTTATGTGAGGTATATATTCTTAAGACCCTTAAAATCCAGCTTGGCACTTTTACTAACATTCAGTATATCAATTTATCCAATAGTTAGACACATGATAAATGTTTAAAATCCAGTATTTAAACAAATGTGACTCCCTATACTAGACCACAACTCCTAGAAACTCTGTTGCCAAATGTTGTCAAGGGCAAGAAGAAAAGTATTTATTTTCTCCCTCTGAACCTTTAGGGATATCCTGAGTGGAGTGATACTTGAGTGTTGGCAAACTGATGTCTGAATAAATTTATCAATTTGGTCATGAGGTATTCTTTTTTAAAAAATTTCTTACAGTTTTACTGAGATATAATTGATATACAGCACTGTATAAGTTTAAGGTATACAACATAATTATTTGATTTACATACATTACAAAATGATTATCACAGTAAGTCCAGAGAGCATCCATCATCTCATACAAAATTAAAGAAAAGGAAAAAATATATTTCCTTCTGGTGAGAACTCTTAGGATTTACTCTCTTAAGAACTTTCATATATAACATACAGCAGTGTTAATTATACTTAGCATGCTATGCATTACATCCCTAGTACTTATTTATCTTATGACTGGAAGTTTGTACATTTTGACTGCCTTCATCCAATTCCCCTCCCCTCACCACTCACCTCAGGTAAACACAAATCTGCTTTCTTTTTCTGAGTTTGTTTACTTATTCATTTGTTTGTTTTTGAAGTATAATTGACCTATAACATGGTGTCAGTTCCTGTTATGTAACGTAGTGATTCTATATTTCTATACATTTCAAAATGATCACCACAGTAAGTCTAGTTACCATGTCACCATACAAAGATATTACATAGTTATTGACTATAGTCCCCACACTGTACATTTCATATCCATGACTCATTTATTTTGCAATAGGAACTCTGTACCTCTTAATCGCCCTCACCTATTTCTCTCATATCCATACAGTCTTCTCCAGCAACAATTGTTTGTTTTCCATCTGTAACTCTGTTTCTGTTTTGTTGTTTTTGTTCTTTTGTTTTGTGTTTTAGATTCCCCTATAGGTGAAATCATACAATATTTGTCTTTCTCTGTCTGACTTATTCCACTTATCATATTATTCTCTAGGTTCATCTATGTTGCCCCAAAAGGGAAGATTTCATTCTTTCTTATGACTGAGTAATATTCCATTTATATATATATATATCTTCTTTATCCATTCATACATTGATAGGCACTTAGATTGCTTCCATATCTTGGCTATTGTAAATGATGCTGCAATGAATATAGGGGTGCATATATATTTTCTAATTAGTGTTTCTGTTTTCTTGGGAGAAATATCCAGAAGTATTTATCCAAAGAATTGTTGGAACATATGGTAGTTGTATTTTTAATAGTTTGAGAAATCTCCATACTGTTTTCCATAGTGGCTACAACAATTTACATACCCACCAATAGTGCATGAGAGTTCCCTTTTCTCCATGTTCTCACCAACACTTGGTGTTTGTTGTCTTTTTTATAATAGCCATTCTGACTGATGTGAAGTGATGTCTCACTGTGGTTTTGACTTGCATTGCCCTGATGATTAGTGATCATGAGCATCTTTTCATGTGCCTGTTGGCCATCTGTATGTCTTCTTTGGCAAAATGTCTATACAAATCCTCTGCCCATTTTCTAACCAGTTTTTTTTTTTTTTAATGTTGTGATGTATGAGTTATTTGTATATTTTGGGTATTAATCCCTTGAATATATCATTTGTAAATATGTTCTCCCATTCAGTAGGTGGGGTTTTCATTTTGTTGATAGTTTCCTTTGCTCTGTAAAAGCTTTCTAGTCTCATTTGTTTATATTTTGTTTTATTTCCCTTGCCTGAGGAGATATATCCAAAAGAAAAATCACTAATGTTAAAGAGCTCACTTCCTATGTATTTTTCTAGAAACTTTTAGTTTCAGGTCTTACACTTAAGACCTTAATTCATTTTAATTATTTTTCTGCATGGTGTCAGAGAGTAGTCCAGTTTGATTCTTTTTGCATGTAGCTTTTCAGCTTTTCCAACACCATTAATTGAAGAGTATATCCTTTCCACACTGTAATTCTTGCCTCCATTGTCATAGATTAATTTCCTATATAAGTGTGAGTTTATTACTGGGCTCTCTATTCTGTTCCATTGACCTATGTGTCTGTTTTGGGGCCAATATTACTGTTTTGATTACTGCAGCCTTGTAGAGTAGTTTGACAGCAGGAAGCATGATAGCTGTAGCTTTGTTCTTCTTTCTCAAAATTGTTTTCATTATTCAGGGTTTGTGTGTTTCCATACATATTTTAGAATTATTTGTTCTAATGCTGTGAAAAATTCCATTGGTATTTTCATAGTGATTGCACTGAATCTGTGTATTGCCTTGGGTAGTATAGTCATTTTAATGATGTTGATTCTTCCAATCCATGAGCACAGTATATCCTTCCATCTGTTTGTGTTGTCTTAAATTACTTTCATCGGTGTCTTTAGTTTTATGAGTACAGGTCTCTTACCTCCGTAGGTAGGTTTATTCCAAGGTATTTTATTATTTTTGATGTGATATAAATGGGATTGTTTCCTTAAATTATATTTCTGATAGTTTGTTGTTGGTGTATAGAAATGCAAAAGATTTCTGTATATTAATTTTGTATCCTGCAACTTCACCTAATTTGGTAATGAGCTCTGGTAGTTTTCTGATGGTGTCTTTAGGATTTTCTACATGTAGTTTCATGTCATCTGCAAACAGTGACAGTTTTACTTCTTCCTTTCCAATTTAGATTTATTTTATTTCTTTTTCTTGTCTGATTGCTGTGGCTAGGACTTTCAATATATTTTGAATAAAAGCGGTGAGAGTGGGCATCCTTGTATTATTCCTGATCTTAGAGGAAATGCTTGCAGCTTTTCACTATTGAATACGATTTTAGCTGTGGGTTTGTCATATACTACCTATATTATTTTTTTAAACATCTTTACTCGAGTATAATTGCTTTACAATGTTGTTAGTTTCTGCTGTATAACAAAGTGAATCAGCTATACGTAAACATATATCCCCATATTTTCTCCCTCTTGTGTCTCCCACCATACTCCCTATCCCACCCCTCTAGGTGGTCACAAAGCACCAAGATGATCTCCCTGTGTCATGCAGATGCTTCTCACTAGCTATTTATTTACATTTGGTAGTGTATGTACTGCAATGCTGCTCTCTCACTTCATTGCAGATTACCCTTCCCGCTCCCCGTGTCTTCAAGTCCATTCTCTACGTCTGGATCTTCGTTCTTGTCCTGCCCCTAGGTTCATCAGAACCATCTTATTTTTTTTTTTTTTTAGATTCCATATATATGTGTTAGCATACAGTATTTGTTTTTCTCTTTCTGACTTACTTCACTCTATATGACAGACTCTAGGTCCATCCACCTCACTACAAATAACTCAATTTTGTTTCTTTTTTATGGCTGAGTAATATTTCATTGTATATATGTGCTACATCTACTTTATCCATTCATCTGTTGATGGACATGTAGGTTGTTTCCATGTCCTGGCTATAGTAAATAGTGCTGCAATGAACATTGTGGTACAGGTCTCTTTCTGAATTATGGTTTTCTCAGGGTGTATGCACAGTAGTGGGATTGTTGGATCATATGGTAGTTCTATTTTTAGTTTTTTAAGGAACCTCCATACTGTTCTCCATAGTGGCTGTATCAATTTATATTCTCACCAACAGTGCTTTGCTTTTTTTCCACACCCTCTCCAACATCTATTATTTGTAGATTTTTTGATGATGGCCATTCTGACCAGTGTGAGGTGATACCTCATTGTGGTTTTGATTTGCATTTCTCTAATGATTAGTGATGATGAGCATCCTTTCATGCCTTTGTTGGCAATCTGTATATCTTCTTTGGAGAAATGTCTATTTAGGTCTTCTGCCCATTTTGGGATTGGGTTTTTTTGTTTTTTGACATTGAGCTGCATGAGCTGTTTGTATATTTTGGAGATTAATCCTTTGTCAGTTGCTTCGTTTGAAAATATTTTCTCCCACTCTGAGGGTTGTCTTTTCATCTTGTTTATGGTTTCCTTTGCTGTGCAAAAGCTTTTAAGTTTCATTAGATCAAATTTGTTTAATTTTGTTTTTATTTCCATTTCTCTAGGAGGTGGGTCAAAAAGGATCTTGCAGTGATTTATGTCATAGAGTGTTCTGCCTATGTTTTTCTCTAAGAGTTTGATACATTTAGGTCTTTAAACCATTTTGAGTTTATTTTTGTGTATGGTGTTAAGGAGTGTTCTAATCTCATTCTTTTATAGGCAGCTGTCCAGTCTTCACAGAACTACTTATTAAAGAGGCTGTCTTTTCTCCATTGTATATTCTCATCTCCTTTATCAAAGATAAGGTGACCATATGTGCATGGGTTTATCTCTGTGCTTTCTATCCTGTTCCATTGATCTATATCTCTATTTTTGTGCCAGTGCCATAGTGTCTTGATTACCATAGCTTTGTAGTATAGTCTGAAGTTAGGGAGCCAGATGCCTCCAGCTCCTTTTTCTTTCTCAATATTGCTTTGGCTATTTGGTGTCTTCTGGGTTTCCATACAAATTGTGAAATTTTTTGTTCTAGTTCTGTGAAAAATGCCATTGGTAGTTTGATAGGGATTGCATTGAATCTGTGGATTACATTGAATCTGTAGTTTGCTTTGTATAGTATCATCATTTTCAAAATGATGATTCTTCCAATCCAAGAACATGGTATATCTCTCCATCAGCTTGTATCATCTTTAATTTCTTTCATCAGTGTCTTATAGTTTTCTGCATACAGGTCTTTTGTTTCCTTAAGTAGGTTTATTTCTAGGTATTTTATTCTTTCTTTTGAAATGGTAAATGGGAGTGTTTCCTTTGTTTCTCTTTTATATTTTTCATCATTAATGTATAGGAATGCAAGAGTTTTCTGTGCATTAATTGTGTACTGTGCTACTTTACCAAATTCATTGATTAGCTCTAGTAGTTTTCTGGTAACATCTTTAGGAATCTCTATGCATAGTGTCATGTCATCTGCAAACAGTGACAGTTTTACTTCTTCTTTTCCAATTTGGATTCCTTTTATTTCTTTTTTTTCTCTGATTGCCTTGGCTAGGACTTCCAAAACTATGTTGAATAAGAGTGGTGAAAGTGGACATCGTTGTCTTGTTCCTCCTCTTAGAGGAAATGCTTTCAGTTTTTCACCATGGAGAATGATGTTTGCTGTGGCTTGTCATATGTGGCCTTTATTATGTTGAGGTAGGTTCCCTCTGTGCCTACTTTCTGGCAAGATTTTATCATAAATTGATGTTGAATTTTTTCAAAAGCTTTTTCTTCATCTATTGAGTTGATCATATGGTTTTTATCCTTCAATTTGTTAATATGATGTATTACATTGATTGATTTGCATATAGTGAAGAATTCTTGCATTCTGGGATAAACCCCACTTGATCATTGTGTATCATCCTTTTAATGTGCTGTTGGATTCTGTTTGATAGTATTTTGTTGAGGATTTTTCATCTACGTTCATCAGTGATACTGGCCTGTAGTTTTCTATTTTTGTGACATCTTTCGTTTTGGTATCAGGGTGATGGTGGCCTCATAAAATGAGTTTGGAAGTGTTCCTCCCTCTGCTATACTTCAGAAGAGTTTGAGAAGGGTAAGTGTTAGCTCTTCTCTAAATGTTTGACAGAAGTCACCTGTGAAGCCATCTGGGCCTCTGCTTTTGCTTGTTGGAAGATTTTTAATCACAGTTTCAATTTCAGTGCCTCTGATTGGTCTGTTCATATTTTCTATTCCTTCCTGGTTCAGTGTTGGAAAGTTGTGCTTTTCTAAGTATTTGTCCATTTCTTTGGCATATATTTGCTTGTAGTAATCTCTCATGATCCTTTGCATTTCTGCAGTTTCAAGTGTTATTTCTTTTTCATTTCTAATTCTATTGATTTGAGTATTCTGCCTTTTTTTTCTTGGTGAGTCTGGATAACGTTTTATCAATTTTTTTTATCTTCACAAAGAACCAGATTTTAGTTTTATTTATCTTTGCTATTGTTTACTTCACTTTTTTTTCATTTATTTGTGATCTGATCTTTATGATTTCTTTCCTTCTGCTAACTTTGGGAGGTTTTTTTGTTCTTCTTCTCTAATTGCTTTACGTGTAAGTTTAGGTTGTTTATTTCAGATTTTTCTTGTTTCTTGAGGTAGGATTGTATTGGTATAAACTTCCCTCTTAGAACTGCTTTCAATGCATCCCATAGGTTTTGGGTCATTGTGTTTTCATTGTTATTTATTTCTTGGTATTTTTTATTTCCTCTTTAATTTCTCCAGTGATCTCTTGGTTATTTAGTAGCATATTGTTTAGCCTCCATGTGTTTGTATTTTTTACAGTTTTTTTCCTGTATTTGATATCTAGTCTCATAGCACTGTGGTTGGAAAGGATACTTGATGCAATTTCAATTTTCTTAAATTTACAGAGGCTTGATTTGTGACCCAAGATATGATCTATCCTGGAGAATGTTTCATGAGCACTTGAGAAGAAAGTGTATTCTGTTGTTTTGGGATGGAATGTGCTATAAATATCAATTAAGTCCATCTTGTCTAATATGTCATTTAAAGCTTGTGTTCCCTTATTTTTTTTCATTTTGGATGATCTGTTCATTGGTGAAAGTGGGGTGTTAAAGTCCCCGCTTTTTATTGTGTTACTGTTGATTTCCCCCTTTAGGGCTTTTAGCCTTTGCCTTATATATTGAGGTGCTCCTATGTTGGGTGCATAAATATTTACAACTGTTATATCTTCTTCTTGGATTGATCCCTTGATCATTATGTCGTGTCCTACTTTGTTTCTTGTAATGGTCTTTATTTTAAGGTCTATTTTGTCTGATATTAGAATTGTTATTCCAGCTTTCTTTTCATTTCCCTATTCATGGAATATCTTTCTCCATCCCCTCACTTTCAGTCTGTATGTAACCCTAGGTCTGAAATGGGTCTCTTGTAGACAGCATATATACAGGTCTTGTTTTTGTAACCTTTTAGCCAGTCTATGTCTTTTGCTTGGAGCATTTAATTCATTTACATTTAAGGTAATTATCGATATAGAAGTTCCTATTACTGTTTTCTTAATTGTTTTGGGTTTGTTATTGTAGGTCTTTTCCTTTTCTTGTCTTTCCTGCCTCGAGAATTTTCTTTAGCATTTTCTGTAAAGCTGGTTTCTTGATGCTGAATTCTCTTAGCTTTTGCTTGTCTATAAAGTTTTTAATTTCTCTGTCAAATCTGAATGAGATCCTTGCTGGGTAGAGTAATCTTTGTTGTAGGTTTCTCCCTTTCATCACTTTAAATTGTCCTGCCATTCCCTTCTGGCTTGCAGAGTTTCTGCTGATAGAGTGGCTGTTAACCTTATGCGGATTCCCTTTTGTATTATTTGCTTCTTTTCCCTTGCTGCTTTTAATATTTTTTCTTTGTATTTAATTTTTGATAGTTTGATTAATATGTATCTTCGTGTGTTTCTCCTTGGAATTATCCTGTACGGGATTCTCTGTGCTTGCTGGACTTGACTGACTATATCCTTTTCCATGATAGGGATATCTTCAATTATAACCTTTTAAAATATTTTCTCAGACCCTTTCTTTTTCTCTTCTTCTTCTGGACCCCTATAATTTGAATGTTGGTGCCTTTAATGTTGTCCCAGAAGTCTCTGAGATTGTCCTCAATTCTTCTCATTCATTTTTCTTTATTCTGCTCTGTGGCAGTTATTTCTACTATTTTATCTTCCAGGTCACTTATCTGTTCTTCTGCCACAGTTATTCTGTTATTGATTACTTCTAGGGAATTTTTAATTTTATTTATTGTGTTGTTCATCCTTGTTTGTTTGCTCTTTAGTTCTTCTAGTTCATTTTTAAATGTTTCTTGTATTTTCTCCGTTCTATATTCGAGATTTTGGATCATCTTTACTATCGTTATTCTGAATTCTTTTTCAGGTAGACTGACTATTTGCTCTTCATTTGTTTGGTCAGATGGGTTTTTACCTTGCTCCTTCATCTGCTGCATATTTCTCTGACTTCTCATTTTGTTTAACTTACTGTGTTTGGGGTCTCCTTTTTGCAGACTGCAGCTTTGTAATTCCCATTGTTTTTGGTGTCTGCCCCCAGTGGGTGAGGTTGATTCAGTGGCTTGTGTAGGTTTTCTGGTGGAGGGGATTGGCGCCTGTGTTCTGGTGTGTGGGACTGGGTCTTGTCTTTCTGGTGGGCAAGGCTGTGTCCGGTGGTGTGTTTTGGGGTTTCTGTGAACTTAGTATCGTTTTAGGCAGCCTCTCTGCTCATGCTTGGGATTGTGCTCCTATCTTGATAGTTATTTGGCATAGGTCATCCAGCACTGTAGCTTTCTGACCATTGTGTGGAGCTGGGTCTTAGTGTTGAGACAAAAATCTCTGGGAGAGCTCTTGCCAGTTGATATTACTTTGGATCAGCAGGTCTCTGGTGGTACCATACCTGGACTCGGTTCTCCCACCTTAGAGGTTCAGGCCTGACACCCAGCTGGAACACCAAGACCCTGTCAGCCACACTGCTCAGAAGAAAAGGAAATATATATATATATAATAAAATTTACAAAATAAAAAAATACAGTAAAAACAAATAAAATTAAAAATGTTTTTTTATTTAAAAAAATAAAAATAAGGAAGAGAGTAACCAAACCAATAAACAAATCCACCAATGATAACAAGCACTAAAACTAAACTAAGATAAACATAAAAATCAGAAACAGAAACAAATCAGTTGCAGACAGCTCACCCCAAATGTACAGTTACTCCCAAAATCCATTGCCTCAATTGTGGGGACATTCGTTGTCTATTCAGGTAGTCCACAGATGCAGGGTTCATCAAGTTGCTTGTGGGTACTTAATCTGCTGCTCCTGAGGCTGCATGGAGAAATTTACCTTTCTTTTCTTTGTTTGCACAGCTCCTGGGGTTCAGCTTTGGTTTTGGCCCTGCCTCTGTGTGTCGGTCACCCTCAGGTGTCTGTTCCCCTCCCAGACAGGAGGGGGTTAAGGCAGCGACTGATTAGGTTTCTCTTGCTCTCTCAGGCTCAGGAGAAGGAAGGGTATGGTAGTCATAATTGGAACGTGAGGTGAGCTTGCAGCGGCAGAGGCCAGCATGACATTGCAACAGCCTGAGGCATGCCGTGTGTTCTCCTGGGGAAGTTGTCCCTGGATCTCAGGACCCTGGCAGTGGCGTGCTGCACAGGTTCCAGGGGGGGAGGGTGTGTGGGTAGTGACCTGTGCTTGCATACAGGATTCTTGGTAGCAGTGGCAGCAGCGTTAGTGTTTCATGCCCATCTCTGGGGTCTGAGCTGATATCCGTGGTTTGAGCCCATCTCTGGTGCTTGCTTAGGCAATACTCTGCCTTCTGTGGGCACACGGGGAAGGAATCCCCTCTCCTCACGCACCCTAAAACAATTGTCTCTTGCCTCTTAGGTCATTCCAGACATTTCCCCTGACTCACGCCCATCTATTTGTAGCTCACTAGCCCCTTTCAGACTGTCTTCATGCAGCCAATGGCAGTCCTCTCCTTGGGACCTGACCTTCAAAGCCCAAGTCTCAGCTCCCAACCCCCACCTGTCCCGCCGGGTGAGCAGACAAACCTCTCAGGCTGGTGAGTGCTGGTCGACACCGATCCTCTGTGAGGAAATCTCTCTGTTTTGCCCTCTGCACCCATGTTGCTGCGCTCTTTTCTGTGGCTCTGGAGATTCCCCTCCTCCCAACCCCCGTCTCCGGCAGTGAAGGAGGTTCCTCGCGTGTGGACACTTTTCCTCCTTCACAGCTCCCTCCCAGACATGCAGGTCCTATACCTATTCTTTTGTCTCTGTTTTTTCTTTTGCCCTATCCAGGTACATGGGTATTATCTTGCCTTTTGGGAAGTCTGAGGTCTTCTGCCAGCATTCAGTAGGTGTTCTGTAGGAGCTGTTCCACATATAGTTGTATTTTTGATGTATTTGTGGGGAAGAAGGTGACCTCTACGTCTTACTCCTCCACCATCTTGAGGGTCTCCTCGACCTATATTATACTGAGATATGTTCCCTCTATGCCTACTTCCTGGAGAGTTTTTACCATAAATTAATATTGAATTTTGTCAAAAGCTTTTTCTGCATCTATTGAGATGATAGTATGGTTTTTATTCTTCAATTTGTTAATATGGTGTATCACATTGATTGATTTGTGGATATTGAAAAATCCTTGCACCTTTGGGATAAATTCCACCTGATCATAGAGTATGATCCTTTTAATGTATTGTTGGATTCAGTTTGTTAATATTTTGTTGAGAATTTTTGCATCTATGTTCATCAGTGATATTAACCTGTAATTTTTCTGTGTGATATATTTGTCTGATTTTGGTATCAGGGTAATGGTGGCCTCATAGAATGAATTTGGAAGTATTCCTTCTGCAATTTTTTGGAATGACTTGAGAAGTATAAGTGTTAACTCTTCTGTAAATGTTTGGTAGAATTCACCTGTGTAGCCATCTGGTCCTGGGCTTTTGTTTGTAGGGAGTTTTTAAATAATAGATTCAATTTTAGGTCTTGTAATTTGTCTGTTCGTATTTTCTGTTTCTTGCAGTTGTCTTCAGAGATTGTACCTTCCAAAGAATTTGTGGATTTCTTCTAGGTAGTCCATTTTATTGGTATATATTTGTTCACAGTAGTTTCTTATGATCTTTTCTATTTCTGTGGTGTCAGTTGTAACTTCTCTTTTTTCATTTCTGACTTTATTGATTTGGGCCCTCTCTCTTTTTCTCTTGATGACTCTGGCTTAAAGTTTATCAATTTTGTTTATCTTTTCCAAGAACCAGCTCTTTGTTTCATTGACCTTCTCTATTTTTTTAGTCTGTATTTCATTCATTTCTGCTGTGATCTTTGTGATTTCTTTCCTTCTATTAAATTTGGGTTTTATTTGTTCTTTCTCTAGTTACTTTAGGGGTAGTAAGGTTAGGTTGTTTATTTGAAATTTTTCTTGTTTCCTAAGGTAAACTTGTATCACACTAAGCTTCCCTTTTCAAACTGCTTTTGCTATGTCCCAGAAGGTTTGGATGGTTTTGTTTTCATTTTCATTTACCTAGAGAGGTATTTTTTTGATTTTCTCTTTGATTTCTTCAGTGACCCATTGATTGTTCAATAGCATATTGTTTAACCTCCACATGTTTGTATTTCTTGCAATTTTTTTCTTGTAATTGATTTCTAGTCTCATGGCTTTCTGATTAGACAAGAGGCTTGATATGATTTCAGCTTTCTTAAATTTACTGAGGCTTGCTTTGTGGCCCAGCATGTGATCTATCTTGGAGAATGTTTCATGTACACTTGAAAGTGTATTCTGCTGGTGTGGGATGGAATGTTCTATAAATATCAGTTAAGTGCATCTGATCTAATGTGTCATTAAAGGCCTGTGTTTCCTTTTTAATTTTCTGTCTGGATGATCTATCCACTGATGTAAGTGGAATGTTAAAATCCCCGACTATTATTGTGTTTCTGTCAATTTCTATCCTTATGTCTGTTAATATTTTCTTTATGTGTTTAGGTGCTCCTATTTTGGGTGCATATATATTTACAATTGTTATACCTCTTCTTGGATTGATCTCTTGATCATTGTGTAGTGATCTTGTCTCCTATAACACTCTTTATTTTAAAGTCTATATTATGATATAAGTACTGCTGCCTTGTCTTTCTTTTGACTTCCATTTATGTGGAATACCTTTTTGCATACTCTCACTTTCAGTTTGTGTGTGTCTTAAGTCTGAAATAAGCTTCTTGTAGGCAGCATATATACAAGTCTTGTTTTTGTATCCATTCAGCCACTCTATGTCTTTTGACAGGATCATTTAGTCCATTTACATTTACGATAATTACTGATATATTGGTAATAATGGTAATAATGTTCTTATTACCATTTTGTTAATTATTTTGGGGTTATTCTGTAGTGTTTTTTTTTTCTTTTCTTCTTCTTCTGCTCTCTTCTCTTGTGATTTGATGACTATCTTTAGTGTTATGTTTGGACTCTTTTTTCTTTTCTCTCTCTGTATCCACTATAAATTTTTGGTTTGTGGTTACCATAAGGTTTTTATATAGCAATCTCTATATACGTGTGATTGTTTTAGGTTGCTGATCTCTTAATTTCAAATGCACTTTAACAACCCTGCATTTGTGCTCTCTTCTCCTCATGATCACTGTTTGTGATATTATATTTTACATCTAATTGTTTCGTGTATCTCCTTTTTTATTTTAACCTCCCTACTAGCTTATGTGTGAATGATTTCCTACATTTACTGTGTGTTTGCCTTTAATGAGGAGCTTTTTCATTTTGTGATTTTCATTTTCACTTTGAGAAGTTCCTTTAACATTTCTTGTAAAGCTAGTTTGGTCATGCTGAACTCTTTCAGCTTTGCTTTACTGTAAAGCTTTTGATTTTTTTCCATCAAATCCGAATTAGAGACTTACTGGGTAGAGTATTCCTGGGTGTATGTTTTTCCTTTCCATCTCTTTAAATATATCATTGCCACTCCCTTCGGGCTTGCAGAGTTTCTGATAAAAATTCAGCTGGTAGCTTTATGGGAGTTTTCTTGTATGTTATTTGTTGTTTTTCCCTTTCTGTTTTTAATCTTCTCTCCTTATCTTTATTTTTTGCCATTTTCATTACAATGTGTCTCAGTGTGTTCCTCTTTGGGTTGATCCTGCTTGGGACTCTACACTTCCTGGACTTGGATCCCAGGATCCTGGATCCTGGACTTTCTTTTCCCAGGACAGGGAAGTTTTCAGCTATTATGTTTTCAAATATGTTTTCTGCCCCTTTCTCTATCTCTTCTCCTTTTGGGAACCTTATAATATGAATGTTAGTACACCTGAAGTAATCCCACAGGTCTCTTAAACTGTCCTCATTTCTTTTCATTCTTTCTTTTTCTTTTTCCTATTCAGTTGAGTGATTTCCACTACTCTGTCTTCCAGCTCATTGATTTGTCCCTCTGTATCATTTAGTCTGCTGTTGGTTCCTTCCAGTGAATTTTTCATTTCAGTATTTCATTCTTAAGCTCTGTTTGGTTCATTTTATATTTTCTAACTCTTTCTTAAAAACTTATAACTTCTCACTCTGTGCATCCATTCTTCTCCTGATTTCTTTGATCATCATGATCACTATCCTGAACTCTTTCTAGAGTAGATTGCCTATCTCCACTTCACTTAGTTCTTCTGGGGTTTTATCTGCTTCCTTCATCTGAAACATATTCTTCTTTTGCCTCATTTTGCCTAAGTTGCTGTTTGTATTTTTATATATCTGGAAAGTTATTTATGTTTCCTGACCTCGGAGAAGGACCTTCTGTAGAAGACATCCTATGCGCCCCAGCAGCACACTCCCCTCTCATCACTTAAGCTATATGTTCTAGGGGTTCCCCCATTAGAGCTGTATGGGTCCTTCTGTTGTGGTGGGGTGACTATGTGGGCAGTCTTTGGGGTTGTTTATTGTCCAGTTTGATTGATTGCCAGGCTTTGCCTTGTGGAGGCTGCTGGCCACTCTTTGTTGGGACTGGGTCATGAGTTGGCTCACTGCAGAATCCCAGATGCCCCTGGGGCTACTGCTGGCTAACTGGTGGGCAGAGTCAGAGTTCAGAAGACTCCAGGGCTGTTGCTTGCCACTGGTGGGGGAAGCCAGGTCCTGGAGTTAGTGCCAGATTACTGGCAGGAATAGCTGTGTCTTGGAATCTGGTTGCAGGGCCCTAGGATCCCAAAGGTGGTGTCAGATTGCTAGTGTGTGGGTTTGGAGAGGGGGTTACTGATACACTTGGATATGGGGCCCAGGGTGTCCCAAAGCTGTGTTGGCAGGGCCAGGGTCCAGCTCTTCCAAAGGCAGGGTCTGACCTGCTGTAGGCAGGCTGGGTCCACAGGCTGTGAGACTGTGGTTTTCTTTTTTTTTTTTTTTAATTTATTTATTTTTGGCTGTGTTGGGTCTTCGCCTCTGTGTGAGGGCCCTCTAGTTGTGGCAAGCGGGAGCCACTCTTCATCGCGGTGCACGGGCCTCTCACTATTGTGTCCTCTCTTGTTGCAGAGCACAGGCTCCAGACGCGCAGGCTCAGTAGTTGTGGCTCACGGGCCTAGTTGCTCTGCGGCATGTAGGATCTTCCCAGACCAGGGCTCGAACCCGTGTCCCCTGCATTAGCAGGCAGATTCTCAACCACTGCGCCACCAGGGAAGCCCGAGACTGTGGTTTTCTTGCATCTGGTGTCTGCCTCTGGTGGCTGAGGCTTGTCTTGAGACTAGACCAGACTTCCTGAGGGCAGACCCAGGGCCCAGGGAATTCTAGGGCTGGTGCCTGTCTGCTGGTGGGTGAAGATGTGTTCTGGGCCCTCTGGTGAGCAGTGCCATGACCAGAGGTGGTAAACTCCTCAACATGTTTTGGCAATGATTCCTTGAATTTGACACCAAAAGTATTTTGCAACAAAAGCAAAAGGAAACAAGTGTCATGACATCAAACTAAAATGCTTCTGCACAACAAAGGAAACAATCAACAAAATGAGAAAGTAACTAGTAAATGGGAGAAAATATTTGCAAATTATGTATCTGATAAAGGTGGATATCAACAAACTGATTCTGAAGTTTATATGGAGATGCAAAAAATCCAGAACAGCCAACATAATGTTGAAAGAGAAGAACAAAGTTGTAAGACTGCCACAACCTGACTTTAAGACTTACTATAAAGCTACAGTAGTTAAAACAATGTGGCATTGGCTAAAGAATAAAAAAATAGATCTTTGGAACAGAAAAAAGAGTGCAGAAATAAACATAAATATAGTAAATGATCTTTGTCAATGGAGTAAAAACAATACAATGGAACAAAGACAATCTTTTCAATAAATGTTGCTGGAACAACTGGACATCTACACACACACACACACACAAAATGAATCTAGGCACAAACCTCACAGCTTTCACAAAAATTAACTCAAAATGGATCATAAAGCTAAATGTAAAATGCAAAACTACAAAATTCCTAGAAGATAACCTAGAAGAAAACCTAGATGACCTTGGATATGGTGACAACTTTTTAGATAAACATCAAAGGCATGATCCATGAAAGAAATAACTGATAAACTGGAGTTCAATAAAATTAAAACTTCTGCTCTGTGAAAGAAGTGTCAATACAATGAGAAGCTACTCTACCAACTTGGTGAAAATATTTACAAAAGACACATCTGATCAAAAAAATCTTTTATTAAAATATTCAAAGAACTAAACACAGAAGTAGAAGCAGCAGCAACAGAAAATGTATGTGCCTCACAAAATCTAAAATATTTTCTATCTGGACTTTTACAGAAACACTTGCCAATCCCTGATGCACACTTTAGGCTATAAATATTGGTATAAAATGATTACAAAGATAGCTCCAATTCCTTTCCTATATTCATGTCCTTTGCAATGTGAATTTGTAATTCTGCCATCAAGAAATGGAGTCTATTTCCCACCTCCTTAAATCTGGGCTGGCTTTGGGCTTCTTTTGGCCCATAAAATGTGATGTAAGTGATGGAATGCCAGTTCTGAGCATATAATTCAGGAGGCCTTACACACTTCGGATCCCTTTCTTAGAACTCATTAGACTAAGCCTGGGCTAGGATGCTGAAAGGTGAGAAGAGAGAAAGATGGTCGAGGACTCCACCTTAGACAGCTGACTTCCAGACATGAGAAAGTACAGCCAATTTCAGCAGAACCATCCATCTTCCCAACTTACCAGACCCACAGCTAATATCAGTGAGTCAAGTGGAAAGTGGAGGCTCTGCCTTGCTGCCCAGAACCCTATAAGCAATAATAACAGTGTGTTGCTTTAAGCAAAGTGAGTGATGGGATGGTTTGTTGTGCAGCAAAACATAATTGATACGTGCATCTGACAATAGATTAACAGGAGAAACAACAAAATTTATTCACACAATTGTGGAAGCACACAAAAGAAGTGGCTTTCTGAACTGGTGGGGGTTAAAGGTGTTGGAAGAGGGTTTAGGGGCTCTGTGGGAAGTATGGAAAGTTCTGATGGAGCTCACCTATGTAATTGTCTTGGAATGTCACAGTGGTAAAAGTCAGCCACCTTCCTGTTTAGAGACTCTCTTGGCAGGGAGGGGCTTATGGCAGCTGAATTCTCTGGAAGCTCTGCTCTACTCAGATAAGGGATGTTCAGGTAAGATTTCTATCTGCATCTGTTGTAAAGGTTGTTAATCCCTTCAACAGCATGTTTTGAATTGAATTGTGTTACTATCCACCAAAAAAAAAAAAAAAAAAAAAAGATATGTTGAAGCCTTCATTCCCAGTTCCTGAGTATGTGATTTTATTTGGAAATAAGGTTGTTGCATATGTAATTAGTTAAGATGTGGTTATATTGGAGTAGAGTGGAACCCAAATCCAATATAACTAGAGTTCTCATAAAAAGATGACCATGGGGAGACAGAGATGTACAGGAGAGAGCAATGTGGCAATAAAATAGAGATTGGGGTCATGGAGTAGCAAGCCAAGGAATACCAAAGTTTTCCAGCAAACTACCAGAAGCCAGGAAGATGAAAGGAAATATTCCCTTATAGTTTCCAAAAGGAGAATGGCCCTGACTACACCTGGATTTTAGACTTCTAGCCTCCAGAACAATTTTAAGCCACCAAGTCTGTGATACATTGTTATGGAAGCTTTGGGAAACTAAGACACATCCTGTACCAGTACCTTAAGTTATATCATAGGTGTGTCTGTAGGTTCTCTTGATGACTTGCATGCAAGCTCTGACTGAGGACCTAGGCTCTTTGGGATACCATGTAGAACAGGGCTGGGCTCACAATAATAATGGCCAACATTATTGAACATTTATTGTGTGCTAGACTCTAAGGGAATTATATGTATTAAATCATTCCCTATTTTTTTTTTTTTTTTAGATTCCATATATATGTGTTAGCATAAAGTATTTGTTTTTCTCTTTTGACTTACTTCACTCTGTATGACAGACTCTAGGTCCATCCACCTCACTACAAATGACTCAATTTCCTTTACTTTTATGGCGGAGTAATAGTCCATATTCCACATCTTCTTTATCCACTCATCTGTAGATGGACACTTAGGTTGCTTCCATATCCTGGCTATTTTAAATGGAGCTGCAATGAACATTGAGGTACATGACTCTTTTTGAATTATGGTTTTCTCAGGGTATATGCCCAGTAATGGGATTGCTGGGTTGTATGGTAGTTCTATTTTTAGTGTTTTAAGGAACCTCCACACTGTTCTCCATAGTGGCTGTATCACTTTACATTCCCACCAACAGTGCAAGAGGGTTCCCTTTTCTCCACACCCTTTCCAGCATTTATTGTTTGTAGATATTTTGATGATGGCCATTCTGACCAGTGTGAGGTGATACCTCATTGTAGTTTTGATTTGCATTTCTCTAATGATTAGTGATGTTGAGCATCCTTTCATGTGTTTGTTGAAAATCCACATATCTTCTTTGGAGAAATGTCTATTTAGATCTTCTGCTCATTTTGGGATTGAGTTGTCTGTTTTTTTGTTATTGAGCTACATGAGCTGCTTGTATATTTTGGAGATTAATCCTTTGTCAGTTGCTTCGTTTGAAAATATTTTCTCCCACTCTGAGGGTTGTCTTTTCATCTTGTTTATGGTTTCCTTTGCTGTGCAAAAGCCTTTAAGTTTCATTAGATCCCATTTGTTTATTTTTTTTTAATTTCCATTTCTCTAGGAGGTGGGTCAAAAAGGATCTTGCTGTGATTTATGTCATAGAGTGTTCTGCCTGTGTTTTCCTCTAAGAGTTTGATAGTGTCTGGCCTTACATTTAGGCCTTTAATCCATTTTGAGTTTATTTTTGTGCATGGTGTAAGGAGTGTTCTAACTTCATTCTTTTACATATAGCTGTCTAGTTTTCCCAGCACCACTTATTGAAGAGGCTGTCTTTTCTCCATTGTATATTCGTACCTCCTTTATCAAAGATAAGGTGACCATATGTGCATGGGTTTATCTCTGGGCTTTCTATCCTGTTCTAGGGGCAGGACAGGAATAAAGACGCAGATGTAAAGAATGGACATGGGGACATGGGGAGGGGGAAGAGGAAACTGAGACGAAGGGAGAGAGTGACATTGACATATATACACTACCATATGTAAGCTAGTAAGAAGCAGCCACATAGCACAGGGAGATCAGCTCCATGCTTTGTGACGACCTAGAGGGGTGGGATAGGGAGGGTGGGAGGGAGACGCAAAAGGGAGTGGATATGGGGATATATGGGGATATATGTATACGTATAGCTGACACTTTGTTATACAGCAGAAACTAACACAATATTGTAACGCAATTATACTCCAATAAAGATGTTAAAAAATCATTCCCTATGATAAATGTAGTATTTCACCCCCATTTTCAGGGTGGAAACACTGATACTGAGAGTTTAAGTAACTCTATCATAATCACATAGCTAGTAAAAGGATTCTCCTAAACCCCCATGTTCAGAACCACTCCTTATTTCTCCAGTATCTTTGTGGGTCCCTTTCCCACCATAAGAATCTGCCTCATTTCAGTGTTCCTTCATTATTCATCAGCCCTCTTCATTTCCATCTTATTATAGGCTAGATTGGGTTTCATCTCCTAGGAGACAGGAAGCAATGCTGTACAGTTTCACTAATTTTTTATATACTTTTGAATTTTCTCATCTCATATTGTTGAATTCTGAGGTACCAGTGTGTCCCTGAAATTGGACATTTACCTTCAGAATTTGGCAGCTCTACTCATACCTACCCTTCTCTTATACTCTCCAAAATAAGAAGTTTATTAGAATAAAACATGAGTATTATTACTACTGTATTAATGTATGTGACATAATTCACCCATGCAAAGCATAATTTTACATAGAGTGCTAAAACAGCTTGCTCTCAGTTCCAGGATTTCATCACCCAAAAGAGCATAAAAGAATGTCATAATTAATTAAAATTTATTGTGAGATAATTTTAGATTTACAGACCGGTTGGAAAAATAGGGAAGAGTGGCTATGGTCCAGTGAGAAGATCAGCAAATTCTCCCCCAAAAAGCAAATAATAAAAAAATAAAACCTCTTCAAAAACCACAATTTTGGTCCTCTGGAAATTGATAAAGTGCTCAATTTTGAGTACGGAAGGTGGTAATTAGTGGCATTTTGACCCGGTGATGATCAGATCCCTAAACTTCAGACCATAGAGGTGCTGTTAGGGCAGGACTGTCCTTAAGGATCAATAGCTTCTCTACCATGACAGAGGAAAATCACTTGGTTTGGAGCAATGGGCAATGTCCATAGGCAATGGCATTGGAGTGAAAGTAACTTTTCAGAGGTGGATGAGTGGAGAAGAACCAACTATTGCCTCTATGACCCTGAGTCATGTTTGCGAAACACATATTCCTGGTTCAGGCTGCATTTTATGCAGTAGAGACCAGAGAGCTCAAAGTACTCACACACTCCTGGCTGACCCTGGGGCTACACACAGGTGCACAGAGATTCCATAAGGCCCTAAGGAAAGTAAAACCTTAGCAGACTTGAAAATGGCCTACACTGCTGGTGTGTGGGAATGTAAATTGGTACACCTACTATGAAGAATAGTATGGAGGTTCCTTGAAAAACTAAAAATAGAGTTACCATATGATCCTGCAACACCACTCCTGGGCATATATCCAGAGAAAACCATAATTTGAAAAGATACAGGCACCTCCATTGTCATTGCAGCTCTATTTACAATAGCCAGTACATGGAAGCAACCTAAATGTCCATTGACAGAGGAATGGATAAAGAAGATGTGGTACATATATATACAATGGAATATTACTCAGTGCCTGCACACCACAGGAAATGCAGATTATTTTGGTCCAGCCAAGTTACTAAACAAATAAACAAACAGCATAAACAACAACCTTCAGGGAAAAATATATCAGAACCCAGATTTGCTACAAAAAGTTATCTAAAATGTCTGCTTTTCAAGAAAAAATAATTACAAGACAGGAAAGGAATTGAGATGTTTAACCAAGATAATGGGGTTAGAGCAGTCACAGAATCTGTCTCTGAAGGAACCCAATTGCTGGATAAATCAAAGACTTCAAAGTAGCTATTATAAATATATTCACAGATCTAAAGGAAATTAAAATATGACAACAATGAATTAACAAAGAGAGATTCTCATAAAGATATACAAATTAGAAGAAAGAACCAAATGAAAATTCTGAAGTTGTAAAGTAAAATAACCTGAAATGAAAAATATACTAGAAGGGCTCAACAGATTTCAGATGGTAGAAGAAATAATGAGTAAACTCAGAGTAAGATTAGTAGAAATGATTCAATATAAAGATAAGAGAGAAAAAAAATTGAAAAAAAATGAATAATGTTTCAATAACCTATAGGAGACATCAAGTATACCAACTTAAGTGTAATAGGAGTCCCAGAGGGAGAAGAGAGAGAAAGGGGAAGGAAAGGTATTTGAAGAAATAAGGACTGACCACTTCACGATTTTGATGAATGCATTAATCCACATGTACAGGAAGCTCAGCAAACCTCAGTGTAAAAAAGCACTATGCAAAAGTGTACTTATTGCATAGTTCCATTTATATGAAATATTTGTAAAAGGTAAATGTATAGATACAGAAAGCAGATTAGTGTTTGCTTAGGAATGGGGATGGGAGCAGAGGTCAAATGAAATGTGCATGGGGAAGTTTTTAGGGTGATGGAAATGTCTGAAACTGGATTGTGATGGTAATTATACAGCTCAAAGCAATGAAAATCTTTGAGTGTACACTTACAGTGAATGAATTTGGGGGTATGTTTATATTTTGTTTTTTTTTTTTATTTTCTGTGTATTATGATATGTTTTAATATCTTAAGAAAATCCTTTTGACTGAGGAGAGACTGCCTCTCCCTGTGCTAGTGAATTCTTAGAGCAAAGAGCCTAGCCTGGAGCTTGCCTTTGATGTGCAAACCAACCAATCCAGAGCCAGACCGCCTGCATCTGACCTGTGCATCCCAGGAGGCAATATTCTTCTGCCTTAATTATCCCAAGTTGAGGTACCTGGCAATCAGGGACCACACGTATAGTTTAGATCCCAGTAAAGTTATTCAAATCAGCCAATCCTAAAATTTTCACCTTGCCTTGTCTTGCTTTTCCCATGAAAATTCCATAAAGACCATGGTCTGGGCTCTCCCCTAAATCCTACCCCTTCTGCCTCCTGACTGATTCTGGTGCTTCCCCATATGGCTCTCTGTGTCATGTCATGTTTCCTGTCTCTAGGATCTGTGGGTATAATAAATATTGTTTTCCTGAGCCTTTTTTCTCATGGCTGCACCTTAATGACCATCACATAACACAGAAAAGTATATAAATTGTTTAAATTTTTAAAATACATTAACATAAAGTCCATGTATTACAAACAAAAATAAGATAAATTATAGCTTTCCAGGTCCTCTTACAGAAATTGTCTCATTTGAACACCAAAATAAATATGATCTAATACTGTGGAAAGAATTCTAGACTTGGACTCATAAAGCATGAACTAAAATACTTATTTGATCATTTACCATTTTTATAACATGGGCTAACTGACTTTACCTCTTTGAATCATTTTTCCTTATCTTTAAATGAACATTACACAAGAATATACATAAAACATCTGAAACAGTGCCTGACCCAGTGTTCAATACTAATAGTGTTTGCTTTTACTTTTATTATGAAGGTTATCTTTCAAGGGCCTCTGGCATAGAATATAAACGTGATGGTGGTCAGTAGATGCCACCCCACCCTTTTTATTTATCTGAAAAATGTATAGCCGTTCTTCATCTTCTCTCAAGCATCTGCCCTCTCTCTCTAAGGAAAACTGCACCCATCATTCTATTGCTTGTCCTCATCTCTGATTAAACACCTCACATCTGTGCTGCTGCACAATTTGGTCCATACATCTATACAGCATGACCCTCAATACTCTACTTCCCGTTTCCATGTCTATCTCCACTACTGGATTTTAACCTCCTAGAAAGCAGAAGCCATGTTTTCCTCTGCTTTATGTACTGAATACATAGCACTATGTCTGGCGTATTATAAGAATTTACTAAAAGTATAATTATGTAAAATGAACTGAAATACCCAGAGATGATGGGATTTCACAGATGCTATGCTCAAGGTCATGGTGACCACAAGTAGCAAAAATCATTGAATAAGTAGGAAAGGTATTCAGAAGTCAATCGTCTTCTGAATAACAATCAAGTGACGCTTTATCATGTGGCACTTTGCATCACATTATTTATTTTTCAAGACAAGCCAGTGAGAGAAGTATTATTTTCACCATTTCACAAACTCACAGAAATTATATTTATCTATTTATGGTGACCTATCTAGGAAGTGTTAAAGCCAAGATTTGACCCCAGAATTCCCTGATGTCAAAATCATTCCCTTCCATTACATGCATTCATTATTCCACAAATATTCAAAATCCCCATTACCTGTGAAGTACAGTTTTATGCTGTATCCTTCTTGGAGGGCTATATGGACAACTGAATTGCAGATGACAAGGTTAGATTAGCTTGTCCCAAACTGATTCAGTCATCAGAATGCAGATCAACATAGACAGCATGAATGTGCTCATGAAATTGGAGGCTCCAATGCAACTTCCTTTCTGGGACAGAGAGGCTGTTCCTCCCTTTACCCACAGTTACATTTCATAGTAGGTACTTCAGGCACTTTTCTATCTGAATATTGTGTGTTAGTCATTTCACTTGCATCAGATTCTGAAGGAAATGGAATCTTGTAGAAGCCGCCTGTGTGACACTTCTACCTCTGTCCTTTTAATTCCATTCATTTCTCCTATTTAGTTCAGGATTTGATCACTTGCATTATTTCTCTCAACCCCTTCCATTGGCCTCCTTGCCTCAGTTGACTCTCTCTCACAATGCATGAGGCTCTAGCTTAACAGATCTCCCTAAGGGATTGCCCACAGCTTTAAAGTGTTTTGTTCTCACAAAACATCCATAAAGACCCCTCAGTTTTGCACTCCATAAAACCTAGTCTTAACTTGCTCCTCATTACTCACTTTCTAACTTGCCTGGGCCATTCACGGCCTTGTGGGCACACAGACACAAACACACACCTACACACACACCCCTCATGCTCCCTCCTCTTTGACAACTCTATTTCCTCTTAGTACAGCCTTGCCTGCTCTTTGAGAATGGATTTCTCTGTGGAATCACTTGCCCCATGAGGACCCCTTAACTACTTCGGTCAGCAGTAATCTCATTCTCCTCAGAATTCAACTTCTCATCTATTTGGATGTAATAGAATCCGTATGCTTTTGAGAGCAACTGGGTGTGTTGTGATCTGGCTTGTTGTGTTGTTGTTTACGTGTTGAATGTGTGTGTGCACTGACCTTTCCTATCTTTTTTAGAGATGAAGGTCCCAAAGCACGGTCATCTTTTCTACTTCTGTGTATCACCCATGATGAGTAGCAGGAGGGTACACATACCAGAGGCAACCAAATATATAGGTGGAAAGATAATGTTTAATACTTTGAACCACCAGTTAATCTGTTTGAAACAAGGTTTTCATAATCTAGAGGAAAGATTTTCTCCATCTCCCTGTGTTCCTGCCTCATCCCACGAAATAAGGATTTATACTCACCCACAAGTAGAAGTGAGCCAGGACTTGCCATTCTCTCCATGGATCTTTACTTCTCCTGGGTGGGGGGTGTTGTGAAGTCACTGGGTCTCCATCCCTGGCTTTGGTCTGTGATTGCTAAGTGTGGCTGGTTCACCTGGCAGGACATCTATGCCCTGTATGTCCAGTGCAGGTGGGAAATAGAAACTCATTTTTTGTTGGATCCAAGATGAATCCTCAAACTCGGCTTCATCAGCAATGAAGGAGATATTTTAATCCTTGACATTTGCACATAGTTTTCAACTTGTTAGAATCTGGGAGGAGGGAAAGGGAGTAAGGAACCCCCCGACACATGTCATCGAATTTTTCGTCACATCTTGATTGCAGTGGGACAAGCTGACTCTGTCTCAAAAATACTCTCAATGATATTTGTCTTTACAACTTGGAATTCTACACGATTCTTCCTCAGCATAAACTACCACCTGAAGAGATATTTTTGAAGAGCAATTTTTTATTCTAATATATAACAGATCCAGAATTTTCACTTTTATATCCTAACTAATCTCAAAGTGTCATTGCTAATGCACAGATGCAGCTTCTCACGTGTACACAATTTAGTTCCACAGGATGACACATTCAGGATTAGCTGGCCTCTGTCAAGTTCATGGCAAAGCAGAAATAACACGGGCTATAGATCAAAGAAATGGTCTTTCAAATGATATCTCCCTTTAAAATTTCTGCATCCCTGACACACACACTGTGGGTTTTGCAAAGTTCCCACTACGTGTAGTAACATGTTACAGTATTTGAAATCAGAGCTCTGTTTCTTTGGCAGATCTGATACTCCCCTCATCCAAGTGAAGCTGTGCCTTCTGACTTTGCTGAATCTCTTCTGGTCTGGTATTCTGAGTGCTCATCATTACATCTGTTAAAATAGTGCTTGTTTCAGGAAACTTGAGAGATAGCAATTCCATACAAGTCTTTCTTGGGAAGTGTGTCCCTGGAATTGAATAATCCAAGATCTGCTACGCATTGTCTGTGTGACCTTGGACAAGTTATTTTACCTCTCTGTACCACAATAGCTTCTTCTGTAGAATGGGAACAATAAAAGAAAATTTTCACATATTTTTTGAGCATTAAAAGTAAAATCCTGTACTCACTGCCTGCCAACACACTGTACAGCTGTATTAATCATAGTTGTATTGCCTGCTGCTACTGTTGCTTTCTGTCATTGTTGTTGTTAGGAAATCCTCCTTCAGAAAGGCATATCCTTTGACAACTCTCTAGATAGGCACTCCCCAAATATTCACTGGCCGCCTTCATTCATCACTTTGTTAACATAAGATTATTCCCTAACTTTTAATTACAGCAGTCATAACAATGACAACTAATCTATCAATTGAGAGCTATTTTAATCATGATTGCAATTATGGAAACTCTCATTGTTCTTAGTTGTATTTTTATCGTTGAATTATAGTTGTTATTCATAACTCATACTTGTTACAACCATTCTTCTTTACCGTCAGCTCACTGTGTGACAGAGGAATACATAAATATCAAGAAACAAGCAGGAGGAGGGAAAGAACAGCACTGTCTTGATAAAGTCAGAAAAGTAATAGTAACATTGAACCCGAAGAACCACTGGCCCAAATGAGCCTGTGGAGCACAGGTAGGGAGCATCTGCGCCAGGGGGAGACCAGCAACAGGCAGCTCCCTGGCCTTACTCAGATCTCTGTTCCATGTAATCTTCAGCAGAGAGTGGATTGAGGCCCCATGAACTAGGCATGGCTGGCCAGTGACCTGATTCTCCTGAGTCTCCATCCCCACCCATGAAGCTTGGGTGATTCAATTCCCTACAGTAGCCTGCATCAATAAACCCCATTCACCTTAAAAGGCTATGATGAGTCTTACAGAAAATTATATAAAAAATGCCTTGAAAAACATCAGTATAACATCAACAAGCCTACTCCTTATTTATTCTTCCCCTCCAGAGCTCCAATTTCCAGGAGTGCAGTAAATTAGACCCAGTAGCTCTGGGTGTGCTGGGCAGCCAGCCAGTGCTCAATGGTCCACAAAGCAAGCTGCAATTCTGAGAACAAAACTCACTAATACAAATTATTAATGAATTCCCAGGAAATCATCCCAAAGGGCTATTTCCTGCATCTCAAGATGGGTTTTAAATGTCACTGTTCTTGAACTGTGTAGGTTCTGATCAGTTTCAGTAAAATCACCTTAAGGAAAGTTGTAGCAAGATTCTTCCAAACCAAGAGTGGTTTTGAGCCTTTTGGGGAAATAAATAAAAGCCAAAATCAAAGTGGTGATATTAGACACATTGTCTCTTACTTTGCTGGGAATATTTCTTAAAGTTATCCACATGCTTCTTTAAACTCTTTCTATCACCCAATTGATAAGTGTTTGTCATAAAAGGGTGTTGAATTTTGTCAAATGGTATTTACATTTCTGTAGAAACTCACATGGCATTTAAAAGAAAATTCCGCATGGAGTTGGGGGTGGGGGAACATACAAGGAACAATGACCCAGACAACCATAACGCCAGCCCTCCCAAAGCAAGAACTGCCAAGACCCTATCATATTGCTCCCAATGTTTTCTCTTAAAGACAACACAACTACTGCTGATAAAGTTCCACTTAATCAGTCCCCATCTCCAGTCCCTCTCTCCCCACAGGGAACCTCTGCCCAACCTTTCTTTCCTCTTTTATTACACTGTGGACTTTAACCACACTGACTGTTTTGTATTTACATAAATCATATCTATATGGTTATTAAGTCATTTGTTCTTTCTATCTTCGAATTAATTTTGACAGCACATTTTGTTAGAAATCATCTATTTCACATAGATTTGAAGTTTATTCCAATAGCTACACAAAAATCTCTTTGTTTTATAATTCTGTTATCCCATAAATAATGGCCTTTATTATTTATAAAATGTGTTTCCATTCATTTTTAAATGGCTTGTCAAGGGTTTCCTCTTTGTATTGATTATTTCAAGCAAATAAACTCTGTGTTTTACAACAAAACTACCCTCACTTTCTCTCAGATTTCATTATTTTTGGCCTTTATCTACATTAAGTATTTATTCTACTTCTTTTGTTCATATTATTTTGTTAGATTTCCTCTCACTGGCCTTGTCTGCTGCTAGAAGACACATGGGATCCAAGTGTCCTTACTGCCAGAGGTCCTCCTTTACCCTTTACCCAGCCCTCCATACAGGTAGGACCTGCTGGGATGGGGACACCTGTAGCCCTATGGTCCTCTAGCATTAGAAAGGCCAGTGAGAGAAAATATGAGTCCTGTGGCCATTTCTGTCCAGAAAAATATAGGTAATAAAATTTAAACAGTAAATTGATACACTAAATAGCAGCTCACATATATCTGAAGGAAAACTTAGTGTAATAAAAAATAGAACTGTGAAAACTACCCAAGATTCATCACAGAGACAACAAATTATAAATAATTAAAGACAAGTTAGAAGGTATAGAGGATAGAATGAAATGGTGCAACGTAGCTCCAATTGAGAGAAAGCAATATTTGAAGCAATACTATCTGAGAATGTTCCAGAACTAATGAAGAGGTGAATCCTCCAGTTTGAAAATTCTATATCTTTTATCTGAATTTAGTGGAAAAAATTATTTTCTTACTAGCATCTATGTTAGAACATTCAACTTACAATGTTTTTTATTTCTTTATGAGACTATAACATTAAAAAGTAGTATTGTTCCTGAAAGTAAACGTTTATCTTCATCCTCTTGGAGATCAATAATTGTGCAGGTGAAGAGAAAGCTAGATGGAGCTCACATTTTACCAGCTGGAGTCTTCTTAGTGCCCGATTTAGAGCAGCAGCAGGTTCCTTTGTTGAGAGCTTTATGCATATTTCAGAGAGGTATTTATAATCATCCAGTGTTAGGGCAACGGAAGCTCCATTCTGCATCATGATAGTGTGTCAGGGCCAAGGTTTTATCAGGCTTCGGTATTTTTGGCAGATTTCAATTTAGAACACTGAGAAAGGATTTTTCCCCACTTGTGGTTAAATTTGCCTCCTAGTTAACAAATATTTGTCAGTTAAAATTACAGAAGTTTAATAAGATATAGCTTTTACACATTAGTCATAGAATAATTTGTATTTCCCCTTGTGAAAATGCCTTGACTCCTTTCAAAATTACACTGAACCTCATTTTTTCTCAAAACAAGATTTCCCTACTAAATGTTAAAAACTAAATTACTAACTCATGAATGAGCAAAGCCAGCTAGGGAGACTAGTTAGAGCTGCGTATTATAAGGCAGAAGTTTCTGATCCGTGTAATTGTGTTACCAAAATTGCTAAAATGAACTCTTTTAGCCAGTGGTTCCCAGACCCTGTTTGCCGTCAGAATTAAGTGGGGTTACTTGTCCTTACTTCAAATCATCTGAATCACAACATCCAAGTGGTGGGAATGAGGTATTTTTATTTTTAATAAGGTCCTGATGATTGTCAAGGTTGGCAGTGGTTCTCAACCTTGGTTCTCACCTGCATTTAAAAACACCAATGTTTGGGCCATGTGCCAAATCAATTAAAACAAAATTTTAGGGACTGGATCCCAAGCATCAAAAGTTAGTTCCTCAGGTGATTCCAGAGCCTCGCAAGAGATTGAGAACCATTGTGTAGAGTAGAGCTATTGATTCAAAAGCACGTTAAAGCATCCAAATATTGTTTGAGCGGCAATGAGAAGAAGGCACATTTACCTCCAAAAGTAGGAAAAATGCATTTTTGGAACTAAAATATTTAAATGATGTTTTTAAAAAATCATATGTTTAAATCTTTTTAGTCTATCTACAAATCCCACCAACGGGATGTTTCACCATTTCTTGTAAGGTTTATAAGCTCCTCTATTAAAAAGTGGCCACTTATTTTCTTTTACTTGTACATTTATAACCATGTGGTTAACAACCAGGTTTCTCCTAGAAGCAATGAAATAAACTTTTTTAAGTCAATAATTATGCTTCAGCTGAAAAATTAAACTCCTAAAGTCATGAACAGTTATTTAAGCATTTGCAAAACCTCTTTAAGTGAAGTTTTAAAGGAGATTCAAAGAAACACAAATATCTACAATTTGCTACCTTGTTCATGTTAAGGTATAACTTTCAAAAGTAAAAACATAACTGACATAATTAATGTAAGAACTAGTAAGATTATAAAGTGGGTTCAAGTAATATTTGAAAAGAAGGCTCATTGTAGGCAATTTAATAAAGGAATGTTAGTCTATGATGCCAAGTTATATATAAAACTGTCTAATATCCTGTTGCTCAATAAACTGTATCCTTGGGCACTACCTTCTCTGCCACACTATCTACATCTCTTTGGGTAAAAATCTACAAGTTAGCTGTGACTTCATTAATTCTGGGACCACTAGCTAGCTGTGAGTAAAGCCCATTTCCCTAGGTAATCCTTGGCTGAGCTGCTTAAAACTGCCTCCAAGGGGTATTGAGGGACAACCTGCTCATATTTGTCTTATGTTCAAATTTTAAATAAGTTTTCTTATACCCACCATACTTATTAGCCTCAATTTAATTTTATTCTCCTTAAGCTACATTAAATGGAAACAATTTATGAAGTTAAAAAAGATGTAGCTGTCTTGGCACTAATAGCATAAAGCCTGTGACACATGTAATAGATGGATGACCACATTCCCTGAGTTGGCCTTAAACTTCTTGTCCACTTGGCTCAAGGCAGCCTCTACCTACCAATTGTCTGACTTGGTACAAACCTCCTTTCCAGGTGAGTTTTAAGGTGTGCTTAAGGTCCTGGGAGAGTCCACATTCCCTGGTGTTACATTGAGTTAAAGATTGCCCACTCAGTTTTCTTCCTGCTGCCAACTCCATTTGAGAAAGCTTGTATCTGTAAATGTTGAATTCAGGAAGGCTGGACTTCAGGCTTCTCTCTTCCCTTCTCTGTGAGCTGCCTCCTGCTTTATGTGCCTCAAATGACCAACGAAATGGAAGAGAACATGTAACTAAGAGGATTGGCTTGCAGCAAATTTTTAATTCTCCACTATCACGTTTTTCTGTGCACAAGGCGGCAATCTTCCTGATGGGTAGCTGAGAGTCCCAAACAATTAAGTTTATTAGTAACATTTTAGAGTAATTGACTAATATGCTACTTTATTAATTAAGTAGGTTGTGCTTATATATTCCTTATGAATTAAAGATAATTTTGCTTCCTTCCCACTGATACTTTGCCTTCTTCCAGCCCTGGTATCCCCTTCCTTTCCTCACTCCAGTAATTCCTCCTACTTCTATCCCCTTCAGGTCAACCTTCCAAACAAACCCCCTACCTACAAACCTACTCCACTCCCCACTGCCCCCTCTGGCCCTGCCCCTCTCCTCCCCCATTCTCCCACACCTTCCCTAGCTTTGCCTGCAAGCATACAATTCACTTAAGTCTCTCATCCAGACTGGATTTACTTAGACATCTGATTGCTTAAGTCACTAGAGAGTGTCTCAGAACTATCTTGCTACTACAGAAAACTGTAAATTTATACATTTCTCCATTAACAAAATGGTAATATACAATTATTTCATGTTTTAGGGTTGGATTTTGACTAAAAATAAGAAATAATCATAGAACTGATAGGTAATAAAACTACAGGAAAGTCCATTAGATTAAAATAGGTTCTGATAAAGATAGTCATGATTGTCAATGATTAAGAATTTACTTAAGACTTCTAGGAAGGATACCAGCATAAATGTCCATTTACAAATCTCCTTAAATGAATTTTTAAGACGGCAACTTCCTCTAGTTTAACTAGGAAATGATTATAACCTCATACTGACAACTT
This sequence comes from Balaenoptera physalus, assembly GCF_965194825.1. Classification (NCBI taxonomy): domain Eukaryota; kingdom Metazoa; phylum Chordata; class Mammalia; order Artiodactyla; family Balaenopteridae; genus Balaenoptera; species Balaenoptera physalus. The sequence continues at coordinate 103,259,904 of NC_138886.1, read as the reverse complement.
CAAAGCACATTGCACCTGCTATAATAATATTTTGGAACAAATTGGAAGAAACTGTTTGGAGCTGATTAAATCCTGGTGATGCCAAGTATGATTTGGCATCACAGGAATAAGCTTAATGAATCTCTGAAGGCATCTCCACCACCACCGCAGTGGGAGCACAGATGCAATATGTGAGCAGGGAGCAGGCCCTGACTAGAGGATACCCCTTAGCTCAGGCTGACAATGAGGGGGCTCAGGGGAGAGACAGAGCAAGGAGTGTTTGTCTGCTGTGTCTCCCTAAACTAAAAGAAATAAGATTGGATCCAAGCCAACAATCCTGCTGCTGACCAAAGGCAGCCCAGTGGAAGAAAATACTCACTGACCCAGTAAGTAAAAGTCCTGTGAACTGTAAGCAATTGTTCTAAACCAAATTTACCAGCTCAACCTGCTCAATTGGAAATGGGTAACAAAAGACAAACAACATCCAAATGCAAATAAGTCTAAAAACATATGCTCAGACTCACTGGTGTTCACAGGAAATGCAAACTAAATAAGAAGAAAACATTCTTCACTCATCCTATTGGCAAAAAATAAAATCATTAATGAGTTGTGATAACAGCAAGGATCAGACACTGGCACTGTCTTCAAAAAATATCAGTCGTTCTGTAAATGGTGGAAATCTCATGGGAAAGCAGTCTTTTACTCTATGCATCAAATTTTAAAATAGGCATGCCTTTTGATTGAGTAGTTCAATTTCCAGAGTTATCCTTAAAAATAATTGCACATGAGTCTATGGAGCCATATACATGGATATTTATTGCTTCTATCAAAAAGCAAGTTCTTATAGAGTGGGCACTACCTCTTATCTTAGGTGGCAGTTTGAAAGAAAGGGGTAGATCTCTTTGCTTTGGACTAGATATCTTGCTAAGACATACTGTAAAGTAAAATGAGTAAGTTGCAGAACAATTTATCTGTTAGAGTAAAACGCACCTACGGAGGTATAAATGCATCACTATGTGTGCAGATGTACAAAAATGAAAGAGAAGCATGCAAGCCAAATTCATAACTATGAAAACCTCCAGGGAATAAGAGTGAGAATTGAAGGGGGAATTTCCATTTTTCTGTATTTTTCTCTTGTGTTTTTTTGCCTATTTTATAAAATTTGAATGCATTCACAAATTTTACATATATATATATATATATGTGTATATATATATATGTGTATATATATATATATATGTGTGTATATATATATATATATATATATATATATATGTATATATATATATATATATATATATATATATATATATATATATATATATATATATATATGTAAGAGGACATCAGGCAGAAAAAAGGGTCAGGACTTCTTTTCCTGAAAACTTAATAATACAATTAAATGAATATAAGTACTAATCATAATAAAAGAGAGATAACATAGATATCCAAATAAGTTGAATAAGAATTTTAAAGTAACCAAAGTTCAGAAGCTAATAAACTAATTCTAACAAAATGCTTTGTAGAAAGTTATAATAGTAAACACGTATCTTGTACCTATTATGTGTCAGGGACTGTTTATGAGTTTTATAAATATGAATTTACAGAAACCTTATGAGATAGGTGTCATTGTCCCCATTTTACAGATGAGAAAAATAAGGCACAGAGAGCTTACATGATTTCTGTGATGACTCAGGGTTTAAGTAACAGAGATTGGACTTGAATCTTGTAAATATGGCTTCGGAGTCTACAATCTGAAATTCTATGGTCCAGAATTTCCCACACCTATTAAAATAGGAACAGAACAACACATCTGTAACATGATTTTAAAATGATATCAGAACAAACCAACAGACAGTACTATGCTTAATTAAACATTAAATGCTTTTCCAGTGCCACCAGTTACACCACGAATTTCCCAACCACATGTCAATGAAATCTAGCAAGAGAATAAAATAAGATGGAATAATATTAGAAAGAAAATAGTAAAGTGGCCATTATTTGTACATGACAGGATGAAATAATTGGGAAAAAATTCAAGACAAATAACTGAGATTGTTATAAACCAGAAGTTAGTTTATAACATGACAAAATTGATACATAAAACTCAGTTGTATATATATATATATATCACTAGCACAGTTAAAAGATAAAACAAAACTCATTTAAAATAACAACAAGAGGAGCTTCAAGATGGTGGAAGAGTAAGACTTTGAGATCACCTTCCTCCCACAAATACATCAGAAATACATCTACATGTGGAACAACTCCTACAGAACACCTACTGAACGCTGGCAGAAGACCTCAGACCTCCCAAAAGGCAAGAAACTCCCCACGTACCTGGGTAGGGCAAAAGAAAAAGGAAAAAACAGAGACAAAAGAATAAGGATGGGACCTGCACGAGTGGGAGAGAGCTGTGAGGGGGGAAAAGTTTCCACACACTAGGAAGACCCTTTGCGGATGGAGACTGTGGGTGGTGGAGGGGGAAACTTCAGAACCACGGAGGAGAGCGCAGTAACAGGGTGCAGACGGCAAAGAGAAGAGATTCCTGCACAGAGGATCAGTGTTGACCAGCACTCACCAGCCCGAGAGGTTTGTCTGCTCACCTGCCCAGACGGGTGGGGGCTGGGAACTGAGGCTCCGGCTTTGTTCGGGTCCCAGGGAGAGGACTGGGGTTGTCTGTGAGAACACAGCCTGAAGAGGGCTAGTGAACCAAGGCTAGCCAGAAGGGACTCCGGGAAAATGTCTGGAACTGCTGAAGAGCCAAGAGACTTTTTCTTGCCTCTTTGTTTCCTGGTGCGTGAGGAGAGGGGATTAAGAGTGCTGCTTAAAGGAGCTCCAGAGATGCATGTGAGCCGCGGCTATCAGTGCGGACCCCAGAGATGGGCATGAGATGCTAAGGCTGCTGCTGCAGCCACCAAGAAGCCTGTGTGCAAGCACAGGTCACTATCCACACCTCCCCTGGTGGGAGCCTGTGCAACCCGCCACTGCCAGGGTCCCGAGATCCAGGGACAACTTCCCCGGGAGAACATATGGCATGCCTCAGGCTGGTGCAACGTCACACTGGCCTCTGCCGCTGCAGGCTCGCCCCGAACTCTGTACCTGACCCTCCCCCCAGCCTGAGTGAGCCAAAGCACCCGAAGCAGCTGCTCCTTTAATCCCGTCCTGTCTGAGTGAAGAACAGACGCCCTCAGGTGACCTACACGCAGAGGCAGGGCCAAATCCAAAGCTGAATCCCATGAGCTGTGCGAACAAAAAAGAGAAAGGGAAATCTCTCCCAGCAGCCACAGGAGTAGTGGATTAAATCTCCACAGTCAACTTGATGTACCCTGCGTCTGTGGAATACCTGAATAGACAACAAATCGTCCCAAATTGAGGAGGTGGATTTTGGGAGCAATGATATATATTTTTTTTCCCTTTTTTGCTTTTTGTGAGTGTGTTTCCATATGCTTCTGTGTGAGATTTTGTCTGTATAGCTTTGCTTTTCCCATTTGTCCTAGAGTTCTGTCTGTCTGTGGCTTTTTTTTTTCTTTTTTTTTTCTTAGTAAACTTTGCAGTGCTTGTTTTCATTGGTGGCTTTGTTTATTTGGTTTGGTTGTTCTCGTCTTTCATTCTTTCCTTTTTTTTCTATTACTTAAAAAATTTATTACTAATTACTTTGGATTTCTTATTTTAATAAATTTTTAATTTTATCTTATTTTATTTTATCTTTTTTTTCTTTCTATCTTTCCTTTTTTCCCCCTTTTATTCTGAGCCGTGTGGATGACAGGCTCTTGGTGCTCCAGCCAGGCATCAGGGCTGTGCCTCTGAGGTAGGAGAGCCAAGTTCAGGACATTGGCCCACTAGAGACCTCCCAGCTCCAAGTAATATCAAACTGTGAAAATCTCCCAGGGATCTCCATCTCAAAGCCAAGACCCAGCTCCACTCAGCGACCAGAAAGCTACAGTGCTAGACACCCTATGTGAAACAACTGGCAAGAGAGGAACACAAACCCACCCATTAGCAGAGAGGCTGCCTAAAATCATAATAAGGTCACAGACACCATGAAACACACCTCCAGACGTGGACCTGCCCACCAGAAAGACAAGATGCAGCCTCATCCACCAGAACACAGGCACTGTCCCCCTCCACCAGGAAGCCTACACAACCCACTGAACCAACCTTAGCCACTAGGGGAAGACACCAAAAACAACAGGAACTACGAACCTGCAGCCTGCAAAAAAAGGACCTCAAACACAGTAAGTTAAGCAAAATGAGAAGACATAGAAACATGGAGCAGATGAAGGAACAAGGTAAAAACCCACCAGACCAAACAAATGAAGAGGAAATAGGCAGTCTACCTGAAAAAGAATTCAGTGTAATGATAGTAAAGATGATCCAAAATCTGGGAAATAGAATGGAGAACATACAAGAAACGTTTAAAAAGGACCTAGAAAAACTAAAGAGCAAACAAACAATGATGAGCAACACAATAAATGAAGTTAAAATTTCTCTACAAGAAATCAATAGCAGAATAACTGAGGCAGAAGAACGGGTAAGTGACCTGGAAGATAAAATAGTGGAAATAACTACTGCAGAGCAGAATACAGAAAAAAGAATGAAAATAATTGAGGACTATATCAGAGACCTCTTGGACAATATTAAATGCACCAACATTCGAATCATAGGGGTCCAAGAAGAAGAAGAGAAAAAGAAAGGGATTGAGAAAATTTTGAACATATTATAGTTGAAAACTTCCCTAATATGGGTAAGGCAATAGTTAATCAAGTCCAGGAAGCACAGAGAGTCCCATACAGGATAAATCCAAGGAGAAACATGCCAAGACACATATTAATCAAACTAACAAAAATTAAATACAAAGAAAAAATATTAAAAGCAGTAAGGGAAAAACAACAAATAACATACAAGGGAATCCCCATAAGGTTAACAGCTGATCTTTCAGCAGAAACTCTGCAAGCCAGAAGGGAGAGGCAGGACATATTTAAAGTGATGAAAGGGAAAACCCTACAAGCAAGATTACTTTATCCAACAAGGATCTCATTCAGATTTGATGGATAAATTAAAATCTTTACAGACAAGCAAAAGCTAAGAGAATTCAGCACCACCAAACCAGCTTCACAACAAATGTTAAAGGAACTTCTCTAGGCAGAAAATACAAGAAAAGGAAAAGACCGACAATACCAAACCCAAAACAATTAAGAAACTGGTAATAGGAACATACATATCGATTATTACCTTAAATGTAAATGGATTAAATGCTCCAACCAAAAGACAAAGACTGGCTGAATGGATACAAAAACAAGACACATATATATGCTATCTACAAGAGACCCACTTCAGACCTAGGGACACATACAGACTGAAAGTGAGGGGATGGAAAAAGATATTCCATGCAAATGGAAATCCAAAGAAAGCTGGAGTAGCAATTCTCATATCAGACAAAAAAGACTTTAAAACAAAGACTATTACAAGAGACAAAGAAGGACACTACATAATGATCAAGAGATCAATCCAAGAAGAAGATATAATTGTAAATATTTATGCACCCAACATAGGAGCACCTCAATACATAAGGCAAACACTAACAGCTATAAAAGCAGAAATCGACAGTAGCACAATTATAGTAGGTTATTTTAACATCCCACTTTCACCAATGGACAGATCATCCAAAATGAAAAAAAATAAGGAAACACAAGCTTTAAATGATACATTAAACAAGATGGACTTAATTGATTTTTTAGGACATTCCATCCAAAAACAACAGAATACACTTTCTTCTAAGTGCTCATGAAACATTCTCCAAGATAGATCATATCTTGGGTCACAAGTAAAGCCTTGGTAAATTTAAGAAAATTGAAATCGTATCAAGAATCTTTTCCAGCCACAACACTATGAGAATAGATATCAATTACAGGAAAAAAATCTGTAAAAAATACAAACACCTGGAGGCTAAACAATACACTACTTAATAACCAAGAGATCACTGAAGAAATCAAAGAGGAAATAAAAAAAAACCTAGAAACAAATGACAATGAAAACACGAGGACCCAAAACTTATGGGATGCAGCAAAAGCAGTTCTAAGAGGGAAGTTTATAGCAATACAATCCTACCTGAAGAAACAAGAAATATTTCAAATAAACAACCTAAACTTACACCTAAAGCAATTAGAGAAAGAGAAACAACAACAAAAATAAAAACCCAAAGTTAGCAGAAGGAAAGAAATCATAAAGATCAGATCAGAAATAAATGAAAAAGAAATAAAGGAAACGATAGCAAAGATCAATAAACCTAAAAGCTGGTTCTTTGAGAAGATAAACAAAATTGATAAACCATTAGCCAGACTCAAAAAAAAAAAAAAGGGAGAAGACTCAAATCAATAGAATTTGAAATGAAAAAGGGAGGTAACAACTGACACTGCAGAAATACAAAGAATCATGAGAGATTACTACAAGCAACTCTATGCCAATAAAATGAACAACCTGGAAGAAATGGACAAATCCTTAGAAATGCACAACCTTTGGAGACTGAACCAGGAAGAAATAGCAAATATGAACAGACCAATCACAAGCACTGAAATTGAAACGGTGATTAAAAATCTTCCAACAAAAAAAATTCCAGGACCAGATGTCTTCACAGGCGAATTCTGTCAAACATTTAGAGAAGAGCTAACACCTAGCCTTCTCAAACTCTTCCAAAAGAGAGCAGAGGGAGGAACACTCCCAAACTCATTCTATGAGGCCACCATCACCCGGATACAAAAACCAGACAAAGATGTCACAAAAAAATAGAAAACTACAGACCAATATCACTGATGAACATAGATGCAAAAATCCTCAACAGGATACTAGCCAACAGAATCCAACAGCACATTAAAAAGATCGTACACCATGATGAGGTGGCTTTTACCCTAGGAATGCAAGGATTCTTCAATATACGCAAATCAATCATGTTATTTACCATATTAACAAACTGAAGGAGAAAAACCATATGGTCATCTCAATAGATGCAGAGAAAGCTTTTGACAAAATTCAACACCCATTTATGATAAAAACCCTCCAGAAAGTAGGCATAGAGGGAACTTACCTCAACATAATAAAGGCCATATATGACAAACCCACAGCCAACATCGTCCTCAATGGTGAAAAAGTGAAACCATTTCCACTAAGATCAGGAACAAGACAAGGTTGCCCACTCTCATCACTATTATTCAACATAGTTTTGGAAGTTTTATCCACAGCCATCAGAGAAGAAAAAGAAATAAAAAGAATCCAAATTGGAAAAGAAGAAGTAAAGCTGTCACTGTTTGCAAATGACATGATACTATACCTAGAGAATCCTAAAGATGCTACCAGAAAACTACTAGAGCTAATCAATGAATTTGGTAAAGTGGCAGGATACAAAATTAATGCACAGAAATCTCTTGCATTCCTATACACTAATGATGAAAAATCTGAAAGTGAAGTTAAGAGAACACTCACATTTACCACTGCAACAGAAAGAATAAAATACCTAGGAATAAGCCTACCTAAGGAGACAAAAGACCTGTATGCAGAAAATTATAAGAACCTGATGAAAGAAATTAGAGATGATACAAACAGATGGAGAGATATACCATGTTCCTGGATTGGAAGAATCAACATTGTGAAAATGACTATACAACCCAAAGCAATCTACAGATTCATTGCAATCCCTATCAAACTACCAGTGGCATTTTTCAGAGAACTAGAACAAAAAGTTTCACAATTTGTATGGAAACACAAAGGACCCCGAGTAGCCAAAGCAATCTTGAGAAAGAAAAAGGGAGCTGGAGGAATCAGGTTCCTGGACTTCAGACTTTACTACAAAGCTACAGTAATCAAGACAGTATGGTCCTGGCACAAAAACAGAAATATAGATCAGTGAAACAGGATAGAAAGCCCAGAGATAAAACCTCACACATATGGTCACCTTATCTTTGATAAAGGAGGCAAGAATATACAATGGAGAAAAGACAGCCTCTTCAATAAGTGGTGTTGGGAAAACTGGACACCTACATGTAAAAGAATGAAATTAGAACACTCCCTAACTCCATACACAAAAATAAACTCAAAATGGATTAGATACTTAAATGTAAGGCTGGACGCTCTCAACCTCTTAGAGGAAAACATAGGCAGAACACTCCATGACATAAATCACAGCAAGATCCTTTTTGACCCACCTCCTAGGGAAATGGAAATAAAAACAAAAATAAACAAATGGGACCTGATGAAACTTAAAAACTTTTGCACAGCAAAGGAAACAATAACAAGACAAAAGGATAACACTCACAATGGGAGAACGTATTTGCAAATGAAACAACTGACAAAGAATTAATCTCCAAAATTTACAAGCAGCTCATGCAGTTCAATATCAAAAAAAAATGAACAACCCAATCCAAAAATGTGCAGAAGACCTAAATAGATATTTCTCCAAAGAAGATATAAAGATTGCCAACAAACACATGAAAGAACGCTCAACATCATTAATCATTAGAGAAATGCAAATCAAACTACAATGCGATATCATCTCACACCGGTCAGAATGGCCATCATCAAAAAATCTGGAAACAATAAATGCTGGAGAGGGTGTTGAGAAAAGGGAACCCTCCTACCCTGTTGGTGGGAATGTAACTTGATACAGCCACTATGGAGAACAGTATGGAGGTTCCTTAAAAAACTAAAAATAGAACTACCATATGACCCAGGAATCCCACTACAGGGCATATACCCTGAGAAAACCATAATTCAAAAAGGGTCACAATGTTCACTGTAGTTCTATTTACAATAGCCAGGACATGGAAGCAACCTATGTGTCCATCAACAGATGAATGGATAAAGAAGATGTGGCACATATATACAATGGAATATTACTAAGCCATAAAAGGAATGAAATTGAGTTATTTGTAGTGAGGTGGATGGACCTAGAGTCTGTCATACAGAGTGAAGTAAGTCAGAACGAGAAAAACAAATACCGTATGCTAACACATATATATGAAATCTACAAAAAAAAAAAAAAAATGTCATGAAGAACCTAGGGGCAAGATGGGAATAAAGACGCAGACGTAGTAGAAAATGGACTTGAGGATGCAAGGAGGGGAATGGGTAAGCTGAGACAAATTGAGAGAGTGGTAATATATATTTTGATATACATACACTACCAAATATCAAATAGATAGCTAGAGGGAAGCAGTCACATAGCACAGGGAGATTAGCTCGGTTCTTTGTAACCAGCCAGAAGGGTGGAATAGGGAGGGTGGGAGGGAGAGAGACACAAGAGGGAAGAGATATGGGGATATATGTATATGTATATCTGATTCACTTCGTTATAAAGCAGAAACTAACACACCACTGTAAAGCAATTATACTCCAATAGAAACGTTAAAAAAAATAATGAGCTTGTTAAAATAATGGAATTCAGGCCCACCAGAACTACTGAATCAGAATCTGGACTTTTACAGTCTCCCCAGTGTACTTGTGTACACGTGAATAGTTGAAAGGTACATTTCTACCTTGACATGTCTTTTCTTTCTGAGAAACACACACATTTTACCCAGTTTGTTGTAAATAAAACACTCAAAAATACAAAATAAAATAAAATAAAATAACAACAAAAGTAAAGAAAATATCTAGAAAGAATTTTGACTATGTGCAGAAACTATTAGCAATGTGATACATGAATAAATTAAGATACAAATGTATAAAATGCATGAAACATTAATAAACATTAGTTTTCTTTTGAAAGGAAGATTTAATATTACAATGATGTTGATACTCCCTAAATTAGTCTAAAACTCCAATCTAATTCCAGTCAAAGTCTCAAAGATATACTTTTGCCCCTTGGATAACATGCATTCTAAAGTTCACCCAAACAAACAAGCCTTAGAGGAGAGGCAGGATGAGGTTGGGAGAAAAAGAAAAATCTTGAAAATGAAGAGTAATGAGAGATTCTTTTCCCCTACCAGTTCATAAAATATAATATGAAGCTAGTGTGGTACTAGTATAAGAATTTCCTGACAGAATAATGAAACAGAATTAAAGACCAAAAAGAATAACAGAATAAAAAGACACACACAGACCCAGTTAAATATGGTGATGAAAGTAATTCAAATAAATGGGAAAAGATAGCTCTATAAGTGATTTTTAGGCAACTATCTAGCTATTACACTAGATTCCTAACTTTATTCTAACATCAACATAAATTCTAGATAGATCAGTATGTAAATGTTAAAAGAAACCCAAACATACAATAAGAAAACATGAATGCATAATTTTATCATCTAAATGGAAATGATTTTAAGTAGCATACTATAAAACTGATAAATTTTACTTATAAAGATTTTCATGGCTGAAAAAAACGCAGCAACAAGAAAATATCATAAATATGGTTGAAAGAAGACGATAAATGGGAAAAAACAAAATATACCGTACATAAGTGTTGAATGATTAATTTCTTTCACATAAAAATAACTCTTCAAAATAAATAAATGGAGTTTCTGCTTCTGGACCTAATGGAAACAGAAGGACTGGATGTCTCATGAATTAAACAGCAAAAAATCTAAATAGAATATGTGAAACTATGATTGTCAGATATAGAAAAATTGCACAGGCAGTGATCCTTGAGAGAAGAGAAACAAATGAGGTGAGGCCCACAAATGTCCCAGACCCCTGCCAAGGGTGTTTCTAGGATGCAGAGAGGGAGGTGAAAGCCCAAGGGATTCACTGAACTGAGAAGACAGAATTCAAATTTCAGGCAGGCCAAGGTGGCTAGAATTGCAAGGCAAAATACTAGAGAGGATAGCACTTCAGAGGCAGCTGCAAAAATTTGCAAGTCTTTGACTGAACACTGACCTGGGCATGAAAGTCAGGGAACTACCACATGTGGGGAAACAAACACCATAGAGAAACAGACAAAACTATCTCCACAGCTCACAGGAGGTTGGGAAGAGTTTCAGTTCCTATAGCTACCTTGGTAGGGCTGCCTAATAAACTGGGCAGTGGGTAAAGTTCTCAAGAACTGTAGTCAGTAGTGGGATCAATTTTTCTCTCTACTAAAGGCACAGTTTAAAAGCAAGCCTCAAAAGGAATAAAGTAAATGTGGCTTAACTGCATTGCAAAACAGAGTTCAAAAATATTTTTTAAATGACAAAAGCCAGCATAATTCAGAATGTTCAGAATCTCATAAAAATTACTAGGCATACAAAGAATCAGAAAAACATGACCCATAAATCTGAGGAAATCAATCAAAAGGGACAGATCCTAATGTGACACAGATGATAGATTTAACATCCGAAGACATTAAAACAGATATTGTCAATATGTTGCATATGATCAAGGTTGCAAAACCATGAGCAAGATAAGGACAGAAACGATACTTGTAAAATAGTCCCAAAACAAACTTCTAGAGATGAAAAATACAATATCCAAAATGAAAAATCTACTAGATGAAATAAACAGCATGGGGCATTGCAGACAAAAAGAGTAGTGAACTCGAAGACACAGGAATTAAAATTATCCAGAATGAGACACAAAGATGAAAATAAAAGACCAGAAAGAGATCACTGAGCTGTGGGACAAGAGCAGGCAACAAAGCCTGTGAGTGCACAACTGAGTACCAGAAAGAGGAGAGAGGGAATATTTAAAGAAATAAAGGCCAATTATTTTTCCAAATTTGAGTAAAACTATAAACCCAGAGTTTCAAGATGCTCAAAAGCACCCAAACAGAAGAAACAAGAGGAAACTCATATCAGGGCACATCTTAATAAAATTGTTGAAAATTGCTGGAAAAGGGAAAATATTAAAAGTAACCAGAGTAAAAAGACATATTAGTACAGAGGGGAAAATAATCACAGATTAAAAAATAAAAATGTCTCATAAGAAAAAATATAAGCCAGAGGAAAATTGAGCATCAGTTTTAAAGTAATAAAAGGAAAAAGAAGTTATCCTAAAATTCTACACCCAGCAAGAATATTTTTCAAAAATAAAGGCAAGATAAAATAATGTTTTGAGACATACATAATCTGAAAGAATTCATTGCCAGCAGATCTGAACTACAAGAAATTTTTTTTTGGCTACACTGAGGGGCTTGTGGGATCTTAATTCCCTGACCAAGGATTAAATCTAGGCCCTCGGCAGTGAAAGCATGGAGTCCTAACCACTGGACCACCAGGAATTCCCACACTACAAGAAATCTTAAGGGAAGTTCTTCTGTCCCTGGAAAACTATAATAAATAGAATAAAGAGAATCAGAAATGGTAAATATGTGGTTAAACATAATAGAATTTTCTTATTTAATATCTCTTTAAAGATAATTGAATATTTAAAGAAAAAATAAGGATAATAATAATACGAACAAGAAAATTATAATCTACAATGTGTTCTAGATCTCCGACATGTATAGAAGTCAAGTAGCAGCTATAACCCAAAGGTCAGAGGGAGTCAAATGAAATGACACTATTTTAATGTTCTCACATTATATGGGAAGTGGCATAATAGTATTTGAAGGTAAACCTTGATAAGTTAAAGTTGTATATTGTAAACCTAGAGCACCCACTAATAAAACCAAAGAGGTTTTGATATAAGCCAATATAGAGGTAAAATGGAATCATAAAAAAATAAATAAACAAGAGAAAAAATGAACAATTAGATAAACAAAAAAATGCATAACAAAATGGTGAACTTAAATTCACCATATAAAAATCTCATAAAATGTAAGTGGTTTAGATGCTCCAATTGAAAAACCAAAGACTGTCAGACTGGTTAAAACAAGACCTAACTCTATGGTGCTTATAAGAAATCCATTTTACATTTGAAAACACGGATGTTTTAAAAGTAAAAGAATGGTGAAAGGATACAGACTTAATAAAAATATGCTGGAATGGCTATGTTAATATCAGTATATTTAACAGCAAATATTAGTAACAGGCATAGAGGGTTACTTCATTGTTATAAGAGAGGTCAATTCTTCAAAAGGATATTACAATCCTAGATATTTATGCACCTATAATGGATCTCCAAAGTAAATGAATATAAAACTGAAAGGGGAATTAGAAAAATCCACAGTTATAGTGGGAGATTGCAACAACTGTATCTCAATAATTAATGGAAAAATAGACAGAATCAGTAAGAATATAGAAAACTTTAACCATACCATCAACCATTTAGATCTAACTGGCATTTACAGAACACAATGCACACTATTGGCAAGTGCATAAGCCCTTTCTTTCTACAAATTTTGACAATTTTTTTCAATTCTGGGATATTTTCTTCTATTATGTCTTTGAATATTTCCTCTACTACTTTTTTTTTTTCTTCTCTTTCTGGAACACCTATTAGTTGCATCCTGGTTCTCTAGAAATCTCTATTTTTTCTAACTCTTTGATATTTGTTTCTTTTGTTTTGTTTTTGCTCTTTCTAAATATCATCTCAACATTTATTTCAGCTATCCTATTGCAATTTTATTTAAGAAATAATCCTTAGTTTTCATGAAGCCTTCTTTGTTCTCTAATTGTTCTATTCTCATTGTTAACTAGTAACAGTCTGGGTTTTTGTTCTCTTTTAAAGAATAAAATATTGTCTCAGTTCTCTATGATATAAATTAAGATTCTTTTGCAGTTCTCATTTTTAATTTTAAAATTTTTGCTTTGTTTTTCTGTAGTTGACTTTACTCACATGCCCCTTGGAATGCCCACTCATTTGTAAATGAATGCTCTACTGCTTGATTGGAACAGCTGGTGTGCTTTTCTCTGATATCACTAGCCTCTCTGAATGAGGGGCCTGACAGAAAGCTCTTTGTATGTGGACAGGGCTCATTGACTGGCAGATTCCAGCTACAGTTTGGAGTGGGAGAGGGCAGCCTGTACAGCAATGAGTTCATTAACAATGCCGAGATATCTGTCTCTTCCCCCATTCTGGCTTTCCATGCTGTGGGTTGTGTGCTCCACCCTGACTCATCTGCACAGAGTGACCTAGGCTCTGGATCCCTCTGCTGTGGGTTTTTCACACAGTTGTCCCTCTGACTTCAAGAAATTCACCCTGTCACTGGCCTGCAGATACCTTTCTCCCTTATTTGCATGCATTCAATCAACTTGCTCTTTTGTACAATGTTTCCTGCTTTATTCTAAGCTATGACTAGTTAACAGGCAAATATAAGCCATACCAAACACAAACCTGATGACACTGTTTTCTGAAATAATACGTGATCATCATTTTTCTTGGGTTAGTATTATGCTTCCATGCCTGCCTCCAATAAACTGCTTTTTAGTTGCAGGTCATCTGCAGATTCCAAATAACAACTTGCTCTTTAAAAATAAAACATAAATTAATTTCTGCCAGAGTGAGAAAATATTAGGACTTTAACTGGAACAGTTGATCAGATTCAAAAGTATCTTTTATAAATTATGTTCTCTGAGGCTACCTCTGTCTTAACACTTAGTGTTCTTTCTTAAATCGTGTTTTGGGGTTGCTATATAGAATGGTATGAATAGAGAAAATTAAATAAGATATAGCTATACTAAATATACATTGTTTTTAAAAGTCAATTATCAAGATTATTTTAAAGTTATCCTTCTTTTGGTGGAATGAATCATCCTAACAATCGAAATTATTTCTTTGACTTTGGTTATTCAATTATTATGATCACAATTAATTAACAAATTCTGGTTAAAAATGTGTTTAGCCTAATAACAGCAGTAGAAAGGGAATTTGGTTAGCAGGTATGAGACTGCTTTTTGATTTCATCTGTGTTAATGACTCATTCTTGCTACTTTGCTAAACAAATGCTAATTTTATCAAACTAAATCATGTCAAAATAGCCTGAGAGCTATGATTTGTTACATGAACAAAAATTTTATTACTATTGTTAATTTTACTATTAAGGACATAGTTTTACAGGACTGATATTTTACTGTTTACATACATACATACTTTCAAACTAGTGCAATTAATATAGCAGGCATATGATATTTATATTAGAGATAAAATAAAATTTGTTATGTTTCTGTATAATTAGGTAGTAGTTGAGAATTGTCCACCAGGACCATACAAATATAGGACATTCCACAAGTATTTAGGCCAAACTAGTATTTTTTTTATTTTTTTCTTTTTTTCTTGGTACATTTTGATACATTCTGCTTTTTTAGATTTGTAGCGCAAGTTAGATTGATGAAAATAATTGGCACAGTAGTAGAACATTTAGAGCCAGACTGCCTGAATTCAACTCTTGACTCACTAGTCATGTGACTTCACAAGGTACTTAGCTTCTCAGCCTTCCTTTCCTCATCTGTAAAATGGGGACAAGTATATCTAGCCCCATGGGTGGTGGTGAGGTGTGAATAAATTAATCCATGGGCAACTTTCAGAAGATTCCTGACACAAGGTAAGCACTTAAGCTATTCGTACTCTTGTCCATCACTATATTTGTTGTGGAGTAAATTACCTGAAAATGATTCTGTATAAATAGTGTACAAAGGAATTCTTATGAAGTCTTTATTGGTGATTAATCAACTTATAAGCTATTCCCATCTGAATCAATACTTTAAGCTTAGACAATCAGCATACTTTCCTTACTGGTGCAATTGCAGTTGTTTTGAACATTACCGGAAGGAGTGGGGTGGTAGATCTTGCCACTTTTGCATAAATAGGACACAGGAAACTATGTTCCCAGGCACTGTGCTTGTGGACCCTGCAGCTCCCCTTCAGGTTGCATCTTGCCACCTGACCAGGAATAAGTCCTGGCAGTTGAGCCTGCCATTAGCATCTGGGGTGTCTCCTTCAGGGGAGCCTTTCACACCATGTATTCAAGGATTCTAAGGGCAGTCATTATGGACCCTACACCAGCTCTCTACTCCATATCTGTATCTTTGACAGAATGTGCACTGAAACCTTCTTTCACCGTAGCTTATTTTGGGGTGCCAAGGCTGTATGATGGCTGATGCTTACCAAAATAACCTGCCATTTACCACAGCACCAAATTGCTAGGAACCATCTAGCCGCTTTACCAACCTCCATGCCAGGCACTTTGCTCACAGTATCTCAGGGAATTTTCATAGATACTCTGAAAAGTTAGTGGTACCATTTTTCATTTTACGGAAAAGGAGTCTATGGTCAGGGAGAAGTAACCGTGTCACAGGGAGACTAGGTTAGTGAGCGACAGAGCAGGATTGGAACCCAGTTCTGAACAGAAGCCCTAAGCCCTTAATCAGTGTACTATTTATTAGTCACACAATGCTGATACCTCATTGGCTATTTTATAGCTTCTTAAACAGTGGACTTTTGTCACCACTAATGTTAAACAGATTATATGATATACATAGATCAGCTGCTATGTTTCTATGAACATACCCTTTTATTTTAGGAAGCTGCTGCTCTCTGAAAACACTTTATTTTTTCCCCCAAAATGGTACTTTTTACTGATTCATGTGGCATATTCATTCACTTTAATTGTTGTTGCTGTGGTTATCTGCTTCCTTAGAGATGTTTCAACTCATCTTAGTTTAGACTAGGGTACTATTCTTAGTAAATCGTTAAGTAGCTGAAAAGTCTTTCTTTTTTAATCATTGAAAGCAAGACAGAATAGTTCTTGGCCCAGTGTCATTCAATTAATTCAAGTGGGATAGATTTGGGAAAACCTCCAACTGTTTTCTTTAACACCAGCTTTATGCTGCAAAGAAGGAAACGATTAATTTTGCTTTTATATTCTCTCTTGTACACAAGAAGAAAACTCTATGGAGCATTTTCACAATGGCCTAACCCATATCTTCTTTGCTAATCATTCTTGACTTATCTTGACAATCAGATCATTTAAAGTCTCCTTTTTTTTGCTAGAAATTCTATGCAGGGTTTTGTGAAGCAAAACCATCGAATAGATTTCCCACTACTACAAGTAAAATGTGTTAACTATGAGACCTCCATCTAGTTAGCATTTGGAGGAATGTGAAAGAGGAGGAAAATTATGTTTTCTTGTTCTCAAAAATATTACCGGAGAATGAAGCAATAATGTGTCCTTTGTATGAGTGGAAAGTCAGAGGAATAGGTGAATCCTGACAAAAAAAATCTATGTTTAAAGTAATCTATATTTAAAAATATTTCAAGCAACTGGAATTTATTTAAAGGAATATGGACCGATGGTGTCGTTAAATTAAGTCTTTAGCATTTGCTTAAATATGGTTACTGAATGTATCATTAAAAACAACCTTACAGTATAAAGCTACTTACACAGAAAGTATTTGCCAGTGGGTATAGTGTGTGTGTGTGTGTGTGTGTGTGTGTGTGTGTGTGTGTGCGCGCATGTGCGTGTGTGTAAAAGTAATTATCCTGGTTAATTTTATTTTTTTACAGAAAACATTTAAGTCAATCACCTGAATGCCAATTTGATCTTATCCCATGGAAGATTTGAACAAGAACACAAGAGTCTTTGAAAAATGATTTTATTTAAGTGGTGTGGTGTCTCCTAGCTAAGCTAGGAGTTTAAACAAAATTAGGCAAAGAGAAAATAATGTTTGAAATCATGATGCCTTACTTTCATATGTGTTATATAACCTCAAGTTATATGAGGAAATGAGGATAATGGAATTGGGTACCTTTACTTCTTAGACAATTAGCTATTTTACAAAACATTGATTTTCATCTAAATGTGTTATTTTTAAAGTTTTCTATTTTAATCATTTTCCAAAAATCAATCAGATAGGGCTATAATAGAGTGGCTTGCAGTAGAGCAACTTTCCCACTGAGAAAAACTAGAAAATTTGCATGAAAATGTACAAAACTTCTCTTTGAGGCAGCCAGGACTTAAGGAGTCAGATCCAGAGGGTTGGGCATCTCACATAGGTGAGCTAACTGCATGCAAATCCCTTTCCTCTTTCAAGCATTTCCCAAGTCCTGACATTGAGCCAGAGACTGAAAAGCCTGACAAAAAGAGGCTATCAGGAGTCAGAGTTGCTGTCAGAGATATTCAGTCAGATGGGGGCAAAGGGTGATAACACTTGGGAGTCAGTTTGCTACAGCCACCTGGAATTAAGAGGCCAAGGTCCCAAAGACAGTCAACACAGACATTCCCCCAAGGCAAGTGCAGTTGAGCTGCACAGAGCAAGAGGACAAGAAGACAAACAGAAAGAATCTAAAAAGGCAGAATAGGGGAAATAAATGTAGAGGAGATTAAGAAAATTAGACAAGTGTTCATGGGAAGCACAACATGTTCTTGGTTTGTTTTGTGAATTACAAATTTTTTCCTCAGTTTATTTATGTCTTTGGCTTTACAGTTTTACATATAATGGCTTTTGCTTGGAGAAATTTTTGAATATTATATAATCAAGTATATTTTCTTTTACATTATGATTTCTAGGTCTTATTCATACTTAGAATGTGTCCAATCATAGGTTAAAAAGAGTCTCCACAGTTCCTCATATTAGATATAATGCATGAACCCAACCTTTGTGTTTTTCCCCAAGGTAGTTATGCATTTATGTCAACACCATTTATCGAATAATTCATTTTTCTGCCCATCCATGATTTGAAATAACACTTTTATCATATACTAAATTTCTGTGTAATTTTTTGTATTTCTGAATTTTCAATTAGATTAATCTTTCAGTTCATTTATGTGTCAATACCACGTGTTTCTTTTAATACATTTTTATTTTTAAATAGGTTAAAATTTGCAGATATTTACAGAAATAGTACAGAGTTCCCTGTTCCATTCACCCAGCTTCTCCCAATGATAGTATGTTCATAACAATAGCACACTGTTAAAATAAGTAAGTTGATATTGGTGGAATATTATTAACTTCAATACAGATCTTATTCATATTTCACCATTTGTTGGGAAGGAGAGTGTATAGCTCTATGAAATTTTATATATTGCAATAACATGCATAGATTCATGATCACCAAAATTAGGATACCGTTCTAGCAACACACACCAAAAAAATCTACATGTTACCATTTAACTGTCATACCTACTCCCAGTCCTAACACTGGGCAACCACTGATCTGTTCTCCACCACTGTAATTGTCACTTCAATAATATTATGTCTATGAATCATACATTATGCTACATGTTCTTCTGCAATCAAACTTTTGAGGTAACTGTAGATTCACATGGAGTTGTAAGAAATAAATGTTCCAGGCATTCTTTACTCAATTTCCCCCAATGTCAGAATCTTACAAAATACAAGGTCCCAAAAGAGGATGTTGACAATGATTCAATCCACTAGCCTTATTCAGATTTCCTCACTTTTACCTGTACTTATCTGTGTGTGTATATACCTCTGTGCATAGTTGTATGCAATTTTATCTCATGTGTAGGTTTGTGTATTCATCACTGCAGTCAAGATACAGAACAGTTCCATCAACATGAGGATTTCTTGTGTTGCCCTTTTATAGTAATACTTACCTCCCCTATACTTGCCCCACCTCCTTCTCTAAACCTTGGAAACAACTACTCTATTCTTCTTTTATAAAATTTTATCATTTCAAAAATATTATATAAATGATATAAATGGAATCATATAGTATGTAACTTCTTTGGATTGTTTTTATTCACTCAGAATAATTCCCTGAAGATTCATCTAAGTTGTTGCAGGAAGAATAGTGTATTGCTTATTATTGTTGAGTAGAATTCCAAAAGATGGATACATTATAATTTGACCATTCACCCATTGAAGAACATCTGGGTTGTTTCTAGTTTGGGGCTATTATGAATAAAGCTTCTATGAACATTTGTGTACAGGTTTTTCTGTAAACCTAAGTTTTCATTACTCTGAAATAAATACCAAAGGATGCAATTCTTAAGTCATATGGTAACTGAGTGTTCAGTTTTATAAGAAACTGACAAAATGTTATCAGAGTGGTTATACCATTTTACCTTCGCATCAGCAATTTATGAGTGATGCATTTCTCTACATCTTTGCCAACATTAGATGTTGCCACTTTTTTATTCTGATAGGTGTGTACTGATATCTCAATGTGGTTTTAATTTGCATTTCCCTGACAGGTAATGATGTTGAACATCTCTTCATGGGCTTATTTATCACCTGTATATCACTGTGTCATTATCTCATTTTCTAATAAGATTGTTTTTACTGTCAAATTTTGAGAGGTCTATATGCATTCTTTCTACACGCTGGTCCTTTGTCAGATTTGTGGTTTCTAAATATTTTCTCCCAACCTATAACTTGTCTTTTCTTTCTATTAAGATGAGCTGTCACTGAGCGAATGTTTTTAATTCAAATATGATAAATTTATCATTTTTCTTTTTGTGACTCATGCATAAGGGGTCAAGTTTAAAAATTTTTTGCCAGTCTTGTATTCCAGAAAAATTTCTCTTATGTCTTTTTAGGTAAACTTATAGATTAACATTTTACATTTGAGTTTGTGCTCTATCTTGATTTAATATTTGTATAAGAAGAAAGGTTTAGGTTGAAGTATTTTTGTTTGTTTTTTGTGTTTTTTGTTTTTACTGTGGATGTTTAATTTCTCCAACATCATTTGCTAAAAAGATTACCCTTCCTCCACTGAATCATTTTTGCATCCATGTCAATAATAATTTGGGAGCACTCACTTCCAGTCTGGATAAGATTCTATAAACTCCTTTTTTCTCCTCCCCACTGATTACAACTACGTGCTCAGGAAATAATGCAAGAGGCAACTACATGTGAATTCTGAGTGGAGGAATGAGGAAGGTGAACTGCTTTGGGATACCAAGAAAACGAAAAACACAGCAGCAGGGGTCTTCCATCTCCCCACCCAACATAAGAAGTTTGTTCAATTCTAATGTTTCTTAACAAAAGAAGGCAGCTTCTACAGGCTTATGCCTCCCCAAGATGCAATGGGAGTCCTGAACATAACAGCAGGTGCACTCAGCATCACTGGCAAGGGGAATGATGGGTGAGCCTCACTAATGTTAAGCATCCAGGGGTAGTGTTCTTCTTTACTGCCAGGCCCAAGACTCCCTCCACCACTGAGAAGTACAACGGTGGCCAGAGGCACAAATATTAAGTGCCCCGTACAGGAAGCTGCTTTGTCTCCATAGAACTGATACTTAACTCTGCCATCCAGGGACAGAGTAGTCAAGAGGCACTGCCCAGAGGTATCCTGCCAGAACAATCAACCCAAGACTTGACATGCATTCTCCATGCCCATGAGTAGGGAGGATCCTACCACAGCAAGCTCCCAGTTAAGGAATCTCTTCACCTCCATAGACCTGGAGACCTCCTCCCACACTGAAAGACACTGGGTGGTCTGGCTGGGGAAAACCCCATCTGACCCCTCACACATGATCAGCAGAGCTAAAAGGATGCCCCTGTGGCACCAAGTAATCAAGGAGACTAAAATAGGACCACAGAGGCTCTGAAAATTTAATTGACTTTAGAATCACAGACCACAAAATAGACAAGGAATTTCATGATAAACTTAAAAAAGGGTAACTATCTATTAAAGTAAAACATTTAGAGAGTACCCAGAGTCTTCCAGAATCACAGACAAAATTTCCAGGATATAAAAAAAAAAAAAAAAAAAAATCACCCATTATACAAAGAACCAGAAAAATCTCAACTTGAATGTGAAAAGACAATCAAATGATACCAACACTGAGAGCAATCAGATATTGGAATTATCAGATAAGAATTTTTAAGTATCTGTCATAAAAGTACTTAAACAATCAATTATAAATATTCTATAAAAAATAGAAAATCTCAGCAATGAAATAGAAGTAATAAAAACAAAACAAAAACAAAACAAAACAAAGAAACATTTTTTGAATTACTCTTTGGTGGAGTAAGAACCACCAAAAATCTCCTCCTCCATAAAAATAATGAGAATATTGGCCAAAAAAAAATAGTTAAAATCAGTATGATCAATCTGTAGAAATTAACCAAATGCTTGTAACAATCTAAGGTGTGTTTATTCAAGAAATGGTGGAATTGCTATAAGAACGGTGAGCTTTATGGTTCTTTGACTCAAATTCCACTCTCCTTATCTTCACTGTAGCCTTGAATGCCAACAGTTTTGTAACCATGGTAGTCATGAAAACAGGAGGCTTACTAGCCAGTAGAAGGAGAAAATTGGGTTTGGTGTTCCCCAAAAGCCCATCCTCAGAAAATTCTTACCACTTGACCTATCTGACAGTTACCTAAAAACCCTCACTCACAGGGCTTGTCTTTATTTGATCTGACTCAGAGTTTACTCAGGGAGAATTGTCTTTTAGCCCAGGACAGTTAGTCAAAACAATTAGTGACAACTGTTTTATATCACAACTGCTAGTGGCATTGGTAACCATAAGACAAATGAGCAGCTGACTAAAATACTTATAAGAAACACCTGGGGAATAGGGTGTTTTGAAAAGTTCCAACCTATACCAGAAATCTAGAAGGCCACATGCATATATAGTGCTGTGTGCATGCCCAGGAGAGACATGAGATGTTCCTGAGATTTCACCTCTGGATGACCTTGTGGCTCTATGCAAGCAGAAAATAAAGACTAAGGTAGAGTTATAACTGCAGGAATATTGATGGTGTGTCACAATACACACATACCTCAGACACAGATCCTCAGCAAAGTCCAAGGAACTTATTTTTGCAAGGCTTTTGAGAAAATCTCTGTCCAATTATTAGCTTATCTCTAAACTAACTAAACAGAGACTTCAGCTGCCACACAAAACAAATACAGACTTCATAGTATTTGTTCAGAAAAGTCACTACTAAACAAACAAACAGTAGCAACAACAGCATTGACAAACAGCAGTGACAAGGAACCCTGGGTAGGTGAGAGATCTGATTTCCAGAGTGGCCATATTATATTATTTAATATGTCCAATTTTTAACAGAAAAATTATGAGACATGTAAACCATGGCTCATATTCAGAAATAAAGTAGTAAGAAAAACAGTCCTTGAGGAAGCCCAGATGTCAAACATACCAAAAACTTTAAATCAGCTATAAATAAGTATTTTCAAATACTTATCAATAGGTGTATGGATAAACAATATGTGATATATATGTACAATGGAATATTATTCAGCATTAAAAAGGAATGAAGTTCTATTAACATGCTACAACAGGGACAAAACTTGAAACACTATGCTAAGCATAATAAGTCAGATACAAAAGGACAAATATTGTATGATTCCACTTATATGAAGAATAGGCAAATTCATAGAGACATAAAGTAAATTAAAGCTTACCAGGGACTGAGGGAGAGAGGAATGCAGTTATTGCTTACACGGTACAGAGTTTCTGTTTAGGGCAATGAAACAGTTTTGGAAGTAGAAGGTGGTGATAGTGTCACAACACTGTGAACGTAATTAATGCCACTGAAATGTGCACTTAAAAATGGTTTAAAGGGCAAATTTCTTGTTTATATATTTCACAATAAAAAGATTCAGCTAGTGTGATTCTTCCCAGTTCATTATTTTACAAAAAAAATTGATCTCTCTCATTTAATATTAATTTTAGAATCAGCTTGTCTGTATCTACAAAAAATCTTGCTGGGATTTTGACAGGAATTTCATTAAACCTATAGATTAATTTGAAGAGGATTGACATATTTACTATGAAGATGAACACAGTATGTCCATTCAAGTCTTCTTTGATTTACTTCATTAACATATTATAGTTTCTACCCTACAGAATCTGCAACAGTTTTGTTAGATCTACACTAAGGTATTTCCTTTTTTATTTTTTAGTCATTGTAAAAGGCATAGTGTTTTTAATTTTTGTTCCCAACTTTCCATTGCTAGTATATAAAGAGAAGATTAATATTTGTGTGTTGACTTTGTATTTTGCAACTCTGGGGGGTTGTTTGTTTTTTTGTTTTAATAGAACCCTTGGAATTGTCTATGTGGATAATCATGTCATCTGTAAATAAAGACAGGTTTGTTTCTTCCTTTCCAATCTGTATACCTTTCATTTTCTTTCTTTGCCTTATTTCCCCAGCCAGGACTTCCAGGACCCTATTGAATATGAGTGGTGAGAGCAGACTCTTAGCAGTTCAGCTGGAGCTAAGCCACCGGGAGTCAGAGTAGTCAATTAAGCAATAGGCCAAAATGAAAGTATCAGTCAAGTCTTTAACTACTTATTGTAATAGTATAAGCAAGAGCCTCAACTAGAGAAAACCTCAATTTTTTCCCTACTCTGTTTGTTCCCATGGAATGGCCCACCAGTTGAGGTCAAGTGGATCAGCACAGACCACAGATGTGGCAGTCATCTCACTACTGAAAAAGGAGACCCCAACAAAAGGCTCTGGCATTTTTATGAATGCTGGAACAGGGGCCAGGGAGAGAGGAAATTACTAGGAGTAGAAAAGACTGAGTTGTGAGTCAGAGTGGAGAAAAGTGTTTTCTGGCTTCCCCTGGGTCCAATAAGGAGACCCTTACAGAGATCCCTGAGGAAAGCCACCATGGAAAGCCTCCAAATGAAGCCTCTGGTCTGGGGTGTAGACATAGATAGAAGCATGGCTGGTTGGAGAGGGTGCTCTGAGGCCTTGACCCTTCAGAGACCTCAGTGCACTGGCTGTGCACCAAGTCTGGGGTGTGTATTCCTATCTATGATCAGGCTTAAGAAATCACACAGGATTGTGGCCTATCGTTGGACTCTTTAACTCTGCTCTGATTTTCTTGGGACCTGAGTAAAAACCAGGGTATTTTTATGGACCTGAATAGGTTAGACTCTTGAAGGGCTGTTCTAAGAACCAGGTAAATGGTTTGAGACAACAGGGACCAAGGCTTTGATCAAAATCACTCTAATTAGAATCAGGCCTGCCTTGAGTCTCATTATGAGACATGAGGCTTAATGGGTTACAAAACCAGGAAATATGTCTCCTAGACTATCTGGGTCTACCGTACAGAGTTAGGCAGTTTTAAAAATTCTATTGTTTGAACCTTTATTACTTGGTCCAAGGCAATAATACAGTCCCAGCTTGAGCTGATCAGAAGGTTGGTTCTGATGTGACTGTCCCCCAGGGCTAACTGATGTCATGACAGTCACGTATACACAAAAGGAGTTGATCCCAGAGGTCACAGCAGGGCCTTCTCTTTGGAAATAAAGAGTTTTTAATGTCAGAGAGGCATAGATATAACATGTATTAATTAAGTAGTCAGGTTCACAGTTTTTAATGTGGTCTTTTGTCATGGGAACTCTTGTCCCGGGCTTTTCTGTCTAGTCTGAATATTTTAGTCTCTAGTTTTAGAGGCACACATGAGGCAGTCACTTTGAACCTGTTCTGTTTGTCTGACATCAGTTTATCCACCTCACTAGTATAGATAGCATTTGGAGGTGTTTTATGTGGAACATGCAAGAGCGGGGTCATCATCTGCTGTCTCAGTCAGTGTTATCAAGTTAACTATAGGCTCAGCCATCAGTCTGAATCTAAAGGACTCAAGGCAGAAGAGGGAGTTTGGTTTGGTTTGGTTTTTAAGGAGGAGCGAAAAGCTTTCAAGAGTGGCTCTGCAAAAGCAAAGATCATTAAAGTCTTTTTTCCTCCTCCACATCATTCTAAGTGTCAGCGTTTTGTGTTGGTTGTTATTATTTTTGTGTCTTATTTAGCAATCAACATTTTATTAAATTTCTAAATTAATTTTTAATTTTTTTTAGACTTTTTGTTTGGAAGGGTTGTGTGTAAGAGGGATAAAAAGGTTTTACAGAAAAACATTTTTATATAACTTAAAAAGAAAAACACATCATGTTGAAGAATTGCTTAGCATAACATTTTGAATTTTTAAAAGATTTTAAATTAGTTTCCAGAGTTTCCATAACCTCTCATTTTTTGTTATTTAAAAGCCATTTAGTGTGCTATTTATTTGACTCCTTAGAAAGGGATGGAAGTGGATAGAAGTCCCTTGCAGGGCCTTCACATGGAGACCAAGATGTCAGAAACTCTAAACAAGGGTCATAAAATGGAAGGGAAGGATGGAAGTGGGGGGGCAGTCTGATCCAATGTGTGGCTCAAACGAGAAGTCCTTTTTGGGGGAACTGTTGTATTGAGCTCCCAATCTGGTCACCTGAGATGTGCTGTCTGGGTTGGGATTATTTGTCTCCTTTTATCAATCACTTAAGACTGCCCTTTACCCGTCTATGAAAACATTCAATGCCCCAGCAGCTTGTGGGTGACATGGAGCATGGAGAGTTTGCATGTCTCATAACTGGGCTGTTATCAGATGCCATGTGTTCAGAAAAGTTGAACAGGACACAGGTGTGGTCTTGTAGGGCCTGGATAGTACAGCCTGAAAATATATCAGGGCTCCTTTTGCTGGGTAGCCAGGAGAGCCTTCCCTAGGGCATGAAGCTCTGTCCACTGTGCTGAGTGCCCTTCTCACACTCAGTTAGGGACAGGTCTCTCTTATGTTGGAGGGCAGGTGCACCCCATTGCAGCCAGATGGAAGTTAATTAGGAGGAGCCATCAGTGAACCAAGCCCATGTGTGAGAGGGGAGGTCTCTACATCCCAGCCCCCAGTGAGTCAGTAGAGGAAGTAGATGGGCAAGGTGCCAGGGAGGCAGAAGGGCACCCAAGACCTTTCTATGGAATTGCAAAAACCTGGCTAGGCTGGGTCTTGCCTGCTGTTGCAAGTACTGTTTTTACTTTATAGTGGAGGATTCTTGAGCTGCCCCCACACAGCAATTTGAGACTTGTTCAGACTACAACATGATTGGGGTTTTTGATTTTAAGATTATTTCATAGCCATGGGACCTGTGCTCAACATTTGCTACAGCCCAATAAGGGGCCAATAATTGTCTCTCAAAGGCTGTGTACTTCTTAGTTGACTCCAGCAGTTTACAGATCTAAAATTTCGATGGGTACCTCTGGCCTGGGATGGTGTTTTTGTTATAAGCTCTAAAAGGTGAACTGGGAGGTTGACAAGACTGTAGCCCAAATGGTAAAATAGGTCAGTGGGCCCTGAAGAAACATGGCCTGGGTGGCCCATTGGAGGGTTTCCAGAACATTCTCTTGTCTGGGGCTCTGCTCAAAGATAGTAGTCCTGAGACACTGGTGTCACTCATCTCTGGGCTTTGTTTTGATTTATTGCAGCAGAGAAGGCCAAATGCTTGGCAGAGACCTCTCCTGAAATGAGACACTGTGTCCCTTTTAGATTATGTCCAGGAATTTTATTTGGGTATCAGGTTCTTGCATTTTGTCTATGCTAAAGGATAAACATATAAGGTTCTATCTCCCTGTGGTACTTTTCTGTCTCATACTCAAAGAAGGGTTGTCTTTCTGGGCCTGTGTTTTCAGAAGTAGAGTAGAAAGTAGTATGGAGGGAATGGCAGGGGCATATCAAATATCTCAATTCAATATTGTTACAACAGATTATTTCTTCATCCATTCTGCTGTGCAGGAGATCTAAGCACACTTCATGTTCTTGGTGTTCTGAACACCTAGCAGTTTATCCTTCGTGAGTGAGCAGCAGGTTTTGGCCCCTATACACTGCATATTTGTGAGTGGCAATACCAGCTGACTAGTATCAGCAGCTGCAGAGCTGAGTGCCATCCATTTTATCTCTTTCATCCTGCCTACGACAATTTTCCTTGGGTAGTGTGTTTGTGTGATTCCTTATTCAGCTCTTCTTCCTTGGTGCTTTGAAATTCAGGGCTAAGAGATGCTCCATACCTTGCAATTTCAATTAAGGGATCAATGTTTTAGATGCTCATATCTGCACAACTATTAGTCCTGATCTATGGAAATGCATCCTCTAAGAATGTAAACCTTAAATTTGGTCCAAATTTCATGTGTTTCATAGATATTCCTTACTTTTTATATTTGGGGTTTTGTTGTAACTGTTTCCTACATTATTGGATTTTTTTTTTACTTGTTTGTTTTGAATTGAAGTATTTATTTATTAAATTTTTAACAGCTTTATTGAGGTGTAATTGATATATGAAAAACTGCACATATTTAATGTATACAGTTGGATAAGTTTGAACATATGCATACACCCATGAAGCCATCACCACAATCAAGGATATAAACATATCCATCACCTGCAAAAGCTTCCTCCTGTCCCCTTTTTCATTTTTTAAATTTTTTGTAGTGACAACACTTGAGATCTATTTTCTTAAAATTTTCAGTGCACAATAAAGTATTGGTAACTTATAGGCATTATGTTGTACAGCTGATGCCTAGAAATTATTTATATTGCATAACTGAAACTTTTTTGAATATGTAGATTTACCCTCTGTTTTTATGCTTTTGGGTAGTGATTTGTTGCTTTATAGAAGGAGGACAGATGAATCATTTCCACTCCTTATCTTAAATAAACCTAAAAACATCATATATTTTTAATCTTAGAAATATAATTACCTCAAAAGAAATATTGTTGAGGAGTTTATCATTTTTGTTCATCTTTTATTAATATTACCCTGGTAAAAAGAGATGCAAATAAAATTATTTTTCACAAAAAAAGACTGCGTAAATTACTATTCATAGTAAGTATTTCAGTGTTTTAAGTATCAAAATTGTGGCTAAGATTTATCAATTAATTATGTGTAAGTCTAGTATTGTTGGTTTAATACAATGCTTGAGTTAACAAAATAACTATCAATATTAATTTACAGTTCAAGTATTTTTCGTGTGAATTGTTTTCCAAAATTAAACATTAGGTATGCTAGTTATTGCAACTTTAAGTGAATAAGGACAGAAATACTCTGTATTAGATGCAAGCTTACTATATGTGAGGTACTTCATTTTCTTTACTTTACGTATTACAACAGCTCTAGGATGTAGGTATTTGTATCCATATTCTACAGGTAAGGAATGAGGGTCCAAGAGCTTAAGTCACATGACCTATCTCACATAAATGAACACATAATTATAAGATTGAAAAGCTGAAAGAAATCATCACACCTGCTCTGGAACAGACTCACAGCCTCCCAACTGGTCATGCTACCCATAGTCTATTCTAAACGCAACAGCTAAATTACTGATAAAACTTAAATCAAAACCACAATGAGGGAGGACCTTCAAGATCGTGGAGGAGTAGCACGTGACGATCACCCTCCTCTCCACAAATACATCAAAAATACATCTACACGTGTAACAACTGCTATAGAACACGTACTGAATGCTAGCAGAAGTACTCAGATATCCCAAAAGGCAAGAAACTCCCCATGTACCTGGCCATGTGGCTGATGGTCCTTGGTGCTCTGGTCGGGTGTCAGGCCTGATCCTCTGATGTGGGAGAGCCGAGTTTAGGACACTGGTCCAACAGAGACCTCCCGGGCTCTCGTAATATAAATTGATGAGAGCTCTCCCAAAGATATCCATCTCAATGATGAAATCCAGCTCCACTCAATGACCAGCAAACTCCAGTGCTGGACACCCAATGCCAAACAACTAGCAGGACAGAAATACTACCCCACCCATTAACAGACAGTCTGCCTAAAATCATAAGTTCACAGACACCCCAAAACACACCACATGACATGGTCCTGCCTACCAGAAAAACAAGATCCAGCCTCATCCACCAGGACACAGGCACAAGTCTCTGCCACCAGGAAACTTACAAAACTCACTGAACGAACATTACCACTGGGGGCAGACACCAAAAACAATGGGACTACAAACCTGCATCCTGTGAAAAGGAGACTCCAAACACAGTAAGTTAAGCAAAATGAGAAGACAGAGAAATACACAGCAGATGAAGGAGCAAAGTAAAAACCCACCAGACCAAACAAATGAAGAAGAAATATGCAGTCTACCTGAAAAAGAATTCAGAGTAATGATAGTAAAGATGATTCAAAATCTTGGAAATACAATGGAGAAAATAAAAGAACTGTTTAAAAAGGACCTAGAAGAACAAAAGAGTAAACAAACAGTGATGAACAACACAATAAATGAAATTAAAAATTCTCTAGAAGGAATCAAGAGTAGAATAAATGAGGCAGAAAAAGGGATAAATGACCTGGAAGATAAAAGAGTGGAAATAACTATCACAGAGCAGAAAAAAGAAAAAAGAATGAAAAGAATTGAGGACAGTCTCAGAGACCTCTGGGACAACATTAAACACACCAACATTCGAATTATAGGGGTCCCAAAAGAAGAAGACAAAAGAAAAGGACTGAGAAAATATTTGAAGAGCTTATAGTTGAAAACTTCCTTAATATGGGAAAGGAAATAGTCAATCAAGTCCAAGAAGCACAGAGAGTCCCACACAGGATAAATCCAAGGAGAAACACGCCAAGACACATATTAATCAAACTATCAAAAATTAAATACAAAGAAAAAATATAAAAAGCAGCAAGGGAAAAGCAAAAAGTAACATACAAAGGAATCCCCATAAAGTTAACAACTGATCTTTCAGCAGAAACTCTGCAAGCCTGAAGGGTGTGGCAGGACACATTTAAAGTGATGAAAGGGAAAAAACTAGAACCAAGATTACTCTGCACAGCAAGGATCTCATTCATATTTGACAGAGAAATAAAAATCTTTACAGACAAGCAAAAGCTAAGAGAATTCAACATCAGGAAAACAGCTTTACAACAAATGCTAAAGGAACTTCTCTAGGCAAGAAAGAGAAGAGAAGGAAAAGACCCACAATAACAAACCAAAAACAATTAAGAAAATGGTAATAGGAACAAGCATATGGATAACTATGGTAAATGTAAATAGATTAAATGCTCCAACAAAAAGATATAGACTGGCTGAATGGATACAAAAACAAGATCTGTATATATGCTGTCTACAGGAGACCCACTTCAGACCTAGGGATACATACAGATTGAAAGTGAGGGGATGGAAAAAGATATTCCATGAAAATTGGAAATCAAAAGAAAGCTGGAGTAACAATTCTCATATCAGACAAAATAGCCTTTATTTAAAATAAAGACTATTACAAGAGACAAAGAAGGACACTACATAATGATCAAGGGATCAATCTAAGAAGACATAACAATTGTAAATATTTATGAACCCAACATAGGCGCACCTCAATACATAAGGCAAATGCTAAGAGCCATAAGAGGGGAAATTGACAGTAACACAATCATACTAGGGGACTTCAAAACCCCATTTTCACCAATGGACAGATCATCTATAATGAAAATAAATAAGGAAACACAAGCTTTAAATGATACATTAAACAACATGGACTTAACTGATATTTATAGGACATTCCATCCAAAAACAGCAGAATACATTTTCTTCTCAAGTGCTCATGGAACATTCTCCAGGATAGATCATATCTTGGGTCACAAATCAAACCTTGGTAAATTTATGAAAATTTAAATCATATCAAGTATGTCTTCCGAGCACAACGCTATGAGAATAGATATGAATTACAGGAAAAAAATCTGTAAATAACAAAAACACATGGAGGCTAAACTGTACATTACTAAATATCGAAGAGATCACTGAAGAAATCAAAGGGGAAACCAAAAAATACCTAGAAACAAATGACAATGAAAACATGACGCCCCAAAACCAATGAGATGCAGCAAAAGCAGGTCAAAGAGGGAAGTTTATAACAATACAATCCTACCTCAAGAAAAAAGAAACATCTCAAATAAGCAACCTAACCTTACACGTGAAGCAATTAGAGAAAGAAGAAGAAAAAAAAAAAAACCCTGAAGTTAGCAGAGGAAAGAAATCATAAAGATCAGATCAGAAATAAATGAAAAGAAAAGAAGGAAACAATAGCAAAGATCAATAAAACTAAAAGCTTGTTCTTTGAGAAGATAAACAAAATTGATAAACCATTAGCCAGACTCATCAAGAGAAAAAGGGAGAAAACTCAAATCAATAGAATTAGAAATGAAAAAGGAGAAGTAACAACTGACACTGCAGAAATACAAAGGATCATGAGAGATTACTACCAGCAACTTTATGCCAATAAAATGGACAACCTGGAAGAAATGGACAAATTCTTAGAAATGCACAACCTGCCGAGACTGAACCAGGAAGAAATAGAAAATATAAACAGACCAATCACAAGCACTGAAATTGAGACTGTGATTAAAATCTTCCAACAAGCAAAAGCCCAGGACCAGATGGATTCACACTCAAATTCTATCAAACATTTAGGGAAGAGCTAACTCCTATCATTCTGAAACTCTTCCAAAATACAGCAGAGGAAGGAACAACCCCAAGCTCATTCTAGGGGCGAACATCACCCTGATACCAAAACCAGACAAAGATGTCCAAAGAAAGAAAACTACAGACCAATATCACTGATGAACATAGATGCAAAGATCCACAACAAAATACTAGCAAACAGAATCCAACAGCACATTAAAAGGATCATACACCATGATGAAGTGGGATTTATGCCAGGAATGCAAGGATTCTTCAATATATGCAAATCAATCAATGTGATAAACCATATTAACAAATGAAGGAGAAAAACCATATGATCATCTCAATAGATGCAGAAAAAGCTTTTGACAAAATTCAACACCCATTTGTGATAAAAACCCTCCAGAAAGTAGGCATAGAGGAAACTTACCTCAAAATAATAAAGGCCACATATGTCAAACCCACAGCTAACATCATTCTCAATGGTGAATAAAGGAAAGCATTTCCACTAAGATCAGGAACAAGACAAGGTTGTCCACCCTCACCATTATTAATCAACACAGTTTTGGAAGTTTTAGCAACAGCAATCAGAGAAGAAAAAGAAATAAAAGGAATCCAAATTAGAAAAGAAGAAGTAAATCTGTCACTGTTTGCACATGGAATGACACTATACATAGAGAATCCTAAAGTTGCTACCAGAAAACTACTAGTGCTAATCAATGAAATTGGTAAATTAGCAGGAAACAAAATTAATGCACAGAAATCTCTTGCATTCCTATGCACTAATGATGAAAAATCTGAAAG
Organism: Balaenoptera physalus; assembly: GCF_965194825.1. Lineage (NCBI taxonomy): Eukaryota > Metazoa > Chordata > Mammalia > Artiodactyla > Balaenopteridae > Balaenoptera > Balaenoptera physalus. Next base: position 103,227,115 of record NC_138886.1, on the reverse strand, counting down.
AGAAATTAAGGAAACACTCCCATTTACCATTGCAACAAAATGAATAAAATATCTAGGAATAAACCTACTTAAGGGGAGAAAAGACCTGTATGCAGAAAACTATAAGACACTGATGAAAGAAATTAAAGATGATACAGACAGATGGAGAGATATACCATGTTCTTGGATTGGAAGTATCAACATTGTGAAAATGACTATACTACCTAAAGCAATCTACAGATTCAATGCAATCCTTATCAAACTACCAATGGCATTTTTCACAAACTAGAACAAAAAATTTCACAATTTGCATGGAAACACAAAACACCCCAAATAGCCAAAGCAATCTTGAGAAAGAAAAATGGAGCTGGAGAAATCAGGCTCTTGGACTTCAGACTATACTACAAAGCTACATTAATCAAGACAGTATGGTACTGGCATAAAAAATGAAATATAGATAAATGGAACAGGACAGAAAGCTCAGAGATAAACCCACAAGATATCGTCACCTTATCTTTGATAAAGGAGACAAGAATATACAATGGAGAAAAAACAGTGGTTTTTTCAATGAGTGGTGCCGGGAAAACTGGACAGCTACATGTAAAAGAATGAAATTAGAACATTCCCTAACACCATACACAAAAATAAACTCATAATGGATTAAAGACCTAAATGTAATGCCAGACACTATAAAACTCTTAGAGGAAAACATAGGCAGAACACTCTATGTCATAAATCACAGCAAGATCCTTTTTGACCCACCTCCTAGAGAAATGGAAATAAAAATAAAATAAACAAATGGAACCTAATGAAATGTAAAAGCTTTTGCACAGCAAAGGAAACCATAAAGAAGCCAAAAAGACAACCCTTAGAATAGGAGAAAATATTTGCAAATGGAGCAACTGACAAAGGATTAATCTCCAAAATATACAAGAAGCTCATGCAGCTCAATATCAGAAAAACAAACAACCCAACCCTAAAATTGGCAGAAGACCTAAACAGACACTTCTCCAAAGAAGATATACAGATTGCCAACAAGCACATGAAAGGATGCTTGACATCACTAATCATTAGAGAAATGCAAGTCAAAACTGCAATGAGGTATCACCTCACACCAGTCAGAATGGCCATCAACAAAAAGTCTACAAACAATAAATGCTGGTGAGGGTGTGGAGAAAAGGGAACCCTGCTGCACTGTTGGTGGGAATGTAAATTGATACAGCCACTATGGAGAACAATATGGAGATTCCTTAAAAAACTAAAAATAGAACTACCATACGACCCAGCAATTGTACTACTGGGCGTATACCCTGAGAAAACCATAATTCAAAAAGAGTCATGTACCACGATGTTCACTGCAGCACTATTTAGAATAGCCAAGACGTAGAAGCAACCTAAGTGTCCATCAACAGATGAATGGATAAAGAAGATGTGGCACATATATACAATGGAATATTACTCAGCCATAAAAAGAAATGAAATTGAGTTATTTGTAGTGAGGTGGATGGACCTATATTGTGTCATACAGAGTGAAGTAAGTCAGAAAGGAAAAACAAATATCATATACTAACACATATATATGGAATCTAAAAAAGAAAATGCTTCTGAAGAACCTAGGGGTAGGACAGAAATAAAGACACAGACATAGAAAATGGACCTGAGGACATGGGGAGGGGGTATGGTAAGCTGGGACGAAGTGAGAAAGTGGCATTGACATATATGCACTACCAAATGTGAAATAGATAGCTAGTGGGAAGCAGCCGCATAGCACAGGGAGATCAGCTCGGTGCTCTGTGACCACCTTTAGGGGTGGGATAGGGAGCGTGGGAGGGAGACGCACAAGGGAAGGGATATGGGAATGTATGTGTACATATAGCTGATTCACTTTGTTATACAGCAGAAACTAACATATCATTGTAAAGCAGTTATACTCCAATAAAGATGTTAAAAAATAATCACAATGAGATATCACCACACATCTTTTAGAATGGCTATCATCAAAAAGTCAACAGATAACAAGTTCTGGTGAGAATGTGCAGAAAATACAATCCTTATATACTGTCAGTGGGACTATAAAATGGTGCAGCCATCATGGAAAACAAGATGGAGTTTCCTAAAAAAATTAAAAATAGAACCACCATATGATCCAGGAATCCAATTTATGGGTGTATATGTCCATAGGAAATGAAATGATAATCTTGAAGAGATAATCTATACTCTAATGTTCATTGCAGCATTATTCGCAGTAACCAAGATATGGAAACAAGTGTCCATTGATGGATGAAAGGATAAAGAATCTATGGTATATACATACAATGAAATATTATTGTCTTAAAAAGAATAAGATCCTGCCATTTGTCATAGCATGGATACATCTAGAGGACACTAGGCTAAGTGAAATAACTCAGGAACAGAAAGACAAATACTGCATAATTCCATTCATACATCAAATCAAAGAATGTCAAACTCGTAGAAACAGAGAGTAGACTGGTGGTTACCTGGGCCTGAGGTAGGGGAGTGGAGCAGGAAGATGTTGGTCAAAAGGTAAAATCTTCCATTTATAAGATGAATAAGTCCTGGAGCTCTAATTTATTTCATGATGATTAGTAATAACATATTATATGCTTGAAGTTTGTTGAGGGAGTTGATCCCATACACAAAAAAGTGTAACTATGTGTGGTGATGGATGTGTTAATTAGCATGATTGTGGTAATTATTTCACAATGTCTATGTATATCAAAACATCACTTTGTATATCTTAAATATATACAATTTTTATCTGTGAACCGTACGTCAGCGTAGCTGAGTAAAAAGCCCATACAATCAGAAGGTAAAAATTTAAGTTATGTCATGTCACTATTGGAAGGCAATTCTCAGTGTTTCTTGTGTTTCTGCAAAATTTGGGCCATCTGAGCAAAGGACACACTTGAAAAACAAACAGTATTGGGTCCTGGAGTTTCCTCCAGAAGCATGTAGAAACCTACCATCTCAGGGATTTCCCTGGCAGTCCAGTGGTTAAGACTTTGCCTTCCAGTGCAGGGGGTGTGGGTTCGATCCCTGGCTGGGGAGCTAAGATCCCACATACTTCCTGGCCAAAAAACTAAAACAAAACAGAAACAATATTGTAACAAATTCAATAAAGACTTTAAAAATGGTCCACATCAAAAAAACTTTAAAAAAAAGTTAAGAAACCTACCATCTCAGAGATGTAATAAAAATAAAGTCCTACTACTCCCTCCCCAAAGACATCTGCTTACATTTCAGGGTAATGAATGGTCTCTCCCTTCAGACAGGAAGAAAGGCAAAATAGGATATATAGCAACCCTATAAAAGCTCATAACTGCCTAGTTTTGTGATGCACCCTACTGCCCATTCATGTAACAAAGAACCCTCATCCCCTTGCCTTGCCGAGCTTTGGGTATGGGGACCAGCACAAGATGCTTCTTCTACAGCTACTGATTTTTTTTTTTTAATAAATTTATTTATTTATTTATTTATGGCTGTGTTGGGTCTTTGTTTCTGTGCGAGGGCTTTCTCTAGCTGCGGCGAGCGGGGGCCACTCTTCATCGCGGTGCGCGGGTCTCTCTCTATCGTGGCCTCTCTTGTTGCGGAGCACAGGCTCCAGACGCGCAGGCTCAGTAGTTGTGGCTCATGGGCCTAGTTGCTCCACAGCATGTGGGATCTTCCCAGACCAGGGCTCGAACCCATGACCCCTGCATTAGCAGGCAGATTCTCAACCACTGCGCCACCGGGGAAGCCCATACAGCTACTGATTTTCCTGTAAGTAATAAAGGTCTGTGACTCGGTTGGCACATGCAGATAACACTGTGGCAGGGTGACTTGTTAACTTGTAAGCAGAGTAAAATCTCAGACCCTTCACAGTTTCTAACAGTCAATTTTCTCCTTAAACCCAGCCATTGTCTTCCCGTCTCAGACAAAGAACCTCACAATGACTTCGCAAGTCTCCACATGGCTTGGCCCCCCACAAGCTGCCTTACTTTTTCTTCTGCTTCCTCACCCCATTTCAACAACACTGGTTTCTTTGCTGATGCTTGAACACAACAGTCAGCCTCTCACCTCCAGTGTTTGCAATTGCTGTTCCCTCTATCTGAAAAGCTCTTTCCCCACATAACTGCACAGTCCACTCTCGCAACAACTCAAGTCATTGTTCAAGCTTCATATTCTCAATAAGGCCCTTCTCTGACCAGCTATTTACAATCAGAAACTCTTTCTCAGTATGCCTCACCCCTCTTATCTGCTTTAGTTCTCCACATTTCACCTATTACATATTTTACTTATTTATCTAGTTTATTGTCTGCTTCCCCTCTTCAGAATGGGAACTTGATAAAGGCAGGAATTTCTGTCTTCTTTACTAATTGCTGGCTGAAGCTACCGCACCTAAAATAGTACCTGGCCCACAGCAGGGACCCAATAAATATTTGTTAAATGAAGTAATAAATTGATAAATCCAAATCTGTGTTGTTTTCATTTCCATACTGTCTTGTATTCTTTATTAATATCTTTGACTGAAAGCAAATTAACACAACAGGAAAGTCTACTTTTTAGAAAAGAAAATCATGAGCTTAAGAAATGAAATAATAATAGCAAAATATAAGGGAGAATTTTAAAAAGTTTACAGAACTGAATGTTGTACATTTTGTGCAAAATTGACAATTTTAAAAACAAATTGAAACCCATTCAAAAGCACACTTGCTCTGGGCAGATCCTTTGAACCATCTTCTACGAATCAATGGAACTTCCTTCCCCAGACAGGTAGGTAACATTTTGAGTTCCATAATATTTGATTCCAAGGTATTTCACTGTAAGGCAAGCTAATCAACTAGCCTCAGTGAATGGCTTAAAATTTGTTTTACTCATCTTTTCTGGGCCGAGAATGTCCAGAAACACTTTCCTTTACAAAATATGTGATGTGAATCACTTGGAAATGATTCTCTCAATTGTCTAAAGGAGTAATTTACTAGGATTAAAGCTCCACAGGTATGAACAAGTCATCAGTTGGTAGGTTCTGGTAGGTGTCATTGGTTTTCCAAAAAGATAAGGATGATGAGAAAATGCCAAAGAACATGAAATTAATGTGTTTTGTGCTCTTCTTTATGCAAGCTTGGGCAAATCCTTAACCTACCTGATCCTAGCTTTCTCATGTACAAAATGGAGAGGGTAACATCTGTCTCTGAGGATAGACAAGAAAATTAGAGATAAAGAATAAAGGTTCTACAATGTTATACAGATTCAAGGATTCAGTATGATAGAAATGAAGAAGAGACGCCTTTATAAAATACAGAAGTCATTTTGTCATCCACAATGAGATACATTTTCCAAACCTCAGACAAAAACCTGGATGCTTTCTATAATCTGTGTGACAGGAGGTGATTTGTGGTAAAACTAGACACATTCTAGGAAGCACTTCTAATCACGACTGAACAAATAATAAAACCTACTCCTATGACTAACACTCTGTAGTCAGAAGCACTTACCTGACTTGTGAACAACTTTATCCACTGAATCTGAAATTTAATATAAATTCAAATTCCTGAGGCTCTCCTACAGGTTTATTTATTTATTTTTTAACATCTTTATTGGAGTATAATTGCTTTACAGTGGTGTGTTAGTTTCTGCTTTATAACAAAGTAAATCAGCTATACGTATACATATATCTCCATATCTCTTCCCTCTTACATCTCCCTCCCTCCCATCCTCTCTATCCCACCCCTCTAGGTGGTCACAAAGTACCGAGCTAACCTCCCTGTGCTATGCGGCTGCTTCCCACTAGCTATCTGTTTTACATTTGGTAGTGTATGTCCATGACACTCTCTCACTTTGTCCCAGCTTACCCTTCCCCCTCCCTGCGCCCTCAAGTCCATTCTCTAGTAGGTCTGCGTCTTTATTCCCATCTTGCCCCTAAGTTCTTCATGACCACTTTTTTTTTTTTTTTTTTAGATTCCCTATATATGTGTTAGCGTACGGTATTTGTTTTTCTCTTTCTGACTTACTTCACTCTGTATGACAGACTCTAGGTCCACCCACCTCACTACAAATAACTCAATTTCATTTCTTTTTATGGCTAAGTAATATTCCATTGTATATATGTGCCACATCTTCTTCATCCATTCATCTGTCGATGGGCACTTAGGTTGCTTCCATGTTCTGGCTATTGTAAATAGAGCTGCAATAACATTGTGGTACATGATTCTTTTTGAATTATGGTTTTCTCAGGGTATATGCCCAGTAGTGGGATTGCTGGGTCGTATGGTAGTTCTATTTTTAGTTTTTCAAGGAACCTCCATACTGTTCTCCATAGTGGCTGTATCAATTTACATTCCCACCAACAGTGCAAGAGAGTTCCCTTTTCTCCACACCCTCTCCAGCATTTGCTGTTTGTAGATTTTTTGAGGATGGCCATTCTGACTGGTGTGAGATGATATCTCATTGTCCTACAGTTTTTGAAAGACCAAAATTCTGCTATTTAGAAACAATGTAGCCAAGGTAGCATTGTATATGAGTGTGAGTAAGTGTGTGTGTGTGAGCATGGTCATGTGTGAATATGAGTGTATGTGCGTGTGTACATATCAGCATGTGTGTGAACACATGAGTGTGTCAGCAAGAGCATATGTATATGAATGTGATGAGAGTGTGTGAGTGTGTGTGTGTGTGTCCTCAACTCTCTGCCTCTTATTTTCCCTCTGTCCTTAAACAGAAATGTCAGAGGGGAGCAACACCATCACATCTATCAGCAGAGGAGAGAGTGTTTTTCACAGAAGAAGGCATTTACTCTCTGACAAATAAAACATAGTACCTAAAATTATAAAACCCATGTGTGCTAAAAATGTTAAAAAGAATTCTTTTTCCAATTTAGTGACACAAAAACCAATCCAACACAGCAGCTGCAGCAACCACAGCACTTCACCCAACTTTCCAAGTCTCGTGAACTCAGGTTTTCATCTCTAATCCTCTTCTCCCCTGAAAGAAATCAGAACTTCTTAATGGGTGTTTTACTCCAGAGTTCATGGCAGTGAAAAGTCATGATGTTTCCAGAAAAGATGGAGCTTCTACCCTTTAAGTCTGTTACTGGTAAGGCTGAGAGTACATAGCCAAATTCTGACAATTTGAGTGAGCATCAAAACAGTAATAGTAATAGTAATGGTAATAATAATAATAAATGGTAACAAGTTAAATTGATGAGATAATAAACTCATAATGACACAAAAAAGATACACTGATATAAAATGGAAAGGGAGAAATGCAAAGCAAAAGTACAGTGAGGTACCACCTCACATGGGTCAGAAAGGCAATCATCAAAAAGTCTACAAATAATAAAAGCTGGAAGGATATAGAGAAAAAGGAACCCTCCTACACTGTTGGTGGGAATGTAAATTAGTACAGCCACTATGGAGACGGTATAGGTGTTCCTTAAAAAAACTAAAAATAAAACTATGATATGATCCAGGGATCGCACTCCTGGACATATATCTGAAGAAAACCATAAGTAGAAAAGATACATGCACCCCAGTGTTCATTGCAGCACTATTTTACAATAGGCAACACATGGAAGCAACCTAAATGTCCATCAACAAATGAATGGATAAAGAAGATGTGGCACATATACACAGTGGAATATTACTCAGCCATAAAAAGAAGCCATAAAAAGAAATTGAGTTATTTGTAGTGAGGTGGATAGATCTAGAGATGATCATACTAAGTAAGCCAAACAGAGAAAGACAAATATCATATGATATTGCTTATATGTGAAATCTTAAAAAAAATGATACCAATGAACTTATTTACAAAATAGAAATAGAACCACAGACATAGAAAACAAACTTATGGTTACCAAAGGGGAAAGGGTGGGATACATTAGGAGATTGGGATTAACATATACACATTACTATATATAAAATAGATAACCAACAAGGACCTACTGTATAGCACTGGGAACTGTACTCAACTGTACTGTTATTATTTTGTAATAACCTATAAGGGACAAGAATCCAAAAAAGAAAAAATATATATCCATATATATATGGATAGCTGAATCACTTTGCTCTACATCTGAAACTAACAAAACATCGTGAACCAACTATACTTTCATAAAAAATAAAATGGAAAGAAATGTAATTATAATAAAAGGTTGAATATGATAGACACTTTAAAATCAAGTACAAGTAAGGATGCGCCACTGGAGGCCAGCCCAGCAATGGCTCCCAGTAGCCAAGTGGGTTTCATCAGAAAACCCCAAAGGTAAAATAATAGTCACATCTTCTAAAGCAGTGCTGTCCAAAGAAATATAATGGGAGTCACATGTGTAATTTAAAATGTCCTGGTGACTCCATTTTTTAAAAAAGGGAAAGGAATCAGGTAAAATTAAATTTAACAATTTATTTCATTTATTCCAATATATCCAATGAAATGTACATATACGTACACATATTGATGAACATATTCATATGTAATATACATGTCTGTATGAAATAAAATATGTAGTGAATATATTTATATGAAATGTAATTACATATACACATACATTATCATTCCCACATGTGGCACTAGACACATTCCAAGTGTTCAGTAATCATGTGTGGCCATTCCACAGGGAGGAACTACCCAAGCAGGCTTATTCCTTTTCTTAAGGAAGAGGGGATGGTAGTCATGAGGATATTGGCAGCCCAGGAAAAGCTTGAGAAATACCCACAGGAACGAGCAATAGTAATAACAGTAAAGGAGAGGAAGCAGGGAATCCACAATACCTTATTACTGTCTAAGTCATAGAAAAATTGTGTTCAATTTTTTCCTTCGCCAGTTTTATTATAAGCTATATTTTTCCTGCCTTTCGGTCTGGCTTTAGACAATGTATACATGTTTACAACATGTATGTATGTGTGTGTAGTTGCATTTATAAAAACTATATATATCTATATATGAATAAAATGTACGTGCAGCAAACTTATGGACTCATCTGGAGGGTGGGAGGAAGGTTGTAAAGTAGGAAAAAGTCTATTGATCTAGTTGTATAAGAGTTTCTTTGAATCACTGATCATTCAGTCAAACTCTCCTAACTTTGCAGAAGTCTCACACCTGAGCAGCCACTGATGGCTGAAGTATTTACCCTGAAGTATTTTTTTAATAATATTTGAGGGCAGTTGGAAACTTATTTGACTTTCTGTCATGTGATGACTTTCTGTCATGTGATAACTTTCTCAGATGAAACTGTCCTTTGATCCGTGCTCAGTATAGGGACCAGACCTTCAATCTGGTGTTGACTGACAGCAGGGAAACTTGAATTTTCCACTAGCTACTTCTCTTTACTCAATATACTCTTTTTAAATAATGGTGAAAATCTGTTCACAGTTTAGTCAAGCACTGTTTCTTTATATTTGGCAACCTGTAAGGCAATTTATCAAACTAACAGCCACTCTCTTGGAAAACTAGAAGCCGGCAATTCATTATTTGAAAAACAAAATGTAAACAATACTTTATAGTGTTAGTGGGGATGCAAATTTCTCTTAATCAGGAACCAACGAATCCTAAGAAACAGGCAAAGAAAGGGTCTCCCTGTGCTCTAACAAGGGATTCATGTGCTGGCCAGAACCCTCTATTCACTGTTTTAATCTCCTAATGGGAAAGAGTACGTCCGAGGCCACTTTCTTATCTTATGAAGATGGAATGCCTGGGCTGAATTTCTTTTCACAGCCTTTCATTGTTTTCATTTTCCAAAACTCCTATACAAAATCTGGGTTCTGTAAAAATGTAAGATTTCAAAAGCCAATAAATGTTTTATTTTTTTGTAAGAAAAAGTAAAAAAAAAGATAGGGGTCAAAATCAGCAGAAATCAAAAGCCTAATTCTCCTTGTAAGCTTTCCCAGCCTTCTAAGCAATGGATAACCATAAACCCTCTGAGAAATAAATTGCTGCATAGGTTGGTCTAATTACTTAAAAGATTAGTAAATAGTACCTAAATACACAGTGCAGTTAAGTGCAAAGGCTTTACGATCAGAAAGCCTTCATTCTAATCTTGCTCAGGCATTTACTTGCTGTGTGACTTTGGGTAAATCACCTAACCTGTCTGTGTCCCAGTCTTTGCATTGATAAAATACAAACAAAATAGTGTCTATCTCATAGATTGTAGTCAAGATCAAATAAGTTCATACGTGTGTCCATTTATAATGGGATGTTTTTATAATATGATGTTTTAACTTGATTCACAAGTAAAAGGATTGAATAGTGGTTTGAGGCCCCAACCAAGTATAGAAACCCTAAATTAACAGTAGCATCCATCAGTAGAATTGTGAATTTTCTTGTAGGGTTCAGTTGTTATGAGGAAACAGATGACAGCACTGGCATCAAGTTTGGATTTGCAGAATTGAGGGCTATGGAAACAAGGTACTGAGAGTGTTAAGGATTCTGGAGACAGGTGAAGTGTTTAACTATAACATGCAAGCTGGACAGAAAATGTGGTTGCCCAAGGCCTTCAAACAAAAGGGTTGAGAGAATAAGTGAACTTATGGTTGGAAGACTGAGGGTTTGGATTCTAAGAGATATCTCAGTTGAACAGTTAAGGGTGGAATGGTTCAATGCGATGGTCCAAGATTCCAAGGGAACAGGTGGTAACTCCAATATAAAGGTGAAGATTTATTTTTTAATCAATAAATTATAATTCAAATGGAGATTGCATCCAAGATCAGTTTTTTAAAAAATAAACAGATCAAATAGGTATTTCGTTTTGTTTTTTGAGATAGGAAAAATATAAAACATTCAAGAAATCTTTCTTTTGACCCAAAGAAGAGTGATCATTTCTGATAAATATAAGAAGCAACTCAAATACTTTAGTTTTATAATGCAGATATGACTAAAGCATGCATTTTCTGTAGGGGCAATATCCCTCCCAAAGGAGTGACAACTTGGTTTTTTGAGGGAAAAATTCTTAGATATTACAATGAATTGTGGCTCTTCAAAGTCAGGCTTACCCAGCAAAATCTTATCCCTTAATATTTCATTTCTCTCATTGCGTTTTCTTGTATAACACATAAGCAGTGTTGACATTAAGTTAATGGCATTGATTCCAAACATATGCAAAGTCAGGTTACAAATCTGTGGCAAATAGATGTCTATGAGTGTAAGACTTTCTCTCCATCAATTGTTCCATATCAGAGTCACATGGTGTGAGAGGCAGCATGTGTCCATTGGCTGCTTTGTGGACCTTCTTTGTTTGATCTCAGCGATCTTATATGTCACTTTGGCTTTGAGGGCATTGAGAATTAAATAAAAATGTTTATATTTTATAATTTTATTCTAAAAATATTATTCAATCCACCATTAATTATGTCAAGTGGTGAAAAGAAAAAAATATTGGTAATGTCTGAATGATGGTTTAAAGTTATCCTTTCATATCAAACAAGAGTTAAAAGTTCATTTCACTACATTTTTAAGAAATTAATTTAATTTTTGAATTATTTCACTTTTGCTGGGAAAATAACAGTTTTGAATGATTTTTAAAATGTGTACGACATTGCTATTTTATGGATTTATATATTACTAATATGATACATTGAGATTTATATAAATCAGTAAATTACATTAAAAGTTATTCTGACAATCAAGTTAAATTAAATGTTTTAGCTTTTCAACAAGGATTTACTGTATCAATATCTTATAATAACCTATAATGGAAAATAATTTGAAAATATATATATGTATATAACTGAGTCACTTTGCTGTGCACCTGAAACTAACACAATATTGTAAATCAACTGTACTTTAATTAAAAAATAAATAATTTTTTTAAGTTATAGCTTTTAATTTTTATTTTAAATGTTAACTTAAAATTTGTATTTAGTCATTTTTAACCTTTAATCAATAAAATGGGTAAGATTCATACTTATTTTTTTCTGTGTGAAGCACAAATGTATACAACACATAAGCAGATATATAGTATATCAATGGTATTAAAATTTCTTGAGTGTGGCGAATAAGCAAAAAGTAGCTAAAGAGGCTTTTGGCCTGCACTTCCGGGTGGGGGTGGAAGGAAAGTGCTAATAACAGGGAAAAAATGTTGAGAAATGCCCCACTAGAGAAAGATACTCAAACACGCCAGAGGCGTTTCCCTACCACCCACTCCAAGGTTCAGGGAGCCTGATGGTGGTTTGTCTGGGAGTGCCTCCTTCCAAAACACAGCAAGACAACAGAGCAACAGGACAGGCTGACAGTCTGAGACTGGGTTTTAGCCACTCTCCAGCCTCCTCTCCTACTCCCACTCCCAGCAGCAGCAACTTTCTCCTCAACCGGCAGGGCCCTGGATCTACTTCTCTGGTGTTTGCTGTATTAATATCACTTCTTGGAGGCTGCACTGTTTACTTTAGCTTTCCAATTCACCTGATGTCTATTTTCTCTTCCCCATAGGTAAGGTAATACTAAGGTAGTAATGCAATAAGGTAATGTAATTCCAGAATTAAGCAAAGATCAGACTCAGTAACGGAATTGGAGATGTTTGATAAATCCTCTCAAAATTAATAAGTTGGTGAACTTCTCCAATCCCCTTCTCTTTCCCCTGAGATGTAATGAATACACTGAAGTTGCCTTGGATTCTTTGTCCATGATTTTATAATTTTTCTAAATATGAATGTACATATAGTACATCAAGCAATATTATGTGTTGTTACAAGCGGAATTTTTTTGAATGAATAATCATTGATATTTGTTCCCACAATCTGGATAAAATTAAGCTTCTGGATTGGGTTCTTGCTGTGGGCTTGATTTCTCTGACTGAGTCCTGATGACCTGCTAGTGCAAGCTCCCTTCTCTGTTTCAGTAGTTTGGTCATCAGGAAATATATGAATTCTAATCATTTCTACCTTGAGACTGAAAACTCAGTTTTTTGGAAAAGGCTTCACTTTAAGGTTTAAGTTTTACCAGGAGAGAGAGAAGCTGAGTGGGTCAACATGGGGGGGTGGTGCTGCCCTGAACATTCTTCCCTGAAAGCAAGCTATCTCTGTAATATTTGGATTAACAAGACAGACAACTGGTGGGGCAGGGCAGGGGTAGTATATTCAGCATATTAAAGACAGCATCACCCATCGATTTGCATCCATATGATTTAGACACACACAAATACATACACACATGCACAGAACTGCACAGATGTAGGACATTTGTCTCGTCCTAATGGCAAAGTATGGTCACCTGTGATCAAATCCATGCTCTCACAGCAAGAGCCTCTTGTAAAGTCATTGTTTGAGGACTCTGTATTCACTGTGGAACTCCTAAAAGAAATCTCCAATTTTTCTTACTGCCAATTCCCAAATCGTGTCCTTTAGCAAAAGAAAACCCAAGGGCCGTTTTTCTCTCCCTAAGACTCCCATTTGCACCTTAGCATAGTAATTGCTTGTCTTTTTGAGATGACGTATATCAGTACACAGTATCTCACCACCCACATTGTCATAAAAGGTCAGAAATTGGTGCCTATGACTCATGTCTGGCAAGCCTGAGATTTTTTTCCCTCATATTTAGAGCCCTGTGCTCGGGGAGTTGTCCTGCTGTGTTGAGAGGGTCTCCGAGGAAGGCGTTAGCTGTGACATCATCCCCAAGACCAATTTCAGGGTTTCACTGGCATTCACTGCTAAGTATTCCTCGTGGTCAGCTTCTAGCTGTATAAGAATGTGTCACTACCTAAAGGATTTGTAGAAATATCTAGAAGCAGCCTGTACCTTCTATACCATGTGTGCAGGCTAATGTCCACATTCTTAATTCTCTGCATTTCAAGCTGTTCCTCTCACCAGGAAGTCTTTCAAGCCAAACACAAGCATTTACTGCTTCTTGTATGTCCCATATGCCTTAAGCTTTATCAGTTATCTATTTCCACCTATCAAAATATCCCTTAAATTTAATACCTTAAAACAACAGCCATTATGTTTGCTCTCAATTCTGTGGATCTGGAGCCTGAACAGAGCACAAAAGGGGTAGTTCTCTGCTTCATATGGCATCAGCCGAGGCAGCTGGCAAGGCTGCAGACTGGTGGGCACTGCTCTACCAGGACCCCACACTTGGTTCCTTGGTGCTGACAGTCAGCTGGGTTCCTGATTCTCTTGAATGTGGCATCTCCACGTAGTCTGCTTGGGCTTCCTCACAGCATGGTGGTCTCAGGAAGTAGGATTTCTTACATGGTGACTGGCTTTGGCCGGGATGCAAAAGCAGTAGCTTCAAGATGCTAAGTAGTAGATTTAGACCTGGAACTGTCACAGTCTAGTGGCTAAAGCAGGTCTCAAGGCAAGATCATATTCTAGAGAGACAGGAATACCAGGAGATACAGTACATCAGAGGTCTCCAAAGCTTCATTTGATTCCTTCTCCTTAGAATGACTATGCCAGCTTCTCTGATAGCTTATACTCTACTCAGATATCAAGAATGGCATCACAAACCCTTCTTTGGTGCCTCCAGCTAGAAATATTCTCCTCCCATTCTGAAGTCTCATTACATTCTCATAGATGCCTCATTTTAGTCAAATTGTTTCAATTGGCCCTTCCAGAAATTAAGTTCTATGATACAGGCTAGCACTGTGGATCATTAACTGACCAAAAGGAGTAGGCGTTTACAAGGCAATTCTACTTTCAAGTTCAAAAATTATTTGAAAGGCCAATGAGTTTTATAAACCAAGTGTATACATTTCTTCATCTCCTTGGTATATTATTATATGCCTATACACTTAAAATTCACAACATACTAATGAAAAGATCATACACATACAAGTACAGTAGGAGGATAAGTAAAGACATCGTTATAAACTGGGAAATAATAAATGTAGGACCAAATATAAAATGATTCATCTTCACAAAACTAGATATTAAACTTAGTTCTAATGTTTGATATCTCAATACTAAAAGCAATTGAATACTTAATGATAATCATTCCATCATTGTCTCTGGTTTCCATATAAAGACGGTAACTAATCAATTTGGATACTATTGGATACTATGGATATCATGGATATTATGGTTACTATGGATATTATTTATTTGCAAATTTCTAAAATAAATTTGTGTCACGATAAGATAATATCTGAAAACTGCTTCTGTCCATTGAAGATTTTTATGAAATGAAGATAGAAGAGGAAAAAATAATTTTCATAATTTCATTATTCCACTGGGGACCTGAGCCTCTTGACAGCAGAAGCACCAGGCTTGTTATTTTGCTTCCTGTGCAATAATGTCTGGCTTAGTGCAGTTCTTCTGATCTGCCTAAAATGAAGCATTCCGATAAACACATACGGTCCTTTAGGATTTCAGAAAAACTTGCAGTGGGAAAGAACATTAGAAGATCAAGGTTTGTGTCAAGTAACTAAAAGAGATTCAAATTTTGTTGACATAGCAAGGTTGCCTTGGGGACATTTTGGGTGGCACGATTCTTCCTTTTGAGGGACTATCCTTCCATCCTTAGCATGTTTCCATGCTTCCAGGATGGTTAGTGTCCTCCCTAGTGAACACTGCTTGCTCCTATTCAGTCACTGGAAAACCAAAAATCTCACCACACATTTCCACGTGCTCTCTGGGTAGGAATAGCACATTAGGATTAAGAACAATTGAGAGACACTGCGGATGGTAATTCTTAAAATGGAAACAAAAAATGATGTAGCTTCTGATTACCTATTTATTACCATTTTGGTCAAGCAACACCCAGTGTCCTGCTCTCCCCTCTCCAACACACAAACCAGCCTAGCGCTAGGGAGCACAGCATCTTGAAAATCTCTTTCTGAAGGCTAAGCTTGTGCTTGCCTCTTGGAAATGGAATGCTCCATGAAGAAAAGCTTAGCCTTAGCAGAGAATTTCCTGGGGTTGATGTGAAACCATTACTCTCCTCTCAGGAGTGTATGAGTCCCCCATGGGGATGGTTGGGTGGAGGACAATGGTCCTGGTTCTCTCCACATACTCAATTGCTCTTCTGTGAATGGGGAGTGCACAGGGCAGTGGCTATTCTTACCTGCTACAAAGTCCACTTGGCCTACTAGCAGACATGTAGAACTAAGGGCTGGTTTTGCTGAACAGGTTTGACGTTGACGTTCCTCCATCTAGGGGAATGCCGACCAGAAAATAAGTAGGCATGTTTATGCTGGAAAAAGATGGAGACAGAATTTGGGTGAGGTTAATTATTTAACACAATAAAAACTCAAATCACAGCACTTTGGTTGTTAAAAGTTTAATTTCTCTGTATTATTTTCTTTTCAGCCCTGACCCCATTTCACTTTTGCACCCAATATTTATTAATGTTCACATTTTTAAAAGAAAATGATGGAAGTTATCTTTTATTTTATTTATGTAAGATTTAACTTTCCAACCACTAAAACATTTCTCATTTTCTGGTCTCATTCATGTATTTTTTGTAGTAAAATATAACATAGAATTTACCATTTTGACCATTTTAAGTGAACAGTTCGGTGGCATGAAGTACTTTCACATTGTTGTACACATTCATGTATTTTATTATTATAATTTTGCTGTAGTTCATCTGGAAATTTGAAATCAACGGAATGGCAAGTTTAGGAGTTAGATAATAAGATGTATCACATCCTATCACATCAGAAGTTCACAGTTAACCCAAGGTTGCCTGTTTGCTAGGAAAACACTGGTACATGTTTTAAAGTGAAAAAGCCATCCAGGCCAAGCAAGATTGGATGCAACTATGTAGCCCAGCTGTTTGTCCCTCCAAGATACTCTCAAAAGAGGCATTTATTTTCCAGATTAATTTTAATCTTCATAACAACACTATGATAAAGGTATTTTTCATTTTATTATTCTTTACATTTAATTTTATAAATGATGTTGATAACTTGCCCAAGTTAAGGCAGGGTATTTGAGTGTAATCTGTCTGAATCCAAAACCTGTGTGTTTAATCTGCATATTCTGTTATCCTCTTCTCTACTGGGCACGGCTCGCCATCATCTAAACTGGTCTTAGTAAGGTACTCGGTATGGGAGAAAGTAGACACAAATATCAGACAGAAGAGATTATTCAAAAATCCTGTAGTTGTGAATTTCAATTGAAATGAGTATGAACTCATGATCCATTTTATCTTATAAACAAAAATCCTAGCTCTACTCGCAGAAAAGTTCTAGAACCTATTACCTGGATTGCAGTCTTGAAATAGCATTGCCAGCCCCAAGGAACCAGGGCTTTATGGAGACATGGCTGATTCCTAGATTATGGCAGGAATTGTGCAAGTTAAACCTGAAGCATCTTGTCATATAAGAATGCAAGAAAGTTGTCAAAGATTGCTAGGGTCATGTCAATAGGGCATGGAGCCAACTCACGCAGGCTCCCACTGGCCAAAAAACAGAAGATCTGAACTTCAAAATGGATAGAAATTGCACAACTGTTGTGACTATTTATAGTTTTGTCAGCTAGTTGTACATCCCAAGAGACTGCAGTTCAGTTGATTTCTTACATTTCTTTGTATTCCAACTATTTTTTAATATAATCTTTCTTATTCTTATAATTTATCCATTGAAAAACTCAGGCCACTTGATCTGTAGTCTCCCACAGCCTGGATTTCATTGATTCAAACTCAAAATTCAGGTCAGCATGTTCCTTTGTCCTGTGTATTTCTTGGCAATTGGCAACAAGACGTGAGGTTCAAGTAAACTCAGGTTGGATTCCTTTGGGTAAGACTGTCATACTGTCAGTGATGGCATTTCATTTCATCACGATGCATATGAGAATTATTAGGGTATGTTTCCCCTCATTTATTCTTTACTTAACCAGTAGTACAACTCATTAGGAAAGAGAAGATAAACGCTGATTCTATTTCCCAGTTTCCAACCTAGCAAATTGATTCTTTATCATCCTCAGGGAATCATAAATTATATTTCATAATATGATTATGAATTCATGGATTTAAATATATTTGAATGTGTAATCTGTTGTAATTATATCTAGGAATAGTTAAAACAATTTATGAGTTCATACTGCTATTCCCAATTTAAATTCAGGACTACAGGGTTTCACTTTATCTTCATTGCTTTATGTCTGTATTTCCTTTCTTCCACAGTGAAAATTTTGGTATTCAAAAACACAAGAAGTAATAGAATTAGAATATCTCATAATTGCTAATTTGTTACTCCATATTACACATACAACAAACTCAGAATAACAGTGTTAATTCTACCGCTACTGATTATAATTACTGGAAACAGTTGATTTTTTAAATATATATCTCTTTTTTCCATTATTTTTAAAATGATCATATCAAATCTACATTGTCAGATCACGTACCTGATATATATCTAAATACTCACTTTTAATCCTCATTTATTCTTCTACAAGTAATTAAATATTTAATGTTCCCCACTGTTAATGCTCTCTAGATAGTTTGGTTTTCTGGAGCTCTTTCTCTAGTGGAATACTCAGAAATATATTTCCTGGATTCTTGTAGGTTAATTATACTCATTTTTTCCCCTGAGGATCTTTAATATGTTTGTGTTTCTTCTGGCAATGCTGTCAACAGGTGTGATGATAGCCTAATTTACTTTTCTTACAAATTGTAGGCTCTTTTTGCCTAGATGCTTTTTAAGTTCAGACATTTTACTAGAAATATCTTTATATTGGTCATTCTGGATTAATATGTGTAGATACGTGGTGTTTCAAAATATAGATTAAAATCATTTTGTTTAAAATTAAGAAAAGATTTATTAAATTACATTTTTAACTATTTGTTCTGTTCTCCTTGCTTTGGTTTCTCCTTCAAGGATTCCTGTTATTCCTGTGTTGGATCTCATTTGCCTACATTCATCAGTGTCACTTCTCAATTTTTTTTTTACATCTTTCATCATCATTTCTTTATTTCTTTTTTTTTCTCTTAGTACTCGTGGTTCTTTCAGCATTGTTCTCAAGTTGGCCTGCTGCACTTTGCAGTGAATACCTGCAGACTCTTTTGTGTCTTTCTATCTGCAAGTCCATCAGAGGTTCTACTGCTTTCCTCAGCTTTCTCCTGCACAGACATGGAAAACAACTAGGTCTTGTAGCTGTTGGTAGTTTGAGATCCATGGGAATAAACATCTAGTCATGTAACTTTGTTGTAAATGTTGTCCATGGTTTGTGGTTTTCCTATCTAGTTTACTACACAATTTTACTATCTATTCTTGCATGGGAATTTGAGAAGATTAAAAAACTAAACTAGTTTCCAGTGCTACCAGCATCACCCCAGAATCTCTCTGATGTCTGGCTTCTTTTCATTGAAAATGCTCTTTCAAGACCAGAATCTGGGCATAGGGATGTTCTTTCCTACTGAATTGGCCATGAATTTTACCTTTACCATGAAAAGATCTAGTCCTTTACCATGCATAGAACTAGGAAATTATTTAAGAAATTAAATTTGAGCATGATTAATTCTCTAAATCCAACTAACAATTATAAAAATAGCATACACACCAGAGGAAACAATCAGCAAAACACACACTATGAGAAATTCCATAAGACAATGATTTGAGTCCTTGTCTTTCAAAAATCTGCTTTTAAATTACTCAGTGGGACAGTTTACTATAAAAGACAAAAAGCATAAACAAAAAACCAAGAGAGATAAATATGGGGGAATCTATAACTTAAAATAGATTTAAGGGACACCAATCACAATGTATTCACCCAATGTTGATCCTGATTCAAACATTTGAAATATGTCATGATATTTCTTAGACAATTAGAAATTTGAACACTCAAAGGCATCATTTAGTAGTGATGATTAGAATGACTATTATGATGAGGTTTAAAGGACTAAAAATCATAGGTGACAAATAGTTATTGTAGAGGGAAAAAAACAGTGACTTTTGACATATATTGATTGGTTATCATGTGCCAGGCATTATACTAAGCAATGCACATGTATTACTACATCCAATATATCTTAGTTGCTGCAGGCATCAGCATTATGAAAGCTTTCAGTAGTCAATTAAATCCCAGAGCTCTTTTTCGTGGGCCATTATAATCTTTGCTGAGGCTGGGGACCCCATTCTTAATGCCCTGACTCCCTAAGCCCACCATAGCATCAGCATCTCTGAGATCTCACCTTCTCTCCCAAGAGATGCAGAAAAAATTGCAAGTGCTGTTGATACTGAAGAATTCCCAGGCGCCTCTCTGCTTCTCAGCTGATCTCTTTCCCCCTCACCCATTCAGAATGTCTTGCATGTGTCATCTCCTCTGTGGCTGAGGCTTATGCCCAAGGTAGGCTGCCAAAGGCTGCCTCTCTTCCAGGCCAAAATTCTCAAGGCAAGAAATTTCAAAGCTTTGGTACCTGCTGGAAATATGGAGCAGATACTGGAGGAAAATTAAATAGATATTTAAAGACAAATTGATGCCTCTTGTTTCTCAGCACTTGTTCAAAGATGTATGTGGCTAACAAATTAGGTGTTTTTGGATGAGAAACATCCATTTCTCCTTGGTCCAGCTCCTGCATTGGACCACAGAATGCTCACTCCATTGTAAATACAGTAGCTTCCATTCTAAGTCCTCAGGGGATCCCAGGGGTTTCATCCTGTTCTAGAGTCCCTGCTGGTAGAGTACATGTGCAGGGAGGGCTGATGTGAGGCCAGGGCTGCCCTAGACAAAGAGGAGGGCTGAAAGGTGGGTGTCCGGATTAGCGCAATGATGAGAGTGCTTGCTCAGTTCTGTTAAGTTAATTTGGTTAACTAAGTATGAAATTTAGGTCCAAAGCACAATGTATTTGTTAATCTATAGGCTATCGTAGACTTCAGTGGCCTGCTTTTCAAGGAAGCCACAAAGCCCCCATCCCATCCAGAACCTCCGTATATTCACGTTTTGTTACGATGGGACTTGCAAGGCCTCAAGCATCGCTGCTTAGATGGAGAACACACAACTCAGTGCTATTCTTCCTTTATTCAGGAAAACCTGAAGAAGAGGTTGTCAGATATAATTTAAATGAAATCTAGCAGGATGATGCCTCATCTGCTTTGGAAATGCAAAGAGAAGATCTTCACTGCCATCAATTTCTCCTGATAAGACACTAAGGTAATTAAAAACCTAAAGATGCTACAGAGATAATCAACCACTGAGGTTCCTCTGAGTCTCTATTTTGAGCTTCTAAGTTGCTGGTTGGAATGTAAACTTTTTGACTGTCACTGCCTGCAGTTCAAGGGCCCCCACTGAAGTCCTGTGATGAATAAAGAAGACAGGGAATATAGAATCACAAATGCAAACCTGCCTTTGAAGAGCTCTTGGACAAATGTTTCACTCAGAAGTGTTAAATCAGAATTTATTTTCTAGATTGTTAGTTTCCTCCTCAATATAAGTTATGTGCATTTGAAAGCAATTTGAAAGCAATACTGCAAAATGCTGCAGATCAGCTCTTCTTAGAGTCTCTAAAATTCCATTTCATACCCAGGAGCTGTAGAGTAGAACTTCTGTGGGTACAGTCATGTTTAAAAATAGTAAATTAATAAAATCCCCAAAATTACCAGGATATGCCACCAGTTAATACAGTAGATTCATATGTGAATTGATTGTTTGTGAATTCAATGAAAATTACACAGTAACTAAACCCAAGGGCAGCAGAGAGCACCCCAGCAGGATTGCTCTGCCCTCTTTCCACCCAGAGTATGTCTGTCCCAGGAACATCAGGGGAAGTGAAAGATGAACCTACTACTTACACCTCTCACTCCCCATGAATCTTACATGAAATGAGCACACTTCCAGGTTAAACATGAATCTTAAATTTTATAGGAGATCAGAACATACCATTCTGAAATGTACCACTTTAGCATAAGGACTATTTTGAGCTGGAGACAACTGAGAAACAGCAGACACCAGAAAAAGGTCTCTGCCCTCCTCACCATTTGTGTAAAAGCAGGCTTAGAGTTTTATTTCATCACAGAATCTTATCAGCTCAGAGAGAGGAGGAGAGGATTCTAGGTGACAAAACTTACTAAGATGAATCTTATCTTCCATTAATTCCCCTCATATATTTACCTTTCTATATCTGCCACCCCTAAAATCCTGATATCCTTTTCCTGTATCTTGTCATTTCTATACAAATTTGTTGTTCTTTGTTAAGAGGCTATGTTAGCCCAAGTTCTAACAAAACTTTGAGTTACTTATCACTGAGGGCTCACATGTAAGTGTGATGCATTCATAAATTCTGTTTGCTTTTCTGTCCATCATCTCTCATTTGTCAGATTAATTTGCAAGGCCCCAGCTGAGAAGGATAAGAGAAAGGGTTTTATCCTTCCCTTACAATTTTAAAATGTATGATTGGGTGGCTTCAAGATGGCGGAGGAGTAAGATGTGAAGATCACCTTCCTCCCCACAAATACAATAAAAATACATCTAGTGGAACAACTCCTATAGAACACCTACTGAACGCTGGCATAAGACCTCAGATCTCCCAAAAGGCAAGAAACTCCCCATGTACCTGGGTAGGGCAAAAGAAAAAAGAAAAAACAGAGACAAAAGAATAGGGATGGGACCTGCACCTCTGAGAGGGAGCTGTGAAGGAAGAAAAGTTTTCACACACTAGGAACCCCTTCACTGGCAGAGACTGGAGGTGGCAGGAGGGAAGCTTCAGAGCCATGGAGGAGAGCACAGCAACAGGGGTGCAGAGGGCAAAGTGGAGATATTCCCACACAGAGGATTGGTGCCGACCAGCACTCACCAGCCTGAGAGGCTTGTCTGCTCACCTGCCTAGATGGCTGGGGGCTGGGAGCTGAGGCTCAGGCTTCGGAGGTCAGATCTCAGGGAAAGGACTCAGGTTGTACTTCCTGAAGGGGACTAGTGTGCAACAGCTAGCCAGGAGAGAGTCCGGGGAAAAAGTCTGGACCTGCCAAAGAGGTATGGGGCCATTGTTTTGGTGTGTACAAGGAGAGGGGATTCAGAGTACCACTTAAACGAGCTCCAGAGGCAGGCGCGAGCTGCAGGTATCAGCACGGACACCAGAGACGGGCATGAAACGCTAAGGCTGCTGCTGCAGCCACCAAGAAGCCTGTGTGCAAGCACAGGTCACTATCTACACCTCCCCTCCCAGGAGTCTGTGCAGCCCACCACTGCCAGGGTCCTGTGATCCAGGGACAACTTTCCCGGGAGAACACACGGTGCACCTCAGGCTGTTGCAACATCACACCGGCCTCTGCCACCTCAGGCTCACCCCGCATTCCATATCCCTCCATCCCCCTGGACTAAGTAAGCCATAGCCCCCTAATCAGCCACTCCTTTAACCCCCTCCTGTCTGGGCAAAAAACAGATGCCAGAGGGCGACCTACATGCAGAGATAGGGCCAAATCCAAAGATGAACCCCAGGAGCTGTGCGAACAGGGAAGAGAAAAGGAATTTCTCCAAGCAGCCCCAGGAGCAAAGGATTAAATCTCCACAGTCAACTTGATGTACACTGCCTCTGTGGAATACATGAATAAACAATGAATCATCCTAAAATTGAGGCGGTGGACATTGGGAGCAACTGTAGACTTGGGGTTGGCTCTCTGCATATAATTTGTTTCTAGTCTTATGTTTACCTTAGTTTAATAGTTAGAGCTTATCATAATTGGTAGATTTGTTTATTGATTTGGTTGGTCTATTCCTTTTCTTTCTTATATATGTATATTTTGTTCCCTTTTTCTCTTTTTGTGAGTGTGTATGTTCTTTGTGTGATTTTGTCTGTATAGGTTAGCTTTTACCATTTGCCCTAGGGTACTTTCTGTCCATTTCTTTTTTTTAGTATAGTTTTTAACACTTGTTATAATTGGTGGATATGTTTATTGGTTTGGTTGCTCTCTTCTTTCTTTTTTTTTTAATTACTTTTTAATTTTTAAAATATTTTTAATATTTTTTATTTTAATAACTTTAATTTTTTTTAATTTCTTTTTTTCCCCCTCCCTTTTCTTCTGAGCCACGTGGCTGACAGGGTCTTGGTGCTCCTGCCGGGTGTCAGAACTGAGCCTCTGTGGTGGGAGACCCGAGTTCAGGACAATGGTCCATGAGAGACCTTCCAGCCCCATGTAATATCAATCGGCCAGAGCTCTCCAAGAGATCTCTGTCTCAATGCTAAAACCCAGCTCCCCTCAACAACCAGCAAGTTCCAGGGCTTGACACCCCATGCCAAACAACTAGCAAGACAGGAACACAACCCCACCAATTAGCAAAGAGGCTGCCTAAAATCATAAAAAGTTCACAGACACCCCAAAACACACCACCAGACACGTTCCTGCCCACCAGAAAGACAAGATCCAGCCTCAACCACCAGAACACAGGCACCAGTCTCCTCCAACAGGAAGGCTACACAATCCACTGAACCAACCATAGCCACTGGGGGCAGACACCAAAAGCAACATGAACGACAAACCTGCAGCCTGCAAAAAGGAGACCTCAAACACAGTAAGTTAAGCAAAATGAGAAGACAGAGATATACCCAGCAGATGAAGGAGCAAGGTAAAAACCCACCAGACCAAAGAAATGAAGAGGAAACAGGCAGTCTACATGAAAAAGAATTCAGAGTAATGATAGTAAACATGATCCAAAATCTTAGAAATAAAATGGAGAAAATACAAAAAACATTTAACAAGGACCTAGAAGAAATAAACAGCAAACAAAAAATGATGAACAACACAGTAAATGAAATTGAAAATTCTCTAGAAGCAATCCATAGCAGAATAACTGACACAGAAGAATGGAAAAGTGACCTGGAAGATAAAATAGTGGAAATAACTACTGCAGAGCAGAATAAAGAAAAAAAGAATGAAAAGAATTGAGGACACTATCAGGGACTTCTGTGAAAATATTAAACACGCCAACATTTGAATTATAGGGGTCCCAGAAGAAGAAAGGGAAAAGAAAGGGACTGAGTAAATATTTGAAGAGATTATAGTTGAAAACTTCCTGAATATGGGAAAGGAAATAATCAATCCCAGCAAAAGCAGAGAGTCTCATACAGGATAAATCCAAAGAGAAACACATGAAGACACATATTAATGAAACTATCAAAAATTAAAAATTAAAAATTAAAATCAGCAAGGGAAAAGCAACAAATAACATACAAAGGAATCCCCATAAGGTTAACAGCTGATCTTTCAGCGAACCTCTGCAAGCCAGAAGAGTGTGAGAGGACGTATTTATAGTGATGAAAATGAAAAACCTACCACAAAGATTACTCTACACAACAAGGATCCCATTAAAATCTGACAGAGAAATAAAAATCTTTATAGACAAGCAAAAGCTAAGAGAATTCAGCATCAAGGAACCAGTTTTACAACAAATGGTAAAGGAACTCTTCTAGGTGGGAAACAGAAGAGAAGGAAAAGACCTACAATAACAAACCCTAAACAATTAAGAAAATGGTAATAGGAACAAACATATCGATAACTACCTTAAATGTAAATGGATTAAATGCTCCAACCAAAAGACATAGACTGACTGAATGGATACAAAAACAAGACACGTATATATGCTGTCTACAAGAGACCCACTTCAGATCTAAGGACACATGCAGACTGAAAGCAAGGGGATGGAAAAAGATATTCCATGCAAATGGAAATCAAAAGAAAGCTAGTGTAGCAATTCTTATATCAGACAAAATAAACTTTAAAGTAAAGACTATTACAAGAGATAAAGAAGGACACTTCATAATGACCAAGGGATCAATCCAAGAAGAAGATATAACAATCGTAAATATTTATGCACCCAACATAGGAGAACCTCAAAGCATAAGGCAAATGTTAACAGCCATAAAAGGGGAAATCAGCAGTAACACAATATTAGTAGGGAATTTTAACACCCCACTGCCACCAATGGACAGATCATACAAAATGAAAATAAATAAGGAAACACAAGCTTTAAAGGATACATTAAACAAGATGGACTTAACTGATATTTCTAGGACATTCCATCCCAAAACAACAGAATACACTTCCTTATCAAGTACTGATGGAACATTCTCCAGGATAGATCATGACTTGGGTCACAAATCAAGCCTTAGTAAATTTAAGAAAATTGAAATCATATCAAGTGTCTTTTCCTACAACAATGCTATGAGACTAGATATCAACTACAGGAAAAAATCTGTAAAAAATACAAACACATGGAGGCTAAACAATACCCTACTAAATAACCAAGAGATCACTGCAGAAATGAAAGAGGAAATCAAAAAATACCCAGAAAACAATGACAATGAAAACATGATGAGCCAAAACCTATGGGATGCAGCAAAGCTGCTATGAGAGAGAAGTTTATAACAATACAATCCTACCTCAAAAAACAAGAAACATCTCAAATAAACAACCTAATCTTACACCTAAAGCAATTAGAGAAAGAAGAGCAAAAAACCCCCAAAGTTAGCAGAAGAAACCGTAAAGAATAGATCAGAAATAAATGAAAAAGAAATGAATGAAATTAGAGCAAAGATCAATAAACTAAAAGCTGTTTCTTTGAGAAGATAAACAAAATTGATAAACCATTAACCAGAGACATCAAGAAAAAAAGGGAGAAGACTCAAATCAATAGAATTAGAAATGAAAAAGGAGAAGTAACAAGTGACACTGCAGAAATACAAAGGATAATGAGAGAATACTACCAGCAACTTTATGCCAAAAAAATGGACAACTTGGAAGAAATGGACAAATTCTTAGAAAAGCTTCCAAGACCGAACCAGGAAGAAATAGAAAATATAAACAGACCAATCACAAGCACTGAAATTGAGACTGTGATTAAAATCTCCCAACAAGCAAAAGCCCAGGACCAGATGGCTTCACAGTCAAATTCTATCAAACATTTAGAGAAGAGCTAACACCTATCCTTCTGAAACACTTCCAAAATACGGCAGAGTTCCAAAATAACAATCCCAAGCTCATTCTACGAGGGAAACATCACCCTGATACCAAAATCAGACAAGAGGTCACAAAGAAAGAAAACTACAGGCCAATATCACTGATGAACATAGATGCAAAGATCCTCAACAAAATACTAGCAAACAGAATCCAACAGCACATTAAAAGGATCATACACCATGATGAAGTGGGATTTATCCCAGGAATGCAAGGATTCTTCAATATATGCAAATCAATCAATGTGATACACCATATTAACAAATTAAAGAGAAAAACCATATGATCATCTCAATAGATGCAGAAAAAGCTTTTGACAAAATTCAACACCGATTTATGATAAAAACCCTCTAGAAAGTAGACATAGAGGGAACTTACCTCAACATAATAAACACCACATATGACAAACCCACAGCCAACATTGTACTCAATGGTGAAAAACTGAAACCATTTCCTGTAAGATCAGGAAGAGGAAAAGCTTGCCCACTCTCACCACTATTATTCAACATAGTTTTGGAAGTTTTAGCCACAGACATCAGAGAAGAAAAAGAAATAAAAGGAATCCAAATTAGAAAAGAAGAAGTAAATCTGTCATTGTTTGCAGATGACATGATACTATACATAGAGAATCCTTAAGATGCTACCAGAAAACTACTAGAGCTAACAAATGGATGTGGTAAATTAGCAGGATACAAAATTAACAAAATTAATGCACAGAAATCTCTTGCTAACAAATGGATGTGGTAAATTAGCAGGATACAAAATTAACAAAATTAATGCACAGAAATCTCTTGCATTCCTATACACTAATGGTGAAAAATCTGAAAGAGAAATTAAGGAAACACTCCCATTTACCATTGCAACAAGAGATAGAAAATACCTAGGAATAAACCTACCTAAGGAGACAAAGACCTGTATGCAGAAAACTATAAGATACTGATGAAAGAAATTAAAGATGATGCAAACAGATGGAGAGATATACCATGTCCTTGGATTGGAAGAATCAACATTGTGGAAATGACTATACTACCCAAAGCAATCTACAGATTCAATGCAATCCCTATCAAACTGTCAATGGCATTTTTGCAGAACTAGAACAAAAAATTTCACAATTTGTGTGGAAACACAAAAGACCCCAAACAGCCAAAGCAATCTTGAGAAAGGAAGACGGAGCTGGAAGAATCAGGCTCTTGGACGTGAGACTATACTACAAAGCTACAGTAATCAAGATAGTATGGTACTGGTACATAAACAGAAATATAGATCAATGGAACAGGATAGAAAGTCCACAGATAACCCCACCCACATATGGTCACCTTATTTCTGATAGGGGAGTCAAGAATGTACAATGGCGCAAAGACTGCCTCTTCAATAAGTGGTGCTGAGAAAACTGGACAGCTAAAAGAATGAAATTAGAACACTCACTAACACCATACACAAAAATAAACTCAAAATGGATTAAAGACCTTAATGTAAGGCCAGACACTATCAAACTCTTAGAGGAAAACATAGGCAGAACACTCTATGACATAAATCACAGCAAGATTCTTTTTGGCCCACCTCCTAGAGAAATGGAAAAAGAAACAAAAATAAACAAATGGGACCTAATGAAACTTAAAAGCTTTTGCACAGCAAAGGAAACCATAAACAATGCAAAAAGACAACCCTCAGAATGGAGAAAATATTTGCAAATGAAGCAACTGATAAAGGATTAATCTTCAAAATATACAAGCAGCCCATGCAGCTCAATATCAAAAAAACAAACAACCCCATCCCAAAATGAGCAGAAGACCTAAATAGACATTTCTCCAAAGAAGATATACAGATAGCCAACAAACACGTGAAAGAATGCTGAACATCACTAATTATTAGAGAAATGCAAATCAAAACTGCAATGAGATATCACCTCATACTGGTCAGGATGGCCATCATGAAAAATTCTACAAACAATAAATGCTGGAGAGAGTGTGGAGAAAAGGGAACCCTCCTGAACTGTTCGTGGGAATGTAAATTGATACAGCCACTATGGAGAACAGTATGGAGGTTCTTTAAAAAACTAAAAATAGAACTACCATAGGACCCAGCAATCCCACTCCTGGGCATATACCCTGAGAAATCCATAATTCAAAAAGAGTCATGTACCACAATATTCATTGCAGCTCTATTTACAATATCCAGGACATGGAAGCAACCTAAGTGTCCATCAAGAGATGAAAGGATAAAGAAGATGTGGCACATATATACAATGGAATATTACTCAGCCCTAAAAAGAAACGAAATTGAGTTATTTGTAGGGAGTTCGATGGACTTAGAGAGTGTCATACATAGTGAAGTAAGCCAGAAAGAGAAAAACAAATACCATATGCTAACACATATATGTGGAATCTAAAAAAAAAAAAAAAAAAAAAAAAAATCGTTCTGCAGAACCTAGGAGCAGGACAGGAATAAAGACGCAGATGTAGAGAATGGACTTGTGGACATGGGGAGTGGGAAGTGTAAGCTGGGATGAAGTGAGAGAGTGGCATGGATATATATACACTACCAAAGATAAGATAAATAGCTAGTGGGAAGCAGCCACATAGCACAGGGAGATCAGCTCCGTGCTTTGCGTCCACCTAGAGGGGTGGGGTAAGGAGGGCAGGCGAGAGAACCAAGAGGGAAGGGATATGGGAATATATATATATACATATAGCTGATTCACTTTGTTATACAACAGAAAATAACACATCATTGTAAAGCAATTATGGTCCAATAAAGATGTTAAAAAAATAAATAAAATAAAATGTATGATTTTCTTTCAACTGATATTCAAAGGAGGAAACTGATCTGTTCATACATATGAAGGAAGAAATCATCATTGCAGTCCTGGTAGAGAGAGCCTATCTTTCAAGCTTAACTTCCAAGTTGCCTTTTTCCCAAGAAGTGAATCACCTTGTGTAGTATTGCTTATACATGATTTTTCATTGTGCTGACTCTAAAGTAGAGGTGGTGTGTGTGTGTGTCTGTACACGTGTGTGTGGTATATGTGTCATGCAAGCATGTGTGTACATGTGTGGGTGTGTGTATGTGTGTGTAAATTCTAGAACTAAATTTCATTAGCTACTAAGTCTAATAAAAATTTCTACCTAGAGTGGGATCACATACCACATGGTAGCTCTGCTTTCACATTATTAAATATCCAGGAACCTTCAACCTTGCTCGCCCTTTCTGTCAGGAGAGACCTCTTCCTTCCACAGATGTTTGCAAATGTGTTTTCACCAGGATTCTGCAAGCTCTGCTCTGGCATTCATACTGTCTGATTTGTAATATGTTAAAATTCCTCTCACTTAATTATCACTAAAAGGTGGCTTTTCTTCCAACATGTTTTATCTCACTCTTGTGCTCCAAGTCATGGTAATTAATTTGACTGAAACTCCTCATTAATCAGGCGGAAGTTGAACTGTGCAGATTCTGGTAATCTGGATCTCCTTTCTTGCCCTAAATCATCTAAGTGCCAAAGGGGTACAGTCTCTGCTGCTTCCTCAGGTCAGAAATACATTAGCTTTTATTGAGGAAATTCCCAAGTCACTAGTGAATCTTAGCAACAGCTCTGTGACCCTGGCCTTGAGGGCATAATTATCTTTACGGCTTTTTGACTGAGCATCTGTCTCCCTTTGTTAAAAATGTGTTCGTTGCTTGTGTGACAGGAAAGCCCACCCACCCTGCCTTGCACAGCAAAGACTGATTAAAAGAAGGGGTTCTCTGGCAAAAAAAACTCAAGGCAGAGAGATGCGCAAGATAATAAACAAAAGATGCTAAGCAAAGGTTAATTGGGGAACAGCAGAAAGGCTGGCTGCATCTGAAATTATCTGCTTTGAGGCCAGTCCACAGTGGTCTCCTCTCCTTTGAAGCCACCAAGCTCTGTGCTGGGATTAGGAACTGTTTCAGGGAGATGCCAAGATTTCATCCAGGACTGCAGAATGGGAGGGTGTCAGCTCTCTGCTCCCATACCAATAAATGGTCTATAGAGCTGGGTAAAGATGTTTACACAGTTAAGAAGAGCAATAATAATGCCTTAATGATGCCCCCAGCAGAGCAATAATGATGCTTGGATTTTCCCTTGGGGAGGCATTGGGTGGTGGGAGGAGAAGAAGAAGAAGAGATGTGAGTCCCTGCCAGAGGTGCTGGGTAAAGGGACACTGGGGAACGTATATGCACAACTGGACAAGGGAGCTGGGACCATGCACGATGTGAGTTTACTGGGACAATTTCCATATGAAATTCCATGAGGAAGTATGAAGGGAAGGGAGTCCCTGAACAGTGGTTTCTATTCCCCCAGTGACGGCTTAGAGAAAGCAGTATTGAAAGAAAAATCCGTGGCTATCTGTACCCTGGCAGAGCTGATGGAAGCTGTCTGGCCAGCACTGGATTCTATGGTGGCTGCTCTCAAACCATGGTCAGCGAAGCAGCCCTGCTCCATGCCGCCAAGTACCAGAGGCTCGAGCTAGTTATGTGGGCTGTACTTGGGTGTTTGGGAAAGAGAAAGTTGGAGGGGAAGCTGAGCACAGGATGGAGGAGAAGCTCAGAGGCAGAGGAGTCAGGCAGAATTCTCTAGAGCCACAGGGAACTTGGGCTAAAACTCAGGGATGAAGCATCCATTTACTGTGTGATGGTTCTTGTTTTTAGAATATGGCTTGGTGAGGACAGAGGTTTTCCAGGAAGCATTCACCATATTCATGGACACTTGACAGCTATAAGCCAAGTTATCAAGGGACATCACTTACCATCCTGGAGTACGGCCCAAGCATATTTTGATGGGGGTGAGGCTGGTTTCTACCAATGTGTCTTGACCAGCCCCATGCTGCAAGCTCACTCCTTCAGGGACAATAGGATTTCTCCCGCCTCTGTGGTTAATTTGAGTGAAGAGAAGAAAACCGTTGATACTAACACCAAAGATGCGTGACAT
Organism: Balaenoptera physalus; assembly: GCF_965194825.1. Classification (NCBI taxonomy): domain Eukaryota; kingdom Metazoa; phylum Chordata; class Mammalia; order Artiodactyla; family Balaenopteridae; genus Balaenoptera; species Balaenoptera physalus. The sequence goes on along the minus strand of NC_138886.1, from coordinate 103,195,385 downwards.
GTCTGTGCTGTGGTTGGCAGTACAGAAATAACCCCAGAAGCACAGCCAGAGAGCAGGGCAATATTCCCAAGACTACTGACAACGAGGTTCCCCAAGTCCCCACCCTCCAGCTGACAGGCTGGGTGCTCCTGGTTAACTCACATCCCTCCTTAATGGTATAATTGCTCCTGAATGGAAATTCAGGAGTGCTGAAACCCATCGGGGAATGGGTAGGGGGCTACAGACCAGAGAGCCCAGCCCCCAACCACACTAGGCTTGTCCCCAATGCAGACCCCATCACCATCTTCATAGGTCATGAGCAGTTCCGGGCTTTCTCAATACAGATGGCTTTGGCCCCAAGGACACTAGCCAACTAAGATTAAGGAAGAGCCTTGCCAGGGGATGTTGGACAGTGGGACCTCAAGTCACTACTGATTTTCAATCAGTCGATGGACTGCCTGTGACCCTCACCCATTTGCAAACTCACAAGGGTGCACCCTATGGCTTGAGTAGAGTGTTACCATATCAAAGTGGGTTGTGTGATCCCGTAACCTCTGAGAAGCCGAAGCTCCCATTCTGGTGCACGTACTGGCTGGAGCAAGTGTCTCTGGCTGTCCCTGTCTTGGGGTCTCCATGGCCTGAGGTACCATTGGGCCACCCTCCTCCTGATATAGACACTTGTGTGAGTACAACCTGAAGAGAGAAGCCTGCTTCAAAGTGAGTTGTTTGTGACTCTTCAGCCCAAGACCTTCTGGAGGGATAAGTTAGCAGAAGCTTCAAGGTCTGTGAGCTTCTGAGAAATGTAAGGAGAGACTGAGAGAACTATAAACTATGATTCATGTGTTCTCCTTCACGAGTGGAAGCATACTTGGATAGTGATACAACCACCAGTGCTGTAAGGAGCCTCCTAAAACTTTGCAGTCTGAGATGAATAATCACGTCAAAAACCTCTGAACCCTCAGTTAGCGTCGCTCCAGTGGGGATGTACTCACTGTGGAAGCCAGCTCTTTCCAGCCCGAGAAGGACCTGGCCAGCCTCTCTGGCCGCACCAAAGTCTTGTCTGCCTTCCTATTTACTTAGAGGTACCACCATCAAGGGTTGGCTCCAGCATCTACTGTTGCTGCCACTACTAGTTCAAGCACCATGCAGTTTACCTCATTTTCAAATGCTTCTACCTCCACTGCTCCTACTGGGGTCTCATTTGGTGCCCCATCAACTTTGGCTGGAACACTTGATGGTACAACTTTGGGATTTGGATTAAAATTCCCTGGAGCAGGTGGAGTGGCTCCTGTTGCATCTACTACAATGTCAACCACCAACACCACAGCCACCAGGGGCTTTACCTTGAATCTAAAACCGCTGACATCAACTGAGATTAATAGCACTGTTCAGGTCGGCATTACTTCTATACTTTTTACTTTCACTGTTAATACAATCATAACTCCTGTGATGACCTATGGTCAGCTGGATGGTCTGGCACACAAATGGAGCCTTGAGTTAGAGGATCAAGAGAAACACTTTCTTCACCAGGCCACCCAGATCAATGCTTGGGACCATACATTGACTGAGAATAGTGAGAAGATCACTGCTTTACATGGAGAAGTAGAAAAAGTGAAACTGGATCAGAAAAGGCTGGAACAAGAATTGGATTTTATCCTGTCACAGCAGAAAGAACTAGAAGATCTCTTGACCCTTTTAGAGGAGTTTGTAAAGGACCAGAGTGGGTCTATTTATCTGCAGCATTTAGATGAGGAACATGAGAGGACTTACTAGTTAGCAGAAAATGTAGATGCTCAGCTGAAACGAATGGCCCAAGATCTCAAGGACATTATTGAGCACCTGAATACATTTGGAAGTCCTGCTGACACTACTGACATGCTCCAGCAGATCTGCAAAATTCTGAATGCTCATATGGACTGTCTACAATGGATTACTCAGACTTCAGGTATGCTGCAAAGGAAGGTAGAAGAGGTAACACAAGTTTTCGAGCATCATCATTGCAAGGAGCAGGAGCGCAATGTCAGGATTGATCTTGATTGAATGACCCTATCTTCAGCATGTTGTTTTTGGATTATACATTACTCACAAATTTTGAGGGTGTTCATTAGAGTAGTATTTACAGTTACTATTCAATATTTGGTGGGAAAAAAAGTATGCATGTATTTGTTTTCCACTTAAATATTGTGCTGTTGGGGACTACAGAGTTTGGCTTTTAGTATCAGCAAATCAAAACTATATCAGCTCTCCAGGCAGAAACCGATTTGATGTCAACTCTGTGTGTGTGATTCATGGCTTACTCTCCCAGATACCATATCTTACTGCCAGCACACATTGTCCTTTTCACTCCAACCAGATCATAGAGAAATATTTCCCAAAAAATAGATTCCAACCAGTCTTTACTGGGTGCCTGTTAACATTCAATGTATATTGTTTGCTACTGTAAAGTCTCTCTCCTTAAGGAACTTACTGTCTACTTTGAGATATAATTAATGCCTGTCTGTATAAAAACAGTATAAACCATACAATAAAGTGTGTTATGAATTACAGAAACGATGCTATAGAAAATCAGAGAAGGGAGGAAAAGTTAGGGTGGATTTGGGACTTGAATTAAGTTATTTTTAAAAGTGTATGGTTCAGGCAATTCGTTTATTTTTGATGTACAGATAATCTGGTGTTTTACTTGGTTTCAGCATATGATTTATGGTTGTGGGTTTTGTATATTTGTTTATTTGTTTTTCAAGAAAAAAGCCCGTCCTTAGCTTGGGAACAGTCTGATTTCTTGTGTTTCATGTTTTACCTAAGCCATAAATAAAGATGATGCTCTGAAAAATAAAAGTGTAACACTAAAATAAACTACTCAAAAGTTTTCGAGTGACTTAAAAAAAAAATCTCCAAATGGCATCTCAGTTGGGGGCATACAGTAGGAATCATTTAAAAGTATGATGTATGTGGATTGTCAGACTCTAAACCAAAGGCACACAGCACACCAATACCTTGTTCATTTAGTCTATCCTAGACTTTGGGGTGGGATTCACACATGGATCTATGCCATTATTTTGCAGAATAAACATAACAAATGAGAAAGTCTGTTGCTGATATATTTAAGGGCATCTGTTGGTGCCCTCCTCAGCTTCATTTCAGAGGTCTGAGGCTTGGCAGCTGGGCCCTAAACAAGGGTGGATGTCACCAGCCCTGATTCACGTGGGGAAAAGTAGAGGAAGCCAGTGAGTTGGCATCTTGGCTAGTAGGGAAGTAGCTTGTCAACTGCAGAACTGACTTGTGATTCCAGCATGGAAGGTAAATGGGTATTGTGTACATCAGGGCTTCTGAACTTCACTATGCATCAGAGCCACCCAGAGGGCTTATGAGAATGCACTTTCTGGGCCCCCAGCACCTGTAGAGTTTCCAACTTAGCAGGTCTGAGGTAAGGCCCACAGATTTGCTTTTCTAAAAAAGTCCAGATGAGGCTGATGATGGTGGTCTGGGGACCCCACTTTGAGAACCACTGTTGTCTATTATAAGGATGTGCAAGAGCAAAAGCCACGGCTAGTTGGGGACCTGTATGATAGGCCTGATATCTCTTTCATAATATAGGTTCATTAGCTCTACAGAGGACCCAGAAGCAGAGAAGAAGGGGCGTGTGTAAGACAGAGAGGAAGTACCTCAAAGGAACTCTCACTAATGCTAACATGGATATTGCTGGGCTGTGAAAGATGGCACCTTGGTCACCAGTGTTTCCGAATGTGAGTTCATATGTCTGATGCACAATGAGGCCAAACAAACCAAAACTTTGGAGTTTGGAACAGAGAAAAAAATTTTTGTGGGCCATGCGAGGAGAATGGGTGGTTCATGACCCCCAAACCTCCAAACTCCCTGAAAAGTTTCAGCAAAGCATTTTTAAAGACAAGATTAGAGAGGGGCATGGTTGGTTGTTGCAAACTTCTTGGTGTAGGAATCCTTTGTTCCTGCAGCTGTCCACATAAGTCAGGTCAGGATGTTCCTGTAAACCTCCAACAAGACACATGTTATTCTCTGTTCTGCAACTTTTTATCTCTATGTGAATAGAAAAGTATTATACCCTTAAGGTCAGAGCCTTGAGAATGGGCGATCCTGTATATTTCAGGCTGTAGACACCGTTTGTAATTTGAAGCAAAAGCAATAGAATAGGAAGGTTAAAGTAAAAGAAACAGATCTAATATGGATTCAGATTTATTCTTCCCTATTACAACAGCACAGTCCAGAACTAGAACCTACCCCAGAGGTTGTACTAAAGGTAACTTTGGATCCCCTCACCCTGAGCTAATCCCTGCTGCCACAGACCGGAGCACAGAGTGAACAAAGACAGGCCTTGAAGAGGGATGGGCATGACCCATCTCCCCAGTCATTAAGGTCCTGCCCAGGGAAGTCCCTGATAATAATGGAATACTATAGAGACTATAGCAGTCCCCCCAAAATAGCTTTGGAAATAAAGGTTGGTGCCTGAGATGAGCCAGAGTGCTGATAAATTTGGAAAACAGAGGGATTGATTTTAAGGAAAATTGAGATATAGTTTTCTTGGTATAAAATGATAGAAGATATTTAGGGAAAAAAAAGAAACAAATCTGACCCCCTGCATCTGTTGTATCTGGCAGAAGGCATTGCTCACAAAAACCACCTGTCAAGATGATTCAAGCCAGGAATTCCTTGGAAGTAACATACACTGATATGTTGTCCTCAAAACTAGACTTGAAACCAAGATGGTACATTCACTACAATGTATTACATTACTTGCCATCCCTACGAAGAAGTCTTATAGCTCAGCACAGATATTTTAGGAAAATCTTTCTTGGGTTTTGTGCTCTTTACCCAGACCTATCCAGAAAAAATGGGTGCATTTGGGATCTGTCAAAATGAATTGAATGCATTCTGGTGGGAACAGAGACAGAAAAGCAAGGCCTTTGATGAAGAACTCAAGGCAGAGAACAAGGCACACCTTTTTTTTTCTTTTTTTAAACATCTTTACTGGAGTATAATTGCTTTACAATGGTGCATTAGTTTCTGTCTTATAACAGTGTTAATCAGCTGTACATATACATATATCCCCATATATCCTCCCTCTTGCATCTCCCTCCCACCATCCCTATCCCGCCTATCTAGGTGGTCACAAAGCACTGAGCTGATCTCCCTGTGCTATGCGGCTCCTTCCCAATAGCTATCTATTTTACATTTGTTAGTATATGTAAGTCCATGCCACTCTCTCACTTCGTCCCAGCTTACCCTTCCCCCTCCCGGTGTTCTCAAGTCCATTCTCTATGTCTGCATCTTAATTCCTGTCCTGCCCTTAGGTTCTTCAGAACCAATTTTTTTTTAGATTCCATATATATGTATACGGTATTTATTTTTCTCTTTCTGAATTACTTCACTCTATATGACAGTCTCTAGGTCCATCCACCTCACTACAAATAACTCAATTTTGTTTCTTTTTATGGCTGAGTAATATTCCATTGTATATATGTGCCACATCTTCTTTATCCATTCATCTGTTGATGGACACTTAGGTTGCTTCCATGTCCTGGCTATTGTAAATAGAGCTGCAATGAACATTGTGGCACATGACCTTTTTTGAATTATGGTTTTCTCAGGGTATATACCCAGTAGTAGGATTGCTGGGTCGTACGGTAGTTCTATTTTTAGTTTTTCAAGGAACCTCCATATTGTTCACATAGTGGCTGTATCAATTTACATTCCCACCAACAGTGCAAGAGGGTTCCCTTTTCTCCACACCCTCTCCAGCATTTATTGTTTGTAGATTTTTTAAGGATGGCCATTCTGACTGGTGTGAGGTGATGCCTCATTGTAGTTTTGATTTGCATTTCTCTAATGATTACTAATGTTGAGCATCCTTTCATGGGTTTGTTGGCAATCTTCTTTGGAGAAATGTCTATTTAGGTCTTCTGGCCATTTTTGGATGGGGTTGTTTGTTTTTTGATATTGAGCTTCATGAGCTGCTTGTATATTTTGGAGATTAATCCTTTGTCAGTTACTTCATTAGAAAATATTTTCTCCATTCTGAGGGTTGTCTTTTTGTCTTGTTTATGGTTTCCTTTGCTTTGCAGAAGCTTTTAAATTTCATTAGGTCCCATTTGTTTATTTTTGTTTTTATTTCCTTTTCTCTAGGAGGTGGTTCAAAAAGGATCGTGCTGTGATTTATGTCATAGAGTGTTCTGCCTATGTTTTCCTCTAAGAGTTTTACAGTGTCTGGTCTTACATTTAGGTCTTTAATCCATTTTGAGGGTTTTTTTTGTGTGTGTATGGTGTTAGTGAGTGTTCTAATTTCATTCTTTTACATCTAGCTATTCAGTTTTCCCAGCACCACTTATTGAACAGGCTGTCTTTTCTCCATTGTATATTCTTGCCTCCTTTATCAAAGATAAGGTGACCAGATGTGCATGGGTTTATCTCTAGGCTTTCTATCCTGTTCCATTGATCTATATTTCTGTTTTTGTGCCAGTACCATACTGTCTTGATTACTGTAGCTTTGTAGTATAGTCTGAAGTCTGGGAGCCTGATTCCTCCAGCTCCGTTTTTCTTTCCCAATATTGCTTTGGCTATTCAGGGTCTTTTGTGTTTCCATATAAATTGTGAAATTTTTTGTTCTAGTTCTGTGAAAAATGCCATTTGTAGTTTTATAGGGATTGCATTGAATCTGTAGATTACTTTGGGTAGTATTGTCATTTTCACAATGTTGATTCTTCCAATCCAAGAACATGGTATATCTCTCCATCTGTTTGCATCATCTTTAATTTCTTTCTTCAGTGTCATATAGTTTTCTACATACAGGTCTTTTGTCTCCTTAGGTAGGTTTATTCCTAGGTATTTTATTCTTTATGTTGCAATGGTAAATGGGAGTGTTTCCTTAGTATCTCTATCAGATTTTTCATCAAGAGTGTATGGGAATGCAAAAGATTTCTTGCATTAATTTTGTATCCTGCTACTTTACCAAATTATTTGATTAGCTCTAGTAGTTTTCTGGTAGCAGCTTTAGGATTCTCTATGTATAGTATCATGTCATCTGCAGTGACAGTTTCACTTCTTCTTTCCTGATTTGGAATCCTTTTATTTCTTTTTCTTCTCTGATTGCTGTGACTAAAACTTCCAAAAGTATGTTTAATAATAGTGGTGAGAGTGGACAACCTTGTCTTGTTCCTGATCTTAGAGGAAATGGTTTGAATTTTTCACCTTTGAGAACGATGTTGGTTGTGCGTTTGTCATATATGGTCTTTATTATGTTGAGGCAAGTTCCCTCTATGCCTACTCTCTGGAAGGTTTTTAACATAAATCGGTGTTGAATTTTGTCAAAAGCTTTTTCTGCATCTATTGGGATGATCATATGGTTTTTATCCTTCAGTTTGTTAATATGGTGTATAACATGGATTGATTTGCATATATTGAAGAATCCTTGCATTCCTGGGATAAACCACACTTGATCATGGTGTATGATCCTTTTAACGTCCTGTTGGATTCTGTTTGCTAGTATTTTTTTGAGGACTTTTACATCTATGTTCATCAGTGATATTGACCTGTAGTTTTCTTTCTTTGTGACATCTTTGTCTGGTTTTGTTATCAGGGTGATGATGGCCTTGTAGAATGAGTTTGGGAGTGTTCCTCCCTCTGCTGTATTTTGGAAAAGTTTGAGAAGGATAGGTGTTAGATCTTCTGTAAATATTTGATAGAATTCGCCTGTGAAGCCATCTGGTCATGGGCTTTTGTTTGTTAGAAGATTTTTAATCTCAGTCTCAATTTCAGTGCTTGTGATCGATCTGTTTTATTTTTTATTTCTTTGTGGTTCAGTCTCGGAAGATTTTGCTTTTCTAAGAATTTGTCCATTTCTTCCAGGTTGTCCATTGTATTGGCCTATATTTGCTTGCAGAAATCTCTCATAATCCTTTGTATTTCTGCAGTGTTTGTTTTTACTTCTTCTTTTTCACTTCTAATTTTATTGATTTGAGTTCTCCCTTTTTTTTCTTGATGTGTCTGGCTAATAGTTTGTCAATTTTTTTATCTTCTCAAAGAACCAGCTTTAGTTTTATTGATCTTTGCTATCATTTCCTTCATTTCTTTTTCATTTATTTCTGATCTGATCTTTATGATTTCTTTCCTTCTGCTAACTTTGGGTATTTTTTTGTTCTTCTTTCTCTAATTGCTTTAGGTGGAAGTTTAGGTTCTTTATTTGAGATGTTTCTTGTTTCTTGAGTAGGACTGTATTGCTATTAACTTCGCTCTTAGACCTGCTTTTGCTGCATCCCTTAGGTTTGTGTTGTTCTGATTTTATTGTCATTTGTTTCTAGGTATTTTTTGGTCTCCTCTTTGATTTGTTTAGTCATCTCTTTGTTACTAAGTAGTGTATATTTTAGCCTCCATATGTTTGTATTTTTACAGATTTTTTCCTGTAATTCATATCTAGTCTCATAGCATTGTTGTCAGAAAAGATACTTGATACAATTTCAATTTTTGTAAATTTACCAAGGCTTGATTTGTGACCAAGATATGATCTATCCTGGAGAATGTTCCATGAGCACTTGAGAAGAAAGTGCATTCTGTTGTTTTGGGTGGAATGTCCTATAAATATCAATTAAGTCCATCTTGTTTAATGTATCATTTAAAGCTTGTGTTTCCTTATTTATTTTCATTTTGTATGATCTGTCCATTGGTAAAAGTGTGTTGTTAAAGAAGTTCCCTACTATGCTTGTGTTACTGTAGATTTCCACTTTTATGGCATTAACATTTGCCTATGTACTGAGGTTCTCCTATGTTGGGTGCATAAATATTTACAACTGTTATATCTTCTTTTTGGATTGGTCCTTTGATCATTATGTAGTGTCCTTCTTTGTCTCTTGTAATAGTCTTTATTTTAAAATCTATTTCTTCTGATATGAGAATTGCTACTCCAGCTTTCTTTTGATTTCCATTTTCATGGAATTTCTTTTTCCATCCCATCACTTTCAGTATCTATGTGTCCCTAGGTCTTAATTGGGTCTCTTGTAGACAGCATATATACATGACTTGTTTTTGTATCCATTCAGTCAGTCTATGTCTTTTGGTGGGAGCACTTAATCCATTTACTTTTAAGGTAATTATAGATATATATGTTCCTATTACCATTTTCTTAATTGTTTTGGGTTTGTTATTGTAGGTCTTTTCCTTTTCTTTTGTTTCCTGCCTAGAGAAGTTCCTTTAGTATTTGTTGTAAAACTGGTTTGGTGGTGTTGAATTCTCCTAGCTTTTGCTTGTCTGTAAAGGTTTTAATTTCTCTCGAATCTGAATGAGATCCTTGCTGAGTAGAGTAATCTTGGTTGCAGGTTTTTCCCTTTCACAAACCTTTATTCTGTAATAGGGAAGAACAAATCTGATTCCATATTAGATCAGTTTCTTTTACTTTAACCTTTGTATTCTATTGCTTTTGCTTGGAGTTACGAATGGTGCCTACAGCCTGAAATATACAGAATAGCCCATTCTCAAATCTCTGACTTTTAAGAGTGTAACACTTTTGCATTCATATAGAGAAAAATAGGTGTAAAACAGGGAATAACATTTGTCTTGTTGGAATTCTATAGGAACATCGTGACCCCCACCTAAGTGGACAGCTGCAAGAACAAAAGATTCTAGCACCAAGTAGTTTGCAACAACTAACCACAACTCCTCCTCTTTTTAGTATAAAAGAAGCCTGAATTCTGACTTGAGTAAGATGCTTCTTTGGGACAGTAATCCACCATCTTCTTGATCTTCTGGCTCTCTGAATAAAGTCACTATTCCTTGCCCCAACAAATTGTCTCTTAACTTACTGGCAAGTTGTGCAGCTAGCAGTATGAGCTTAGACTTAGTAATAAATTTTGGCAAGCCAGCCAGGACACTTGCTGCTTGTGGTAGCTGGCCCTGATTGGGGAATTTTCAGGTAAGGCCCTAGCAGCTGCTAGGACCACTTGTCCTGAGAATCTTCCTTTCAAAATTCCCTGAAGCAGCACAGGCTGCCCTAGCACTTGGCAGTTAGAGCAAGAAATCAATATCTAGGAGCTGATAGGCTCAATCAGTATGGCAAGTCGCCCTGGTGTGTACAGCAGAAACTTTATTCCTCCAGAATAAGCCAATTTGTTTTGTATTTGAGTGGGGTACCCTGTTGAAAAGAGAAAATAGTTGCTGGACTTTTACCTGATTTGTGAACCAGTTCATTTCTTTCTTTGGATCCAAACCATTTGTGGTTTTTTTGTCTTGTATGTTTGTCTTTAAAAGTTGGGGAATGTTTCAGCTATCCCTAAAGAAAGTCCTCTGGGGCACATTTTGGATAAGTTGTCTGATTACAGCTAAGAACCCATGACTAAGAGAAAGATAATATTTTATTGTAGTAATGTGTACCTGTGTACCACAGTACCTGTTAGGATATCAACAAGGGGTTTATGCAGGGTTATCATGGCACCCTGTGTACCAAGTATTCTCACCCTTGCTTGTTAATTATGCCATTTGTGGTCTCCTGTGTCATTGGTCTAGTCAAGGAATCACTTTGCATGGGGGTTGAATTGATGGTTCTTATGATAAGTAAAACCCCAAGACCAAACCTGGGGGTTTATTTTCTGTTTTGTGTTTGTCCTTTGAGTTTTTCATGTCATTTTGTTTTGGTAACATTTCTCCATTTACAGCCAAATCAGTTTTGTGATACTTAAAGCTTTTACTGATGTCAAATGGAGGAAAGGAACAACGACAACAACAACAACAAAAAAACTTGCCTGTTCTTGTCTGAGAGTGGGACATTCCCAGGGAGAAGAGAAAGTTTTCACTTGTTTCCTAAAGTCACCAAGCCCCCAGTCCAGAATTCAGCCTGTTTGGTTGATGCCAAAGCAAAATGTTTAGAAACGTTAAATTACTATTTATAGATTTACAATAAAGTGCTGAGAAATTATGGCCTTTGAATGGCTCTATGCAATCCTGCAATTATAGCTATTCTGTGAAAAAGCAGAGAAGAATAATAAAATCTCCTATGTACAAGCATTTGTGCTATTACATCATAGAAAATAAGAAAAAGAAGGGAATAAGAGTGAGGATATGTTGCTTCAAACCTTAACTCTTCCAGTTGAGCCAGCTGTCCTGTCCCTCTGGCCTCTATGCCAATATATCCACCCCTTCCACTACTTCCCATTTCTATAGAGCCAGCCCTAATTCCCAACACTGGGGTTCAGGAAGTGTTCAGACTGGTTCCCTCTCTTTATAGAGATCAAATGGTGTTAGTTCCTGGGGTACAGGGACCTGGTCTGGTATTGCCATCTAAGACCTTACAGGGCACTCGGTTTGCACCAGAAGCCACTCCTGGTGCAGGGCAATTTTCCCTCATAAAATTCCCTTTCATTTAAGGGGCCTAAATGAAAACAGTCAGCAGGCTGGGTTTCTATGGATGACACATGACCCTTAATGAGAAGCAAAGGAATTTGAACAAAATTCAAGAACTTCAGCAAAAACCAAATGAAGACCCCTCTGAATTTTTGGAAAGGGTTTATCAGAACTACAGACATTAGACTGATGCAGACACCAAGGCCCCTGAAAATGCTAGAATGGTAAATATGAGAAAATTACAAAAATTAGATGGTGCATTTGGAATGAACCCCTTTCAATTGGTAGATGTTGCTTTTAAAGTATTCAACAAAAGGGAACAACAACAGAAGAAAGAAGATGCAAAAGAGAATGCCACTTTTCTGGCAGTAGCATTGGATTCCCAGAAGGCGAGTAACCTGAAGAGAGGTAAGCTGCCATTGGGGAAGGACAATACACTTACTGTAAGGAGGAAAGACATTAGAAAAAGACTGCCCCAAGCTAAAACATAAGAAGGAAAACAGTAAAAGAAAGGTGGGAGCCTCTCATATGGTAGAAAGAGAGGGACACTCTGATGATGAATGAAGAGACCTAGGGGCTCCCTTGGACTTGAGGTGCCCAATTCCAATTTCCCTACAGGAGTCCCAGGTAACTTTGACAGTGGGGGACAAGTTGATTGACTTTCTAACAGATATGGGTGCAAGATATTCTGTGGTAAACGCCAAGGTGGCACAGAAAACATCTCAATCAATTCTGGTCATGGAAGTTTCTGGAGAAGTACAAAATCATTCATTCTTACAACCTCTAGAATGCCAACTAGGAGGCCTCACTCTGAAACACAGTGTCATATATAAGCCAGAGTGTCCAATCTCTCTTTGGGGCTGAGATCTCCTTTGTAAATTAAATGATCAAGTAACTTTTTTGCCAGAACAGCTTGACATCAGGGCCCCACTGGAGCATGCTTTAAGCCTACAGATGACACACATGGATGCCCCAGAAAAGGAGACAGAGTTCTTTCCCCTTGAGGTCTACAAAAATGTAAGGTCAGAAGTGTGGGCTGAGGGCGGAGATATGGGGATATATGTATGTGTATAGATGATTCACTTTGTTATACAGCAGAAATTAACACACAATTGTAAAGCAATTATACTCCAATAAAGATGTTAAAAAAAAAGAAGTGTGGGCTGATGGCACCCAAGGGAAGGCAAAAATAACCACATGACCAATACAAATCCCATTAAAAAGGGGCCCTGGGACACCTAATCTAAAACAATACCCTCTGAGGCAAGAGGCCCAAAAGAGAACTCAGCCAATTCTTGAAAAGTTTTTGGAAGCAGGACTGATTAAATCCTGCAGGTCCCCTTCCCTACAACACCCCTATTCTCCTGGTCAAAAATCCAAACTCAGCAGAGTATTGCTTCATCCAAGACTTAAAGGCTATTAATGAAGTAGTACAAGACTTGTACCCTGCTCACAACCATTCCAGGAGGTTCTCAGTTTGGGGGCTTGAAAGATGTTTTTTTCTGCATTCTTATTGCAGGGGAATTACAGCAGCTGTTTGCTTTTGAATGGCAAAGCCCAAAAACACAGGTAGTCCAACAATATTGTTGGACAGTCCTGCCTCAAGGATTTAAGAATTCCCCTACCTTGTTTGGGGAGATGTTGGCTAGGGACCTTAGAAACTTAATATTGGATGAAAGACTTTTTATTTCAATATATGGATGATTTGCTACAAAATACTCATTGAGAGAGAGATGTCACCTTACAATGGATTCAAATGTATATAGTGGAACTTAACTTACAAAAGACCATCCAGGGAGTCACTCAGAATTGCATGACTTGTGCAAAAAATAACCCAAAGACTGCTGTTAGACCTTCCCAGATGGGGACTCAACATGGAGGAATCTCTTCCCCCGAGGACTGGCAAATAGACTTTACTCAAATGCCTCAAACTGTAGGAAATTTCAGATACCTGCTAGTGTTGGTGCACACTTTTTCAGGAAAGCTGGAAGCATATCTCACCCAGACAGCAAAAGCTTCCAAAGTGATTAAAACCGTCCTTAAAAAAATTATCCCCCTATTTGGACTGCCTAACACCCTTCAAAGTGGTAACGGGCCTGCTTTTGTCTTTAGCATAATCCAACAAGTGTCTAAAGTATTTCAAATTATATTCATCCTGGAGACCACAATCAACAGGAAAAACCAAGAAAATGAATTATATATTAAAAAGGAATGTCACTAAAATATGTCAAGAGACTAACTTAACTTGGGATACGGCCTTGCCAAGATAAGTTGTCCTGCTATAGATCAGAGAGGTTTCCGGAAGCAGGCTTAAATTAAGCCCCCTCAAAATATTGTGTGGTAGGCCCTTCTAGGTGTCTGCCCAGGTGAGAGAATCTATACATGCTCTAAAAGACCTAGCAGTTGCCAATTATGTTAAAACTTTCAGCGCTATACTGTTCATGAGTTTGCTTCCAATAGGTCTGCCTATCCAACTGAGGTAGCCTTACATCTTTTCTGGCCCAGAGACTGAGTCCTTCTTAAAACCTGGAGAGAACAAAGGCCTGAATATCAGCTGACTGCAAGGTGGACAGGACCGCACGTGGTATTACTTACCACTCACTCATCTGTCAAGTTAACTGGGGTAAAGCCATAGATTCATCACACTCCTGAGAGGCCTGGGGAGCAAGGGGTTTGTGAACCCTTAGAATATTTAAGGTTGCTCTTTAAAAAAGATAAATATCGATATTATAATTTCATTGTAGGTAAAAAAGGGTCAACCTATTTGTTTAATCTTATCCAAATAAATAGCACAGGAATCTAGTGTAATTATGGCACAGTCAGAAAGATAAAATTAATAGATATGTATAGGGAAATGGAAACAAAACCCCAAGTTCAACAAAGTGCAAAGGGGTTTCATCAGGTTCAAGTAATTGTAAATAAAGAAGGAAAGAAGATTGTACTACTGACAAAAGATTCTAAGGAATGTTCCCTGTCCAGAGTTGATTAATTCCATTCCATGATCACCCCTTCATCACCCCCCATTCTGCAGGAAGTAGCTGGAACAGTCGTCACCCCTTTCTCCACAAGACTGTGGAATGGACATTGACAGTGGGGAATTGTAATAGGGAAGAACAAATCTGACTCCATAATAGATCAGTTTCTTTTACTTTAACCTTTATATTCTGTTGCTTTTGCTTCAAATTAAGAATGTTGCCTATAGCCTGAAATATGCAGTATAGCCCATTCTCAAGGGTATAACACTTTTCCATTCATATAAAGAGAAAAAGTTGTAGAACAGAGAATAACATTTGTCCTTTTGGAGATTTACAGGAACATCATGACCCGACCTATGTGGACAGATGCAGGAACAAAAGATTCCAACACCAAGAAATTTGCAACAACCAACCACACCCACTCCCCTTTTTAGTATAAAAGAAACCTGAATTCTGACTTGGGTAAGATGGTTCTTTGGGACACCAGTCCACCATCTTCTCAGTCTGCTGACTTTCTGAATAAAGTCACTATTTCTTGCCTCAATAACTCATTTCTGCATTTATTGCCCTGTCGTGTGGCAAGCAGTATGAGCTTGGACTTGGTAACAATCATCCAAGAAACAGAACTTTTGGGAGTTTAATCTTCTCCTTGTGAAATGTTTTAGACAATCCGCTCTTGATGCTAAACCAAACCAAGAGGCTCTCCCCTCAGGATACTGAGTTCCCTGCCTGCCATCCCAGGCCAACTCAGCAAGTAACCAGACAAAGTTGAATCTCAGGGTCTTAGCACAAGAAGAGGTGGAAACTAGGAGAGGGCTTAACAGGAGAGAGACTGTGGTGGAGGGTAGAAGTCAGGAGGCCACAGAGGAGAGGCTTCTCAGTAAACCATAGGGTTAATGGGAAGTCCCATGATCTGCCATTGGGATCTCCCTTGGGGACACATGGGAGTTGATGGTGTAAAGTCCAGTCCTGATCCTAGTCAGAAGGCAGGAAAAGACTGATGTCCCAGCTCAAACACAGTCAGTCAGAGAGAAGGAATTCTCCCTCCTCAGCCATTTTGTTCTATTCAGGCCTCAAAAGATTGGATGAGCCTTCCGCCCCAACACGGGGGAGGGCAAGCTACTTTACTCAGTCTATGGATTTAAATGTTAATCTCATCCAGAAACACCCCCACAGACACCCCCAGAATCATGTTTAACCAAATATCTGGGCACTCCATGGCCCAGTCAGTTGACACATAAAATTAACCGTCACAAGTGGTAATAGCAACACGCAGGTAACAACAAAAACTCGCTTACAAGCCCCCCCACCCCCAACAAATAAATGTGTGTGTGTGTGTGTGTGTGTGTGTGTGTGTGTACATATGTGTACAGTAGTCTCTTCTTATCCACTGGGGGACACATTTCAAGAACCCAATTGAATGCCTGAAACCATGGATAGTACCAAACCTTGTATATACCAAATGTTTCCTATACATTTATACCTATGATGACGTTTAATTTATAAATTAGGCACAGTAAGAGAATGTTCGAATTGCCAGCGTCACTACTCTTGTGTTTGGGTCCATTATTAAGTAAAATAAAATTTACTTGAACACAAGCACTGCTATACCCTGACAGTCCATCTAATAACTGAGACCACTACTAAGTGACTAAATGTCAGGATTTCATCACACTACTCAGAATGGCCCCAAAATGTAAATGCAAGGGCATTTTAGTGTTTTCTCAGTCAGTCCCTGTATGTTGTGGAGGCTGTACAAGAAAGACCGAGAGGCTTTATAATTTGTTTATGATTCAAATGACTGTTTGTTCATCCAATCATTGTCTCCTCAGTTATAAGGGGAAACTAATTCTAAAATTGTCATCCTTCTTCTGAAAATAGTTTTCTATTCAATGTGACAATCTTTAAATTTAATTTTTATCTCTGTTACTAAAACTGTGGGTATTTGCTTTGCAATATCACAATAGTTTTCCAAATGATGGATTCTAAACTCTTACTAAAAAAAATCTTGAAACTCTCTGGAATGCTATACCATAAGGTCCATGGGTGTACTTTTTTTTTCTTTTTTTTGGTTGTAATATATTTGTTTAAAATGTTGTGTTAGTTTCTGCTGTACAGCAAAGTGAATCAGCTATATGTATATATATATATATCCCCTCCTTTTTGGATTTCCTTCCCATTTAGGTCACCACAAAAGCTGGAGTAACATGGGTGTACTTTTGATCTGTAATAATTTTCTGATGAAACCCGCAGCATGGGCATAGGAAGTTCCTGTTCTGGATCCCAGTGCCACCCCCAGGAGGACCCCTCCTCTCTCCCGGGCCTCTGGTGTTGTGCTGCTGCTCCTGCTACTCCTGCTGCAGTTCACTTCAGCAATGAGACCCTGGCACTTGGCCCCACAGCATCTGGACTGTCCCCGGCATGCACATGTGTGTGCTGGGCGGCTAGGGCAACTGCCCTGGGCCTGAGTATGTTCAGACATGTTGCCACCAAGCATATCTCCTCTGCTCACACATTCCCTGTTGTCCTGTTCTTCACTTAAAACACAAGCTCAGAGATAAAATTATTGATAATTTCAAGCAATGACAGCAGTACATTAAACCAAGCATAGGGACCCTCCTGAGAGTAGACGCACTGTTGCAAGCCCATGAAGCTGCCCCTGCCTCCCTCCACCATTTGAATTTAAAGTGCCAACTGGGCACTGACTATTTGAACATACTTTTGGGGAGTTGTGGGAATTCTGGCATGGCTCACTCTTTGGTTGACCACTCCACTCCTTCCTTGCATAAAAAAAGGGCTGATGCTAGAGTTACACTGACAGCATCACCACACTATCTTGATGGAATTCCAGGTTTTCTCTTTGTCTCACTTAGAGGATCATTACTAGTTTTCTCAGCCCAGACACTCTGGCTCAAACACTGGGGAAGATATTCTCTCCATTGATGCTCAGTTTAATTGCTGTTCTTTTGCAGTCATTTTATCCACATTGTGGCTGAAACTCTTTACGGAGAGAACTTTTATGGAGAGAACTTTCTGAGAGTAAGATACTTTATTCCAGAGAAGAGCTTAATTATAGTAAAAAGAGTAGAGGAAAGGTTGATTTTTAGGGCAACTCTAGGCCAGTCAGTGTTACAAACATAAAATTATAAACATGAATTCTTTTATGTATTTGAATGTCTATATAGTGATCATATTTATGCAAGCATCTTTGCTAATATATGCTCTGCAGCTGAAAAGTTTTATTACACTTGATTGTAAATGTGATACTGTTGTACTATATAAACAAATCTATAAAATTGAGAACACTCAAAAGCATTTCTTTGAATTACCAGATAGTTGCATGACTCTTGGGAACCTATCTTCACTAAAATAAAACATTGGTTCAGAATATTAAGACCAGTGCCACAGAGCTTGCATTTGAGTGAGGGTAAATACACAGTCAGGGAGGAAGGCAGGATTAAAACAGTAAACACTGCAGCACTGACATTTACTCTTGCTGCTGTAGACTAGTTCATGATAATGTCCTTTTACAATAATATCCTGACACTGCCCATGTCAGCATTCAACTGGGTTTGGGGTAACATAAACATTAAATGTCTAGGTCATCACCCTAAAGCAGGAAGACTTTCTGTGATTATCATCCTACATTTCTAAGTAGAAAAGAGCTAATTAATATGAACAGGAAATGGTCATTTGACACAATTCTAACTAGTTCATCTTTTCTCCGTCACTTTATTTTGAAAATTTTCAAACACAGATATGTTGAAAGAATGAGGGGTGAACACTTATGTGACCACCACTCAGGTTCTACTGTTAACATTTTACTACACCTGCTTTTGTATTTATCTATTCGTCCATCCTTCCCTCTATCCATCCATCAGTATACTGCATTTTTTGATGCATTTCAAAATAAGTTACAGACATAACTTCCCTTCACCCTTGAATACTTTGGCATGCGTATCATGGACTTAACTTCAATATTTGTTATCTGTTTTATATTGTTTGTGGTTAAAAGCACAAATCTTAAGTGGACCACTTAATGTTTTCACAAATGCACACACTTGTATAACCCAAATCCCTATCAACATATAGAACTTTGCATCCCTCCAGAAGATTCCCTCATAACTTTTCCCAGTCACTTCCAGCCACCTCCAACCTACCAGTAGGGTCACTGTTCTGATCATTTCCACCATAGATTAGTTTTGCCTATTGACTAGTTCATTTTCATCTTTCTTGTGCAATTGAATAAATAGAATTTTAAAGATTTTGCTATCAAACCAGTGAAACTCTAGTATTTCAGTGGATTCTCATTTATTTTTTTAATATTTAAAGACAATTTCTAATAATAATAAAGAAAAGCCCTCACCAAAAATGTCAGTAAAAATCTCTGATGTGTTTGAGGAAAGTGCAGCCTCTTAAAGGAGACAGAACTTGCCAAAAGGAAGCAGGATTTATAGTGTCCCTCGAGGTAGCTCGATTGTTGAGGAGAGAAAAAAAGCAAATTCATATGTTGACTATTTCCTTAGGGAAAATCAAAGCAACTCTATCTCCTCATTTATCCATGACTTGATGGTGTTTTCTTTCCCTCACATCACAGGGCAGCAGAGTATTTTTCTTCCCACGAGCTCTGCTTGAGCTCTTCTTCCCTGTTTTATTTTCAGAAGGCACTTGCCAGAGACAACAGGGCTCTCTGCAGGCTGCATGATTTAATCAGCAAGAGTGAGATGTTCCAGAATCCAGTGGCTTCTGGGGCCCTGCCTCTTGGAGAACACAGAGGAGTTACCATAGATCATTTCCAGTGGCCTGCCCTGGCAAGCCCAAAAAAGAAACACAGTGGGAAAGTGGCAAAATACGTGTGCCTCACCTCTCTCTTCTGTTGTTTTTGCTCATCAAGTCAATTGAAATTGGAACACTGTGTTCCCCAAAACCCCAGACTGTTATGGCCATGTACAGCAGAGCTCCCACACTTTAATCCATCCTTATCTTACCATAGACTACAAATATTAATTCACTCATTCACTCATTTATTCAAGTTGTTCATTCCTAGTATTGGTTGTCTTCTCCTCCAAAATGGTCTTTCCATTTCCTTTCTACTGAGATGCAAACCAGAATTCTGGAATTACCCCAACACATTCCTCCACCACTGCAGCCAACCTCTGACTGGCTTCTGTCTGTTTTCCCTCCCCAATATTTGTAGAATATGTTTGTCTCCATTCATTCATGAAATAAGTATCTTTGAGCATCTGTATGTCCCAGGTGTCTTCTGTGCAACAGGGATACAGGATAGAGTGACCCATGAAAAAGAACAGGCTTCTGCCCTCCTGGAGATTCCATTCTAGGGAGGATAAACACCCACAGAAACAATAAACACGTTGACATTTCAGATAATGCTAAGTGCTGTGAGTCAAAAAAATCAAAGCACTGTGTGAAAAAGAGAGAGCAATAATTTAGAGTGCGGTCATGGGAAGCTTGTTTGAGATGAAGGTATTGGAACTAAGACTTGAATAATGAGAAGAGATGGTCATGTGCTGGTCTGGTTGGGACTTTCAGGCAAAGGGGGTAGGAATTGGCAATTACACCTCACTTTTATCTACCATCATCTCTTACTTGGCCCAACTAACAGGTCTACTGTGATGTATGGATGCTCTGATATATTATGTCTTTCACACTGAGCTTTCTGAAATGTAAACCATATACCATCAATTTCCCTGTCTTCTTGTCATTCCCATCAAAATGCCCCATAGCTCTTTGTTGCTATTGCTCTTAGGGGGAAACAGTCCTTAACTTGACAACAGGCAACCAGAACATCCAGGGCCAGTCCTTGCATTCCTCTCTAGCTCAATGTCACACAACAACTTCCTGGTCCCACTAGCCTTCTTTCAGTCTTCCAGTCCATTATGCTTGCACAGATGACATCCTCCCAAGGTCAGAGGGGTCCATTCCTCCTCTATTTTCGGAGTTAATTCAATTTCATCCTCTAGGTTCCAAATTATTCATCACTACCCCCAGGAAAGCCTTTCCTGACCTGTTTTTTAAAACCAAATGCCCAAATTACATGCTTTTAGCGAACACTAGTCTCGCATTTATAGCACTTCTCACTCTGGTAATTTTCCATATAAGTTAGGATTATTTGACTTATGTCTGTATATAAGATTCTAAGTTTATAAAAGGACCCTCCCTGGAACAGTACTAGAACAGAGCTGTTTAAATTGTTAAATTGATTAGTCATGAATATCATAATTAATCATGAATAACTTCTATGAATTTGAAAGTCGTCAGCATAGAGAAGGCAATTCAAGTCATCAGAAAGGAGGAGATCACCCTGGAAGATGATAGGCAGAATAAGTCCTGGGCACCTGTGCCATGGACAAGTCTACATTTAAAGAACCAAAGGAAAAAGAGAGTTACCCAAGGAAACAGAAGTGGAGCAGCCAGAGAAGCAGGATGAAAATGGAGAGCTCTGCCTCCCACAGCAGGAAAGGAACTCTCCTAGTCCATTCGGGCTACTGTAACAGAGTATCAGAGGCTTATAAACAGCAGAAATTTGCTTCTCACAGTTCTGGAGGCTGGGAAGTCCCAGATCAAGGCAAATGATTCAGTGTCTGATGAGAGCTCTCTTTCTGGTTCATAAAGGGTCACCTGCTCATTGTGTCCTCATGAAGCAGAAGGAGCAAGAGAGCTCAGTGGGGTCTCTTTATGAGGGCACTAATCCCATTATGAGGGCTCCACCCTCAAGACCTAGTCACCTCTTAAAGGTCACCACCTCTGAATACCATCACTTTGTGTCTAGGTTTCAACATACAAATTTGGGGTAGACACAAATGCTCAGTCTAGAGCAGAGAGTGTGCTGAAGTAGAGAGAGACCAACTCTATGGAATGCTATTGTTTATGGCAATGTTTTAGGAAATACAGAATCAGAGGAAAAGAACATGAATGAAAATAAGACATATACACACACATGCACATACCCAATGTTTGGAAATGTCTTGGAAGACTTTCTAAGTACCTAAGTAAACTGTGTGTGTGAGTGTGTGTATGTGTGTGTGTGTGTGTGTGTGTGTCTGTTTGGAAGAGGAAGTTGATGAACATTATTAAATAATTTTCAGGTCTCTGAATTGTATGCTTTATCCCCTGATAAAAGAAGATGGGTTTTTGTTTTGCTTTGTTTTTTAATTTTTTTTTTTTTTAGATTTTTGTGATTGCATTGTTCTAACAAAGTGTGCATTTTTGCAAATATAATAAGTTATATTAAATAATCTTAAAGGAACTGTAAAATAGAACTGAATAAAAGTCAAGTAAGTTATTAACTAATAAAAGGGGTGTTTTTTAAAGCCCAAAACATATAAGATACACATAAGAGGGTCTTTGGTAAATATTTTGAAAATAAGTTTTATCTCCTGCAGAAATTATTTTTTGTATTTAATGTAGAGCAAGAAATCTGATTTTCTTTAAAATTTGCAAACAGTTTTCATGACACAGCAGCTTGGTGGGTTGAAACAATCATAGATGGTGTGTAGAAATGGTATTTCTCTGGCTCTGCCCACAGACTCTCTGAAGGAGCATTACTGCCCATTAGGTAGTTCTGAATGAGTCCTTGTGGTTATCTGCCAGTGACCAATGAAGACACCAGGGCCAGTGTTAGCTGCTTGATGTTTTCAGCAAAATCAGCATTTCTATGTTCCCCCAACCCCTTTCCTACTGCTCTCAACAGCCCTTTCAAGGCTGCAGGCACCAGTTCACTGCTGTCGGTATTCAGAAAGATTTGATAAAAAGAGATATTTTGTTTTCAATCAATCACTCTTTCATTGAATTGATCACACTGGAAACAATCCATGCTTGGGCTGGAAAGCAATCTAAGCAAAAGATACCTTTTCTGTACTCCAGATGACAACCTCCAACCCTCACTTGCCAAGTCAAATCATAATATAATCTTCTTTGAAACCAATATCTCAGGTAGTAAAGACCTTCCAAAACAAATTTCTTCATGAATCTGGGGCAAACAACCCCTGACCTGATCCTGAATCACAATCCTGATCCTGAACTTGTGAAACTGGCTTTAGTTGGAGATAAGTCCCCAAAACTAGCCCATGAAACATACATTGATCAGAAATCAGAAGTTTATGCAAATGAGTCCAGTGTGGGTAGCTGGCTACAGACTGAAGTGACAAGAGTTTACTATGTTTTTCCCTTCTACCTTCAACAACTTCCCCTGTATCCCTCTAAACTTATTACTACATATTTAGCCATAAACATAAAACAAAGATAAACTAGGATTCTATCATAAAATTTTGCATGTCTCCACATTTAGGTTGGTTGAAGTTACTATTAATTTATCTTTATACATTGATAGGTTATTTTTTGTGAGCCTCTGTGTGAAGATAATAGGCCTGTGCCTTTTGGGGAAGAAAATTTCTCTGAAAGAGAGAGTGGGTAGGAAATAGGAGGAGAAAGGCAGGGAAGTGCTCTGTGTAGGTGATCATTTCTACTGAAATTGCAGAGCTGTAATTATCCATAAGCTGAAATGTTTAGATGGAACATTTTCAGATCATTTCTACAGAACCTCTAGGGCTAGAATTATCTAAAATACTTAAAAATTTAGGTAAAAAAAATTCAGGAAGAAAAAAATGTATCTTTCTTTTGGCATAACTAAGCCTAAGGCTTTTGTCAACCTCACATGCAAGTGTTGTTTAATTACTCTTAGGGAGAAGATGAGGTCAGAAGGCTCTTTATTATAGTTCAGCTTCCTGGGAAGAAGAAGTAAACTCAAGTAAGCAAATGATAAAGGAAAACTCTCAATCTGAAAACAAGGCTAAAGCGAGAACGGTGTTTCTGGTTTGGGATGCACTCTATCAGCGCTACGGGAATTATATAATGTGTCATTGCTGTTCATTATTGGAAGAAACCTAACATTTCCCTAATGGGAAACAATTGCCATGGAGTGGGCTCTGACGCATTTATTTGCACTGAGGAGTGTAGCTGTGTTCACCCTGTAATTACACTGACACAACAAACCTTGGCAAACGTTAGCACAGCAGAGCAACCTTCATTGTCACGGAGTCCTGAGATGTGGGAATACTTGGAGGCACGCAGTGTCTCTCAGAGGCTCTGCTGACCCTCTGCGGTGTCACTTCCATTGCATCTGGGGGACTATGCTCCATCACCGTGTCTTCAACTTTCCTGACAAGCAGAGAACGCAGAGTCACTATTTAAGATAGAGGGAACGAAGCCTCTCCCCAAACCAACCACATGGAAATCTCTAGGAAAGGGCTTAGGAATTTGAATGTGGACATTCTCACTTTTCATCAGTTTAGGAAACACTGAGAGATCCCTGAAGTCCCTTGTCTAACTGTCTATGATGACCTCAGCTAGTCTTTCTCAAAGAAAACAGAGGAGCTGGCATTTGAGGACCATCCAAGGAGCCTTGTCAAAACATGGATTCCTTTTTCTCACAACCCTCAGTTACACTGAAATCTTTGAAGGAGCTGGCTGTATATGTGTTTTGCAGTGACCTCCAGACTAGATCCAGCCTCCCTTGGCAACCTCTCACTTACGACTTTGATGAGAAGGATGCCAGCCCAGGTGCTGCTCATTCAGTCAGCGATTTTCAACAAAGCACCTACCAGTTATTTATTCAGAAAATTTGGTGCTTATTCTGTTCTCTACCCTTACATGTTTCCAGTCAAATAAAACCTCCACGCACATCGTAGAGTTTTAAGCTCTGGAGATAAAACAAGATAATACAAGTTTGGTGACCCCATGACACTTACAGTCCAGTTAAACCAGAATGGCAAGGAAAATGTCTCAAAGTCAAAGCACAGGGTATGTCAGGCAATTAAGAGACATTCCAAAGGGGACTGTGGTTGAGGCTTAAGTAGCAATACAGTCAATAGGTGTCCTGAAGATGGAGACTTCACTCTGCAACTTGAATAAGCCACCGTGGGATCACACAGGGGGGAGAAAGGGGAGGCATAATGTGATGGGGAAACTGCTCTCTTAAGAAAACACAAAAATTAATAAACATGTGGATCATTTATTCCTGGCAAATTTAATTTATTCCCAGTTTTTGTCAAATGTCATACATTTTTTGTTCTGCTTTTGAAATGAAATTTGTGCATGCTTTGCTTGTACAATATTTGAATGTGTGATAATTTGCATTCATGTCTACAACCTTGAGTCACTAGTAAGTGCACAGAAAAAATTATCCATCTTGAGAACTGAAAAATGCACATCCGTATGATGAAAGTAACCATAACAAGTTTGCTCTATTAAAAAAGAGGAAGAAAGAGAAGGAGAAGAAGGAGGAGGAGGAAGAGGAGGAGAAGAAGAAGAAGGAAGAGGAGGAGAAGGGGGACGAGGAAGAAAGAGAAATAATAATAATAGTAATAATAATAATAATGGAGGATTTGAGAATAGATGACTATCTAAAGCACCATCAAAATCAAAAACTGAGGCAGGGAAGAGGAGTCACCTGCCTGATGAATTACATAAGTGAGAACAATGAGGAATAGATTGGTCAAAGGCCATATGAAACTCAGGAGCCTTGAGTAGAGAGGTGTCCCTAGGTTGTTTATTGTGAGAAACTGGGTATGGCACACTCAAACATTTTGCATTTTAATTATACATGGAACCTTCTGGAAGTAAAATCTGGAAGTGAGTGGCAAAATATCTCAGTTTAGGTTAGCAAACTTTAAAGTGTGGTATGTTAAGACTTTATTTGGTCCATTCCCTAAAAGAAGTGTGGGAAGCAGGAGGGGGTCACCCCCAACAAGACCTGGACACCACAATGGAGGGATTCCTGGCGATCTCAAGATGCTAGTAACAGGAAAGCAGAAAGTTGGGAGGCAGGCTCAAATGTGAAGGCTGCAAGGAGGCCTCTCTTCTCTCAGTTCTTTGCCATAAGTGATAAGCAAACACTGGCCTCATCAATAGCTGCCCCTGTCCCCAGATATCAGTCTTATACTCAGTTATCCACAGTGTCCTTCATTTGTGGTGGGGGAAACTCTTCCAAGTGAAATAACATACCACGCTTGCCTCCATGTGGGAAATATTTTAAATATACCCACTACTGTAAGCTTGTAAGGAAATTGGCATATAATTGGTTATAAAGATTATTGCATAGCCATATGATAGCACACTATGTTGTTATTAAAGCCAGTTATTTTTACTGTCATTAAAAGATTTTCTCAGTTAAAAGTTAAAAAAAGCAGAAGTATGCAATAGAATAAAAGATCTTTTTTTTTTAGCATCTTTGAGTATAATTGCTTTACAATGTTGTGTTAATTTCTGCTGTATAAAAAAGTGAATCAGCTATACGTATACATATATCCTCATATCTCTTACCTCTTGTGTCTCCCTCACACCCTCCCTATCCCACCCCTCTAGGTGGTCACAAAGCACCGAGCTGATCTCCCTGTGCTATGTGGTTGCTTCCCACTAGCTATCTATTTTACATTTGGTAGTGTATATATGTCCATGCCACTCTCTCACTTCGTCCCAGCTTACCCTTCCCCCTCCCCATGTCCTCAAGTCCATGCTCTACGTCTGCATCTTTATTTCTTTCCTGCCCTTAGGTTCTTCAGAACCTTTATTTTTTTTTAGATTCCATATATATGTGTTAGCATACAGTATTTGTTTTTCTCTTTCTGACTTACTTCACTCTTTATGACAGTCTCTGAGTCCATCCACCTCACTACAAATAACTCAATTTTGTTTCTTTTTATGGCTGAGTAATATTCCATTGTATATATGTGCCATATCTTCTTTATCCATTCATCTGTCGATGGGAACCCAAACAAGAATGAGGGAAAGGGAATGGATCTACGTCCAAATGAGTATGATCTGAAAGGACTTCCTTATATTATACAGAAATCTTAGAACATGACACTTCCTATATATTATTTACAACTATTCTTCTTAGCATAAGCTGGATATTATTTCTGTTTTTCATAGTTCTCTGTGGGAGTCTGCAGGTAAGACATTGAATCTTTAGCAGACATTTATAATGTAGTCTGATTGGCCTGCCATCCTCCCTATGATGGAGCTCCCTGGGACAGGGACTTAGTCAAGGGTTCCATTGCTGGAGTTCACGGTCAGTCCTGCCCTGATACCCATCACACACACCTTCCAAAAAGTCACCACCCTGTGTAAAATCATTCTGTAAAACCTACAGAACAAATGTGAAAATGGGGTTAGTAGCACATCACTCAACAACTTTGTGACTAAAAAAAAGAGATAAGAACCTAATAAAAATAGTCCCACAGTTTTTGCATGTAATGTGCTTAAAAAACACAGCAATAAGTGTGGCACCTTACCTTGAAAAAGACTTACTTGCTGTGGCAGTATTGTTTCAGAACCCCGTGTGCAGAGGAAGAGAACAAAATTAGAGATAGAAAAAGGGTGAGAGAAAAGAACAAAGAGCAATAGAAAAAAAGAACCAGAGGCTGACTGCAAACCGGGCTGGGTGACTGGATTGGGATGAGGGGCAGAGAGGCATGCACCCTGTGTTCCTGCACACCGTGGTTGGCTGGGGGCAGTTTTCCGTGACCACCTGGAGCTTGTTGCAGACAAAGTCACCTAAAAAGCAGTTAAGAAGTTTGGAGGTGCTCAGTTGCTGCCAAATACGTCAATTCTGTTGGCACACATTTGGAGAGGGGAGACCAAGAAGACCCATCAGGGGAGCTGGGCTGCAGTCTGCAAGAGTGAAGCCCATCCAAGGGCACATTCCTGAGCAAATTACCTGTAGGATCTGAAGGGGGTGGGGTTCATGCAGGACTGCCCTGCCAGGGGCCTGCACCATGGGGTGTTTGCCCACCCAGTGCCTGCCCTATTTGGCTGAAGGGCATTTCTGGCTGCTAGGAGGGAGGCTGAGGGCTGGGCGCAAGCAGACCCCAGGGCTGAGGTGACTGCCCAGGGATGAGGACAAGACCCCAGGAGCCTGTTTCAGTCAAAGGGAAGCAATACCCAATGAGGACACACTCATCCCATAGCACAGTTTTGTTTCCAGTTGGCTCTCTTGGATTACAATGATAGGGACTGCTTCACAGCCCAGGATGCTGTGCACTTTCAACAATTAAGCCTTCCATGGCCCCGGGCTGGTGCCTGCTCCCTCCCCACCCACGGCCCATCTGACTACCCTTTCCAAGAAGCATGCTGATTATCCTTCCCAGTTACAGTTACTCTTTAAACTGACATTTGTGAAGTTCTATGAATTTTTAGTTTAAATGTGAATAATGTTTCAGTTCTAACCCTGGCAGATTCAGCTATAATTTGAAAGAATTGTGTTCCATTAAAATGGAGAGCACACTGGGGTTCCTTTCAAGAATTTGCATTAAATAACGGAGAGTGCTTTTTCAGAACTCTTCCAGCTGCTTAAATATTAGAATTCAAGAGCAGTAAAGGAATGTATAAAGATGAAAGCACCTAGTTTACATGAAATAAAACTTTTCTTAAAATTCCTTGAGTATTTTTAAAGGAAGTAAAGGGCTTTTTAAAAAACTCCTTCCCTGGCATCTTCAATTCCCACAACTTTCCCTCCCATTGCCTCAATTCTCTACTAAAACAGAAATTGCACACTTATTCTACCAGCATATCCCTCATTAAATGAAACAAATGCTGCTGAAAACTTTAGCATTACTTACATAGAGAGATGGACTTGAAAGAGTTCTCTCCACAAAATAATAATTTGAAAAGATACATGCACCCCTATGTTCATAGCAGCACTATTCACAATAGCCAAGACGTGGAAACAACCTAAATGTCCATTGACAGATGAATGGATACTGAAGATGTGGTACATATATACAATGGATATATGTGGTACATATATACAACTACTCAGCCATAAAAAAGAACAAAATAATGCCACTTGCAGCAACATGGATGCAACTGGAGATTATCATGCTAAGTGAGGTAAGTCAGAAAGAGAAAGACAAATACCATATGATATCACTTATATATGGAATCTAAAGTATGGTACAAATGAACCTATCTAGGAAACAGAAACAGACTCACAGACATAGAGAACAGACTTGTGGTTGCCAAAGGGTGGGGGGTGGGGGAGGGATAGATTGGGAGTTTGGGGTTAGCAGATGCAAACTATTATCTATAGAATGGATAAACAATAAGGTCCCACTGTATAACACAGGGAATTATATTCAATCTCCTGGGATAAAACATAATGGAAAAGAATGTGAAAAGTATGTGTGTGTGTGTGTATGTGTGTATATATATATATATATATATATATATACACACACATATATATGAAACAATCACTTTGCTATATAGTAGAAATTAACACACTGTAAATCAACTATACTTCAATGAAAATAAATAAATAAAACAGTCCTATTGAAATGCCATTTGAGTGAGTTCAGGACTATTACTTAGCATGTGTATAAAACTTGAAATCAACCCCAGAGGGCTGAGGCAATGATGTGAACTGCACTACTACAGTCTGACTCAGCTGGAACTTACAGTTCAGAAGCTCCTGGCTCTGCCAGAGCCCTGTTAATGGAGCACTTGAGATGATCAGCAGAGACTCCAATTATCGTGGGAGCTCGGGAAATGCTGAACTAGTTCAACACCACCGAGTACCTCAAGTCTGTGAGCTGAAAACCAGTTTGCATTGCAATCCAAGTTGCAAGAATTATTAATGGTGAAGCACAAAAAGTTCCTCCCTCTAGTTTTTTTTATCTATCTGAATTTGGGGATATTTCATAATGGCTCAATATTACAGACAAAAGACCTAAAGAAATTGAACAATGCCTTTAAAATGAATAAGTTTTTCCACAAGTGAAAATATAAACATAAAATGTAGCCTAGAGCAGTCAGCTGAGTCCCTGGTTGTTTATGTTTGAAGATGTGAACTATAAGGTAAAGGGAACAAGCAAAAGGAGAAGCAGGATCTGGGAGCCCATTTCTGCAGATGCCTGGGTTGCAGGGGCCTTTGTACAAAATGACTCATACAGTGGCCACAGATCTTTCTTTTAGATCCTTTTAAAGGATCTTCCTTTGTTGCATTTACCTTCACAACTTCAGAAGTGCTGTGTTGTTATTTTTACTTGTATAAGTGTTTTAATCATGAGATTTGTCCTCTTTTCTCATTAATGCTAGATGAGGGACATTTCTTATTCCAGAACTAAATTCAAGGGTGCACCCCACATGATGAATAAACAGCCTTTCAAATGGACCCTGGTTTTTGCTGTAGACTTAAACATGTTTCAGTAATACAGATGAGAGCACAGGGAGTGTTTATGCTACACCAATCCTCCCATTAACTGCTGGGACAGGCTGATGTGAGGTTCCCAGGAAGACCAGGCAGAGATAAGTCTGCAGGCAAGAAACCCAACCAGTAAAGAAAAGATTTGTGCAGGAGAGGTCAGGAGTAATTGGTTAGAGCTTCTTAACCATAGTGGTGTTGCCTTTTATAACTTAAATAGCCTTCTCTCTTTTTTTTCTTAAGTTAATCTAGCTATGTATTTGTCAGTTTTGTTGATCTTTTTAGAGAACTAACTCTTGGTTTTGTTGATTTTCTCTAATGCTTTTTCTAGTCTCTATTTTATCTCTACACTAATCTTTATTATTTCCTTCACTCTAGTGGCTTTGGGTTTAGCTTCTTTTTCTAGTTCCTTAAGGTAGGGGTCCCCAACTCCCGGGCCATGGACCAGTACCACTCCGTGGCCTGTTTGGAACCAGGACACACAGCAGGAGATGAGGGGTGGGCGAGTGAGCAAAGCTTCATCTGCTGCTCCCCATCACTCTTCATCTCTCGCATTACCACCTGAACCATCCCTCCCTCCCCCCAACCTCGTCTGTGGAAAAATTGTCTTCCACAAAACAGGTCCCTGGTGCCAAAACTGTTGGGGACTGCTGCCTTAAGGTGTAAAGTTAGATTGTTTAAATCATGAAGTCTTTCTCTTTGTTTTTAACATAAGCATTTACAGCTATAAATTTCCCTCCTGGTACTGCTTTTCCTGCATCCCGTAGGTTGTGGTATGCCATTTTCATTTTCATTTGTCTCAAGATATTTTCTAAGTTCCCTAGTGCTTTCTTTAACCAATTTGCTTTTACAGTGTGTTGCTTAACTTCCACCTATTTGTGGATTTTCTAGTTTTCCTTCTGCTGCTGATTTTCCAGTTTTATTTCTAACTGACTTTTTGGAAAGAACTAATGATCTGGACAAAATATTTTTTTAAAAACCAGAGACTTCTGGTCCAGACAAGATGGTGTGGACCCATTTCTCCCTGCTCCTCCTTGTTAGGCACAATTATAAACCCTGGAAATAGCACAACAGACACCAAAGTAAAACTATGAAATGTGGGAAGAAGAGGGAAAACAGGTTTGTGGCTCCAGGCCTGAAGGAACAGCATAAGCATCTTCTAGGAGGTGAAGGTCACTGAAATTACCAAAGTCTCTGGATACAAAGTTATCATATAAAAATAAATTGTGTTGCTAACAGTCACAGAAAATTAGACAAAGCATGTTTAAATGACAATTGCTACAATATCAAATAAAACTAATCAAATACTTAGACATAAAACCATCTTGAAACTATAAGACTTATACACAAGACCTGACATATCCCAGCCCACACATAGCAGCAGAAAGCCACCTGGGTGGGCATTCCTACCCCATCGAACAACAGTCCATCTGACAACAGGTGGGACCACACCAACAGGGAGTTGGATTGGGAGCCCTGCCAGAAATAATTGCTTTCCACTCTGGACCTGAAACTTCCCTGTTTGCAGAAAGATACCTAGGGGGCAGGTAGAGCCAGGAAAGGGGGCACGGCCAGAGAAAGTGGCCTGATTTGGAAAGCTGCCTTGTCCCCTTGGACCTTGAGACCCTCCTCCATCACCCAGAGACATAGGGACTGCCTGGAGGTTTTGCAACAAGGGGAATATCACTACCCCCATGCTAAGATCCTAGTGGTGATATGCTCTAATTTTGCAAAACATGACTATTTGGGGAAAATAAGTAAAGTATACAAGGAATTTCTATGTATTACTTCTTATAGCTGCATATGAATTTTCTTGAAAAATTCAGTAAAAAACCAGAGAGCAACCAGGATCCAAGATCAAGGAAAGAATGGAGATAAACTATCAAATAACATATTCATCCATTTCAAGTTAGCATGGAATATGTACCCAAATTGACCTTATGCTATGCCAGAAAGCAAGCCTTAAATTTCAAAGATTTGAAATTAGACCAAGTATGACTGAGAGACCACAGTAATGCTGGTTGTCAATAACAAAAAGAAAACTGAAAAATCTCTAAATGTAGCAATGACATTTTACTGATTTTTTAATAAATTTATTTACTTATTTATTTATTTATTTATTTGTTTATGGCTGCATTGGGTCTTCGTTGCAGTGTGTGGGCTTCTCATTGCAGTGGCTTCTCTTTGTTGCAGAGTGCAGGCTCTAGGTGTACAGGCTTCAGCAGTTGTGGTACGCAGGCTCAGCAGTTGTGGCTCATGGGCTCTAGAGCACAGGCTGAGTAGTTGTGGCATATGAGCTTACTTGCTCCATGCCATGTGGGATCTTTCTGGACCACGGCTCGAATCCATGTCCCTTGCATTAGCAGGTGGATTTCTAACCACTGCACCACCAGGGAAGTCCCTAGCAATGACATTTTAAATAGGCAATGAGTCAAAGGAATCATAATAGATGTTAGAATATACTTGTACTAATTAATAATGGAAATACAACAGATCAAATTCATGAAATACTTCTAAAGCTGTGCCTACAGGAAAACAGCTTTAAATATACATATTAGAAAAGAAGAAAGGCTGCAAAATCAATGAGTACTAAGGAATTAAAAAATAATATTTAAAAACAAAGTGAAAAGAATACATTTTAAAATAAGAGCAGAAATCCTGAAATAGAAAGCATATTTAATAGAGAGGGATAAATTTCCCTTCAGAATCTTCAGAAGATTAAAATATTGATAAACTACTGACAATGCTGATCACAGAAAAGAAAGATGACACAATCAATATCAGGAATAAAAAAGGGAACAAAGCTACAGATATAATAGACACTAAAATGATAATCAGAGACTATTATAAAAAAAAATTCATGGCAATAATTTTGGAAAAATTTCTAGAAAAATTCAACTAACTGAAATTCAAGCAAAGACAAGCAGAAATTTTCAATTTTCCTATAATAAAATTCATTCCACAAAGAAAATTTCAGTACCAGAAGCCTTCACCAAGGAACTGTTAAAAAAATATTAATGAAGAAATAACACTAATATCATACATATATTTTTCAGAATGTAGAAAAAGAGAAAAATTCCCAACTTGATTAATGACAACAACATAACCTGCTCACCAACACTTGTACTGATCATTCATTAAAAGAAAGGAAAATTGCAAATCAATCCTTGTCACGAATATAGAGACAATATTCTAAAAATAGTAGCAAACTAAATAAATATATGAAAATGATACTAGATCATAATTGAGTTTTGTTTATTCCAAGAATACAGAGTTGGTTTAACACTGGAAAATAAATCAATGTAAATAACTACATTAACAGAAAAAAGGTGAAAAATCACAATTTTCCCAAGAAATACAGGAAAAGAACTTCATAAAGTCCAGCCGCTAATTATGATTACAGCTCTCAGCTAACATGTAAAACAATGGAGCATCCTTAATGCAAGAAAAGACACAACAAATTTCAACAAACATCACACTTGATAGTAAAACATTAGAAGGTTTCCTCAAAGGCCAGGAGTGAGATAAGAATATTTGTTATCAACAGGCACAGTCAACTTTTTATTTCTTCTGTCCAATGTGATTCACACAAGAAGAAGAAAGAAAAGGTATAAGTATTGGAAAAAAGAAAAGAGACTACCCATGGATGACATGATCGTGTATGCAAAACATCCAAAAGAATCCACAAATAAATTAGGATATCATTCACTGAAATTACCAAAGTCTCTGGGTACAAAGTTATCATAGAAAAATAAATTGTGTTGCTATCAGTCACAGAAAATTAGACAAAGCATGTTTAAATGACAATTGCTACAATATCAAATAAAACTAATCAAATACTTAGGCATAAAACTATCTTGAAACTATAAGACTTATACGTAAAACCTACAAAATAGTATTGAAAATGATATTACTTAAGCAACACCTAAATAAAGAGAAGGATATATTGTGTTGAAGGATAAGAAGAATCAGCACTGTGGCAATGTCAGTTCCCCCCAAAATGAGCCTAAAACTCCAGTGTCAGTCCTATATAAACGCTCCCTGGTTTTGTTTTTGCTTTTTGCAAAAGTTGGCAAGCTCATTCTAAAAAATGTGTATGGAATCCAAAGACCAGGAAAAACCTAAATAATTTTAATTATTTTTTTTTAAAGTGGTGTTTGAGGATTCACACTATCTGATACCAGTATTTATTGTAAAGGCACATTATATTACTTAAAACAAAGCAGTGTGATACTGGCACAAGGATAGATAAATAGTCCAACAAAAAGTCCATAAACAGACCAAAGCATAAATGAGCACTTGAATTTTTTACAGAGGTGACACTATGGAATGTGGGAAATGAAAGTTCTTTAAAGTAAACAGTACTGAGTAAATTGGATATACATATAAGCAAATGAAAATTGTCACTCTACCCCACAGAAAAGTTAATTCTTGATGGATTATAGATCCGAATGTGGAATTTAAATTAAAAGATTTCTGGAAAAAAGCACATTATCTCATGGTACAAAGACAACTCTCAAACAGGATATACTACACTAAGCATATTGGAAAAGATTGATCAATTAGACTTCTTAAAATTTTCTATTTATCCAAAACTATTAAGAAAGAGAAATGACACGTTGCAGAGTGGAAGAAGAAATTTGCAATACATATAAGTGGCAAAAGACTCATATTCAGAATATATTTTTCAAATCATTAAGAAAAAGAGAGATACAGTAGTCCAATTTTTAAGTAATAAATAGGCACTTCACAAAAGAAATAATAATAACCATAAGAAAAGATACTCAAAAATTAAGCCACAATGAAATACCATTATACTCTCACTCAAATGGTAAAATTAAGAAGACTGGAAATACCGAATATAAGTGAGGGTGTGGAACACCTGTAACTCCCGTGTATTGGGAGTGTAAATAGATAAAACCATTTGGAAAGCTGCTGGCAGTATTTGTCAAAGCTAAACATACACATGTCCTGAGGTTCAGCAAATCTACGCCCATGTATCTATTCAACAGAAATTTTACACGTGTTCCAAAGACACAAAAGAAGGGTCGTTTCACTGTTACTTGGAACAATGAATAGTGTAATACTGTAATAGTAAAATTGGGGTGAATCAAATCCTTTCTCAATAACAGAATGGAAACACAAAATGGTACAATCATGAATGGAACATTGTGCATCAGTGGAGATGGGATGAGCTGTGCTCCGCACAGCATGGGCAGACCTTACAAACATAAAGCTAACAACACAAACCAAACACAAAACACACACTGGATTACCATGTCAAGAGGTCATCAACACCAGGCAAGAGGACTCTGAGGTTCCTGAGGGGAGGAGCTTGGTCCCCCTTGGCAAGGATGGAGGCTCTGTGACTGAATGGCCATGGGAGAGACATCTGGGCTGTGGTGAGGTCCTGCTTCTCCACTCGTGTGCTGAGTACATGCCATGTTCAGAGTACAGTAAGTTAGAATGTTAAACTCCAATAAAGCATTTTGAAAAAGCAGAGTGGAGTAGATTGATGAATAAGGA
Organism: Balaenoptera physalus; assembly: GCF_965194825.1. Classification (NCBI taxonomy): domain Eukaryota; kingdom Metazoa; phylum Chordata; class Mammalia; order Artiodactyla; family Balaenopteridae; genus Balaenoptera; species Balaenoptera physalus. Next base: position 103,160,330 of record NC_138886.1, on the reverse strand, counting down.
ACCCCACTTCTTGATGTTTGACTGCTGACAGCTTCTAAGTCTCACCCCCCCCACCTTACCCTTATACCCACATCTGGTCAGCAGACAAAACAGCCGGATGCTTCCTCCTTTTGAGAGGGCAGGAGATTCAAACCTCAAAAGCCCCTGAATGTGTATGGGAACCCTCTCAAGCCCCAGCCCTAACCACAATAGAGACTCAGTCTGGTTTCTCTTCCTGGCTGTCTCAGACCATTTTGGACCTGCTGGAGAAGCCTGCCCTGCTCTCCTGGAGACCTAATTATGTAAATAATGAAACTTGTACACACTCTTGGTGTACGTGTGTGTGATGTCATCAGTCTTGACACCTGAATCAAATTTTGGGCGGTGTTATGGACTGAATGTTTGTGAACCCCCAAACTCAAATGTTCTTGAAGTCCTAACCTCCACTATGATAGTATTGGTATTTGGGTCTTTATAAAGGAGGTGATTAGGTGTTGTTGCGGCCATGAAGGGACCCTCATGATGGCGTTAGTATCCTTATGAGATCTCTTTCTCCAAGTTCACACACCAAGGAAAAGCCATGTGAAGACACAACCAGAAGTTGGCTATCTGCAAACCAAGAAGAGAGCCCTCAGAAGGGACTATATATATGCCGGTGCCTTAATCTTGGATTTCCAGCCTCCAGAACTGTGAGAAATAAATACCTGTTGTTTAAGCTGACCAGGGTGTGGCATTTGTTATGGTAACGCATGAACTGATTGAAAAGAGAGGGCAATTCTCCTACTTTTACATAGTACCTGCAATAGTTTCTTGAAAGATTTCTAACAAATATTAGAACAAAAAAATCAGTGTACATAACTATTTCCTTCTATCTGGTCATCATATTTATATAAAAGTAATTGGAGGCATGCACACACACACACACATCTGTATACTGTCTGGATACAAAACAGAAACAGTATTTTTTAGAGAACTCGCAAGAAAGTGGGAACTATAGTTAACTCTTAAGGAGTGATAAAATTATTTAGTCACGGTAAAACTTTTTGTAACATTGGCATTTTTCTTTTACTGTGTTTGTTTATTATTTCTCAAGTTAAAAAAAAAAAGCTAAAGAAAAGCAAATACAATTTAGTCCATTCTTAAAAAAGGAAAAGAAAAGGAAAGAGGAAAAGAGGAAGAAATAGTCATTTGCAATTAATAAATAAAAGAGCAAACAAAATGTGTGCAGCAGTCTAGAATACACGGTACACGTAAAACTTTTACTTTTGCAGGTGCTACAAAAAAGGTACCCCACTGAGGTGTTAAACATGCAATGACTCAAGGTGAAAATGAAAATTCTCACATAGCAAATGGCTAATTTTTATCTCTTATTTTCTTCCTTTGGAAAATATATTTTCTAGGATATATACTGTTAATGGTACTACTACTTTCATCCTTCTGTGCACTTGAAAACTCAAATATTGAAGAATCAAATAAAACAAGTATAATCCAGAGAAGTCCTTGAGCTTATCCAGCAGTTTGTTCTTTCATGGAGGACATCTGGGCAGGTTTCTGCTTTGTGATACTATGCTTCATAGTTGAAGTAACCAGCTAATCCAGCTAAGATTTAAACAATGGCTGAAGTTAGTGGAATGATGCTCACTTATTTATGAAATAATGTGGCTAGAACAGATGAACTCCAGGACCACTTCCAGACAAAAGAGTTCAACATCCAAGGAATCCACCTACACAACTGTTTGTCTTTTGCATGTCTCAATACACAAAGCATTAAAAAGTGTTGAACTTAGAATCATTTTGAGATAAAATACTAGAGAATCTTCACAGGGAATTCAGGTGCCATCTCCAGCCATGTCTGGTTCTCTCTCCACTTCACTAAATATACCTTGTTGAATTTAATAGGAGTGTGTCCATCTAAAACTTTGGAGGTCAACTGCCTTAAAAGCAGAAACTAGCTTTATTTTCTTTCTAAATAATTTGGGCAAAGCAACATTTGGAACACTCACATTTGGAAATTAACTTTCTGCCAAACATAGAAGTTCCCAGTTTATTTTCTCAATGCAATTCATTCAGTCAAATAAATCTTATTTATTCAAGGAACAATGTTACATTTGTAGACTATATTCCTAACTAAGGACTCAGTATCAAGTAAATTATAGCTACATGACATCAGTATGTCATGAAAGTTTAAGTGCAGAACTGAAAAATCTCTATGGTAAAATTAGTGGTATTTAATTCCAGTTCAAAAATATAGGATGGAAACATAAAAATACGATTCAGCTACATCATTAGTTTGTTAGGCATTACACTTATAATACTTTATTTTTTTTTAATTTAGAAGGGATTTTCAGAGGTGGTTTGGAATAACTTATATCTTAAAAAAAACCAAAAATATTTTCAAAGACTTTTGAAATGCTGGGGTTTCTTTCCTTATAAATTTACCTATCATGAACGGAGGCATTTATTTATATTATTTCACTGATCAGAGTGGAATGTAGTGAGTACTCCATAATTTACAACTGATGATATAAAAATGGTCTTTCTTTAAAAACTGTATTTTGAAGTCAAAGTAAGTCAACATTTCTGAGAAACAAACAACAACAAAAACCAGAGTGTAAACAATGTGTTTGTGACTACTTTGGCCAATAATCAATAGATTAAAAGAGAAGTGACACTGGCTATTTTCTGGGTCCAGATCTTAAGAGGTGGACAGCTTCTACCTCCCATTCTGGGACTCTCACTCTGAGGAAAGCCAGCTTCAGTGTGAGAAGAAGGTCCACACCAGGGCTGCCATTCTTGGGCCACCAAAGCCCAAACTAGCCATGTGGAAAGCCATCTGACAGCCCCCAACTGTCCCTGTCATCCCAGCTCAGGTATCAACTTCAGTGAAGAGTGAAGAAGTAGCAAAAGCCATCTTAAACATTCCAGATCCAGTGGTAGTCAGTGAAAAGGAGTTAAGGACCCTAGTCATGGATATGACATATGACCACCATCCAGCATCCTAGTCCTGTCCAGCTATTAGAGCCACCCCATGTGAAGCCCCAGGAGACAAGGTGTTCCCACAGGACCTGCCTGAATTCCCACCCACAAAACTGTGAGCATAATAAAAGGGTTAGTTTACACAAGTGATTTTTGGGGAGTTTGTTAAATAGCAGTAGGTAACCGAAGTGAAGAGCTGGGTGGGAAAGGGTGGAGAGTAAGCTGGGTGGGGGCAGACAGAGGAAATTCAACCCAATCATCTTATTGTCCCAGATGAAATTGAAGAGGAATCTGGGTGCCAGAAACTCACATTAATTCCCAATAAAATGACCCAAATGAAAAAAGTCAGCAAGGAAATGATAACATAGCAAAAGAAATGGCAGCAAAAAATCAGCACAGAAAGGGAAAACCTCTTGTCATTTAAGGTGACTACATAATGACCAAGGGAACAAACAGAAAATTCTGGGTTAGCTGGTGTCCTAGTCTTCCCCCTAGCCATAACAAAATGCCACAGACTGAACAGCTTAAAACAACAGACATTGATTTCCCATAGTTCTAGAGGCTGGAAGTTCAAGATATAGGCGTCAGCAAATTTAGTTCCTGGTGAGGATTCTCTTCCTGGCTTGCAGACAGCCACTTTCTTGCCTGGTCCTCACGTGGAGGGGAGATAGAGAGAGAGTTTGGGGTCTCTTGTCTCTTCCTCTTCTTATAAGGACACCAAACCTATAGGATTAGGGCCCCACCCTTACGTCTCATTTAACTTTCGTCACTTTCTTAATGGCCGTATTTCCAAATATAGTCACAAGAGGATTAGAACTTTGACAGACCCCAGCCTGTGTCTGATGAGAAAGAAAAGCCCTTGGCTACAGAGCAGATACAGTCTAGCCTCAGAGGGAGGCTGAAGAAATAGGAAGTAGATTTGAGGAACTCGGCATAAAAGAATACATAGCCCGAGGAACAGAAGTAAATCTCCTCTAATACTTCAACCTAGAAAACAATTTCGTGAGAATGAAGGTGCAGTAAAAAAGAGAGCTTGGAGGCCAATCGGTAATTAACAGAATAATATTTAAAAGGATAATGAAGAGCTAAGGAAACAAACTGAGAACTAAATTTAAAATTGTAAACAGCAAACTAAACATGCCTGAAAATGGAATCAATGACACAAAAAAAGAAAAAGAAAGAAAATAAAGCAATTAAAAGATAATGAAATGAGAAATCCTAAAACACCAAAATTGATCCAAAGTCAGGGCAATTGGAGTCCATGAAAGAGAGAAACAACTACCAAAGAACAAAAAAAATATTTAAAAATAAAAACAAGAAAATATCCTTGAATTAAAGAACTGCATTTATAGAACCAAATCTTTCTGTAACAGAATACTATAACATAACCTGATTAACTTATTGCAATTCATGATTAACAAAGCAAAAATTTCCAATCAGAACAAATTGCTAAGTGGGGGGGAAAAAGCAGGCTATAGTCATGATTCATTGCATTCACATTTCTTTAGTGCAAGAAGACAGAGAAGTAGCTACAGGTTCTGAGGAAAAGGATATGTGACCCCAGAATATTATGCCCACACAAATCATCTGCAATTGGTGAATATTTTTAAAAAAGAAACAACAAATAAGTCTTTGAGAAACAAAACAAATCAAAACAAAAATACAAACATAGCAAAAGAAGAATAATCATACAAGTAGTTACAAGCTCATTACATAATCATAATACAAGCTCATTACAAGTAGTTAATATTTGTTGAGGACCTGTTAAATGTCAGGCTCTGTTTTAATTCTGTTTATTCTCACAACAGCCTTGAGAAGAAAGCACCATTTCTGGTCTCATTTAACTGAAGATGGATAACATACAGAACAGGTTGCTTAGCAGATATTCTATATTTGCCTTGATGATGAAATCAACCAATTAAGACATCAATCAAAATAACCAAGTAAAAAACACAGAAGTTGTAACTAAAAACAAACACACACACGTAGAGCTCTTTAACTTTATACATTTTATACCTTATAAAAGGAACATAACAGCATAAACTCTAGATTAAAAGTTCTACTTGCCCTAGAGAAACTCAAGTGGGAATGAATCCAATTGATATGTTTTACAACCCCCCAAATTAAACTAGAATCCAGGTCAGGCCTTATTATTCAAGTATAGTACATAAATGGATTTAGTTTTATATCTAAAACTTGAGAAATCTCAAGTTATAATACATGGTCAGACTGTTCTCCTTTCTCTTTATGGATTGTCCCCCCAGACCTCAAACATCTAGGGTGACTTCCTTGTTGTTTGTACATGCATTGTACATGGCTGTAAAAATAATTTGTTCCTGCTGTGAGCTCCATTAGGCTGAATGTCAGTGCTTCCCTGAACTGCATGAAATTCTCGTGTAGGTTTGGCCTTTTCTCTAGGACCCAGTACCTATAGAATAATACTGCTTCTAAGTGGCTGCCCTGCACAGTCACAGCTATTTTGGTAAAAATTACCTTAAACCATTAAAACATGTTTCTATATCCTGAAGTTCTGTACGATATTAATAGCTTTTTGTCTATGTCAAAAAGACCTTGTTGTAATAAAATTTTAATAATTATTTAAATATCTGTGGTGAGCATTTAGAATGCTGGAGCAGTTACAGATTTTGCATGAGAAATTACAGCTCAGTGGGTTATCTTGTTAATGCATTCTAGAGATGTGGGGTTTTTTTGTTATCAAAAGAGCAAGCTAAATTGTTATATATGAGTTTTTGTCATGGCAAAGATCCATGTAGTTATTTTATGAAGCTTGGGTGAGTTGATAATTATATTTCACATTATACACATAATATCCTCAAATAGGAATATGTGGAGTGGAGTATTCTCACTAACTTATTTTGATATTTATTCTAAATTACATTTCTATGGATAGTCTCTTAATATTCTAATTTGATTTTTCTCTATCCCTCTTACTTCCAAACTCCTTATAACACACACATGGACACCCATACATACAGGCTCACACACACACATGTGCACACACATACACACACTCACAATTCTGACTTCTCTCAAAATCTAAGGAAGAGTATTTTTTAAAGCATTTCTGAAATGCAAATAATGAGTTCTAATTTACCTTTCTGAGAAGATAGCATGGTTTTGTATTGGTGCTGTCAAACTGTTATAAAAGTGACATCTTCAGAGAACTTTGAGGCTAAAAGAACATAAGCAATCAACTAATCAAGCCTTCCCATTTTACAAATAGGAAAACTAGGTGCCAGAAGCATGCAATTGCCAAAATTAAAAGGGCAAGTCCCTTCCAGAGTGTCGACTGAAAAAATGCACAACCTAAAAGTTGAGAGTTAGGTTTTCTTTGGTGGACAAAGCTGAGGACTTAAGCCCGGGGTGCAGCATCTCATATAACTCGGAAAGACTGCTTTGTAGCAACAAGGAGGGGAGCCAGGATATACAGGAGTTTTTGCAACAGAGACCAGGTAGTCGGAACATCAAAAGATTACTGTTAATTAAAGAAAACCAGACATCTCAAGTTAAGGAATTTAGACCTTTTCTATGTATGGGAAGATGCAAATTCTGGACTCATTGAAATCATTCCTTTGATATGCACCCCAGGTATCCGGGGCCAGTGTCCTGTGCTTCTCATCCTGAGTCTTTTCAGGGTGTACCATTGGAGGTAGCAGCAATGGCTGACTGTTAGATAGGGGGCATCCTGCCTCCATCCTGAGTTCCCTCAGGGCTCACCGTCTGGATGGCCATAATGTGACAGCTTGATGGCTGCAACATCTTTTGTTTACTGATATGGCAAGTGGCATTTTTAGTTCACAAGAACCCGGTACAAAACTCTTGAGAGGGGATTGCCCTTCCAGAGCCATGGATAACTCACATACTACAGGAGAGAAGGTGATTTCATTAGGGATAGCTGGCTTAGGTTTTTCACAATTCTTCATTCAATATAAGGTTGATAATTAGAGAGGAGTCAGATCTTGCAGGTCTGGAAGGCCATACGATGAATTACGCACAGCATATTCTTCATTATAGCCAATGGGCCTTACGAACTCTGGCCCTGGTTATTGGCCCTGGTTACTTTCTACATGAATTTCCAATTCCTTTGCTGCTCATTTTTAAAATTCCAATTCACTGCCTCCCTTGCTTTTCCTTGAAAACATCAATTAAAATCCAATCTCAGAGTGAGAATGTGGAAATATTGGAACACTCATACATTGCTTGTGGTGATATAAAATGGTGCTGCTGCTGTGGAAGACAAACTGGTGGTTTCTCAAGAAGTTATGCATAGAATTACCCTATGACCCAGCAATTCCACTCCTGTTATATATCAAAAAGAATTGAAAATAGGGACTCAGGTACATATACACATGTTTATGGAAGCACTATTTACATTAGCCAAAAGGTAGAAACAACCCAAGTGTCCCTCAAAGGATGAATGGATAAACAAATTGTTGTGTATACATAAAATGCATATCATTCAGCCATAAAAAAATGTAGTACTGATAAATGCTATGGTGTGGATGAACGTCTAAAACATTATACTAAGTTAAAGGATCCAGACACAAGAGGTCACATATTGTATGATTCTTTTTATATGAAATATCCATAATAGAGAAATCCTTAAGAGACAAAACACAGATTGGTGGTTGCCAGGGCTAATGAGAATGAGGAGAAGTGGCTTAGGGGTAGGGAGTTGTATTTTGGAACTAGACAGAGGTGGTAATGCACTGAATTGTGAATATATCAATACTAAATACCACTGATTTGTTCACTACAAAATGGTGAATTTACGTCATGTGAATTTCATCTCAATAAATTATTTCTAAATTTCATTGCAGGCCATTTGCATGGGCCACTCTTACTCTGCTAGCCAAATAGCTGTGGTTTCACTTTATTTAGGTCTCAGCCTAAATGTTATCTAATACTTAGATGACATCTCTGGCTTCTAAAAATAGCATCTCTCTTCACTCTCTTTCTCCCTACCTTACTTTATTTTTCCTAATCACACCTGGATATTACATATATGCATTCATATGCATGTGTCTCTGTGTGTGTGAGTGTGTGTGTGGTCTATCATGGGTTTATATCCTTATTATGTTACTATTTATTATGTATCTATGTTTCCCCAGTTACGTCATGAGAATTTCTTTAATACTTAGTTAATGAAAATGAGGATATTAAAATTTTCCATGCGGTTTTATTATCAGAATTAAGTGAGATAATGCATATACAATGATGACAGAAGGTCTAGGCATGTAGCAGGTACTCAATAATTTATGGCTGTTAACATTAGCACTTACAAAGTAGTCATATGCTCAAGAAGCAGTGAAAGAGAGAAAGTACCTGAGAGGGGGTGGTCACATTATTTGTAGAACCTGAAAGTGATTCTGCGGACTGCAATGGAGGAAAATGTACAGAGAACGGCGGCCCCAAGTCTGTTTCTAGCAGGTGGGAGAGAGAATGTGAACTGAAGAGCAAACATTATTAATAGCTTCTTGCAAAGTGGGAAGGCTTTGAGCACAACTGGAAGCCAAAATAAGGAAAGGGTTATTGGTTTCTCTGGTTGGATAGAGACTTATACAGGTTTGAAGGTAAAACAGTAAAGAGGGGAGCAAAAGGGACCAGAGGTACAAAGTTCCAGAGAAGGCCGAGGTGATGATCCCATACACAATGGACAAGGGAGCAAATGACCTTCAGGCCCAGCACTGACCTCAGGCACTTTTGTAAGTGCTGCCTTACTGAGTTTGAAGTGCCCCAAGAACCATCCTTGGCACATCACATTCAAAGTAAAAGAGCACATTCTCATCACTCTCCCTCTCCAGCCACTCTGGCTCTAACCATGGAGAGAAGGAAGTGAATCCCAGATTATGAATAAGCGCTGTGATTCAGGTACATGGGGGTATCCATCAGGACACTGAGGGCACAGGAGTGAAATTCAATAGATCATATGACTATGTTTCAGAACAAAGGAATTTTTTTCAAATGGAAACTAGGGAAGAGTATTTTTTCAGGCTCAGTGTATTTCAAGTTTTTATGTATTATGTATATCATATATAGTTGCTATAGTGACAATTTTCCAAGGTACACCTCTAGTCCCAACAGTAATCAAGGTTATTTGGCACTTGCTTCATTTATCCCTATTTTGTTCATTTCTTGTTGTTCAAGTGTTTGAAAATAAAACCAAGACTTCTTGTCATTTCACTTCAACCATATTTCACCATATATGTCATAAGACAAAAATTTTTTGAAAAACATGATCTCAATGTTTTTACAACACTTAACAAGATCAATAATAATTTCCCAGTAACATATAATAATGGATCTATATCCAAATATCTCGAATGAAATCATATCAAAAATATCTTTATATATATATACATATATATATATATTTTTTTTTTTTTTTCAAATCTGTACCAAAAACGCCCCACACACTGCCTCTGGTTTAGCCTCTTGATCCTTCTCTAATTGAACTTTTTTCTCATCCCTTTTTAATAAAATTAATTTGTTGAAATAGTTGGGTCAATTATTCTATGAAATATCCTGAATTCTGGATTCGTCAACTTTCCTCAAGTTGACGTTTAAATGTTTCCAGTATCCTTTGTAAAAAGGCTGTAATTGGAAGCTCTAAAGGTTTTATTAGACCCAGACTCAGCACTTCTGTCAAGCATGCCTCCCAGGTGATGGAGTGTGTTTCATGCTGCATCACATTAAGAAGGCACCTAGCCTCTGCTTGTCCACATTCAAGGGATGCCAAGAACCATCAGTGGAGGAGAGTGGTGAGTACCTAGTCTCTTCACTAAAATATTTTCCATCCACCTTTCACCTAGGGCTCTTGTCAGGCTCAGATGATGGTCAGCTAAATGAAAGATTTCCTAAAAGGATGCAAAATGATGACTCTCTACTCATCATTTCTTCCACAATTATTATCTGGAATTCCTCTGTAGAAAAAAACTTTGCTTAATGACTTTGTCTGTCCTGAAATACATTTGTACCAGAAAGACAGAAGTTCTGAATAAGTCTTCAGTAATGACCAATGAGGGTTTTGTTTATTTTTGTTTATTTGTTTATTTCTTTTTGTTTGCTTTTCTATTTTTTAATGTAAAATACTCATGTATTTTTATAGATTGAATGAGTTTGATTCAAGTGAGTCATGATTTCAGTGGAAGCCTACCATGTTGCTCCTCTGCCCATCAACTTTGTATCATGTAACTGTAATTAATCTTACATCATAAAGCTAAAGGAGTTCATCTGTTTTTTAAAAGGTGACATATGTATGTCTACACAAACACTTGCACATAGATGTTTATAGCAGCTTTTTTCATAACTGCCCAAATTTGAAACCAACAAGATATCCTTCTTGTTGGTTTCAAATTTGGGCAGTTATGAATCTTATTTGGGCAGTTTCTGTTGGTGAAAAGACAAACAAACTATGATACACCCAGACAATAGAATATTGTTCAGCACTAGAAAAGAAATGAGCTATCAAGCCATGAAAAGACATGGAGTAAACTTAAATGCATATTACTAAATGAAAGAAGCCAATCTGAAAGACTCCATCCTGTCTGACTCCAATTATATGACATTCTGGAAGAGGCAAAACTATGAAGACAGTAGAAAGTGATTTTCAGGGGTTGTCAGAGGTGATAGAGAGAGATGGATGGATATACAGAGCACAGAGGATTTTTTTTTAACACAATAGACTATTATTTATTTATCATATATAAATTCCTTTATGCAAAATTTTAACCTACTTATCTATCTAATCGATCTTTATACACATATACACAATATTTTTTAAGACTTTGAAGAGCAGTTTTAGGTTCACAGCAAAATTGAGGGGAAGGTACAGAGATTTCCCACATACACCCTGTTTCTACACATGCATAGTCTCCCCCATTATCAACATCACCACAAGAGTGGAATCTTTGTTTAAATTGATGAACCTATGGTGACATACCATAATCATCCAAAGTCCGTAGCTTACATTGGAATTCACTCTTGGTTTTGTACATTTTATGGGTTTGGTCAGCTGCATAATAGCATGTATCCATCAATACAGTAACATACAGAATATTTTCACTTGCCTAAAAATCGTCTGTGCTTCACCTATTCATCTCTCCATACTCACAACCCATGGCAACCACTGATCCTTTTACCATCTGCATAGTTTTGCCTTATCCAGAATGTCATGTGGTTGGAATCATACAATATGAAACCTTTTCAGATTGGCTTCTTTCACTCAGTAATATGCATTTAAGTTTCTTCCATGGCATTTCATGTTTGATAGCTCATTACCTTTTAGTACTGAGTAATAGTCCATTGTCTGGATGTAACCCTATACACTTATCTATTTATCTATTGAAGAACATCTTGGGTGCTTCCAAATTTTAGCAATGATGAATAAAGCTGCTACAAACATCTGTCTGTTTGCAGTAAACGTAAGTTTCAACTTTGGTCATATACCAAGGAGTGCAGTTGCTGAATCTTACGCTAAGAGGGTATTTAGTTTCATAAACAAACAGACAAAAAACCCATCAAACTGTTTTCCAAAGTGACTGTGCCATTTTACATTCCCACTAGCAATGAATGAGAGTTCCCACCACTTCACATTCCTCACCAGCATTAGGGATTGTCAGTGTTCCAGATTTTGGCCATCTGATAGATCGGTAATGGTATTTTCTTTTAATTTGTATTCCTCTCATGAGATATGATGTGGAGTATCTTTTCATATGTTTATTTTCCATCTGTACATCTTCTTTTGTGAAGTGTCTTTTTAGAATTTGGCCCATTTTTATTTTATTCTTTTTTAAAATCTTTATTGGAGTATAATTTCTTTACAATGGTGTGCTGGTTTCTGCTTTATAGCAAAGTGACTCAACTATACATATACATATATCACCATATCTCCTCCCTCTTGCATCTCCCGCCCACACTCCCTATCCCACCCCTCTACGTGGTCACAAAGCACTAAGCTGATCTCCCTGTGCTATGCGGATGCTTCCCGCTAGCTATCTACTTTACATTTCGTAGTCTATATATGTCCATGCCACTCTCTTTGTCCCAGCTTACGCTTCCCACTCCCTGTGTCCTGAAGTCCATTCTCTACGTCTGCATCTTTACTCCTGTCCTGCCCCTAGGTTCTTCAGAACCCTTTTTTTTTTAGATTAAATATATATGTGTTAGTATACGGTATTTGTTTTTCTCTTTCTGACTTGCTTCACTCTGTATGACAGACACTAGGTCCATCCACCTCACTACAAATAACTCAATTTCATTTCTTTTTATGGCTGAGTAATATTCCATTGTATATATGTGCCACATCTTCTTTATCCATTCATCTCTCGATGGACACTTAGGTTGCTTCCATGTCCTCCCTATTGTAAATAGAGCTGCAATGAACATTGAGATACATGACACTTTTTGAATTATGGTTTTCTCAGGGTATATGCCCAGTACTGGAATTGCTGTGTCATACGGTACTTCTATTTTTAGTTTTATAAGGAACCCCCATAATGTTCTCCATAGTGGCTGTATCAATTTACATTCCCACCAACAGTGCAAGTGGGTTCCCTTTTCTCCACACCCTCTCCAGCCTTTATTGTTTGTAGATTTTTTGATGATGGCCATTCTGACTGGTGTGAGATGATACCTCATTGTAGTTCTGATTTGCATTTCTCCAAAGATTAGTGATGTTGAGCATTCTTTCATGTATTTGTTGGCAATCTGTATATCTTCTTTGGAGAAATGTCTATTTAAGTCTTCTGCCCATTTTTGGATTGGGTTGTTTGCTTTTTTGTTACTGAACTGCCTGAGCTGCTTGTAAAATTTGGATATTAATCAACTGTCAGTTGCTTCATTTGCAAAATGTTCTCCCATTCTGAGGGTTGTCTTTTCATCTTGTTTATGGTTTCCTTTGCTGTGCAAAAATGTTTACGTTTCATTAGGTCCCATTTGTTTATTTTTGTTTTTATTTCCTTTTCTCTAGGAGGTGGGTCAAAAAGGATCTTGATGTGATTTATGTCATAGAGTGCTCTGCCTATGTTTTCCTCTAAGAGTTTTATAGTGTCTGGCCTTATATTTAGGTTTTTAATCCATTTTGAGTTTATTTTTGTGTATGGTGTTAGGGAGTGTTCTAATTTCATTCTTTTACATGTAGGTGTCCAGTTTTCCCAGAACCACTTATTGAAGAGGCTGTCGTTTCTCCACTGTATATTCCTGCCTCATTTATCAAAAATAAGGTGACCATATGTGTGTGGGTTTATCTCTGGGCTTTCTATCCTGTTCCATTGATCTATATTTCTGTTTTTGTGCCACTACCACACTGTCTTGATTACTGTAATTTTGTAGTCTAGTCTGAAGTCCGGGAGCCTGATTCCTCCAGCTCCATTTTTCTTTCTCAAAATTGCTTTGGTTATTTGGGGTCTTTTGTGTTTCCATACAAATTGTGCAATTTTTTGTTCTAGTTCTGTGAAAAATGCTATTGGTAGTTTGATAGGGATTGCATTGAATCTGTAGATTGCTTTGTGTAGTATTGTCATTTTCACAATGTTGATTCTTCCCATCCAGGAACATGGTATATCTCTCCATCTGTTTGTATCATCTTTAATTTCTTTCATCAGTGTCTTATAGTTTTCTGCATACAGGTCTTTTGTCTCCTTAGGTAGGTTTATTCCTAGGTATTTTATTATTTTTGTTGCAATGGTAAATGGGAGTGTTTCCTTAATTTCTCTTTCAGATTTTTCATCATTAGTGTATAGGAATGCAAGTGATTTCTGTGCATTAATTTTGTATCCTGCTACTTTACCAAATTCATTGATTAGCTTTAGTAGTTTTCTGGTAGCAGGTTTAGGATTCTCTATGTATAGTATCATGTCATCTGCAAACAGTGACAGCTTTACTTCTTTTCCGATTTGGATTCCTTTTATTTCTTTTTCTTCTCTGATTGCTGTCGCTGAAACTTCCAAAACTATGTTGAATAATAGTGGTGAGAGTGGCCAACCTTGTCTTTTTCTTGATCTTAGTGGAAATGGTTTCAATTTTTCACCATTGAGAACAATGTTGGCTGTGGGTTTGTCATATATGACCTTTACTATGTTGAGGTAAGTTACCTCTATGCCTACTTTCAGGAAGGTTTTTTTTTAATTTTTTTTTAACTTTGGGTTTATTTATTTATTTATTTATTTATTTATTTATTTATGGCTGTGTTGGGTCTTCGTTTCTGTGCGAGGGCTTTCTCTAGTTGCGGCACGTCGGGACCACTCTTAATCACAGTGCGCGGGCTCCTTATTATCGTGGCCTCTCGTTGCAGAACACAGGCTCCAGACGCGCAGGCTCAGTAATTGTGGCTCACGAGCGTAGTTGCTCCACGGCATGTGGGATCCTCCCAGACCAGGGCTCGAACCCATGTCCCCTGCATTGGCAGGCAGATTCTCAACCACTGCGCCACCAGGGAACCCCGGGAAGGTTTTTATCATATATGGTTGTTGAATTTTGTCAAATGTTTTTCTGCATCTATTGAGATGATCATATGGTTTTCCTGCTTCAATTTGTTAATATGGTTTATCACAATGATTGATTTGCGTATATTATAGAATCCTTGCATTCCTGGGATAAACTCCACTTGATCATGGTGTATGATCCTATTAATGTGCTATTGGATTCTGTTTGCTAGTATTTTGCTGAGGATTTTTGCATCTATGTTCATCAGTGATATTGGCCTGTAGTTTTCTTTCTTTGTGTCATCTTTGTCTGGTTTTGGTATCAGAGTGATGGTGGCCTCATAGAATGAGTTTGGGAGTGTTCCTTCCTCTGCTATATTTTGGAGGAGTTTGAGAAAGATTGGTTTTTAGCTCTTCTGTAAATGTTTGATAGAATTCACCTGTGAAGCTGTCTGTTACTGGGCTTTTGTTTCTTGGAAGATTTTAAATCACAGTTTCAATTTCAGTGCTTGTAATTGGTCTGTTTATATTTTCTATTGCTTCCTGGTTCAGTCTCAGAAGGTTGTGCTTTTCTAAGAATTTGTATATTTCTTCCAGGTGGTCCATTTTATTGGCATATAGTTGCTTGTAGTAATCTCTGATGATCCTTTGTATTTCTGCAGTGTCAGTTTTTACTTCTACTTTTTCATTTCTAATTCTATTGATTTGAATCTTCTCCCTTTTCTTCTTAATGAGTCTTGCTAATGGTTAATCAATTTTATTTATCTTCTCAAAGAACCATCTTTTAGTTTTATTGATATTGCTATCATTTCATTCATTTATTTTTCATTTATTTCTGATCTGATCTTCATGATTTCTTTCCTTCTGCTAACTTTGTGGTTTTTGGTTCTTTTTTCTCTAATTGCTTTAGGTATAAGGTTAGGTTGTTTATTTGAGATGTTTCTTGTTTCTTGAGGTAGTATTGTATTGCCCTAAACTTCCCTCTTAGAACTACTTTTGCTGCATCCTACAGATTTTGAGTCTTCATGGTTTCATTGTCTTTTGTGTCTAGGTATTTTTTTATTTCCTCTTTGATTTCCTCAGTGATCTCTTGGTTATTTAGTAGTATATTGTTTACCCTCCATGCATTTGTATTTTTTAACAGATTTTTTCCTGTAATTGATATGTAGTCTCACAGCACTATGATCAGAAAAGATACTTGATAGGATTTCAATTTTCTTAAATTCACTGAGTCTTGATTTGTGACCCCAGATATGATCTATCCTGGAAACTGTTCCATGAGCACTTGAGAAGAAACTGTAATGTGCTGTTTTTGCATGGAATGTCCTAGAAACATCAATTAAGTCCATCTTGTTTAATGTATCATTTAAACCTTGTGTTTCCTTATTTATTTTCATTTTGGATGATCTGTTCATTGGTGAAATTGGGGTGTTAAAGTCCCCTACTATGATTGTGTTACTGTTGATTTCCCCTTTTATAGCTGTAAGCATTTGCCTTATGTATTGAGGTGCTCCTATGTTCGGTGCATAAATATTTACAATTGTTATATCTTCTTCTTGGATTGATCCCTGATCATTATGTAGTGTCCTTCTTTGTCTCTTGGAATAGTCTTTATTTTAAAGTCTATTTTTTCTGATACGAGAATTGCTACTCCAGCTTTCTTTTGATTTCCATTTGCACGGAATATCTTTTTCCGTCCCTTCACTTTCAGTCTGTATGTGTCCCTAGGTCTGAAGTGGGTCTCTTGTAGACAGCATATATATGGTCTTGTTTTTGTATCCATTCAGTTGGTCTATGTCTTTTGGTTGGAGCATTTAATCCATTTACATTTAAGGTAGTTATTGATATGTATGTTCCTATTACTATTTTCTTAATTGTTTTGGGTTTAGTATTGTAGTTCTTTTCCTTCTCTTGTGTTTCCTGCCTAAAGAAGTTCTTTTAGCATTTGTTGTAATGCTAGTTTGGTGGTGCTGAATTCTCTTAGCTTTTGCTTGTCTGTAAAGGTTTTAATTTCTCCATTGAATCTGAATAAGATTCCTGCTGGGTAGAGTAATGCTGGTTGTAGGTTTTTCCCTTTCATCACTTTAAATATGTCCTGCCACTCCCTTCTGGCTTGCAGAGTTTCTGCTGAAAGATCAGCTGTTAACCTTAATGGGATTCCCTTGTATATAATTTTTTTCTTTTCCCTTTCTGTGTTTAATATTTTTTCTTTGTATTTAATTTTTGTTAGTTTGATTATTATATGTCTTGGCATGTTTTTCCTTGGATTTAACCTGTATGGGACTCTCTGCACTTCCTGGGCTTGATTGATTATTTCCTTCCCCATATTAAGGAAGTTTTCAAATATAATCTCTTCAAATATTTTCTCAGTCCCTTTCTTTTTCTCTTCTTCTTCTGGAACCCCTATAATTCGAATGTTGTTGCTTTTAATGTTGTCCCAGATGTCTCTGAGACTGTCCCCAATTCTTTTCATTCTTTTTTCTTTATTCTGCTCTGTGGTAGTTATTTCCACTATTTTATCTTCCAGGTCACTTATCCGTTCTTCTGCCTCAGTTATTCTGCTATTGATTCCTTGTAGAGAACTTTTTATTCCATTTGTTGTGTCGTTCATCATTGTTTGTTTGCCCTTTAGTTCTTTGAAGTCCTTGTTAAATGTTTCTTGTATTTTGTCTATTCTATTTCCATGATTTTACATCATTTTTACGATCATTACCCCGAATTCTTTTTCAGGTAGACTGCCTATTTCCTCTTCATTTGTTTGGTCTGGTACATTTTTGCCTTGTTCCTTCATCTGCTGTGTGTTTCTCTGTCTTCTCATTTTGCTTAACTTACTGTGTTTGGGGTCTCCTTTTCACAGACTGCAGGTTCATTGTTCCCGTTGTTTTTGGTGTCTGCCCCCAGTGGGTAAGGTTCGTTCAATGGATTTGTAGGTTTCCTAGTGGATGGGACTGGTGCCTGTGTTCTGCTGTATGAGACTGGATCTTGTCTTTCTGGTGGGCAAGACCATGTCCGGTAGTGTGTTTTGGGTGTCTGTGACCTTATTATGATTTTAGGCAGCCTCTCTGCTAATGGGTGGGGTTGTGTTCCTGTCTTGCTAGTTGTTTGGCATAGGTTGTTCAACACTGTAGCTTGCTAGTTACTGAGTGGAGCTCGGTCTTAGCATTGAGATGAAGATCTCTGGGAGAGCTTTTGCCTTTTGATATTACATGTAGCCGGGAAGTCTCTGGTGGACCAATGTCCTGAACTCAGCTCCCCACATCAGAGGCACAGGCCTGACACTCGGAGAGAGCAACAAGACCCCAGACCACAGAGGATTTTTAAGGCAGTAGAAATACTCTGTATGACATTGTAATGATGTATATATATCATCATACATTTTTTTGAAACCCATAGAATGTACAACACCAGGAGTGAACCCTAATGCAAAGTATGAACCTTTAGTGATAAAGATGCATCAGTGTATGTTCATAAATCATAACAAATGTACCACTCTGGTGGGAGATGTTAACGATGGGAGAGCCTGTGCATGTGTGGGGGAAGAGGGTATATGGGAAATCTCTATACTTTCTGCTCAAATTTGCTATGAATCTGAAAATGCTCTTTAAGAAAATCTAAAATAGCTAAGGCATGGAAGCAACCTAAATGTCCATTGATAGAGGAAAGGAAAAGGAAGTTGTGGTACATATTTACAATGGAATATTACTCAGCCATTAAAAATGAAGTAATGCCATTTGCAGCAACATGGATGGATCTAGAGATTATCATACTAAGTGAAGTAAGTCAGACAGACAAAGACAAATATCATATGATACCACTTATATGCAGAATCTAAAAAGATGATACAAATGAACTTATTTACAAAACTGAAACAGACTCACAGACTTTGAAAACAGACTTATGGTTACCAAGGTAAAAGGGGGGGGGAGGTATAAATTAGGAGTTTGGGATTAATATATACATGCTACTATATTGAAAATAGATAATCAACAAGGACCTTCTATATAGCACAGGGAAATCTATTCAATATTCTCTAATGACCTTTATGGGAGAAGAATCTGAAAAAGTATGGACATATGTGTATGTATGACTGAATCTCTTTGCTGTACACCTAAAACTAACACAACATTGTACATCAATTATACTCCAATATAAAATTTAAAAAAATTATAAGTCTATTAAAATAACAACAAAAAGTTAACATACAAAATATCTCACCTGACTTCATTTTTAACAGTATTAGTGTGAGAAGTTTATTTTGCATGTAAACTCTACTAGATATCAAAGTCATTATTTTTTCTCTAAGAACTATACTTCAGTTTGTAATGTTCTGACTATAAATAAGCCCAGTGTTCACGTTAAAAAAATAAAAGTTAATGATAAACAGAGACTTCTATTATATTGGAAATATATCAAAGAAATAAATCAAATTATGACATAGCTTTTCTGAGTCTAACAGTGGCAAATAAGATATAAAGACTTTAATTCTAAAGCTAAATCAGTCTTCTCTCAGATGATGCTAAAAGTTAGATTTAGTCACACTCAATGGCTCTTATTGTTGTAGTTTTAAGCCATTGCACTAGTTAAATGACATGTATTCAATAGCAGCAGTGAAACAAATAATATATCATTATCAATGATTTAATGATATCAAATATCATTACCTGGGGATCATATGCCTATTCTCAAAGATATCTCAAAAAGACAATATATCTGAAAGGAACTCGAACTGTGTCATACTAAAAGCTTCTCGATGTTTTTTAGCTTTATATTTTCTGCCTATCATCTCTCTTCTTCCATTTCCTCCTCCTCCTTCCCTCCCTCCCTCCCTCCCATTTATCTTTTTTCTTTCCTTCTTCCCTCCTTCCTCCCTTCTTTCCTTCCTTCCTTCCTCCCCTCATTCTCTTCCTTTTCTTTCCTTTCTTTTTTAGCTCTTTAACTTTTTTTTTTTTCTCCTGCTGAGTTGAGGGAAAATAAAAACAGTTGGGACATTTGCCATAAAATATGTTTTTTTTTTTCTCACAGTCATATCAATCATTTAAATACTCTATGAAGAAACAGTAGGAAGGGCAAAGAGATTTTCAGATATATTTATCTTTCATTTGTCTGTACCTTTAGAGCAATGATTCCTAAAGTCTGAGCCTCATATATGGTGGAACTACAAAGTTATGAGTTGTCCTCAGAACCATTGTCAGCACATGGAATAATAAATATTTTCTGCTGTCTCTCTCTCTCTCTCTCTCTCTCCCTTTATATATATATATATATATATATATATATATATATATATAAGATTGAATGATATAAAATTGTTAATATTCAATTTTTGACCTACATAAATAACAGTTTCATGCAATTAATTCTAATTACACACATGTATTCATGAAAATATATTATTTTTCCAAATATGTGAAAAAGTTGTTGTGATTACTTAAATGCATGTAAGACCTCAGTGAATTTATTGCATCTTTCTTGCTTGAGCAGTTGAGTCAAAAGGAGACCAAAGAGCGGGATGATGTGGCAGGGGTATGTATTAATTTCCTTTGGTGCTGTAACAAATTATCACAATTTTAGTGGCCTAAAACAAAATATATTAATTACATTTATTATCAGTCAAGATATCAGCAGGGTGGTATTCCTTCTGAAGATTCTAGGGGAGAAATAATTTCTTTGCCTTTTCCAGTTTCTAGAGACCTCCTGTATTCTTTGGTGCATGTTTCTTTCTGAGCAATGGATAGTTGAGTCTCACATGGACTTACTCTGACATTCCCTCTATCTACTCCTTCCTCACTTAAGGATTTTTGAATCCACCTGGATAATCCAAAATAATTTCTTTATCTGTAGGTCAGCTGATTAGCAATGGCAATTCCCCCTTTCATGTAACAGAATATAACATATTCACAGGTCTGAGGATTAGGACTTGGACATTTTTGAAGAGCCATTATTCTACTTTTCCTTTTATGGGAGGTCTGACAAAGAAACAGAGATAGATGGGATAAGAGACAGAAACCACAGAACAGGGAAAGGACTTTCACTGACAAAAAACAAAAGAGGGTTTGAACATGTGAGGAAAGAGCAGAACTGAGGGAGGCATTGAAGACAAGGTATGGGGGCTCCTCAGTAGAAAGCTGTCCCTGAGAAGGCAGGGACAGGTGGACCCAGAGCTCAAGCAGAGGGCAAGGCTGGAGTACCCTTAAGCTGCAGGAAAGAGAGGGTAAGTGTATCATATTGTATTGGAGTCAGGGACAGAAAAAGGAAGAAGAGCTTTTCTGTTTCCTCTAGAAAATATTAGATAAAGTCATGGCCTGGGAATGGGAAAGAAAAAAAAATGAACTCATCCAGTCTTTCAGTGTGAGCATAAGTGGTCAGGGAGACATGAGAAGATGACCCACCAAGGTTGCCCTCTCATCTGGGATTGGAGACTGTGGATGGTTTTACTCCAGCCACCAAACCACCAGGTCATACAATGCTTTCCTCAGGTGTGCAGCAGTTGGCCAGAGTGGTATGAAGTTGACAATCTGGAAATCATGCCTTGAGGAAAGACAACAGGGCACCCTCATATCTGTACCTTGGAGGTAGGTAAAGTCATGAATAAATAACAGAAGAGCCGAAGGACTGAAATCTCTGTGAAGTTGGAAACACGTGCCCTGCAAGAGGGGCAGGAGGTGGGACCATTGGAGACTGTGATGCCAAAGCAGTTGGATGTCTGCTGCTCACAAATTCTAGGTTGCAGCCTCGGGAATCGCTGACATGAAGAGGAAGGAAAGGTGATTTGTGTCATCAGCTCCAAGTCTGAGCTTCTGTTTGTATATCTGTGAAATAAGAACAAAAATACATCCCTGCACAACTCGTGGGTAACACATGAGATAATAAAGGTAAGGCAGGGTTTCAGAATGGCATCTTGTAAGACAAACTCAGCCTGCACAATGGATTTGGCTTAGAACTGGAACACTGTTGATAAGCATACATTCTCAAGAAACACCATGCTCTCCAGGACTCCTGGGCACTGCCTAAGACCCTCAGTTTTGTTGGTCTGATAGCCCTGGGCATTACAATTTGGATTCTTAATGAAATAACAGATTCATTGACATTGAGTAAGTAACGGTTGTGGTGTCAAGAAGGATGGTGAGTATAGTCTTAATTGAATAAATAACAAGGAAGACATTTTCCTTGCTAAAAACATGTCCAATTTTTGTATCAGATCCAAATGTATCTAACAAAAGTGCATAGTTGTTAAATGTTTTGTTTTTTTCCTGTGTTAATAAATTCATAGTCAGGATGATCAGTTTATCTCTCAATTCAGGAATTTCTACCTTTCTCTACTAGCAGTTTCTCCCCCCTTAAATCCACACCTAAAGTATTGGTCACTGCAAGTGGGCAAACTAAGACAAAGGAAAAGCTGGTACAGGGAAGCATCCAGATTTTTCTTTTAATCAAAGATATCATCCTTTGAGATTAGCCATGAGTTGATAACTGTTGAAGTTGGGTAACACGTATGTGGTAGTTCATTACACTCTACTTTTGTGTCTGGGAGTACCATGATAAAAATGTATTTGTCCTTTACTCTGCAAGACAGTGCACCTGTGTATCCACTCGCAGCTGAGAAGTTCCACATCAGGCCAGCTCCTCTGAGCCCAAATTCCATCTATGGACTGACACCTAAATCCACTATTGCAGAACTGTCACTGCTGGCGGCTCTAAGACTACATTAACATAAGGTCATTGTTCCAAAGAGAATTGCATTGCATCTTACCTGACAGTGTTTGTCCTTGGGGAAGTGAGTCATCTCTGAAACTGTTTTCTCTTCTATGTAGAGGAAGTAATAAGTGATACCTACCCCTTCCATTGATGATATGCATGTTGAAGATAATGTGTGCAAAGCCCCTGGCACTTAGGTGCTTGTTAAGTGGTAACTACTATCTCTACAGCCTCTACCATAACCTATGTACTTGTGCTTGCCTAGCTTCCAAGTCGCAACAATTTTGTCACACTGATGCTGTTCTATTTGAGGCTGTGTTTCTGTGAGTTCTTAAGACATTTCTCTTGCCTTCCCAGCTTCTGATCACATAGACTTAATATATGACAGCTGCTTGGAAGCCTATTTATGATTCAAATGTCCTTTGAAATTCGTTTCATTTGGCACCAACTTTAAACCATTGGTCATCTGATGTCCTGGAAATGTAGCCATAGAGACAGGTGCTATCAGATCTAGAATGGACTGGACTTTTTTTCATAGGAAATACCTCAGAACTCACTTGTTTTGAATCAGTTTTTATTTCAAATTTTGTCTTTAGACATTTCATCTTTATGATAAAAATGGATTTCAGGTTATATAGTCTTAAGAATATGCTGGGCAGAAATAACAGACCTGTCTTTGCAATGATAATTATTGACTCAAAGGTGGAAGTCATATTCTTTCAAATGATTTCTTCATGGTCCAAAATCCTGGCTTCCCAAGTTGAACTTAGTGGGTTCAATTTCTGATTTTGAATCTCACTAGCTTTGTGACCTGAGGCCAGTTACTAAGTGTCCGTCGGTACCAGGTTTCTCGTTCGTAAAACAGGGATAATTCATGTCTTTCTTGCTATTATACTGGTATGCTCTTATCATATCTTCCTTTCTATTATGAGAATTAAAGTTATCATCGTATTTGAGAGCAATGTATATAACACTAAAGCTTAGTTTTCTGCTTTTTTCCCTTGCAGGGAATTGTTTGTGGTGTTTTATCAATATCCTTAGAATTGTCAGTACTATTACAGGTTTTCTCCACAATGTCTTGCCAATTTGCAGGATATCTTCTTGTAGGCTTATGCCCACTCTATTTTTTTTTTTTTTTTTTTTTTTTGCAAAACGTTCTACGATAAAGTGTGAAGAAAAAGTCTTCCTGATTTTTTTAAAAGTGATATTGAGTTCTAGGGGATAATATGCATGAAAGGCTATGAATAATTCAACATTATCAGGAAAAGGTCACCATTATGTTCCTCTGCCACAATTTCCTCCAACTTCACCTTAATGCATGACTTTGTCTCATTTAAATGTATGCTCTAATTGGATAAATACTTCTCAGTAAATCTTCGATGCTCTTGCACATGAGGAATGAATCTGGTCCAGTTGGTCCACAAGGAGGCACTAGGTCAGGAGATTGGAAGAGGTCTGCTCTGTCTTCACTAGCTCCCCACCCTCAGTAACTCGTCAACATGAGTCTTAGCTGTTCAAGGACAGGATGCTGCTGCTGTGCTCAGTGCAACCACACTCACTCTTTTATTCCAGGCTCTTCAGCTATATTTCCAGGTCTCCATCTGAAACTCCCAAATTCATCACGTCTTCCGAGGTTCCAAGTTGGGCACAGTATTTCAGTGCCTCTGACTATGTGATGAGCAAAAGGGAAATTCAGCTCATTGTTGAGAACCATGCACTGCTGTCCTGGGGCTGCCATAACAAAGTATTAAAAACAGGGCTGCTTAAACAACAGAAATGTATTGTTTCACAGCTCTGGAGGCTGGAAGTCTGAAGTCAAGGTGTCTGCAGGATTGGTTCCTTCTGAGGTCTCTGAGAGATAATCTGTCCTGGGTCTCTCTCCAAGCTTCTGGTAGTTTCTGACAATCTTCAGTATCCATTGGCTTATAGAAGTGTTACCTGATCTCTGCCTTCCCCTTCCCATGGCATTCTCCCTGTGTGTCTTTCTCTGCATCCAAATTTCCCCCTTTCTTAAGGAACACCAGTCATATTGGATTAAGGCTCACCTTAATGACCTCATCTTAACTTGACTACATCCATTGGCAAAGACCCTATGTCCAAATAAAGTCACATTCACAGGTACTGAGGGTTAGGACTTCAACATATTTAAGGTGACACATTTCATCTCATAACGGACTACTTCATCCTTGTTCTTTGTGGCCAAGACAGTTGTCCTTTTCTTTCCCCTTTATAAAGAAGACTCTCAATATGTGGGGCCCACAAGACACAAGCTCAAATGCCAGTTCTCCCATCTGCACAGAAGAAGGAGCAGCTGGAGGCAAATTTCACAGTCTCTATAGGTGACTCATTATCTCCGGGAACAGGTCTCCCGCTCTCACTAGTTAGAAATTTGGCCAAAGGAAGGGGCTGCAATTTGCTAAAATAATTACCAGAGCTGTGGATGAATGACTCATTTTTTAGGTCATGCAATTCAAAGATGTTAATGTATCTTTACTTTTTGAACATCATCAAATCACCAGCTTTATTCTGAAAATATATATTAAACTATATTCTGCTGACTGTATTTATACAACTGCTAATTTTCCATTGTATAGCATATGGAAAGTATGTGTAAGAAATGTTTCTTTTGGAATTCATGTATTTTAAAAATGTAGACAGTGTCAATTCCACACCAAGTGTCAGTCAATAAGCAAATACTTAGGAGATGCAGGGCATAGTTAGACACCCCACAGAGATCATCTCTGGAATTCTTAGCACAACTCTGCAAAGTGGATAGCATTGGGCCATTTTATAGTCAATGAAAAGAAGGCTCAAAGAAGTTGTGAAGGACTCAGTCTCATGATGCTGGTGGCTGCAGGGCTGGAACCACCCCAAATCTTTCAGATTCTCTTGTGTTCCACGAGTTTTCCCTGCATGATCTGCTTAGTACCATGCAAGGAGCTATGCTTTTAATAAGAATACAGCCCGGAAAGGAAGACTGTCCTGCGAAGTCAGCCAAGGTTTAAATCCAGCTTCCACATTAGCTGTGTGAACCGAGACAGATGACCTAATTGCTTAGTGCCTCGGTTTCTCACAACCAAATACATATGCTTATTTTAGGGTTGTGCTGAAAATTACATGAGATTGTATTGATAAAGTATCTGAAATACTGCCTGGCACATAAGAAGCATGTAATGCATAGTAGTGTCATTGCATGTAATACAACAATAATAAAGCAGTAACTTAGAACATAACATTTTATAACTTCCTACAAAAACAGGGACAAGGGATTAAGGAAAAAGAAGCCACTGCTCATTTGAACATAAGGTTTATGTTCTTAACTAGTGTCTCCATCTTGTTTAAGGCAGGGAGGCCACACTCTTGCTCCTGTAGCCAATAACATCCCAATGAATCTCTACACGTTCTTGCTTTCAGCAGACATAAATCCACTCATGGCCAACAGGTCAAGGAAAGGAGCAGTGGTCATTTTCAGGTTGTATTATTGGAAGATTAGGTTTGAACTCAAAAGTGCCCTGGCCATCCCAGTTTTTCTCAAACTCAAATTTTTGATATCCAGGTAATACTGAATGGAGGCAAAAATATTTGTTTAAAAAAAAATACATTTTAAAAATCTAAAAGTGACATTTCAAAACTATCATTGCTTCTCCAGAGATGGCTGAAAATAAACATGCTCACAATCTGCTTTTTAAAAGTGTCTCTGGGACACATGGAAGGCACCAAGCTGTTGTGTGCGTTCTAACATCTGTAGATGTCTTAAAATTGCCACCAAGCCTTGCAGCCAGAGGAATTCATGAAAGCATTGTGTAATTTCAGACTTAAATCAGTAATGTGAAGCTGGGTATGAAAACCTTTCTATCTCAGTATCGAGCAGTATGAATAAAGAATCAGTTATGATGGAAAGGGGAAGGAGGGAGGGGCAGCATGAGGAGAGGCAGTGAAAAGTACACACATTCAAATTTAAATTAAGTGGTTTGAAGGCTCGTGGCCTACAATTAAGCAAGAAAAAAGAATTGGCTAAAAATTCTCAAAACTCAGCCTGGTGCCTCTCCATGTAGCTTTTTACTGTATGCTCTAAGGTGGAGGCACCTTAGAGAGAGCTGAGGAAGGTCCAGACAGATCTCATCATGAGCCCTGGGTTGGGGAGAAGTAAAAAGAAAGGGAATGTTGAAGGCTTTTACATCCTTCTCATTCTGCAGGAACAGCAACAAAAAAACCCCCAAAACACCCACAGAAATTCCATGCTGATGATTTCCTCAAGGGAGAAAAACAGAGGGAAAAAGGAAGGGCTTAATTACTTTGAGCAATAAATGGAAAATTAGGCAAATGGAACGTAAGTGAGAAACACACACAATGTCCAAGAGAGGCCCAAACACTTTCCAGTTAGCCCATTTCTGCTTGCAGGAGGAGCTATCACCATGGGAGTGAGACAGCCAGACGAGGGCAGGGATCAGTCCTATTCAGTTGGATGGAGGCTGCAGGTACAAGGCTCCAACCCCAAAGTAGGACCCAATCCAGAAAAGGTGCAAGGTCAAGTCAGAGAGATATTAACCAATGGGCTCCAAGACATCATAGAATAGAATGTGCTTCCTTTCATTCAAGGTATTCAGAATAACTACAAAAGAGAGGGAAGAGTCTAGGACTGCCAACCATCACTATATACAGTCATCTCTGAGTCCTGTACCTCCATACCCCTGAAACATCATGTCCTGAACATGTAATCTTCATATTGCTTCATAGAGGAAGTGAAGCAGGTCCATGCATCATAAGAAGAAAGTCAAGGAGCATTCATCATATCAGTACAAGTAAAGTTCTGGACAGACTTGTACACTTTTAACAACATGATGTTTATGAAGCAATTGATACATAAAGAAGGGGGAAAATGGGGAGGATGGGAGAGTATGCAAGAGGAAGGAGGAAAGAAAGAAAGAAATAAAGGAAGGAAGAGAGAGAGAAAGAAAGGAAAGAAGGAAGAGAAGGAAGGAAAGAAGGGAGGAAAAAAGAAGTTGGCAGGCAAAAGAAAGATGAAGCATTAGGAAAAAAAACTTAATCCAAGGAAATAAGAAACTCACTAATATTTTACTCTACATGGAAAAAATATATGAATAATGAGTTTATTTTAAAGGATTTTAAGTGTGGGGTATTAAAATAAAAGTAGCTAAAGAGAGAGATTGTGGACAGAAAATTACAAATAAAAATCATTATACTACTGAATAAAAAGAAAAAATAGAAACAGCAAAGAAAAAAAGAGAATAGCTTAGCACTAAATTACTGATATAGAAAAAGGATTTAAATAGTCATTATGAATACAGAGTGAGAAACATATTGATTAGAGCAATTGAAAGAAAGATAATATATTATGGAGAGCAAACAGATTATCCAAAACTAAGATAATTAATGTTTTTGTAGTAAAGAATCCCCAAAAAGGAAGCACAATTTTATTCAGAGATATAACGAAGTGGAATTTTACAGAAACGAAGGAAAAATTGCTTGTACAGATTACAAGACACACTTGGTCCCAGGAAATTTGATATAAAATAACCAACACAGAGATATATCTTTTTTGTGTTAGTGAATTTTAATGGAAAAGAGAGAATTCTTTAGACCACTAGCAAACAAAGCAAGTTACTTAAAAGGGGAAAAACTGAAATGCCCTCAGATTTCTCTACAACAACATCTAATGTCAGAAAACAAAGTTCTGAAAGAAAGAAGGTGGAGTCCACAATGTTCTTCCTGGTGACTTTGTCATTCAAGGGTGAAGAGAGCAGACAAACCTCAAACATAAAGAAACTCATGACACCCATGAGCATTTCCTGAAAAACAACCAGACAACAGTAGAATTTAGTCAAGCAAGAGTTCAAACCAGAAGCCAGGGGAAACGTCTGGTATAAGGCATTAAGCACTTATGTGTAGAAAAATGACTAAGCTGTAGGAAATATGATTCAAAAGGTTTACTGTTACAAATCCCAACATTGTGTTAAAGGATAAGTTTTTAAAGGAAATTTGTGACTTCATATGACTATAAAATGAACATATGTCAAAAATCATAACAATTAATGAGAATCTGTACAATGTCATAACCCGTTTAAAAGAGAATTCAAAAAAAACATATATAGGGAGTAAATAATTCTGAAATCAAGTTACAAATAGATGTAAAACAAATCTATCTACAGGGCAATAATTAATTGCAATACACTGGGTTCAATTCTTTTGTGTTTCTATGAACAAAGAATGATTTGCATTATTGTCAGTTTTCTACAACTTACAGAGCTATAAGATAGCTCAAAGACCTTGAAAGGCAGAGATAACCCAGATGGATACCTAGGTAAGGTATTTACTAAGCTTTTTTTTTTTTTTTTTTTCTTATTTTGGTCTTTCATAACTTTTCCTGACAATTGTAAAAGTTATAATACACGAAAAGAAATAGGTTAAAAAATGGGGAAAAAAATGGGCTATTATCCTTATTTTAACTTAAGGTATTTGATAACTTCTAAGATATACAAATCAACAAAAATATATTTAAGGTTATTTCCTAAAGATTTTACAAGAGCCACCAGATAAACAGTAAGGTAAAGAATATACGTAACCACAATCAGAAGGATTCTAGAAGGAATGTGAATGTGAAAATGGAATGTTATTTTTTTTGTATGATTTGTAGCACAGAGTCAATTGGTATAGTACATTATAGAGAAATTATTCTGACATTTGTTTAAAATGGCAAGGAAGACTTTATTCAAGACTATGGCAATAGGAGAGGGACTATTGCAGTAAAGGAGAGAGATTGACCTCAACTCCAAATACAGCAGACACAAGTGGGGATTTATAGCCAGTGGGCAGAATGACAGAGAGGTAGACAATTAATAAGAGGAACTTGCTTAATAATCAAAGGTAAGGGGGAAGAGGAGCTTGATTGGATATCAAGAGACAGGGAATTCTCAAAAAACTGACAGCAGGATTCTTTGCTAAAACCAAGCTTGGCAGTCCAGGGACAAGGCTTAGTCAAAAAGAGGATTCAGAGGAGCCTGACTAAAGTTTGTTCAAGGAAGTAGTCCTAGTCAGGTAGGAAATGAATACATGAAAAATGGGGTAAATTATAATGTTTAAAGTTATGTCAATGGAAAAAAAGGCAACAAAGAAAATTGCAATAAATTTCAAGAGCAGAAAAATGAAGGACCATATTATATACTGAAATATATTTAAACTCCAATACTAAAATTTGAAGTGAAATGAAAAATTAAAAAACAAAATACTTTTGCAAGTGTAACGTGCTTAATCAATCCATATTGGCAACAAATTTGCCAGCATCTTTCTCTCCTGTTGAAACGTTAATTTTTCCTTCTGCTTTTTTGTCACTCTGACTCTCAGAGGATCTGCGTGCTGTCAGAATGCTTGCTAATGCATTAACTCTCAGAACAAAAATGGATACAGGCCTTCTACATAATCACTGGGCTGTCTTCTCCCCCAAAGAATGAAGAATCTTGTTCCTTCTACGTCTTGCACTAAATTCCAACACCCATCTTTCCATTTAAATCAGAAATGAAGTTGTGATAACTATTTTCTTGATGTATCATTTGAAGATATTTCTGCAACCTCAGTGATGGTAGGGTACACAATGTTATTCTAAGCATTGTTGCCGAGCTGAACTTGGGTCTGCCATGCAGCAAAGCCAGTTTACTGACACTGGGTGTGGTGAAGAAAGTACAGAGTTTATTGCAGGTGCCAAGCAAGGAGTATGGGTGGCTCATACTCAAAAACCAGAACTCCCTGATGGCTTTCAAGGAAACGTTTTTAAAGGCAACATTTGTGGTGAGGGCTGCAGGAAACATGACTTTCTTCTGATTGGCTGGAGGTGAGGTAACAGGGTGATATTTCAGAAATCTTGATGATCAACTTTCTGGTTGCAGCCAATCTGGGGTTCATGTGCTTCTGTTCAGCCTGTAGTCACCATCCTCCACGTGGGTGGGTGAATGGGGGTGGGGGGTGCCTTAGTTCCTGCAGAACAACTCAGAGATCTGTGTCAGATTGTTTAATTGCTTTTCCTTTGTTTTTGCATCCCCTTACTTCCCTAATTAGTAACTGCTTTTGCTTACTCTTTGGAACCCAGGGAAGGCCTAGGAGACCAAAACCATTTTTGTCCAAACAGGAAACGGGGGACATGAAGGGGCTTTTGTGCCTGGGAGGACCCCACAGGGTCCTGCTCGGTTTCATCATCAAGCCATATGCTTGTCCTACATTATAAATATTTAACAAGGAGATAATTAAATTAAATCATAGTTTTGCAATTGTCCTTTCCTAGGATGCTGCTAGGCAAAATAATGGTTTTTGAAGATTTAAAAATAGATATAACATTTACCACTGGAACAATCATTTTTGGAAAGATAAAAATCTATCAACGAATAGTTTTGTTTCCTTCCTCTCCTTCATTCCTCTTCTGCTTTTCTTCTTTCCTTTGTTCTTTTCATCCATTGTTTCTCTTTTGTGTTTATATTATTTATTTTAGAGGTGTGTAACTTTAGGGACTGATTACTGCACTTCCATAGCCCAAGTATTTTGGGGAAAAAGTTGTCACTTCAGAAAGGTAAGCTGTCATAATATTAATTTAACTTTATAAATACTAATATTTTTTTCATTTTTCCTTTTTAGAAAATGTAGCATTATCAAAATTCAACATATTTTTAGAAACATTTAAAAATTTTTCTTAATATGGAAAACTTCAAACATACCACAAGCTGATATAATGGTTTAATAAACCCTCTTTTACCCAATATTCATCTTCAGCAATTACCAACTTATGCACAGCTTTGTTTCTCTCATCTCCCCACTTTTATTTTGTGATTTTTGGAGTATTTCAGAGCAAATCTCAGGCATGTGCCATTTCACCTGTAAATACATCATTGTGTACTGCTAACATACACTTTCTTTTTACACATTCATCATGCCTTTAACACATCTAAATTTAAAATAATTAAATTAAAATATTACTTCACACTATTTAATATTCTACACTCAAATTGCCCTGATTATCTCAAAGCCATTTTTTCACAGAATCAGAATCCAAACAATATCCATAAATTGTATTTGGTTCTTATGTCTTCTCAGATTTTCCCATTGGCTGTTTCTGAGGGGTTGGGAAAGAATCAATTATTTATCCTGTAGAATTCTCACATTTTGCATTTGGTTAATAGGTTCTTTTTGCCATCATTTTACATGTTTCTCTTTCTCAGTGTGTGTCCTATAAACTGGTAGTGAGGAGCAGTTATGTTTCAATTCAATTTTTTTTCAACACAGCTTCATAGATGGTATTGTAAATTTCCTATTACATTAGATCATGAGGAATTTAACTAGTGATGCTAACATTCACTGGAACATTCAGGTTGTGCCTGTGTGATCTTTCCAATATAAAATTTCACATCAACCAACCCTTGGATGATTTTAATCCATTGGAGTTTACAAAATGATGATTGTCTAATTGCATTATTTCTTCTGCATTTATTTGTTGGAATTTTGTTTATAACAGCTGGTTACTTTAAAAAAAAACAGAAAAAATGTTTAATTCTTTCCAATTATTTTTAAAACTTTAGAACAGTGAGTTAGTGTCTTAACAATTACCAGTGTTGACCAATACAATCTTTTTTAAAATATCATTTTGTAATGATAGATTTTTAAATTAAGCTTTTTATTTTACAATAGATTGAGATAGAAAATCATGAAGACAGTGTACAGTGTTTTCCAGGAAAACAGAATCAGTAGGATCTGTATTTATATCTTTATCTATACCAATTATATCTATATGATCATCTACCTATATATCTACCTATTTATAGAGACTTATTTCAAGGAATTGGCTCACATGATTGTGAGGGCTAGCAAGTCCGAAGTCCATAGGGCAGACCAGCAGGCTGGAAACTCTCAGACAGGAGTTGATGCTGCAGTCTTGGGGCAGAATTTCCTCAGGGAAACATCAATTTTGCTTGTTTTTAATTCACTTTAGCTCAGAAAAAATTAACATCGGATTTGCAGAAAAAAGTTACACCATTCTCAGATTAGAATTGGGAATCTTTTGATCTAATTTAGCCTGGAGAGTTCAGGGTTATGGGTTGCTTTTAAGGTCCTTCAACTGACTGGATGAAGCCTACCCACATTATGGAAAATAACCTTCTACTAAAGGTCAATTGATTGCAGATGTTGACATTTAAAAAACACCTTCACAGCAACACCAAGATTAGTGTTTGATTGCATAACTTAGCCTCACAAGTTGACAATAAAAATAACCATCACAGATGGTAAAGAAAGTTCCTACATACCCCACATGTCATTTCCCCTCTTGTTGACATCTCCCATCAGAATGGTAAATTTGTCACAACTAGTGAAACAATATAGATGCATTATTATTAAAGTTCATATTATGTTCATATTTCTTTACTTTTTAGATTTAATGCTCCTTTTCTGTTCCAGGATCCCATCCAAAATTACTAACTTTAAATTGTCATGTCTCCTTAGGCCCCTCTTGGCTGTGATAATCAGATTTTCTCTGTTTTTGATGACCTTTACAGTTTTGAGGAGTACTGGTCAGGTATTTTGTAAAATATCCCTCAGTGGGAGTTTATCTCATGTTCTTCTCATGATTAGACCAAGGTTATGTGTTTTTGGAAGGAAGACTACAGAGGTAAACTGTCATTTTAATCACATCCTAGCAAGAGTACATGCTATCAACATAACAGATACTGTGGATGTTGACTTTGACCACCTGGCTGAGGTAGTGTTTGTCAGGTTTCTCCACTGAAAAGTTATTTTTTCCCACTTTCTTTGGAAGCAAGTCATCACGCACATGGTGCACTTAAGGAATGCAAAGTTATCCACATAAATTTTCTGGATTTATCTTTTCCCAGATATTTTTCTCTTTTTTCCATTTATTTATTTATTCAATCATTAACTTATATAATTAATTAATTAATATGGATTTATAGATATTAGTTTCAAACTTTGGGTTATAATCTAAAACTACTTTATTTTGTTGCTCAAATTGTTCCAGCTTTGGTCTCTGGGAGCTCTTTCACTTTGCTCCCATGACTCTTTGACACGCTCCATCATAGTGGTCATGATGAGCCCATCAAAGGCATTTTTCATTTTCATTACTATGTCATTTGCTTCTAGCATTTCTTTTGGATTCCTTCCTAGTTTCCAGTGCTCTTTTTACATTTGCTATTAGTTTTTGTGTGTTATTTGCTTTTTACTTTACAACCATTAAGATATGAATCATAGTTATTTTAAATTCCCTGAATAATAATCCCAGCATCTGTGTTATATCTGAGTCTGCTTCTAAGGACTGGCTTATTTCTTCACACAGTGGTGTTGTGTCTTGTCTTTGTGTGTCGTAATTTTTTGTTGAAAGCTAGACATGTCTTTTTAGGTAATGTGAACTGAGGATCTATGTTCACCTGACTAGTGGATGGCTATTCTTATTATTTGCTGTAACAGTAGGTGACAGAGGTTTCAATCTCTTCTAGTGTCTTTTTATTTTCTCCCTTCCTGACTTTGAGTTCTAAGTTCTCCTTCTTAGATAGAGTCTGAATCTGCAACTCAGCTATAATCCCCTGTTGTTATCCTGGAGTCTGGTTCATGTGGTGGTGAGGTGTGGGTGTTGGGGAGCATTCTATGGTCTTTTGGTTAAGTCTCAGTCATTCAGTGGGCCTGTATCTCAGGGCTGTGGCCTTCACAAGTATTTCTGTCCCTCCTCCCGTGTTGGAACTTTTCCCCTTCACTCCCTCCTCTTCTTTCTGGCCATGACATAGCCAATCTATATCCTTTATCTCTGTCCCTCTTGGGACAGAGGGACTATATTTTTCCCTCTTTGGTGAGACAGGAATTTTGGAAGATACTGGTGTGGGAGGAATTCCCTTTCTCTAGCTAAGATAAAGTTTCAGAATTGCCCTCTGGTGAAGTTCTTTCCCTCAGAAAGTAGACCTTATTTATGGAGAAGGCTCTGGGGTCATTTCACAATGGTTACTCTCCTCCCTGGGCCAGGGCCACACTGGGATCTTTCCTAGGGGGTCCTGGAGCAAAATCCCATCAATACAGAGCACACCCTAAGACTGTGGCCCTGTTTTTTCTCACTCTCACGCTAGTTCACATTCAGCCTCCAGTAATTTGTCAAAATTAGCACATAGTGTTCCTAGCAGTTTATGGTTACAGCCTGTTTTACTCTCGATAAGTAGATCTCAGTTGCTCTACCTTTCTGGGTGCACTTCTCTCTTCAAATTCAGGGTAGCAGTTTGACCTACAATCTTAGTTCTCTAATTAATCCTAAAGAAGCTGCTGACTTTCAAATTGTCGAGCTTTTTCTCATTGTAACAATGGAAATGACAACTTTCCAAACTCTTTAAGTATTGGAGCTGAAAGCAGAAGTAATCATAGATTTTACACATGACCAACTTTTCAGTCTACCACCATCACTTTATTTTTATTGATCTAAGTGTACCATTTTCAGCAGCAAGACTCTGACCAAGTTAGTAGCTGTATCTTGTTGCCATGACCACATTTGTCTTTGAACGTTTCCTTGCTTTCTGGCAGAATATGATATACTAGTTTCATGCCCAAGCCCATGCTTTTTGCCCAAGCCCTGAGTGGAAAATTGTGTACATTTGCACATTCCTGCCAATTTCTCCAAGAAATCTGGTTACTTTTACGGGAAAACAGGCACACTTTGCTACTGGCTTGCCTTTTCTTCTCAAGTATTTCAGTAAACAGACTTGTGAAATAAACACTTTAAGAAAAAAATAAATTCATAATGATATTTTAAATTCAAATTTAAGTTTACCAAATATTTATAAAAGCATATAATTAAAAGCATATAATTAAATAATTATTTGTTTACTTTTTACTACATTTCATATCAGAGAAGCAGAATAAGCACTTGACCCTTTCCTATTATTACTAGTTTTCAGATAAAGTTCTGGGTCCTTTTGCCATGACTCCAGTGAACTTTCATTTCTTTCTGATATAATGTGTGGTTCCAGACTCATCTTCTACATTTTCCAGCACAGTCCTGGAATCAGCCTTTTTGTTACGTAGCCTTAGATGGATTCCTTGGTAATGGATATTTGGTGATCACAGTTTGGACACTAAATATGCTCATTGTTACTGGATTTTCACTGCTCCTGGAAATTTCCAGTGGATAGACCCAGGAAATAAATGCAAAAGTTCTTAAAATGAGAAAATAAACACTAGTCTTCCTGATATACCTACTTTAAAGTCTCAGGACTTAATGAAGCTCAGGTTCTTGATGTCTCATCACAGAAAGAATTCAGTGAGAGACAATAATTCAGTGTGTTTATTTAGAGAGAAACACACTCCACAGACAGAAAGTGGGCCATCTCAGAAGGCGAGAGCGGCACCAGCCTATGGAGTTGTCAGTTTTTATAGGGGTGGGTAATTTCATAGGCTAATGAGTGGGAGGAATATTCCAGCTATTTGGGGGAAAGGGTGGGGATGTCCAGGAATTGGGCCACCACCCTATTTTTGACCTTTATGGTTGGCCTTGGAACTGTCATGGTGCCTGTGGGTGTGTCATTTAGGGAGCTGATGTTTTACAATGAGTGTATACTGAGGCTCAAGGTCTAGTGGTAGTTGACTCATCTGCCATCTTGGACCTATTTGGTTCTAATCAGTTTACGTCGTATCCTTGAGCTATGTCATTCTTTTAAACGTTGTGCCCTGCCCCCTTCCCTCCTGTTTCAAGTCCAGTCACAAAGTTCAATTCAGCCCACTCTGTGAGACCAAACTGCCTGGGTCATCTTCCATTAATGCCTCTGTCAAAACACCCCAGGGTTGATATAAGATTACCTCTGATCAACCCTCATCATCCAAGAAAATTCCAACACTATCAGTTCTCTATAAATCAGGCATTAATGGGAAAGCAGTCTCTCAGTCCTTCAGTTTTCTCTTCTTGAGGGCACAAGAGATTCTCCATTTTATATTCTCCAGTTCTATTTAAATTGAAATTCCTTTACACTTGAAAGCATATTACTAAATTTAACTGGAAAACAATTGAATTCATGAAGAAAGGACCAAAAAAAAAAAAGCCAAACCCTTATGCAGCAAATAATGCTTTTGCATTATTAAAACATAGTACATGCATCTTTCCACATCAGTAAATGTGGATCTGTAACAAGTCCCTTGGCCCTAGAGCCTAGCTATACTTTAAACTCTAATTTCTACACTAGATACATTCCTGGACCCTTAAGCTTCTGTTCCTTTTTCAAGGCCCTTGTTCTGTTTTGCTTAAAATGTTTGTTCTTTTCTTAGACTAAGGGAAGGGAGGGAATGCGAAACAAAGGAGGAGCAGTCAAGAAACAATAGTGCAGTGATAAAGCAGTGTCCTGGTTCCCCCTCAAAGAATATACATAACAATACCTTTGAGTTCTTCTGCAGGAACTAAGGCCCCCATCCAGATTGAAGGATGGTAACTTCGAGCTAAGCACAAGATTCCTGGAACACCACCCTTTTACCTCATCACCAACAAATCAGGAAAAGACCTGCACACAGTGAAAGATAACAAACTCTGACCCCCTCCTCAAATGATTAATTTCTCTTTCTCCTTTAAAAACTTTCATGGTCCAGCAGAATCTTCAGAGTTGGTTCTTGGACATGAGTCCACCTCCTCCCTGGGTTGCTGGCCTCCTGAATAAGGCAACTTTTCCTTTCCACCAATGCTTGTCTCTCAAGTATTGGCTTTCGAGTGGCAAGCAGTCAAATCTGAGTTCAGTAACAGATCCACTTCATCCTTAAACAAAACAAAACAAAGCTAATAATTAGTTTAGTGGAAAAATCTACATTTAAATTTATCATAAATCATTTTTTACTCCAATGTGTTTTGTAAACGTCTTTCTCAGTTTTTTTAATTTTTATTTTTAATAGACTATATCTTAAACCAATTTTAGGTTCACGGCAAAACTGAGCAGAAAGGACAGAGATTTCCTATATGCTCCCTGACCCTATACACACACAGCCTCCCCCATCATCTATATCTCTCATCAGACTGGTAAATTTGTTGCAATCAATGAACCTACATTGATACATCATAATCACCCAAAGTCCATAGTTTACATCAGGGTTCACTCTTGGTGGTGTACATTCTATGGGTTTGAACAAATGTATAATGACATGTATTCACTGTTACAGGATCACACAGAATTTTTTCTCTCTCTACATAAAAATCCTCTGTGCTGTACCTGTTTATCCCTTCTTCCCTCCTAACCCTTGGAAACCACTGATCTTTTTCTTGCATTCACAGTTTTGCCTCACCTTATCCTTTTTAATTACTGCATAATATTCCATCACAAGGTATAATATAATTTATTTCACAAAGAGTATAACAATATTTTTGATGTGAAAGGCAAGATATCAGTAAATAAATCTGATGTTGTTTTCTCATTGGGATTCAGACTGGGATTTAGGGCAAAATAGAAATGTGCATTCAAATCAGGATTGGGGAGGAAAGATCCAGGTGGGATTGATGTGTGATTGGAATATGATTCTCAGACAAATGTAATTAGCTGATGTAAATTATACCAACATTATCTAAGACTTGAATCCCTGGACACCATCTTGTTGCTAGATTTTTGCTGCTTAAAACACTTCATTTTTGTAAACCCTTAGGATGAAGTAAAAACTGCATTCTTGCTGGGATTTAATAGAGTTAGAATAATTTCATGTTTTCTTTTTTTTTTAAGTTGATCTTTTTTCTTTATTTATTTTTTGGCTGTGTTGGGTCTTAGTTGTGGCTCGCAGGATCTTCATTGAGGCATGTGGGATCCTTTTGTTGTGGTGTGCAGGCTCTTCTTTGCAGTGAGCAGGTGTCTCTCTAGTTGTACTATGGGGGTTTTCTCTCTCTAGTTGTGGCATGTGGGCTCCAGGGCACATGGGGTCTATAGTTTGTGGCACGTGGGCTCTCTCATTGAGGCACACGAGTTCAGTAGTTGTGATGCATGGGCTTAGTTGCCCCACGGCATGTGGGATCTTTGTTCCCCAACAAGGGATCGAACCCATGTCCCCTGCACTGGAAAGCAGATTCTTTACCACCGGACCACCAGGGAAGTCCCTAATTTCATGTTTTCTTGATTAGCAGAAACAAGTTGCTACAGATTCACTATGCGTGAGGGAAGAGTTCATAGAATCCAGTTAATTCAAACTAGTCTGAGTGGTTATCACTAATATTCTTAAATTTGTTCCTGCTGTCACCCTGAAACTTAGGATATATACACAGAAAACACTTGCTCATGACTTCACAAAAGGAAGGCTTTGACACAGTGATTTAAATGAATGCATCTGTTTTTATTTCTTCAGGTTTAGAAAAAAAAATGAAACCATGAGCTTATCGAGTACATACATATCATTCAATACTTACCCAATGTTTCATCAGACTCTTTTGAGCCTCTTTGACAAGTGTGACGCTTTCATGGTTTGAGCTCCATTGCCACATAAGGCTAATATCATCTCATCTTACTTTCTTCACTTTGAGAGAGGCTGAGATACAAGTGGGAGAGATACAGTCATCTTGAGAGTGAGGACTTGCATGATTTAATGATAATCCTGAAAGAGATGGCCTCTCATCAGGACCTCTCTACCGGCACTCAACCAGCTGCATCCCTGTTTCTTGTGGTTCTCAGTTCCATCACACTAAGGTTCCTTTTTTTAAATAACAACTAAGTTGTGATGTTCCATTTGCTATCCTGAAATGAAACCACATCCTATCGTGTTGTAAAGAATTATCTTGCCTAAACAAGGTCTGATCTTTGCCTTCAGCTCCTGGGAGGTAATCTATAAGCCCTTGGAAAGTCCTGCCAGATAAAAGTGTCTTTATTTACCTGGGGACTTGGAGCCATATCAGATATTAACAAAATGATTTATGGTGGGAGAGCCATGCAGGCAGTCAACCATGACTATATGACCAAGTCTTAAAAAACCTCTGAACCCCAAAGCTCAGGTGAGCTTTCCAGGTTGGCAATACTACATGTGTCTAGTCAGACACCATTGAAGAGGGGAGTTAGGTCTCCCTATGATTGCACCAGGAGAGGACAACTGGGAGTTGCAGGGGTAGAACTCTCTTGGATCCTGCCCCATATGTCTCTTTCATTAGCTAATATCAATCTGTATGTTACGTAATAAACTGTAACAATGAGTATAATAGCTTTCAGTGAGTTCTGTGTGTCCTGCTAGTGAATTATTGAGCCTGAGGGTGGTCTTGGGACTCTCAAACTCTCACCCACATAAATGTTAATATAATGCCATAATGGTATTTCACTGAACTGTATAAATTTGCTAAAATCCAACAGTGTTTAACCAATAAAATACCAATTCATGTGATCTATCTGAGATTAGATGTAAGAGAGATATAAATGAAAATGAAGTTATAATTATACTGTATACATTCAATAAGCAAATGTTCAGATACAGCTATCCTGGAGGACATAATAAAGTAGACAAATGCTTCCACTTATTTATAATGAATAAATTTGGATTTAAGAGAAGAAAGATACTCAAAGGCCATTCTAACAAGAGGCATGGGATGATGAAAATGCAAAGGGAAAGATAGATTAAAATAAAGCCTAATGTTAGAAGAACTTGTTGCAGGGTGGATTTATATAATAAAAGAAAGAGATAAATACTTTTAATTGAAATGGGAATAATCCAAGGCAAATTACAGACTGATGAAATGGGGAAAAATATGACAAGGCATAAAATTCATACACATGAGCTTAGCCTTATTTACAGATGTAGACTCAAAATAAGACACTGTGTTATCATAGCTTTTCCCAGGCAATCTCTCTCTAACTTTCCCCATGTTGGACCACATGTTAGGGGTCATATCCCTTAACCAGTGTCAGGAAGTAAAAGAAGAAATAATTGGCCAACAGGACATAAAGAAATAATGTGATGGACCGGGGAGGCAACCCCTAAATTGCCCCAGTGCGCACTTTTCACAGTATGGGTTTCCTATCATCATGCTACAGAATAGTGTGTGTATGATATAAATGATGCAAAATATCTTTAAAGCAAGCTGCATTGATGAAATCTGCTGAGATCCCTGTGCTTTCAGTAACTTGACATTTGGTTCTCCAACTGTTAAAAGGAGTCTCAAATCTCCTTCCCTTAGACATTGCAATTAGTTCCACTGTTTTTTTTAGTAACCACCCTACTGCACTGAAACCATCTTTAGCTAAATACAGAGTTGGAAATTGGGCTAAATAAGTAATTTAGTTTCTTTCCAAATGAGTGGGTGGGAAAATCTTAAATACAAAATCTTTTCTAACTGTATCAATTAAAAGATATTTTGGTCTCAAAGGCATTATTTTTAACTTATTTAACTTCTTGCAAATGTTTAACATATTCTTTGGCCATGTTAAGTGGATTAATAACTTAGTCTGGTATATTAAGTTGATAAAGATCTTTAAATCAATTCTTCATACATTTTAAATAGTATCTAATTATGAGCAAATGTTTCCAAATTAGAACCATTAAGTGTATCTGTATGACATTCTCAGTGAGTGAGATAAATACCATGATAATCTCCTTCACTTTAATAAAATTGATCTCATACCCTTACAGTTTAGGAAGAAACCATTTAACGTTTTTAAATAAATGTAAAACATAGGTTGCATATTTCCTCAATATTACAGCTTCAGTGTATACATTTTCAATAATTAAACTTAAAAGTTATTCAATAACATCAAAAAGTGAACAGGATCTTGAAAACAACAACCACCACCTCCTTTGGAGAGCTACTTCCTTTGTTGTACATAGGAGACATCCAAACATGTCTTCAGTGTTGCTACACGGTTCATGAAATAATCTAACATTCACAGGAGCACTTTTCATGTCATTAGGAGCAATGATGACATTAGCTGTTCAGTGACCTTTCAATGCAATCCTTGGCACTGAAGCATTGTTGAGCAGAGAGCAAATAAGTGCTAAGACTTGGTGCAGCTTTTAGAAGTCCTCCCGTGGTCCCTACCTGATTCACCGTGGCTGCTGTTCTATCTGCAGTGGAAACAATGGCACTGAGAAATGGACTATTTGTGTACATTTTAAGAGTTACAGGTATTGAAAATTTCTTTATATCCATTGTCAGCAGTTTTGAAAATAACATTTCTTCCAAAACTTGTGCTTCCTTACAAACTTAACTTATGCAACAGCAAAGCTTCATTATCACTCGATTCACTTATAATGAACACTTATAATGAACATTTACTTCACTAAAGCACAGTGTATAGTTGTATTTTACATCTTTCCCCACCTCACCATTCTTCTCAAACATGATAATTACTTGGTGGAAAATTACTTTTTATGGATTTCTTTCCAAATTTGTATATGGACATTATACTGATAATAAAATATTAAGAAAATAATAGTAAAATAATTTTTGTCTAATATTGTGTAGTTTGCCATATTTTAAATTAATTTGTTGCTTTATCTAAGGAGCCATAAAATCTTTTTTCTTTCTGATCAAAAAATGCAATATTTCAGTTTCATTATTACATTTTTCAAATTAATTTTTTACATCTTGAAAGTGTGATTATCTCTGACAACTCTACTAGTGTATTTTTTGGGAATATGTTTTATATAATTTTGGTTTTACTCTGTTTTCCTAGAGTGAATATTAGGATAAAATCAATATTAAATATCTTACTGAACATTATTTGGCACTTCAACATTTTTCAAATAAGGGCTAAAGTTGCCTCTCTCTCTCTCTCTCTCTCTCTCTCTCTCTATATATATATATATATATATAATATATATAAATCACTGTAAATTTGATAGCTACAAATGCAGACTGATAAAGTGTGTTTTACTGATGACTTAACCAGGATAAAATTCTTGATGACAGCATGTTTCCAAAGTAATGAACAATTCTTAGCAAAGTACCAAATAAAACAATGTGTAATCTTCCCTTGATTTATATGGTAGATCCATTTCTAGAAAGTTCAATGCTATCACAAGTGTGCCAAATCATTACATTTATTATACATAAAATGGTGTTAGGGTCTAGACTAAGGTTTTCCAGCTTCATCATTTTCACTGGAACATTCAAGAGTAATTTGAGACACAGCATGGGTTTCTGAGGTATAGAAATGTATATTCTAGATTTTGAAGATTTCTAGATGGTGTGCTCTATCTAGAATCTCAATCTGCATTCTCTAAATGACCAGTAAATTTCCAAATTTTGCATAAGAGGTGATATCGCCTCAGATGGGAACACTTACTATCATGCAATCCTCTTAGCAACACCAGAGGTAATTAGTGCCCCAAATTACAGAAAAGGAAACTGAGGTTCAGAATGGAAATTATGGCCTGTAACAGTTTCACAGCTAATATATGGGAGAGCTTGGATTAAAGTTCAGGCTTGTCCACTTCAGAGCCGAGTCTTTTCCACTAGGTCACACTGGAGTCAATCGCTTTTGGCTGAATGATTAGACAAACAGGTGAATAAAAAAATAATTAATGAATAAATGACTCAAAATTTGACCTTACAGATCTTTTGCCACCCAAACTCCCCTTACAGCGAAGGACTGAGGTCCACACCAGCTACCTTTTTACTCTGTGATTTATGGAAGATATATCCGTACTCCAAGGTGATTTCACATTTTTTGAATCTAGCATGTTCTCTCTTGGATGAACTCAACACTACTAGAGGCAAAATCACTGCTATTTTAATTACACGAGTCTTGATTGCTTCCTTGTATTTTGTGAAACAATGATGAGTCACATTGATATTGGAGAATCATGCTTTTTTTGGCCATGATGTTTGGAAAATTAAGCAGTTTGAACTATATTTTGCAAATGTGTTCTTTTAATATTCAGAAACTGCATCATTTCCCATAAAGTCAGTTTCTACTCAACTCTTCAATATCAAAATGATAAAGTTAAAATATAAATTAAATGAGTTTGATGGACAGATTGGGCAACTCATCACAAAACACTGAATTAATTCTGTAAAGTGATAAAACTGACAATGAGATTTCACATGAAATATTATGGGATGATATATCACAGCATTTGAAATGAAAATTTTCAGAGGAAGATTTTAAAAGCAGTTTCTAATTGACAATGTGTGAAAATTTAATCAAATATTGTTACTAAATACTATTACTGCCCTCTTTAAAAGAAGGCATCAAGCACTCTAATATTTTGCATGTCTGTTTTATTTAATCCTTATGATGCATATATTATTTTTCCAATTTTACAAAGGATGAAAGTGAGGCTGAGAAAGATGAAATAAATTGCAGGATCCAGGTTCACAAAGCTAGGCATGATCATCAAATCCAGGCATATCTTGCTGCAAAGGCTAAATCTCAAACTTACACTGTATAATTTATTTATGGACTATGCATAGTGTGCCACCCATTGTGTGTGCTAAGGGCTAGCTAAGGAGGTTATTAAGATTATGATGTATTTATGTAACCAAAATGTCCCTGCATTAATCA
This sequence comes from Balaenoptera physalus, assembly GCF_965194825.1. Lineage (NCBI taxonomy): Eukaryota > Metazoa > Chordata > Mammalia > Artiodactyla > Balaenopteridae > Balaenoptera > Balaenoptera physalus. The sequence continues at coordinate 103,116,757 of NC_138886.1, read as the reverse complement.
AGCTGTCACTATAAAACAAAGCTATACCTTTCTTGGTATGGGCTTGCTCCTCCTTCTAACCTAATGATTTCTTGCAGTGGGGCTCTGACTGCAGCCTAGGGAATCTAGAGTCAGAGACGGTCTAGAGAGTGTTGACTCGTGAGCCATGGGGAGGTTGTTACCTCTGGGAAGTCGTCAGGACAAAAGGAACCTGAATGTTTCCTCTGGACCAGATGTTCTGTACAGGCAGAAGAGAGCCAGCTGGGGCCCTCTTAGGGTCTGCTCATGAGAGCCAGCTAGGAGGGAAGGCAGGTCCCAACAGAGAGAGACTACAGATGGCTGGGGACTGGGGAGGGGGAAGGAGGTACATGGTGAGCCACGGGAGTCGGCAGCTCTCAAACAAAGGAGCTGCAGGTGACAGGTCAGTTGAGACTGAGCACCAGCGCACTGTCAAAGAAAAACTGACCCCAATCCAGGCCACATGAACTGAAGAATCTCCAAGCCAAATACTGCCCAAATTCCTGGCCCACAAAATCATGAACTATAATAAAACTGTGGTTATTTTAAGCCCTTATGTCCTGGGATGCTTTGTTATGCTGCAAACAGGCCCCTTAGGAAAAATCACAGACACTCATTAGAGATGAAGTTAGTTTAAAACATCCTCAAACACAGAGAGTTCGAACCCAGATCAAGACAGGACCAATCAAGCAACAATTTCCCCGTACCCTTTATTCTTCCCCATCTTCAAGGAGAGGGAGGATTAGCACAGAGAGAAGGAACCCAGCCTCTTTCCCAGAATGTGGACTGTCTAGTCAGCAGTAGGTATTGATGTTTTAGTTACATGCTACTGACAACTTTAATTATTGATCAGAGGATTTCGTGGTACCCAAGAAAGAGCAAATTTACGGGCTTGCTCAAGCTTTCAAAGACAAAAACTAGTTCCAGAAAATAAATGTTAAAAGACAAGATATTTTATAATTGCATACCATATGTTATACTATTTTAATATACCAAAGGATCAGAGAAAATTCTTTCAATTCCTTTAGTTATAACTTATAATATTCAAATATGTTTCATCTAAATACTGCAACTGCTTGAGAGACTCCAGGGGGAATGGCCCAGCTGAATTCACTGAGAGAAAAGCTGAACAAACTGCAGAGATATCAGAAATTATATCAATCAGTCATTGAACTGACTTCATGTGGCAAAAACCTATCTCTGAACTTGTATTACATGGAGGAATAAACCCAAATGTGTTTCAGTCTATGTGAATACATTTTCTGGAATTTGTAACCAAATGCATTTATAAATGACACATTTATTTATTCATCCCTTTATTCATTTATCAAGTAGCTATCGAGTAGCCCCTTTAAGGTGGTCATTCCAATACTGGGAGGAAAGAGTAAGCAAGACAAAGTGCCTGCTGAAACATTATAGTGGAGAAGCAGAGAGAAACAAGAAAACACATGAAGAAGCACAATCATTTCAGACAATAACATTACTATGGAGAAAAAAAAGCAAGCAAAAGGAGGGAAGAGAAAGAAAAAAAGAAAGAAAGAAAGAAAGAAAGAAAGAAAGAAAGAAAGAAAGAAAGAAAGAAAGAAAGAAAGAAAGAAAGAAAGAAAGAAGGAGAAAGAAAGAAAAAGAAAGAAAGAAAGAGAAAGGAAGAAAGGAAGGGAGGAAGGAAGGAAGGGAGGAAGCAGCTGGGATAATTTTAATTGCAATGGTCAGGAAATGACTTCTTTAGGGGATCAACTTGACCACACATCTGAAGGATCAAGGTGTGAGACATGAGAAGATCCTAGTCAAAGAAGACGAAAGGAGAGGAAACATCGATGCAGAGTCCTGAGACAGAAAGCAGCATAGAGGAGCAGCAGGAAGGAAGGGGCTGCTGTCGGTGGGAGCAGCGAGGAACATTCAGAGCAGAAGATGCTGGAGTCTTTCCATCTATTTGTATCATCTTTAATTTCTTTCATCAGTGTCTTATAATTTTCTGCATACAGGTCTTTTGTCTCCTTAGGTAGGTTTATTCCTGATATTTTATTCTTTTTGTTGCAATGGTAAATGGGAGTGTTTTCTTAATTTCACTTTCAGATTTTTCATCACTAATGTACAGGAATGCAAGAGATTTCTGTGCATTAATTTTGTATCCTGCTACTTTACCAAATTCATTGATTAGCTCTAGTAGTTTTCTGGTAGCATCTTTAGGATTCTCTATGTATAGTATCATGTCATCTGCAAACAGTGACAGCTTTACTTCTTCTTTTCCGATTTGGATTCCTTTTATTTCTTTTTCTTCTCTGATTGTTGTGGCTAAAACTTGCAAAACTATGTTGAATAATAGTGGTGAGAGTGGGCAACCTTGTCTTGTTCCTGATCTTAGTGGAAATGGTTTCCGTTTTTCACCATTGAGGACGATGTTGCCTGTGGGTTTGTCATACATGGCCTTTATTATGTTGAGGTAAGTTCCCTCTATCCCTACTTTCTGGAGGGTTTTTTATCAAAAATGGGTGTTGAATTTTGTCGAAAGCTTTTTCTGCATCTATTGAGATGATCATGTGGTTTTTCTTCTTCAATTTGTTAATATAGTGTATCACATTGACTGATTTGCGTATATTGAAGAATCCTTGCATTCCTGGGATAAACTCCATTTGAACATAGTGTATGATCCTTTTAATGTGCTGTTGGATTCTGTTTGCTAGTATTTTGTTGAGGATTTTTGCATCTATGTTCATCAGTGATATTGGCCTGTAGTTTTCTTTCTTTGTGAATATCTTTGTCTAGTTTTGGTACCAGGGTGATGTTGGCCTCGTAGAATGAGTTTGGGAGTGTTCCTCCCTCTGCTATATTTTGGAGGAGTTTGAGAAGGACAGGTGTTAGCTCTTCTCTAAATGTTTGATAGAATTCACCTATGAAGCCACCTGGTCCTGGACTTTTGTTTGTTGGAAGATTTTTAATCACAGTTTCAATTTCAGTGCTTGTGATTGGTCTGTTCATATTTTCTATTTCTTCCGGGTTCAATCTCGGAAGGTTGTGCATTTCTAACAATCTGTATATTTCTTCCAGGTTGTCCAATTTATTGGCATATAGATATACCATGTTCTTGGATTGGAAGAATCAGCATTGTGAAAATGACTATACTACCCAAAGCAATCTACAGATTCAATGCAATCCTTATCAAACTACCAATGGCATTTTTCACAGAACTAGAACAAAAAATTTCACAATTTGTATGGAAACACAAAAGACCCTGAATACCCAAAGCAATCTTGAGAAAGAAAAACGGAGATGGAGGAATCAGGCTCCCTGACTTCAAACTATAGTACAAAGCTACAGTAATCAAGACAGTATGGTACTGGCAAAAAAAACAGAAATATAGATCAATGGAACAGGATAGAAAGCTCAGAGATAAACCCACGCACATATGGTCACCTTATCTTTGATAAAAGAGGCAAGAATATACAGTGGAGAAAAGACAGCCTCTTCAATAAGTGGTGCTGGGAAAACTGGACAGCTACATGTAAAAGAATGAAATTAGGACACTCCTTAACACCATACACAAAAATAAACTCAAAATGGATTAAAGACGTAAATGTAAGGCCAGACACTCTCAAACTCTTAGAGGAAAATATAGGCAGAACACTCTATAACATAAATCACAGCAAGATCCTTTTTGACCCACCTCCTAGAGATATGGAAATAAAAACAAAAATTAGCAAATGGGACCTAATGAAACTTAAAAGCTCCTGCACAGCAAGGGAAACCATAAACAACACGAAAAGACAACCCTCAGAATGGGAGAAAATGTTTGCAAATGAAGCAACTGACAATGGATTAATCTCCAAAATTTACAAGCAACTCATGCAGCTCAGTATCAAAAAAACAAACAACCAAATCCAAAAATTGGCAGAAGACCTAAATAGACATTTCTCCAAAGAAGATTGCCAACAAACACATGAAAGAATTTGGAACATCATTAATCATTAGAGAAATGCAAATTGAAACTACAATGAGATATCATCTCACATCAGTCAGAATGGCCATCATCAAAAAATCTACAAACAATAAATGCTGGAGAGGGTGTGGAGAAAAGGGAACTCTCTTGCACTGTTGGTGGGAATGTAAATTGATACAGCCACTATGGAAAACAGTATGGAGGTTCCTTAAAAAACTAAAAATAGAACTACCATATGATCCAGCAATCCCACTACTGGGCATTTACTCTGAGAAAGCTATAATTCAAAAAGAGTCATGTACCACAATGTTCATTGCAGCTCTATTTACAATAGCCAGGGTATGGAAGCAACCTAAGTGTCCATCAACAGATGAATGGATAAAGAAGATGTGGCACATGTATAAAATGGAATGTTACTCAGCCATAAAAAGAAACGAAATTGAGTTATTTGTAGTGAGCTGGATGGACCTAGAGTCTGTCATACAGAGTGAAGTAAGTCAGAAAGAGAAAAACAAATACCGTATGCTAACACATATATGGAATCTAAAAATTAAAAAAAACCAAAATGATCATGAAGAACCTAGGGCAAGATGGGAATAAAGATGCATACCTACTAGAGAATGGACTTGAGGACACGGGGAGAGGGAAGGGTAAGCTGGAAAAAGTGAGAGAGTGTCATGGACATATATACACTACCAAATGTAAAATAGATAGCTATTGTGAAGCAGCCACAAAGCACAAGTAGATCAGCTCAGTGCTTTGTGACCACCTAGAGAGGTGGGATAGGGAGGGTGGGAGGGAGGGAGACACAAGAGGGAAGAGATATGGGGATATGTGTATATGTATAACTGATTCACTTTGTTATAAAGCAGAAACTAACACTATTTTAAAGCAATTATACTACAATAAAGATGTTAAAAAAAAAAAAAAAAGAAGGAATGGATGGGGAGGATATGGCCATCATAATGAAAGTTTAAGAGAAGGAAGAAGACAGGGATTCTAAGTTAAATGGGCAGCAGAGTTGAGAAAAAACTTTCTTTAAACTAAAGGGAAGCTTTCTACAAGTTAAAGAGAAGTTCTGCATATTTTTAGGTGCAGAGGAAAAGTAGCCAAATACCAGTAGAGGTAGAAAAAAGTGATATGAAACCTCCCCACTTCTGTTTGGATGAAATCCTGAGAGATACACGCAAGGGGATAAAACACACTGAAGGTATGAGATTTTCATGTCGAAGGAACAAGAGAGAACTCACTTTGTCACCGTCATGTTTTTGTTGTTGTTGTTTATTTGCTTTCAAATAAAGTTCAGTGGTTACAAAAAAAAAGAAGATGCTGCAGTCCCAGTAAGGCAGGAGTTTGGACCTTCTCTCATGCATGATGGGAAGGTCTTATTTTTCTCTACCATCTGCCCACAAGCTCTGGGAAATCTTTATTTCCAGAATCGGGCACAGCACCTTGTACATATGAGAAACTCCATAAATAGTTTTCGAACTAAAGATGTAATGTCTGCTTACAGAGAGAGAAACAGAGATAACGGTCAATAGTCAATGATCCATTCATGCTCAGTAGAAAAAGTATTGTTTCATTCAGCATGTTGGAAAAGCAGAGAGAAATTGTCTCTTTTGCTTGTAAGAAATTATGTGGATGGATGCCTTGGTAGCCTCTAAGTACATCATCCGATAGCCTCTCCTGGAGGTCACAGAAGAAAAGACTCACAGACCAAATTATATGGTTATTCAATCAATGTGAAATGTAGTGAAACGTGAGAGGAGAGAAACGGGGCTGGTTAACAATGAGGACTGGGTACAAGTAGGGTGTGTGTGGGGGTACCTTTTATGCATACTGGATTATATAATAACCACATGTTCCCTCTCTTCCTCTCTGTCTGTCTCCAGCACCAGCCTTCCTGGCCCCACAGTGTGGTTACAAGGACCAGAGTTAAGGTTTGAGCCAGGGAGCCCAACAGGTGAAAGACACCTGGAGCCAACACACACTTGCTCCATTGGTGAGATGCAGGGACAAGAATGCCTGGCCATGGCTGCAGCTGCATTTCATCCAGGGAGCAGCTCTGGATTTTATTTGCCTTCCTTGACAAGGACACCAGGAGACAGAATATGTGTCACCAATGTGTGGTGGTTTAAAGCCTCATAAATATTCAGTGCCACATGGACTTCGTATATTTAGCGCATAATGAATATATACTGTTTCCATGGTCTTGCCACCCCTTTCCATCTACATTCACACTCATATATGCTACACTCTTGCTGCATCTACATGCATATTCATATATGCTACACTCTTGCTGATGAGCCTCATAGATTCTAACTCACCCATCTAGACTTGGACATGTAAAGTCCATCCCTCTCACTGGTCACTTGTCTTCGACTGTAGAAGTGGATATTTGCAAACAATATGACAACTGTTCTTTTCAGAGCTTGTTTGAAAATTGAACATGTTCAGGCATTACATCCTTTGTGAATAGGCCTTATATGTAAATATATTTTATTAAAGAAAGAAAACTCATCTACAAATATTTTCAAGAAATAACCTTGTAACTTGCTTGGAAGCAGAGGCCCAGACTCATTATTTACATTATGAAACATCATTATCAAATGTTGACACCTAAAGGAAGGTGTCTGGAGCCATCCAGGAAAGAGCTCATGAGAAACAGCTAGAAACCATCACAAGGTCCCTGTCTCTGGAGTCATACCATCCTGGATTTCAATCTTGGCTCTTCTACTGAAACTGAGTCCTCCTAAAACTGAGTTCCCCTGCCAAGTTTATAATTAACCTCTCTATCCAAAACTTTATTCTCTTCCTTGTTCTGCCCCCTGTTGCCCTCCGGATTGAGGAATATCAAAGAAAAGGGGGGATTGAAAGCAAGCAGGACCCAGTCAGGGCCTTCCCAGGTACAAAAGTCCCTCTGTGTCCCCTGTTTCTTATTTATAGAAAGCTTTAGTCTCCTAGGCCTTCCTTGAGTTCCAAACAGCAGACACAAGAAATTAACAATTAGACAACTGAGGGAATGCAGAAACAAAGGAAAAACAGTCAAGCAAGAAAAGTAATTATAACTTGAACAGTAGTTCAGTGATAAAACAGAGTCCTAGTTCCTCCTCAAGGCATATACATAACAATCTGACCCATATATTTTAGTTGAAACTAAACCCATATCGTCTGTAGAAACTAAGACCCCCACACAAGTGGAAGATGGTGATTACATGCTGGCCACAAGCACATAGACTCCAGACTGGTTGGAGCAGGAAGGTTGATGATTAAGATTCCAAAACGTCACCCTGTTACCTCACTACCAACCAATCAGAAGAAATTCTATGAGCTGATCATGCACCCTGCAACACTCACCCTTAATGTTGCCTTTAAAAAACCTTCCTGAAAGCCATCAGGCAGTTTGGGTCTTTTGAGCACAAGTTGCCTGTTCTCTTTGCTTGGTGCCCTGCAATAAATCCTGTAATTTCCTTCACCACAACCTGGTGCCAGTAGATTTGCTTTGTTCCTTGTCAGGCAAGTGGACCCGAGTTTGGTTCAGCAACAATATCTATCAGCTATATTCTTCATCAACTAAGAATGTTAACTGAAGGATCAAATGAGTGTTAGACCCAGCTTAGTATCAGAGACATACCACTGAACAAGATCCAGTCACTGGCTCAGAGTGAGCAAAAAAATGAACTTGCCTCTGTGGCCCATTGTGCAATGAGAATCATAGCACCACCATCCGCTTGGGCTCAGCACTGAATAAAATGATTGGTGTGAAGAACCGAGGCCCACTATAGACGCCTAATAAGCCATGGCTCTTGGGTTGTATTTTGCTTGAAGAAGAAAAAAACAATACGGTAATTCAATAATTTCCAGATTTAACAACTTTCTCTGAAGAATATCCTCTCTTCTCTTCTCCCTCCAGCCCCATTTTTCACTTTGGTCATTTAAAATGTATTTGTACATCTGTTAATAAAGTCTTTGGTAAATATCTATATGGAAATCTCTGCGGACAGGGAATTACCTTGACAATATGAGCAGCCACAGAAGAGCAGCTCAAGTCAGAAGCTTCTCCATGTATCAATTACAAAACTTTGAATTATCCCTGATAGTATCTTTAAGGGGAAAAACAATAGCCTTTCATGAGAGCAGCTGGAAAACTGGCTATTGATTGTAAATCAATTTATAGATGCAAAGCCTAAGGGGATAATTTATGGAAAAGAAGGGGTAAATTTGTGCTTAAGTGTATATGAAACACAGTTTTAGGAGGACTCAGTTTCAGTAGAAGAGCCAAGATTGAAATCCAGGATGGTATGACTCCAGACACAGGGACCTTGTGATAGTTTCTAGCTGTTTCTCATGAGCTCTTTCCTGGATGACTCCAGACACCTTCCTTTAGGCGTATATGTATATGAGTAACATTACATGTATAACATTATGGATTATATTAGATATGTGTGCACTGTATATGAGACCATAATCTAGCTGGTCACACAAGATTTCGTTAGATGCATTGTCAAAATTACCAACCAAAGGATTGTGGAAGCCAATGAACCTTCTCTAACCTAGGGCATGAAGAGTACTCCTTCCAACTTTGACCTGCACCAGTGATTATAAATGACCTTGCTATGAATGTTTTTAGGTGCACCATGTGCATTACAATTCATCACAGTCCTTCCCCCCCATCACCTTTGCCTTACACCTGGTCACTTTACAACTGTTGATTCACTACTGACCTTTCCAGACATTTGGGCTGGTGAATTTTTTGTCTTCTATAGCATGGTTTCCAGAACCATGTTCACCCTTCCAAAGAGTCCTCCAATTTTATTAATTTCCTCCTAAAATATATCATGTAAGCATTTTGAGTTCATTTTTTGACAATCTAAGAACAAGGTTCAAATAAGATAATCAAACAATGTGTGAGTAATAAATCTATTTAACATTCTCTCCAAAATCACATGGGCTTCTAACAGATGTGTGATGGGTGGCGACCTCCAACTGTGTCTTCTGCTGAGAGAGGCCATCCTCCTGACACTCTGAAAGTCAAATTTGGGGACTTTTACTGTAAAATGACAGCATGAAGTGAGAAATCAAAACCTACACCTCAGGAAACCTAAAATATTGAATGCTGGATGAGAAAGAATAAAACCCAATTCCAACAACCACAGTGTAACAAAGGAAATGGCTGCTGTCCCAACACTGAGAGAGGTAGAAACTTCCAGGAATCCCTCAGGTTGGCATAATATCTTACCACAGTCTCCAACCTGCATCTGAAGGAAACACTAGAGAAGAAAGGTTAGATGCATAATTATGTCTGGGGGATGGGGGGAGGAGTCATGAATAATCCAAGATGAGAAAGGCCGAGTAAGTGTGGTTTGGGCAGGGCTGAGAAATCACTAGAAAAAGTCCCCCCAGGGAAAAGTTCCCCCAATCATTGCCATTTTCCCCCACAGCAGAGGGGTACAAACAGAAAGGTCACAAAAGCAGAGGTAACTAACTCCAAAAATCAAGTAGCAATTAGTCAAAGAGAAAATATATAGGAAAACCAACTAAGTCAGTGGGAAATGGGAGAAGAGACCTAGAAGAGGACCAAGTAAAACCCCTCCACTCCTTGTGGGCTTCCCTCAGGGGCCCCAAACCTGCTTCCATATGTCTTTTCAGCCTTCTGCTCCAAGTGGATCTGAGAGCACGCTGCAGAAGTAGGGGTACTGAGTAGAAACACAACCCAGCAGCCTCTCTGTCCCCAAAGACAGCCAGCACCAAGGAGAAAGAGCTATCAGAAGCCGGAGAACTCCAGACCACAAGAAAGGCACTGAAGGGAATTCCCCCTGACAGGCTGAAGGAAGCTGGATGCACAATACTCCAAGAAGCTGGAGGAAAGTAAGCACAGCCCAGGCCATGCACACTGTCCCCTCCTGATACAGAAAACCCAGAGAGCTCAGTACCACCTCATGAAACCCTAGAGCTCCATGAGAAACAGAACAAGGTCTCAGAGGGGAGAGGGAAGGTATCAAAGAAAATCTGCCTGCACTTCATCAGGACAGAAGGATGATCAAGATAGACTACACACTTCAAGCACAAGCAATATGGAAAAAATAATTTGGTATTTACACAAATATAGTACAACATAAATAAATAAATGGTGCATCCACTATGGAGAACAGTATGGAGTTTCCTTAAGAAAACCAAAAATAGAGTTACCATATGATCCTGCAACCCCACTACTGGACATAAATCCAGAAAAGACAAAAACTCTAATTCAAAATGTTACATGCGCCACAATGTTCATAGTAGCACTACTTACAATAGCCAGGACATGGAAGCAAACTAAGTGGCCATCAACAGATGAATGGGTAAAGAAGACATGGTACATATACACAATGGAATATTACTTAGCCATAAAAAAGGAGGAGATAATGCCATTTGCAGCAACATGGATGGACCCAGAGATTATCATACTAAGTGAAGTAAGCCAGGCAGAGAAAGACTAATATCATATGATATCACTTATATGTGGAATCTAAAAAAAAATGATACAAATGAGCTTATATACAAAACAGAAACAGACACACAGACATAGAAAACAAACTTACCAAAGGGGAGAGGGGTGGGAAGGGATCAGAAACAGACACACAGACAGAGAAAACAAACTTACCAAAGGGGAGAGGGGTGGGAAGGGATAAATTAGGAGTTTGGGATTAACATATACACACTACTATATATAACATAGGTAATGAACAAGGACCTACTGTATAGCACAGGGAACTATACTCAATATTTTGTAATAATTTATAAGGGAAAGAATCTGAAAAAGAATATATATATATATATATATATATATATATATATATCACTTTGCTGTACACCTGAAACTAACACAACATTGTAAATCAACTATAGTTCAATTAAAATTAAATAAATTAAATAAAATACATTAACCAAAAAATAAATAAATGGTTAAATGATTTTCAAAAAGAAAAAAAGGAAGAAAGATGGAAGAAATATAACATGAAATTGCACAAGTAAACATTTTTCCAGACAAAAAGGAGCAGCTTAGATCAAAATTTTGTTTCAAAGCATCCCGAATGCAAACTTGATAAATGGAATAGTAAGGAGTAGAGCAAATTTACTGTAGAGCTAAGTTATTAATGAACAGGAAAAGTTCGGGACCTTCTCTGTGAATGCAGATGGTAAAAGGCAGGCAGATGAATTCATTTGAAGGGGAAATAACATTGATGGAAAGCAGGCACATCTAATACAAGATCATGGTTGTCCACGCACAGGGACCCCTTCAGAGAAAAGAGGTAGTGCGTTCAGTGATATAATAGAAAAGGATTTTCCTGAACCTCAGAAAGAACAGTCTGCAAACCTAAAGGGAAAACAATGACCCCCAAAACTGGCACAAAATTATCTACAAAGATGCAGAGACTAGTTAAAGTTTTAAATATAGTTACAAAAAGACAACCATTCTTCAGCCATACTAGTAGAACAAAACAAAATACTGACAAGGGCAGCGACAAGACAACAGTCTGAATTGGATCTCCCCCAGAAAACAACAAAAGCATTTTGCATGTTATAGTTGCTGCAGGAAAGAAACTAGAATCCAGGACATCACATGCAGGAAGCTGTGACTTAAGTATCTGTCATGAGGTAGAACAGCTCACATAGGAAATAATTCAGGAATATATTACCATGGCTTATTTTTTTTTTTTTTTAAGGCTTGAATGTGGATATCTAAGTAATGAAAGAAGAACCAGTAACAGGAGTGATAGCAAAGAGGAGAACATTTAAATAGAATGAGACAAATTTCTGAAGGCAATTTTCTTCCAGAAGGTACATTTTATGAACCTCAAAAAAGTAAAACTCACTCTAAAATCAACAAGAATCAGAGCAGGAAGAAGACAATGTCAGGACTGCCATTTCTTCATCTGTCACAACACCAAGTAGGTAAGCCAAGAAAAGGAACCTCTGAATTTTACTTGGAGCTGTGAGGGAAACCACCAGAAAGACTAAAAATAAGAAGAAAACCAAGAAAAGTCTGGAGGTGGAAGGAAGAGAGAGGAAGTGGGAGAGTGGTAATTTTCTCTTAGTCATAACAGAGGCAACAGATGCTCTGTAAGAGTTCTAAATTCAGAAACAGAGGGCTAAGTGTGATATCAAGAATTATAAAAAGAACCACTACAAAACCCAAAAACAGAATCTATGACTTCCACATCACTAACAGATGGACCCACACGTACACATATTCATACATAAAACAATCTTAAAATTGCAAAGATAAGCTAAATAGCAAAGATAGAAAAAAAAGAAGCTTAAAATCAGATGAGATATTAAGACCAAATATATGTTACATCAATACTGTAAAATAGGGAAATCTCATCTATAAAAATATAAATAAATTATAAAGTCAGATAGGAGAGACTAACTGTACATGAACCCAATTAACAAAAAAGAAAGTTAATAAAAATGTACAAGATTAAGAATAATATGGGAGCCTTACCTTTAATAAAGGAGGAGGGAGGCAAGGTAATCAATGGAATCATAAGTGAAATCTTCAGGCAACATGATGCAACAAATTTAAATTCTTTGAGGAAAGAAGTGGTTTTCTAGAAAAATATAAAATATTCAAGTTGACCCAAGAGTAAGACCAATTTTTATAGAGGAGAGAGGAAAGAGAACCACCTTTTATGCAAGGATGAGTCCTTTGGATCCATGCCTGAGTTTGGCTCACCTTTTTGGATACTTCCACAAACAAGACATGGGCAAGGAAACAAGGCTTCTGATTTATTTTATAAGGTCAGCATGAATCCAATTCTGAAATATATGGTAGTACAGAAAATAATTATGAACGTAGATGTAAAAATTGTAACCAAAATATTGACACTGAGAGTGGAAGAAAACATGGCAATGACATATATTAAATGCCAAGATTAAGTAGCATCCTAAATAATGAAACCACAAAACAATTGACCGTAAGCCCACTGACTCATTAGTTTTCAACATTGTATGAACAGTTCTGATAAACATAACAAAACTTTTATAGCTTTTATAAACATTGGAATATAAGAGGTAAAACTGTTTCTCTTTGCTAATGATGTGAAAGCACCCTAGACAAGCCATGATACTCGAGGTGAAAATTTCGAATTTAGTGAACTGGCTGGACATGAATGAAAATAATAAGGTTTTTTTTTTCTAAATAAGCAACTAGAAAAAGAAATGTGTGTGTGTGTGTGTGTGTGTATGTGTGTCTGTGTATACATATTATATTCACAACAAAATCTTTAAAACGTTTAAGAACACATTTAACAAGAATGTCACAAGGTGTATATATTTTAAAAAAAAACTATATAATGTTACAGAAGACTCAAAATAAGGAATGAACAAGAGGAAAGGGTAAAAATGCTTGTTTTCAAAAACATATCAATTTTACAAAAATTAATACAAAGAGAGGCTAAATTCTAAAGTAGAGCTTCTACTTTCCAATAATTGTAAGCAAGGTCATTTAGAGCAATCATCCCACAGAAACCAATTTTTAAAAGTGGGTAAATTTTTTTTTAAAATTTTCTTAAAAATGTTTAAATTCCCTATGAACTTAAGGGGGAAACTGAAAGGACATGGAATTCAGAGATGTCAGCACACAAATGCAGGAGACACGCAGGGGCCAAGGCAGACGTGAACATCAAGGTGCGTATGCAGGTGACCATTGGTGTAAATGCAGACACAGTCATAGACACAGAGGTAGACAGGGATGATGTGTGTGTGTAGCATGGGGTAAATCTAGAAGATAAACAGTACTGCACTGTCATCATGGGTTCTCTGTGTGGGGAGAAGGACCTGATCTGGATGGAAGGGAAAAATTAGGGGAAGAGAAGAACCAGACTACAGATATGGGGGGAGGGGGCTAACAAATCACAGTTATTCATGAAGCTTGTTCCTGTGTGTAAAATTATGCATGTATGTTTATATGTAAGTAAAGTGAAGTCAGTTAATGCCACAGAGGAAATAAATCAATACTCAACAGTATGTTATTTCTTACTGGCAATTCTACCAGTTTATAAACAAAAGATACAGGAACACATAGTAGATAAATTCCAAGAAAAAAGAAGCAGGGTTTGTGACGCTAAAATCTGACAAGCTTGGACTCAAGGCAGAAGTTGTTAAGGTAAAGAATCATGACAAAAGTTATGCTCCGTAATAAAGCCACTCTCGTAACTCTTCAGGGACAAGAAATGCAGGGGAGATTGACTTAAGCACAACAGTAAGAGAGCTGGGGAGACCAAAAATGTCAGACCTTGTGTCAGATAGACACAAACAAGTGAGAAAACAGAGATTCTGAGAAATTAATGAGTGTGTTTCCAGCATCCATGAATCATTGATAAAATCTAGCCATATAGACCACAAAGAAAAATGAAAATAAAGTCAAATGAAGGAAATCTAAACTATAAGAATTACATTCTCTGATCTAGTGAGATAACTAGACAGCAACTGCAAAAAAATTAATAAAAAACGTTTAAACATTTTTTAATAGGTAAGTAACACTTGGGTCAAGGAAGAGATCAAAATCTAGAAAACAACTATAAGAAAAAAAAACATATTTAATCTAACAAGATATGCTAAAACTGTGCTCAGAAGAAAATTCTTAAAACATTTAAACAGCTAAGAACTTCCTTATCAGGTGAGGGAGACTAATAAAATTCAACCTTAAATATAATTCAAAATGTTTAAATAAATAACAAAAGAAACAGAAAGAATAATAAGAACAAAAGTTTAAAATTTATAAATTTAAAAAGAGTAAAACATGTCACACACAAGGCAAGACCCAGCTTGAAGGATTCATCTGATAAAGAAACAAACACTTTTTAGATTCAGACTGTTTATTTCTTACATGGGCAGTGAAAGTATGGGTGGCCCAGGTGCCAGCTCCTTAGCCCTTGCACCAGGTGACATGGAAACAAAGGGGTCAGATGATATTAAATGGATGGCAGGAGTCTCTGTTGCTGAGGAACCAAAGCCATGATTTGCTAGGCAGTTTTACAGCCTGCAGCTGTAATCTGAGGGTGGCAAGGCAGAGAGTCTGACCCTTGTCAGAACCCAGGTGGCAGTAAGAAACTGCTTCATGCCAGCCTCTTGGTAGACCAGGAAACACATGAGAAATGGTCTTATAGGAGCAACTGACAAGGCTCCCATGCTCTTATGTTCTGGCAGGCTCATAAGATGTCCTGTCTAGACTACCACCAACCTGGATTCAAGCCTTGCTTATGTGGCCTTTGTGGGTACACACCTGTAAGGTTATCAAGGTACAAACACAAAGCTTACCTTCAAAGGTCTCGTTGTTGAAGCACACGGGCTTCTTGTGAGTTTGTACTCACAAGGTACAAACACAAAGTACAAACACATATCTAAGGAAAAATACTTTTTTCCTCCAAAAAACAGTACAATGGATATTTTAATCCAGAACCTGCATCTGGAAAGAAATTTTTTTTTAAAGATAATCACAAGTTTATCTAATTAAGGAGGAAACAACATCTTCAAGTTAAAAAAATAATAATAATTAAAGAGAAACCTCAGAAGTAAAATTCAAGAATCATAATAATTTAATGTATAACTATGGATGTAAGCACATTTAAAAATCTGGATAAATGGAAAATTTGGGGGGCAAAAATGTTAACATAATTGTCCTAAGAAGAATCATAAAATTCCAACAGAAAAAAAATAACTTAAAGCCTTGAGACCATTGTCAAAGAGCTACCCTATGACCTACCACAAACAAAAAGAAAAAGAAGGTGTATATGTGTAATTGATCCAGATAATTACACTGAAGTCTTTCAATATTCCAGGTTACAGGTACTTACACTATTCCCATTGTATAATTTTTTTTTAATATTAAGATAACACCAATAACAAAACAAGAAAAATCACAAAAACAAAGAAAACATAAAATGTAACATGAAAGTAAATATGAAATTTAAAAAGCAATGATTTTTTTAATACAATAAATAAATTGCTTTGATTATTTTTGGTCCTTTGTATTTTCATATAAACTTTATAATTGACTTATCAGTTTCCATGTGTGCACATTGCACAGTCACACAAACATTTAGAGTTTTATTATAATGAACTTAATCTATAGATCAGTTTTGGAGAGAATAGACATCTTTACAACTTTGAGTCTTTCAATCCATTAACTTTGTATTTCCTTCCACATGTATATCTCTTTAGTTTCTCTCAAAAATGTTTTAAAATTTTCAGGGTAGAGATCTTGCATATCTTTTGTTAGACTTATTACTATATGTTTCATGATTTTTGAAATCACCTTGCTGAAAAAATACTTTTTAAAATTTTGCTTTCAATTGTTTGTTGCTGATATGAGACAACATACTTTTTTTATATATGACCTTATAGATGGAGACTGATAAGAGTCACTAATTAATTATAATAGTTTAACTTACAGATTCTGTTGCATTTCTACTTAAAGGACAAAACTTACACTATTATTTATCAAGATCTGTTATAAAATCAGTTAAATTTTATAAAGTTAATTAAAAGAAGTAACAACAGTGTGGTATTATTGCAAGAATTTACAAACTCACCAAAGGGACAAAGAGAGTTCAGAAGCAGACTCACTTTAATGATGCTTCAATGCAGTGGACAAGACTGGTCTTTCCAATAAATGGTCCTGGGCCATCTAAGTACCAATATGGAAAACATTAAATCTTGATCCCTACCTCACACCATAAAGAAAAACAATCACAGATGGATTGCCGATCTCAATATAAAAGGAAAAAAAAACCCAACTTTAATGACCTTAGATTAGGTTAAGATTTCTTAACAAGGACACACAAAAAATAGTAACTATAAAGGAAAAAATTGATCAATTGAAATATATTAAGTTCAAAAATTATGTCCAAAAAACCACTATAAGACAGGGAAAAATCAGGTTACCGAATGGAAGAAGGTATTTGCAGTGCATATATCTGACAACAGAAAGAATATATAAACAATATAAACAACCCCTAAATTCAATAAGAAAAGAGAAACAACCAAATAAGACACAGGCAAGAAAATTAAGATGATATCTAAATGGCCAAGAAACATATAAAAATGTGCTCTCCCTCTCTTCTCATTAAGAAAATACAAATTAAAACCTCAATTTATCCAGTATAATGACCAAAATAGAAAGATCAACAATATGAAGTTTCTGTGAGGATGTAGGATAATTGAAACTCAGGTACACTGATAGTGGGAGTGTCAATTAGTACAATCTCATTGGAAAGCTTTTTGGTAGTTTCTACATCTCTATTAAAACCAATCGTATGCATACCTTTTGACCCAACAATTTCACACCCAATAGAAATGCATATATAAGTTCAACAAAAGATATGTACCAGGATGCTCATAGCAGCACTGCTTGTAATAGCCCCACACTGGAAACTATCCAGATGCTCATCAAAAATAGGATGGATATATAAACTGTGGTGTATTCACACAATGGAATACTATGCAACTGTGAGAACAGAAGAACTGTAATGCCCACAATAGGATGGATGAATCTCCAAACATGTCAAGTGAAATAAGCCAGACACACAAGTGTATAATTCTCTATGATTCTACTTGTACAAAGTTGAAAGTTAGGAAAAAACAGTCTATAGTATTAGTAGTCAGAGTAGTGGTTGCCCTAAGGAAAAAAATGATTTTGGAGGGGAGAGATGAGGGTGTCTGATCTAATGAGAAAATTAAGTTACTTGATTTGGTTGCATAGATGTGTTCTTTTTGTAAAAATTCATTGAGCTGTATACTTATAACTGCGAGTTTTTTCTACATGTCTGTTATACTTTATGAAGAAGTTTTTAAATTGATAAATATTCATATAAATGAATGCATTAAAAATAATACATGATAAGGAAGTGAGTTTCATGTCAGCTCAATTGACTAATCTTTTGGAAAAAAAACATAAAGATGAATCTCTACATCATGATTTATTTCAAAATAAATTCCAAATAGATCAGCAATTTAAAGGTAATAGACAAAACCATGAATGTTCTATCAGAAAGACTTGGTGATTTTATATCTTAAGATGAAGAAGGTCAAAAAGAAAATCTTTATAACATTGAAATTATAAAAATTTGAACATTTATATAGCTAAAGAATTTCTACATCTAAGTCAAAATAATAACAAAAACAAGGGGAAAAGTTCACATGAGAGTTGAGACGTTATTTCTTAAACTTGTAAAAATGCTCATACAAATCAATTTTAAAAAGACTGAAAACTCAAAAGAAAAATGAGTAACAAAAAAAAATAGGGAGTTTATTTTTAAAAAGGAAATAAGAGTAATATAACAGGCCCATACATATATGTAGGATGGCTAGGATAGAATATAATTAAAGAAATAAAAATTAAAATAACACTGTGTGCATAATTTTGACTTTAGTATAATAGTAAAATTTTAAAAAGACTATGTGATGCCCAGGCTACCACAAATAGCCAAAACAATCTTGAAGAAGAATAACAAAGCTGAGGGGCTCATAATTTCTAATTTCAAAACAGTAATCAAAACTGTGTGGTACTGGCATATGAATAGACATATTGATCCATAGACTAGAATTGAGAGCCAAGAAATAAACTTCCATGTTTCCAGTTAATTGATTTTGATAAGGTGGAAAGAGCAGTCTTTTCATCAAATGCTGGGAGAACTGAATGTCCACATGCAAAAGAATGAATTTGGGCCTTTACCTCACTGTCTATACAAAAATTAACTCAAAATAGATCAAAGACCTAAATATAAGAGCCCAAACTATAAACTCTTAAGAGAAAACCTAGGTGTAAATCTTCATGACCTTGGATTTGGCAATGGTTTCCTAGATATGATACCAAAAGTTCAAGTCACAAAAGAGGAAATAGATTAATTGGAGTTCATCAAAATTTAAAAGTTGGGAGCATCAAAGGATACTATCAAGAGAGCGAAAAGACAACCCACAGAGTGGGAGAAAATAATTTTAAATTGTATATCTGATAAAGGCCTAGTATCCAGAAAATATGAAGAACTTTTAAAACTCAACAACAAAAAACAGACAACCCAACTTTTTAAATGGGCAAAGGACCTGAATAGACGTTCCTCTAAAGAAGATATAGAAATGGCCAACAAACACACAAAAAGATGCTCAGCATCATTAACCATTAAGGAAATACAAATCAAAACCACAGTGATAAACAACTTCAAACCCACTAGGATGGCCATAACCAACAAAATGCAAAATAACAAGTGTTGGGGAGGATATAAATAAATTAGAACCTTTGTACATCGCTGGCAGTAATGTAAAATAGTACAGCCACCACAGAAACAGTCTGATGGTTCCTCAATAAAATAAACACAGAGTTACCACATGACACACCAATTCCATTCCTAGGTATATTTCCAAAATATTTTGTTTGAACAGGAGGTAAAACAAAAACTTGTACACGACTGTTCCTAGCATCACTATTCACAATAACCAAAATGTAGAAACAACCCAATGTACAACAGCTGATGAATGAATAAAGAATGTGGTCTACCCAAACAACAGAATATTATTAGTCATAAAAAGAAGAGGGGTACTGATACATGCTAAATCATGGATGAACCTTGAAAACATGCTAAGTGAAGGAAACAGATTCCACTTATAAGTAATATCCTTAATAGGCAAATCCATAGATATAGCAGATTTGTGGTAGCCAGGACCTGGAAGGAGGGAGGAATGGGGAGTGACTATTAATGGGCAGGAGGGTTCCATTTGAGGTGATGAAAATGTTCGAAAACTGGATAGTGGTGACGGTTGCACAATATCCTGAACATACTTAGTGCTACTGATTTTTAAATCATAAAATGGCTAAATTTGTGAATTTTATGTTATACGTATTTAGCAAAATAAAATAATGTGGGGCACTAGGTTCTACTTTTAGTGAGAGCTTAATTTCTTTAAAATAAATTAGGTAATTCTATCATATTGTTATGTATACAAAAACATTCAGACATCAACTTCTCTGGTAGAAATTCACCTTAAGATGTACTTGACAAGGTATGAATTTAAGTTTTTTCACTGTCATTATTTTAGCACTGAAAAGAAATTGAGGACTTCCCTCATGGCACAGTGGTTAAGAATCCACCTGCCAATGCATGTGACACAGTTTCGATCCCTGGTCTGGGAAGATTCCACATGCCACGGAGCAACTAAGCCCATGCACCACAACTACTGAGCCCATGTGCTGCAACTACTGAAGCCCACACACCTAGAGTACATGCTCTGCAACAAGAGAAGCCACTGCAATGAGAAGCCCGCACGCTGCAACGAAGAGTAGGCTGCGCTCGCCACAACTAGAGAAAAGTCTGTGTGCAGTAACGAAGAACCAACGCAGCCAAAAAAAAAAAAAATTGAAAACAAATTGACAATAAGGAACTGTTTTCTTTTATTATGGTACAATTATATAATGATTACTATGTGTCCCATTAAAAATAAAATGAAAACTCTATCTGTGCTGATATAGGGAAATTTTGTAAGATATATTATTAAAGGAAAAAGTGCAGAATATACAGTGTGGCCCCTTTGTGTAAATAAAAGTGAAATATATATTTTTAAAATCATTTATTCCACAAAAACCTTACCAAACATTTACAGTAGAGCAGTCACTAATATAGACCCTGACTATTCAGTGGTAAAAACCATCTACACTGTTGGGAGAGCTCAGATTTTACAGTAGTGGGACAGAAAATGCAGCTGGCTCTTCCAACACTGTTTCAGCCCGCTGAAGTAGCCCTTCCTCAGCAGATGCTAGAACACCAGTGTCCACTTCACAGACTCCCTTGCAGCTAGGTCCTGCATCATGCAAGACCTGGGATATGAAGTGAGTTTTAGGAGGTCAGGTCCTGTTTTTTTCAGGAAGAACAGCCCTGAGGTGTCATTTGTCATTGCTGTGACTCTAGCAGAGAATCTTAGGTTTGGTCTGCAGCTCCCCCAGCAATACATGTCAGTGGCAGTGGGATAGTCATTGACAGTTCTACATGGTGGATGGGCAGTTTTCTAGGTAGATTTCTTCTTGCTATGTGACAACCTAACTTTGTTTCCTAAACTTCTATGAGATTCTGTAAACCAAAGTGTGCAAGGCAAAACAAACAAACAAAGAAAAACCTTTTTGTGCTTAAAAATGATAAAATTGCTGTTTACAACTGAACATTAACCAATACAGTAAAGAAGTATCTAAATGATATAATTTCAGATTGTGATCAGTACTAAGAAAAAAATAAAATTTAATATTGGAACAAGGTATGGTTGGAAAGATAATTTGGGGGAGGACTGGGAGGTGAGTCAAAACCTGAGTAAAAAGAGAAAGGTGGCAGGGAGAAGAATGGGGACATAGCTTCAGGTCAGAGGAAATATAAGCCATGAATGTGATGCACATTTTTGTAATAGGGAGAAGGTCAGCTGGCTACAGCTTGGATGAGAGAGAGACAGAAAGAGACAGAGACATAGAGAGGCAGAGAGAGAGAGAGAGAGACTAGGAATGGTATCAGATGAATTATTCAGTGGGGTAACTCAGGAGAATTTATTAGACACTATTTACAAAGGTATGGCCAAAGTTAAGGAAAACCAAAAAGTGGGATTTTGTAATAGCAGGGAATCACCCCCTAGTAGCAGGCCTCAGGGGCAAGGGCGGGAAGCACAAGTTAGAAGAGAGGACCCTCAGGGGGCACTGACAAACTCTTTCCTTCACTGAATTCTATAGACAGGCCAGGTTAGCAAGAATGCCCCACCCTTGATGCCCACTCTTAGTCATCTTCCATCCACCGACCCCCAACCTGCTCTTTGGCTATAAACCCCTACCCATTCTCACTGTATTAGGAGTTGAGCCTCATTCTCCTCCCCTATTGCAGTACTCTTGACACCTATTCCAATAGTTCTGAATAAAATCTTCCTTATAATTTTCACAAGTGTCAGAAATTTTTCTTTAACAGCTTCTCTTTAGAGAAGTTTCTGGGGGAATCAATTCCCTGATTCTTTTTCCTCCTTCCTCCAGTCTCCTGCCAGCCCTTCCCACTAAGGTGACACACAAAGGAGCCAGAGTGTGGGGACCCTGTTTATGGGTTCCTATAACCACCTCCCAGAACACAGAGCAGGATGGAGAGAAATGGTGGAGGAGATATGAAGGGCGATTGGGAAATGTCCGGCATGATCTGCTCTTTTGCTCCTGGTTTCCACTCTTATTGTTTTGGGGACAAAGCCTGGGGCCGATGAGGTCCCCTGGCTTACCTTACACTACTGGGGATGTTGGCCAGGACACCCCCGTTAGTCTTCCTGAGGATTCTCCAGGTGCATTAGCATAAAACACAGATGCATAGTTCCCCATCTGACACTGGCCCTGAGGTCCAAATCCGTAACACGGTTCTCTTCTTCCATCACTGAGTCTATATACCCCTCATTTTTTAAAGCTGTGGCTTTAAAAACCAGCTGATACAGAGTCTAAAAACAGACAAACCTGTTCCGTGGTGTTCAAAGTGGCTTCCTCTGGAAGGATTAGTGAACAGAAGCAGAAATGTGGACAAGTGAGGGCTACTGGGGCTGCTCATGATCTGCTTTTTTTCTTTGAAATTCTAAATATTAAGTATAAACTTACAAACATTCCATTAGAAATTTAAAATATTTCTGATTAAGGGCATCCGTAATAAGACTAATAATAAAAATATTAGAAATTATAATAAACACTTAAAAATTACTCGATCTAACAATGACCAGTAATATTTGCTGTAAGTTAAAGACCAGTACTTCACAGAGATGACAAGCTCCAGTGATTGAACTCAGTAGACTGTTTTGCATATTATTCAATTTCATTAAACATCACAAAATTTAAATGAAGTCTGCATTTGTATCTTTGCTTGGGCAGAGGCACTCTCCTCTTCCAGAACTCTGGCCCTAGAAATTTCACACATAAGACCATGATTTATCTCAGAAAAGCAGAGCTCTGAATCTTTACAAATATTTCTGATATGAATTTAAGACTAAATATCTGTGTCATTTAATATAAATGTATGCATTATACACCTTAAGATCCATTCACTTTTCTTAAAACAACTGGTAAATGTATACGTAAACATTTGGTAGAATACTCTGTTATATGCATCAACTTTTCTCGATCTTAACACCAAAACTATGGGCAAATGCTCCTGCTTCATCACAGCTGTTTTCTTAGTTCAATAATTACGTTAATATCTCTGTTTACATTCTGAGCCCAATACCCATTACATCACGATGTTTTTCAGGAGATCTTTTTTCCGCTCTCTAGCATTATAAAAGGGAGTTGTTTTTCTCTGCCTATCCCCACAAATGTTTTGGAAAGATTAAAATGTCAAAGGCTGAGGAAACAAAAGTCACTTAGATCAAACACAACCTCGTGTAATACCTTCCATGTCATAAGACTTACATGTGTTTATTTAGAGTAAATGAAAAAGACAAGTTGGTAATGTTGCCTCTTTAAAGCTTTTATGCTGCTTTTAGAGACCAACAATATATATAATTTAAAATGATTTATTCCCAAAACCTTGAACATGTATAAAAATTCTCTATAAAATTTCTGATAATACAAAGCAATTTCATAACAACTTATTACGATATCTATTCATAAACCTATGCCTGTCCTAACATATCTAAAGTAAATATGTATGCATATGTATGTGGTATATTTTAATAAGAGATTTCTTAAAATAATCAATTAGGATAATAAGATAACAAAGTAAAAAATTAGAATAACAAAGTAAATATACATTTTAAAGACTGAAATGTCACAAACTCAAATTCCCAGGACTCTTCGGAGCTGCCTGAGTTGCTGGTTCTTTCCCCACAGTTCACCAGTAGCATAAATAACCTGTCCCTGGTCATAAGCAATCAGAAGGGCCACAAAACTCAACTCCACTGAACTGACTAAGCCACAAGATGCATTCTTGGGAGAGATAATTGTCACAATTATACTTCACAGGCTTTCAAAAGCAAATATTCTTTTACATATCAGTGCTCACATTATCATTAGCTATCAGTTAAAGTTCTTGACATATAGTATGCAATTGATTTAATTATAAAATAGAATTAAACTATAAAATGTAATAAATTATAATGCAATAACTAATCTGCCAAGGGAATCTATATAAAGGATGTATCTGATGTCATGTTTTCATTGCATAGAAATATTTCAGTTCTTCCCATTGCCTTTAGGAATCATTTTAAAATTTGAAATATTTCTCTTAGAACAACCCCACAAATTCCCATACCTTCCAGCCATGCTTGTTTTCTTTCTATTTCTCACATGAATCATGCTAACAACTCAAGGGGCTTCATTAGTAATATTTCTTAAGCACATGACATATCTTATCTCATTCAACCTTCCTAAGAGCCACATAAAGTATCATTAGTCCCATTTTACAGATGAGAAACCTAAGGCAGAAAGAAGCTAAATAACTCATCCATGATTCCCTCTGCTAGAAAATGGGATGGCCAGGATCTGAACCCAGTTCCAGAGGGAAAGTCTTCCCTCTTAAAATTCTTTCCTCCACTTTACAAAATAAATGTGGCAGCAAAATAAGCAAATAAAACAGAAAATACACAAATTCTCAGAAAAAAATTTTTAAAAACATTACATAGTTCATTACAAAAATACTTCTGGGTATGAAAGGTTAAAATACTTAGAAGTACATGGGGTTATATCCCTTTACCATCTCCCAATCTCAAAACCTCCATCAAGGATAACTGATGCAAGGTGACATGTGTATCCTTTCCATACGTTCATCACTACATTGAAACACAGTGACTTTCATATATGCAACATAATATGTATATCATGAGATATAACATGATATACACACTGTGTGTGTGTCTGTGTATGAATTATCTCTTTGGCTTCCTGAATTATTAATTTACTCTTATCCTTATTTTTATAGTTTTATTTCTTTATGTGGTTCATGACGTGATATCTGCTGAGCAAGCACCTCCATTTTTCTCTTCCTATAATTTATTTAGCTAATCTTCTATATTTTCTCCTTTATATGAACTTGAAAATGAGCTTGTCAAGTTCCATAAAAATGTTCTTGAAATTTTGATTAGGATTACATTAAATTTATCATTTTGGGGAGAATTGCCACATTGAGCGTACCCTCTAGAAATATCATCATTATCTTGATGTATTTATATGTTTTTTATACCCTCAGATAAGATTTTCCTGTTTTCTCATTTAGTATGGATTAATTATCATCATTTGGCAAACTTAGGCAACTGAGTTGAACAACTTTTCTTCCAATTTATGGACCAGATTTATGCCATAGGAAATAGCTCTTTCTTAAAGAGGTCACAGCACTCATCTTTTAAACTGGACCTGGTCCATTTTCAGGAGAGTTCTTGGACTACTTTTATAATTTCTCTTGATGTATTTTATCACTTGAGTTAATTTTGGTCATATTTTCTGAAAGCCGTACCTACTTCATGTTGATCTTCTAATTCATTGGCCTAAGTCCTTCACCGTGCTTTTTAAATTCTCCCTGAGACTCTGTGGCTCCCCCCTGGCCAACTCTGCAGCCCATTGACTTAACCACCAATTATCCCAGATATGGCTGACTTCTGAGTACCAACTGCTAACAGCTGAAAACTATTTGTTGCCATCACAGAAGGAGTTGGCCGTAGGATCATCTCAGATAATTCCAAATGTCTTTGACAAGTCCATATATAGTCCATTAGGCCCCTCTGGGAGAAGGTGAGTTTCACTTGTGAGCTGTCCTCTTACTCCTCTGAACTATCTCCCAGTTACTCTTTTAGGATCTAAGCAACACACCTCCATTCTTTGTATGTCCCTTTCCATTCCACTGTCTCCCCAACTGCTTAGAGGATGAGGCAAAGCATCACCCCCTCCACAGGCTGTACCCAACTCCACAAACAGCATAAAGGCTGTGATTAACAAAGAGATATTAGAGTATGTAGAGAGGAGCAGCTGCCAGCCCAAGGGTGACGGTCTGCTGACATAAACCCACAGAACTACTACTACAGTTAACAACAATGGCTTCTGTTTATCACTAATGTGCCTGACACCAGTTACTGTGTGTTGACGTCACTCTTTAATTCTCACAACAACCATACACTGTGACACTCTTATTATCTCCATTTTATGGCTGAAGAAGCAAAAGCTCATATGGATTATATATCTTTGCTAACAAAGCTAGAAGCAGCGTCAGTAGTCCAATATTTTTGGCAAAACTAATTTCTGACTTTTGGGCTCCAAACAAAGAGCCCAGAGATTTTAGAAGAAAAAAATTCAAGTCTGTAAATTAATAACTGTCATTTACAAAGTTTCCCTTTCCTCTGTATCAGGAAGTGAGAGAAAGTGTGAACATTTTTTTATGTTGTAAATATCACTGGGCAGACAGCATTTGTAGGATTCTGTGGGTATTTGAGAAATCACTTCTTTATGTCAATAGCCAGTAACATTGAACATATGGGAAACTATAAGGCTATCATTTTGCATGAAAGCAATAAATATTCAGTAGCTTTCTACAAAAAATCTGTAGTTGGTCTATGGTTCCAAAAATTCAATTCTGTTTTTTTCTATATGAGAGATTTCAAATTATAGTTTGTGAACAAGAAACCCGTAGAAACAAATTGGGCGCCACCTATGCTGAGAGTGGATTTGTCTCAACAAAATCAGAGAACATGTAAATTAAGACAAATAAGGAAAAGCACATCACCTCTGCCACCCCTTTCCTTGGAAGCCTCCCTGTTATTCTAGCTCACTGTTGAGATTTCCAGATTTACCTGATGGGAAATAAAGAATGTGGGCTCTGGGTTCAAATCAGGAGACCTGCTGGTAGTGCACCTTGCCTTAGTAACTTCTGCATCTCTGAAAAGGAGAAAATGATTATATCTTCCTCACAGGGTTACGGAGAGAATTCAGTGTGATGATGCATGTGAAGTACTTAGCCTCGTGTTTAGCACACAGCAAGTACCAATTTATAGGAGCATTTATCTGTTTCTAATCATCATTAATCAGGGAAGGTAGGGATGGAAACTAGAGAGGCTGAACACCACAAAGACTTGTATGGAGTCTTCCAGCCCAGAAAGGCACTGGGTTTCCAAACTGATTAGGGCAGCTGAAGGATGGAAATTCAATTCAAATGCTCAAGTAAAAGGAGGGATTATCAACCTGATATTACCATACTTTAGAAAGGAGGATCCTGCCTTACAAACAACCGTAAACCCCCAAGAGCCCCAGGCCTCTTACCCTATCTTCTCTGAGTCTACCTCCTCACCAATATCACCTCTCCAGTCGCCTTCTCCTTCAGGAAGGACCATGACCACCAGCAGCCCCCAGCTCCCTCGTCTAAGGCTTGAAGCTACAGATAAACAAGCTTCTTCTCTCCACAGTGCAGTGAGAAAGGTCTTGGGATGGTCACAACAGGCCCTGAGTAAGTCTCACACCCACTTCTGGGGCTGAATCCTGTTACCAAGAGAAGGAAAAACGGAATGGAGAGAACAGAAAAACAATAGATACCCTTCAAATATCTCTGATCAAAAATGTGGCTCAATTTGGCACATTAGCTTCTGAATCTACAACACCCTCGGAAAGAATTTCTATTATTATAACCATAAATTTAAAAAACTACCTGCCATGTCTGAAAAGACTGCCACGTCAATTTCCTCAGAAAGTCATTTTCTCATGAGAAGCAACATAATATTTAAGAAGAGAAAAATAAATAATAATAAGGAATGTGTGAAATGACATTGAATAAAAATAGATTTATAAAGATAACTCAATAGAAGTGTTTTCACTGCTTGTAATTTATAAGCTGCTTAATTCACCTCACAGTTTTGTTTTGTTTTTTTTTTCCTAAAATTTTATGTCCAGCTGAGGATTCATCACTCCAAGATTAGCACAGGTGAAGTTCTCACCACATATAAAATTGACTTCAACTCCTACAGAGAGACGCTGATGAGTCCTTCTCCATAATGCCATCAAATAATACAAGCATGAGAGCCACGCTGAGTAAACAAGGTTTTTCTGCAAGTCCCTGTAGGATCTGGCCAGGGATGGTGAGTGCCTTGGGCAGGAAGCAGCCCTCAGGAGATACCAATTAACAGTGACAGCCATGGACAGTAGCTTTTTTCCCCAAAATCTATTTAGAGACACAAAAGGGAACCCAGCCCTCAGAAGAGAGGAGTATCTGTAATGACTTTTAAGAGATAATTTAGTGAGGGTGTTAGGAGAAATTGCTTCTTAGCATTTAGTCATTAAAAACTGTCACTGATGACTTTGCCTTTTCTCATTTCTGCTCAGGCAACAAAATAAGCTTTTATGCTAGAGTAATTCACTTAGAGTTGGGCAATCAACTCAATGATATCAGCAGTCACAGGCTGCCAAAGGATCCTGATTTGGAAGGCTTTTAATATCTTAAGACCTTTTAAGGAAGTTTATAAGCAATGATCATAAGACATTTCTGTGATTTTTAGAATATATTGTATTTTTAACTTTATTTTAAAATGTAACTTAATAATACCAATTATACTGTCTGATGTTATATGGGAGTTGTTTGGAAATCCCTGTTTTGGATATGTTTTGAAGGAGGGCTTGAGCTCACTATTTAATAATGGAATAACTCAAGATTACAATCTATTAGTTCATTTAATACTTACATTGCTCTCTGTTGTTCAAAAGCTGTCACCCACTCTTAGCATCACACGTTTGTCATGAGAGGAGTCTATATTTCCAGGAGGAAGCAGTGGCCAGTGCCTGGAATGTTTCATCTCAGTTCCATTCGTCAGTGTCACAACATCTTATAATCTACATTCATTACTGGTTTGTTTATTAATGAAGATGCCAAAACACTTATTTACAGTGTAAAACAACTTGCCTTCATTTGCCTTAGAAATAAGAGGTGAAATGTATTTTTTAAAACTCCTAACATTTAGGGAATATCTTCCATGTCTACTCTTTTCATAGCCAGATTCTAATTTCTCTGCCTTACAGGAAACCTAGATACTGGATGGAGAGTGAAAAGCCCCATAACTTTCTGTATTCCTGGTTTTGCATACTTCTCACCCTTAGAGAGTTAATGTTTCCTCTTGGTGCAGATGTGAATGTGAATTCAATGAAGTTATATTTTTATATGGAGTTAATAATACGAAGGATATAATACTAGATACTAATCGTAAAAATTGTAAAGACCTGCTGGTTGGTGGAATTGGTGCAGTGTAAATAGCAGGTAGAACCCTGAGTAGCAGGTAGTAAGATGCTTTTGTTGGTTTGATGGTCAATTTAAGAGGATCCTCAGAGACTGGGTGCACAACACAGTATTATCCATCTCAAAACCTAAGAAAAAAATAGAAAGGTTGATGAGTGATGAACAGAGAGGAATATTTCTTAAAGAGACCCAGTTAGAGGATAAATCTGTGCTTATATCAAAAATTCAGTGGTCTTGGTATTTACTGCTCAGATGATTGGATGCCTCCCAGCAGGAAATTTGCTGTGATGACTTCTAATTCTTAAAATGAAAAAATCTTGTAGAAAAAATTGTTCTGAGAGTTCAAGAATGTATAAGATTTTAATGCCGAGAAATAATTTGATTGACTTTTAAAAAATCTGAATTAAATCATGTCTTCAAACAGACTGTTGTTTTGGCCACAATAATGATGACAGCTGGTAATCATCTAGAATATGTGATTTCCAAGCATTTTGATGTAAGGACTCCATTCTAAAATGAAAATTAAAGTAATTCAAAACATGTATGGTAACAAAATTCTACTATGAACTTAATAAGACGTTAACTAGAATATGCTATTATTTCTGAAAAAATGAAAGACACAAATGTGTGAAAAATGTTATTTAGGCAGACAATGCTTACTTAGATTTCATGTGGATTCATGGACATTTTGATCATTTTCTGAGGATCCCCAGGGCTCTCTGGATCATAGATACGTAGTCATTCATTCAGGGTGCTTGTTCCCAGCAAACATAATAAAATGTGATGGCTTCACACATGTGCCTAGAAATTTGGCTTTCAGAATATTTAAGAATGAGTGATAACTGCTTGATATTCAGATTCATACAGGGTAGCTTTTGCACATCTTCCTCAATGAAAGCTGACAACAGAAGGAGAAAATGAGGAAAAACAGAAACAGAATTCCTTCCTTGCACATGGACTCCTCATGGATGTGATAACGATTGGCTATCTGTTCACCAGACTTGCTTTCTCACTGAACACATAGCTAGTTTTTATTTCCATTCTTCCTTTGCAATGAGATGTGGCCATGTGACTGTGTTCTAGAAAATGGAATGTGAGTAGAAGTGGTGTAGGCTCCTTCTAGTCCCAGCACCTTAAATCTCACCAGGCATGATTCTTCAAGCTGTTTTCCTTTCCAGCTGGCTGGAATGGAGACAAGATGGGGTGTGACCTTGTAAATGGCAGAGCCACCAGTGGAAGGCTCAGTCCCTGAATGGACACTTCAAGGGGATCTACCCACCAATCAACTGCATCAGTTTGGAAATTATGTGAATGAGGAATAGGTTTTTATTGCATTTAAGGCAATATATGATTTGAATTTTCTTATGATTGTGACCTTAACTAATGCACTATGTGTTAGATATTGAATTACTTTTAACAACTGGTGATTACTCTAATGTCTTTGTGATTCTATGAGGTGGACTAAGGGATGGAAAGTAAAATGTGTCCTCTCCTGCACATCTTCTGTGTAAAATTTGCACAGTCTCTGGGTACTGTTAGTTTATCTTCTATGTGAGGTGTAACATGCATACATTTTACATATGTTAGCTCATATGTTTTAAAATATTTTTTACTGAGGGAAAATTTACATATAGAGACATGCATACGAATTAAGTGCACAATTCAATGAGTTTTGGTTAAATGTTTATACTCATTTAACCAACACCCACACCAAAATAAAGAACATTCCCATCATCCCCCAAAGATCCTGCATGCCGCTTTCCAGTCAACCCCAAGCCACTCTTCCTCCCATAGGCAACCACTATAGATTTCTATCACCATAGATTAATTCTCCCTGATTTTGAACTTTACATGAATGGAATTATACTAATATACTCTGATGTATGTTTGGCTTCTTTTGCATAACATAAACTTCCATGCTGCTTGTGTATCAGTAGTTAATTCTTTTGTATTGTTGAGTAGTATTCCATTATGATGAATATGCTACAATAATTTATTCATCCTTATGTTTATGACATTTGTGTCCTTTCTACCTTGGAACTATTATAAACATTCTTGTGCAAGTGTTTTTAAATATATATTTAAAAATTTTTATTTTATATTGGAGTATTGTTGATTTACACTGTTGTGTTAGTTTCAGGTATATAGCAAAGTGATTTTATTACACATATACATATATCTATTCTTTTTCAAATTCTTTTCCCATTTAAGTTATTACAGAATATTGAGTAGAGTTCCCTGTGCTATACAGTAGGTCCTTGTTTGTTATCTATTTTAAATATAGTAGTGTGTATATGTTATCCCAAACTCCTAATTTATCCCTTCCCCCACTTTTCCCCTTTGGTAACTAGAAGTTTGTTTTCTAAGTCTGTGAGTATATTTCTGTTTTGTAAATAAATTCATTGGTATCATTTTTTTGGATACCACTTATAAGTGATATCATATGATATTTGTCTTTCTCTGTCTGACTTCACTTAGCATGATAATCTCTACTAGGTACATCCATATTGCTGCAAATGGCATTATTTTATTCTTTTTTATGGCTGAGTAAAATGTGCACCACATCTTCTTTACCCATTCATCTCTTGATGGACATTTAGGTTGCTTCCATGTCTTGGCTATTGTAAATAGTGCTGCAATGAACATTGTGGTACATGTATTTGTTTGAATTAGAGTTTTCTCCTGATATATGTCCAGGAGTGGGATTGCAAGATTATATGGTAGTTCTATTTTTAGATTTTTAAGGAACCTCCATACTGTTCTCCATAGTGGCTCTACATTTACATTCCCACCAACACTGTAGGAGGGTTACCTTTTCTCCACACCCTCTCCAGCATTTATAGTTTGTAGACTTTTTGATGATGGCCATTCTGACTGGTATGAGGTTATATCTCATTGTAGTTTTGATTTGCATTTCTCTAATAATTAGCAGGTTAAGCATCTTTTCATAGGCTTCTTGGCCATCTGTATTAAACATATATTTTTTATTTCTCTTGGGTATATACATTAGTAGACTTACTACATCAGAGGGGAGATATATGTTTCACATTTTTAGAAAGAGTTTTCCAAAGTACAGTACCATATTACTCTCAAAGTTCTAGTTATTCCACATGTTTACCCATATTTGGTGTTGTGAACCTCTTTATACTTTGCCTATTCTGGGTGTGGAATTGTATATCATTTTAGTTTTAATTTGCATTTACCTGCTACTTAATACTGATACTAATACATTTCACTTGTTTAATGGTCATTTATATATGTTATTCTGTAAAGTTCAAATATATTGACCATTGTTTTGGGCTGTTTGTCTTTTTATTATGAATTAGTAAGATATCATTAGTATTCTGGATACAAATTCTTTGTCAGGCATATGTACCAAGAATATTTTTTTCAGTATATGCCTCACCTTTTTATTTTCTTTCCATGATGTCTTTGATGAATGAAATATTATAGTATTGATGAAAATCAATCTATGCATTTTAAAAGTTTTTATATTTAGTCCTTTCTGTATTCTATCTGAAAAATCTTTACTTTTTCTGTATGGTGTGATATGGGATCAAAATTTATTTTTTCCTAAAAATTTATATAGTCGGTCCATGGTCTTTGTTTAAAAGCATATCTTTTTCTATTAAATGGCCTCAACATTAACATGTTTGTCAGAAAAACCAATTGACCACAAAATATGAAGGTCTATCTCTAGACTTTATATTTTGTTTATCTGTTTACCTATCCTTACCCCAATACCCATTGCACTGATTATTAAAACTGTAATTAAATCAGTCTCTAAATCAGGGAGTGTAAGTTCTGTAATTTTGTTCTTATTTTTCAAAATTGCTTGGGCTATTTTATTTCTCTTCTCTGCGTTCCAATTCCTTGAAAGCATTGCTTCACATGTTTGTCCAGTTTTATATTTACACCTTCTTGACCAAAAACAGAAGTCCTTTCTCTTCTGCTATTTTTTTTCTAAATTAAACAAATGTTTTATAAAAATATGACTCCCCAATACAATCCACTTTTTCCTAGGTTGCATTCCCACTGCAGCCTTCTCCTTTTTGAGACTCACTGGGAAGCTGAGTTAGATCACTGTCCCAACCATTATCATTTGGTAGAATATGCCATTAAGTTTATGATTCTGTTAGGAAGAGAGATGTGAGTTTTAAAATGTCAGCCTAACATTGTCACAGCTTGGAGAATGTATCAGGAGATCAGTGAGCACATTTCCCCAAATAAATTAGTTTTAGCAATAACAAGCTATCATGGACTTAGCCATTTAACCTATTCCAGAGAAGTAAATTGTTATTTTATTTCATTGGATTTTTAACCCTGTAAAATATTCAGATAACTTTTCTGAATTCTCTTAGTAAGTTCATCCAAAAACTAACCAAAATATCTCTTACTACAGCTTCAAAAACAGATCTCCTATTGTCATAGCCCATATGGAAATGGGGAAACAAATACTATCACACATAAAACATTTAAAAATTGTATTGTTTAGTACCCAACCTCAGCTTAACTTCCTCATCCTCAAACAATGTTACATGGACCAAAGTTTCTAAATTTAATGTAATCCAATTTATCAGATATCCATTATGTTCTTTTTGTGTCCTGTCGAAATATTTTTGTGTCCAATATGTCAATTTTTTAAAATTTAAGCGTAGTTCTTTTGTGTCTTGTTTAAGAAATATTTCTCTACATAAGACTGAAAAGATCTTATTCTATATTATCTTTTAAAAGCTCAATTTTTTTCTTTAATATTGTCGTCTACAATCAACTTGTTATTTAGATTTCTGTATAGTGGATTAAGGTCAAGATTCAGCACCACTGCTACCCCATGGCTCTGAAGTGCCACCTTGTCATATATTATGTTTCAACATTATGTGTTACCTATTTCTAGAATTTCTATTCTTTTTGTCTATATGTACATTCTGTTATTGAGACTTTATAATTAGTGTTGATATCTAGTAGAGTGAGTCCTCCCATTTCCTTCTTCAAAAATATCTTAATTCTATTTATCCTTTACATTTTCATATAAAATTTAAAGTCAATTTGTGTATGTTCACAAATACTAGTCCTACAGCAGTTCACATCTTTCATTAAATTTACTCCTAAGCATCTTTTAATGCCATTCTAAATATATTCTTTTTAAACAAATTTTTGAAGCATAATTGACATACAATAGACTGAACATATTTAAAGTACACAATTTGATAAATTTTGACATATGTATACATCCACCAAAAAATTCACCAGAGTCAAAATATTGAATCTATCCATCACTCCCAACGCTTTTTAATGACCCTTTGTAATCTCTCCATCACATCCCACCCTGATGCTCCATCACCAAAGAACCACTGATCTGCTTTCTGCCACTATATGCTAATTTGCATTTTATAAAAATGTACGTGAGTTGAATTTTATACAGTATGTATGCCTTTTTGTCCAAATTCTTTCCCTCGGGATAAATTATTTTGAGATTCAGTTATGTGTAGAATATACCAATGGCTCATTCCTTCTTTTTTTCCCATTTTATTGCTATACTAAAATGTGTTTATCCCCTGTTAATGGACATTACATCTGTTTCCAGTTTGGAGTTGTGACAAATAACACTGCTATGAACATCCATGTATATGTGTTTACAAAGACACATTCTTTCATTTTCTTGGATAAAAAAATGGATTTCCAGGATTAAAATGGCTACATAACAATAAAAATATTTTTAAATATTTTATTTTAAAGAATCTGATAAACTTTTTTCAAACTGGTTATAAATTCCAGGTAATGTGTATACAAGTTTCAGTTTCTCCATATCCTTGTCAACACTAGATATGGTCAGTGACTTTAATTTTAGCCACTCTAACAGGTGTGTAGTGACATCATATTGTGGTTTTAATTTGCATTTCCCAAATGCCTAATGATTTGAAGCATCTTTACATGTGTTTATTTGCCATATGTAAACTTCTTTACTAAAGTGTATGCTCAAAATTTTTGTTCATTTTTATTCATTTATTTGTTTTCTTATTAAATACTGGGGATACTTATTATTCTGGATATAAGTATTTTATCAGATATACGCTTTGCAAATATTTTCTCTCAGTACATGGCTTGTCTTCATTATCATAACAGTGTCTTTTGCAGAGGACAAGCTTGCAATTTTTTTAGATTCCAGTTTATCAATATTTTCTTTAATAGATTGTGCTCTGGGTGTCATATCTAAGAAAATTTTGCCTAAACAAGGCTACAAACGTGTTCTACCGTATTCTCTTCTAGAAGTCTTATAATCTTGTTTACATTTAAGATTTTTGTCTATTTTGGCTTAATTTTTGAATATGGTTCAAGGTATGAATTCAAGTTTTGTTTGTTTTGTTTTCTAGTGGCTATCCAATAGTTACAGCATCATTTGTTGAAAAAATTATTCCATGAAATTGCCTATGAATATTTGTAGGTCTATTTCTGTATGCTCAATTCTATTTCATTGATTCTTTTAGATTGACATAGTTTTTAACGTATTTTTAAAAATCAAGTGGTGTTGTTTTCCAAACTTTGTTCCTGTTTTTCAAAGATGTTTTTGCTCATCTTGACTATTTGCTTTTCCATATGAAATTTAGAATCAATATTTCACATTCTTAAAAAGGAAAAAAAACCTGCTGGGCGTTTGTTAGGCATTATATTGAATCTATGTATAAATCTGGTGAGAACTTAT
Organism: Balaenoptera physalus; assembly: GCF_965194825.1. Classification (NCBI taxonomy): domain Eukaryota; kingdom Metazoa; phylum Chordata; class Mammalia; order Artiodactyla; family Balaenopteridae; genus Balaenoptera; species Balaenoptera physalus. The sequence goes on along the minus strand of NC_138886.1, from coordinate 103,080,900 downwards.
GTCTTAACAAAATTGAGTCCATTTATTTATATCTCCTTCAACTTATCACATCAATGCTTTAAAATTTTCAGGGTACACATCTTTTATCTCTTTTAACAGATTAATTCCTAATTATTTCTTATTTTTACGCTAATTTATCTTTGTTTATTACTAATTTATATTATACTATTTTATTTTTATATTCTGTGATATTGCTAAACTTTATTACCTCTATTAGAGTTTGGGTAGATTCCATGAGATTTTCTATAGGGACAATTGCATTAGTTTTCTGTAGCTGCTGTAACAAATTATCACAAACTGGGTAGCTTAAAAACAATAGAAATTTATTCCCTCAGAGTACTGGAGGCTAGAAGCCTGAAATCAAGATGTCAGCAGGATCATGCTCCCTCCGAAAACTCCTATGAGATTCTGTTCATTGTCTCTTCTAACCACACCTTTGTGGATGTCAATGGAGGCAAACTGGGTACCCTGGGCTTCTACCTTCATCTGGAGGTAAAAAGATGATGCCATACTCCCTTCTACTGATGGAATGGTGTCAGAGAAAACCAGCTAAAATAGAAGCCTTAAATAAGATCCAGAGTTTCATAACTAATACAAAATGTCCAAATTTCAATAAAAAAATCATGTCATATTAGAAACCCAGGAAATCTGAACTTGAATGACAAAAGACAATCAACATATGCTAACACGTATATGACAGACATTTTAGACTTTTCTGACAAACATTTCAAAGCAGCTATCATAAAAATACTTCAATGAGCAGTTATAAACACATTTGAAACAAATGAAAAAAAAAAAAGGAGACAATCACAACAAAGTAATAGAAGATACAAAGAACCCAATGGCAATTTTATACCTGAAAAATACAGTAGCCAATATAAAACATTGAATGGGTAAGCATGACAACAAAATGGAAGACAGAGGAAAGAATCCATGGACTTGAAGATAGAACAACATAAATTAAGCAACTAAACAAGAGAAAAAAAAATGTAAACAGAGCCTGAACAGCCTGTGGGACTATAACAACAACAACAAAAATCTAACATTAGTGGGACTTCCCTGGTGGTCCAGTGGTTAAGAATCTACATTCCAACGCAGGGGACATGGGTTCAATCCCTGGTCAGAGAACTAAGATCCCATATGCTGAGGGGCAACTAAGCCCACATGCCACAGCTAGATAGCCCGTGTGCTACAACTAAAGAGAAGCCCACACACTGCAACTAGAGAAGCCCGTGTGCTTCAACAAAGAGACCTGAGCCACAACAAAAAATCTCACATGCCGCAATGAAGAGCCCTCACACTGCAACTAAGATCCAACACAGCCAAATAAATAAATAAATAAAATATTTTTAAAAATGTAACATTCTTGTAATTAGAATCCTGAAAGGAGAGGAGAAAGAGGATGGACTGATGAACTACTCTAAGAAATAATAGCTGCACCCTTCTTTCAGAAATGGACTGATCCAGCAGGCAGAAAAGCAGTTGAACAGGATAGAGTTGAGCTCAACAACATTATCAATAAACTAAATATAATTGACATCTATAGACTAATTCAATTAATGACAGCAGAATACACATTTTTCTTAAGCTCACATGGAACATTCACCAAGATAGACCACATCCTGAGCCATGAAGAACACCTTAACAAATTTGAAAGAATAGAAGTTATACAATATCTGCCCTCAGACCACAACATGAAAAGGTCTATATCTATTAAAGAAATTGAATCAATAATTAATAATCTTTCAAAATAGAAAACACCAAACCTTGGTGGGTTCCTGGTGAATTCTACCAAACATTAAGGAAGAAATTATACCAATTCTCTACAATCTCTTTCAGAAGATAAAAGCAACAGGAATACTTGCTAACTCATTCTGAGGCCAGTGATACCCTATTACCAAAAACAGACAAAGACATTATAAGAAAAGAAAACTACAGATCAATATTTCTCATGAGCTTAGATGCAAAAATCTTTTAAAAGTTAAAAAATTGAATTCAAAAATGTACAAAAAGAATTATACACCATGACAAAGAAGGAATTATCACACAGGAAGTCCTTGCTAATGCAACAAAAAAAGAAAAGGCATGCAGATTGAGAGGAAAGAAATAAAATTGTCTTTTTACAGATGACATGATTGTCCATGTAGAAAATCTAAAAAAGTGAGCCAAAATATTCTTGCAACTAATAAGTGATAATAGCAAGGTTGCAGGATACAAGGTTGATATACAAAAGTCAATTGATTTCCTATATACCAATTATGAAGAAATGGAACTTAAAATTAAAAACACAATACTATTTACATTAGCATCACAAAAAAAATAAAATACTTAAGTATAAATCTAACAAAATATGTACCAGATCTGTATGAGGAAAACAACAGAACTCTGATGAACAAAATCATAAAAGAAATAAGTAAATGGAGACAAAATACATATTGATGGATAAGAAGACTCAACATTGTCAAGAGTTCAGATGTTCCCAATGTGATCTATACATCCAGTGCAATACTAATCAAAATTCCAGCAAGTTATTTTATGAATATCAACAATGGCTATACATTGGGGCAAAGATAGTCTTTTCAACAAATGGTGCTGGAACAACGGGGCATCAACATGCAAAAAACTAAATCCAGACATAGACCTAACCCCCTTCATAAAAATTAACTCAAAATGGTTCATAATGGTTTATTCTAAACATAAAACACAAAACTATAAAATTCCTAGAAAATAGCATAGCAGAAACCTAGGTGACTTGGGAATGACATTGATTATTTACATCCAACATCAAAGACATGATCCATGAAAAATATAATTAAGTTGGACTTAATTAAAATTTAAAACTTCTGCTCTGCAAAAGACCATCTGAAGAGAATGAGAAAACAAGCCACAGACTGGGAGAAAATATTTACAAAAGACACATCTGACAAAAGACTATTATATGAAATATACCATGAACTCTTAAACTCATCAATGAGAAAACAAACAACCTGAATATAAATGGATCCAAAGACCTTAATAGACACCTCGTCAAAGAAGCTATAAAGATGGCAAATAAATATGTGAAAAGATGCTTCACATCCTATGTTATCAGGAAAGTGCAAATCAAAACAACAGTGAGATACTACTACACACCTATTAGAATGGTCAAACTCCAAAACACTGATAACATCAAATGTCGATGAGGGTATGAAGCAACAAGAAGTCTCATACATTGCTAGGGGAGAAAGCAAAATGGTACAGCCACTTTTGTGTACTTTTGTGGGTTCTTACGAAACTAAACATACTCTTAACTATATGATCCAACATTACACTCCTTGATATATACCCAGAGCAGTTGAAAACTTATGTACATACAAAAACCTGCACAGTGATGTTTATAGCAGCTTTATTTATAATTTCCAAAATTTGGAAGCAACAAAGATGTCTTTCAATAGGTGGTTAAAGAAATAAATTGTGGCACATCCAGACAATGAAATATTATTTAGCACTGAAAACATTATTCATGAGCTATCAAGCTATGAAAAGTCATGGAGGAAACTTTAATACATATTACTAAGTGAAAGAAAACAAACATAAAGAGGCTAACTACTATATGATTCCAACTATATTATATTCTGGAAATGGTAGAACTATGGAGACAATTAGTATTTGTGGGGGTGGGGGGAAGGGAAGACAAATTGGAAGAGCATAGAAGATTTTTAGAGCTGTGAAAATACTGTGTATGGCACTATAATGATGGATGTTTGTCATTATATCCATATATTTGTCCAAAACCATAGAACATACAACACCAAGATTAAATGCTAAGGTAAATTATGGAGTTTGGGCAATTATTATGTGTTGATGTAGGTTTATCCTTGGTTAAATTTAAAAAAAAAAAAGTACCATCCTGGTCAATATGTTGATAAAGGAGGAAACCGTGCCTGTGTAGAGGCAGGGTGTATATGGGAAATCTCTGTACTGGCCTCTCAATTTTGTTGTACACTCACAACTACTCAAAAAATTGCTTTCAAAAGAAAAAAAGAATGAGTGAAACTCCCCAAATTTGGCACAAGACAGAAACTTACCTATTCAAGAAGATAAGTGAACTCCAAAAAGGGATAAATCCACAGAAATCCACACCAAAACACATTCAAATTTCTGAATACTAAAGATAAAGGAAATAAAAGTCCTGAAAGAGCCACAGAAAAATGATAGCTTAACTATAGGGGGAAAATATTATAACAACAACACATTTTTCATCAGAAATCCTGGAAGCCAAAAGAAAGTAGCAAAGCATTGTTCAAGTACTAAAATAAAAGACTTGTTAATCCAGAATTCTACCTCCAGTGGAAATATTCTTCAAGAAGGAAGAAGAATCAAGATATTTTCAGATAAATGAATACTAAGGGAATTTGTCAACAGCAGACCTACTCTAAAAAATGACTAAAAGACTAATGACCTAAGCAGAGGGAAACAATACAAGAAGGAATCTTGAAACATCAAGAAGGAAAAAAAAAAAAAAATGGAGTGTGTTAAATAAAACACACTTTCCTCCTCCTCTTGAGTTTTCTAAATTATGCTTGATGATTAAAGTAAAAATTATTACACATGTATGTGGTTCTAAATGTAAATAAAATAAATATTTTTGACAATTATATTATGAATGGGGCAGGGTAATAGGACATAAATAAGGCTAAAATATAAAGTAAGGTGATTTAGGTACCCATTTGCCTATCTTTAGTATGAAACATTTGGAGTTTTCCCATAAAACCAAATCAAGATTATCAGAGAAAATGTCAGGGATCATGTTAAAGATGATGCCCTACTATCCATGAAACATAGTCTCAGCTCTTGAGTACCTTATTTTTAATTGTTGTCATGGCTTTCTTACTTAAATTATGCAAACATTGATTGAGCTCTTCCTATATGTCATGTTCTATGCTATGCTCATAAAGGACCACAGTCCAATAATGGAGACACATTAAAGTAACCGTTGCAAGGTAATAGGGGGTATGTCAAGGTACCAAGCATTATAGAAGATGATATGATTGTTGTAGAGTGAGAGTCCATGAAGGGGAGAATCAGATAGTTTGCCAAAGCAATGTTCCCTAAGCTAGATTTTTTTCTAGATTGAGCATCATTGGTTCATGGTATTCATATGTTTGAAAAAAGGACAAGGAAATCCAGACAATGCCATCAACATCTTCATGGAAAATCTTTTATTTATTTATTTATTTATTTATTTTATTTATTTATTTTTGGCTGTGTTGAGTCTTCGTTGCTGCTCTCTGGCTTTCTCTAGCTGCGGCGAGTGGGGGTTACTCTTCGTTGCGGTGCACGGGCTTCTCATTGTGGTGGTTTCTCTTGTTGTGGAGCATGGGCTCTAGGCACGTAGGCTTCAGTAGTTGTGGCACGTGGGCTCAGTAGTTGTGGCTCATGGACTGTAGAGCACAGGCTCAATAGTTGTGGTGCACGGGCTTTGTTGCTCTGCGGCATGTGCGATCTCCCTGGACCAGGGCTCAAATCTGTGTCCCCTGCATTGGCAGGCAGATTCTTAACCACTGAACCACCAGGGAAGCCCCATCTTCATGAAAAATCTTACTTGCAATATTTTCATTACTACCAAAGGATACAAATAACAGTGAACATGATTGAAACTTAAAGAGGGAGGTAAACAGATCTGACCTGGCTTAGCTGGGTTGATAATGAAATATTTTTGTGTCATCACTGATACTAATGATCTCTCTAAGTCTGTCACCTTCCCAGTATTAAATGAACTTGACCCTGTACGTTCTAATTTTACTCAAATCTATGTTCTGCTTAGCAGAAGGAACCCCAAACTTTTATTCTTCAATAAATTGCATTTCCCCATGACCCTTTTGAGAAATGTCATTGTCATTTTGAATTTGATATGGAATGATAACACAGGTCAGTTAAAATTCTAATTAAAAATTTTAGAACATAACATGTGTCCTGAATTGCAGGATGGCAGAAAGAGAATGAGAAAATCTGAAGGACAGTACCAGAATCTATTCATATAGCAGCATGGTAAGACAGATTAGTAATTTGATTATTTAAAGTATTTATTAATTCATATTTTGCTTTAACTAAATAAATGAAATACTCTATATGAGACAGAAATTGTGCTAAGTGGTCTGATATGTCTATCTTAATGCATCTTATAATATCCTGTGATTATATCCTCTTTATAGGGATAAGACAATTTCACATGAACACACATGAATTTTACAATGTATTTCTCCTGAAACAGATTCTGATGGACTCCATATATCTATCAGAATCCTGGCAAGAAAGAGATGACACTCAAATTGGGTAGGATAATGCTGTATCCCACCGCTACCAACTCAGGGTGGTTTTACTACTGTTAAGCCTAAAGGGGTGAGGTGGGGACCAGTTATTAGAACCCAGAGAGAGACAGAGAGTGTTGTGTGGAAGGACTGCCTGACATGAGTTGTTGACTTTCATCAACTATATTCCTATATAGATAGAAAGAAAGAAAAGAAAGAAAGAAAGAAAGAAAGAAAGAAAGAAAGAAAGAAAGAAAGAAAGAAAGAAAGAAAGAAAGAAAAGAAAGAAAGAGGAAGGGACGGAGGAAGAAAGGAAAAAAGAAAGAAACTAACAAACTCAGTGTCCCTGCAGGGAGGAAATAAGAACCCTAACCTTACTTTTTTCCTCTCCCCTCATGTTTTGCTGAGCTCCATCAACCAGACCCATCTTGAATACCAAGGGGCACAAAAGATGGACAAGTGTGAGGAAGAATACGGAGGGACAAACAAAAGACATCTAACTTGCTTCCTTGTTTTTTTGGTAGTTTAGAAGGAAAGGCATAGTCTTTGCAGCTCAGATACTTTTAGCTTCATAACTTTGAGGCATTTACCTAATCTAACTGAGAAATAATTTTCTTATAAAAATGGGAATAAAAAGTGCACTTATCCCATGAGATTACCCTGAGTATGTGCATAGTAAGTGCCTGATATCTACTTTGTTTTCAGTGAAAGTTAGTTATTATTTTTACTACAGTGCAAATTTTTTACAACCTTTTTTTGTTTATGATTACTATATATATATATATATATAACAACCTTTTTGTGTATATGATTACAATATACAAATATATAAAGGGTAGAAAAAACTTCTACTGAGTGAAACCAGCATATGCTACAATGTGTGTTTTCAGATTCCTGGCTTCATGTATACGAACTGGGAAAATAAAAGGCATATTTTGAGTGCTAGATATTAAAAGATAACAGAAAGAAGCAATTTTGGATCTGTACTTTTATATTCTCTTGAATATGGGAAATATTTCTCTCTCCGAGTCTCACCCTAATTGACAATGAAAAAAACACTTCAATTATGGTTCTTATAAATTATAACTTTCATTTCCTGCTTATACACGAAGTTATGAAGCTGCATGGGACCTCACAACAAATACGAAGAAACATCTGACATCTATCTAGGGCTTCATAGATTATAGTTATTAAAGAGTTTTTCTACAGATTATTTCTTTAATTCAGCTTTGATATTCATGCAATTTCCAAATTGCTCCAGAATTCATAAGAATGTAATCCAGGGGAAATAAATTTCAGAGGTGAGGACCTAACCCAGAAGTTGCCTTGTCAGCAAGTCCTTAAGGTTTTACTGAGAAACTGGAGGTTTGATGGACACTGAAATACAATTCTATTTGCTTTAGGACCTGTGAATGTAACTATCATACTGAATCGAGTGACGGATATAATCTTTCTAGATGTGTTGGCATCTTTTTGATGGCTAGCATGTGATAGTTGTTTGTCCTGTTGGCTCATGAAGCAGATAATGATTAAAATATGGAGTGTCTGACAAGTTACCTCTGGGAATTGAGAACTAAGCCAGTGGTACACTGTTTCTCATAAATTTATTTTGTTCTTCTCAATAGAAGGCTCTTAGGATGAATGATGAAGCTGATTGAGTATGCATCATTACCTGAAGGTCCCCAAAATGAAAATTTTCCCTGTTTCATTTTATTCTAAAAAATAAATTGTGCACCTTACTGTGATTCAGTGACTCTTGTGATGGCTGACTGTATAAACAAATGAAAGACTAAATAGTACTTAAAGTAGAATACAATAGATGTTTCTATACCAAAAAATTCTGTGAAATAAAAGAGTCATATTAAAGACTATACATTTGAAGATACTTGTGAATTTTGTACTTATGATCTACAAAAGAAGCCATTAAAAATTAACTCATTGAATGACTCCACAATTTTGATCATATATCTGACTTTTTACTAGGTCTATGGACTGCATGAAAAACGTTTAATCAATGTTTTCTCACGGGATTGCAATCTTGAGTGTGTATACAGGAAATGTGCATAATGAACGTCAAGCCCACCAATGGTACAGGCACTATGTATGGACTAGTGAGACCAGGAAATTAAGCAACAAGAATAGGAATCACCAGGTCAAGCTGATGATAGAGAACTCAGAGAAGAATCCAGAATGGAGTAGAAATTGAAGGAGAGAGTCTGTGTGTCACATCAACAAGCTTGATGCAGAGACAATCATGGAACATTGTGGACAGTCACAAGAACCTCCTGTCTAAAGTGGAGAAATCATTTTAAAGGAGCTAAAATAAAGGTGATTAAATCTGACAAGCAAAGACAGGCTTCATTATGTACTGAACACCAAGGCAAACTCATTTGGAAAAAAACCCAAAACATTATCTAATAAGTTTTTTTTAAGGAATTAAGAAGTACAGTAAGAACTAATGTTTATTCATCAGTAAATGTATGCTAGATACTGTTTAAGACCTTCACATGAATTACCCTATTTGATCCTCAGACACAGATATTAAATGTTCAGTAAGTCTCTGTCATTATTATTATAAGTAATTATTATTTCTAATTTCTCTTTTACTGACACCTGAGTTATAGAGGGGTAAAAAGCAAGATGGTGTTTTTAGAAGGGGGAATTTAAGACAAGAAAACAGGAAAGGGTCCAAGGCACTAGCTCTGTATTTTGGCACTGGGCTCAGTCAATTTCTGTTGCAACCATGAGGGAAATCTCTTGTAAATATCAGTTCAACCAGGAAAATTTATTTTTGCGCTGCAATATGGTCTTGCCGAATCTCCTGCTAATTTCAAGAGCTTGGAATGTCTAAGGATTTTCCAAGCAAAAGCAATCTTGACCTGAGGCTCTGACTCATTTAAATATATTTGTCAAATACAAAGTCTGTACATGTATTAGGGAAATATTTCTTATTTCCTACAACACATAAAGAAAATGTGCATTTGCTCTGATATGAAAGAAAATGGAATTAAGTATCTTCTTTCTCTATGTCATCTATTATCCTTCAATCATCTTTCCCAAGTAATGAGACTATTCTTTCCTTGTACTTCATGCTCCAAACATAGCTTCTTTGTCATGAATAACAGTAAAAAGAAGTAATAATAGTATTACCGCTTCGAATAACAAATATTCCTTCAAACTATCGGTCTTTATCATTGTAAAAATATTTACAAATGCAAAAAATGGATGAAATCACTAAATCGATAAATGCCAGAAGTTGCCACACAAAGTACAGTGTCCTGCAAACACAACTTTTCATGTGACCCTTGAGCTAACAAATTTAAACAGAGAGAAAGTTCCCTTTTAAAGAGCCATCCTTTAAGTGATATGTGGAAGTAAGAATATCAGGACTTGTAAATATCAGGAACCCACTACAGCAATGTTGCTAGAAGCCAAAGAGCATTGCTTTCCTTCACAGTGACCTTGTTGAACATCCAGGAAAATGTTGCCAAAATGTTCATAACCAGATGGCATTAAAAATATATATTACTCATGGCAATGAGTCACTCAGGGGAAAAATGTTGACAAATATGATAATTCCACAACAGTCCATTTGCCTTCAGCATTTTGCATGGAAGAAGTCTATAAGTCCAATTAGAACTTGGTATACATAACTGTGCTGTATATTTTTATTTTAAATGTAGGACTCACTTTCATAATTCTAACCATCTCTCCCTGAATATGTTGTATATTGTGACAGCAATCAGCAGCAAGAATGTAGGTTTTTCTTCCAATCAAAGGCATCCTTTATAAGTAGATCTCTCATACCAATGGCTTGAGAATGGTTTGAAGGTTTCAAGCAATATCTCAACTAATTTCCAGTACCAGAGTGTGCACCCTAGAACCCTCTAGTCTGGGATTTATAGCTCAGAGAAACAGTGTCAAATTGTTCCTCTAGGTTTAGATCATAAACACAAACCAAAAGTCTCAAGCAGTGCACACATGGGGGCATCATTCAGAGTGAATGTTGTTTAGAAAAATGCTGTGAAGCATCTGGGATAATAGTCAAAGCATCATTATGGTGGTAAGAGTAAAATGTGAGTCATGCCATAATTACTAGGATTTCTTGGCCAATTTATGAATAGTTCTTCTCTGTAGAAGATATTTCATTGGAGTAATAAACAACTAATGCCTCAGAGATATGTGGCTTTTTTGACTGAGAGCACCAGCCCAGAAAGTTTCATTATAATGTACAAGTCAAAAACTGCTGAATGTTATGAAAACTGAAATCATGGAGAATGCCTTTTTCCTTTGGAAAATGATGTGATTTATCAGTGGTTGACTTTGTCTACCAAATAAAAATATGGTAGAAAATAATTGGCTCAAGGAGGACTTGAAGGTCAAGCTCTCTGGGAATGGAGACCTCATAGCTCCTTGAACCCTAGTTTGAGTAGCATGAATACCAAAAGAAATGGAAATGGCAGACTATGAAGATAACGTTTGTACCTGATCTTATTTTAGAGAGCATTACATCTCAGAAAATCAATCAGTAAGAAACACTGGAAATTAAATTTCTTGTATTTGCAATTCAAGAAATAAGATTCTTAACAAATAAGCTAAAATATTTTTAAATATATACAGTTAAACTTTTCCTTTGAGATCTAAAATTTGAAAAAGATGTGCCATTTTTGATCATTAGATTGCATTATATTGGAGATGCTACCCAGTTCAGTAAGGCAAGAAAAAGAAATATAAGGTACAAAAATGAGAATTAAAAAAGAAAAAAACTCCTTATTAGCAGATACATCAATTTACATGCAGTTAAGCTAAAGTAATACATATATAAAACCACTGGAACTAACAAAAAAGCTTCTTAAAGTTTTGTACATACAAACTCAATGTACAAAATCCAATCGTATTTCTATATGCCAACAATAAAGAACTAAAAAATTATGGTATTTAAAAAAAGATAAATTTTGTAACAGTATAACTTAAAGTACCCAGGATTATCTAAGAAATCATGGACAAGACTTCCACACAGAAAATTCTAAACCGTTATTGAGAAATAGTAAGAGACTACATAAATGAGAAGATATAATACATTCATGGATTGGAATATGCAGTTTTTTCTTTTTTTAATTAAAAAATTTTTTTCTCAATATTTTAAATATATCAATTTTCCCCAAATTACACTACCAAGGAAAATCCCTAATTTTTATGTGGATTTTGATAAGCCAGTTCTAAAATTTATAAGGGGAAATACAAACTGCCAAGAATAATCAAGATATACTTAATAAAAATATGCTGGGAGGAATTGTTCTAACAGGTATCAAAATATATATATTTTTTTTTTTTGAATTTTATTTTATTTTTTTAAACAGCAGGTTCTTATTAGTTATCTATTTTATACATATTGGAGTATATATGTCAATCCCAATCTCCAAATTCATCGCAGCACCACCACCACCCTTCCCCTGCTTTCTCCCCTTGGTGTCCAAACGTTTGTTCTCTACATCTGTGTCTCTATTTCTGCCTTGCAAACTGCTCCATCTGTACCATTTTTCTAGATTCCACATATATGCCTTAATATACGATGTTTGTTTTTCTCTTTCTGACTTACTTCACTCTGTATGACAGCCTCTAGGTCCATCCACGTTTCTACAAATGACCCAACTTCATTCCTTTTTATGGCTGAGTAATATTCCATTGCATATATGTACCACATCTTCTTTATCCATTTGTCTGTCAATGGGAATTTAGGTTGCTTCCATGACCTGGCTACTATAAATAGTGCTGCAATGAACTATTTGCAGAATGTGTCTTTTTGAATTATGGTTTTCTCTGGGTATATGCCCAGTACGGGGATTGCTGGGTCATATGGTAATTCATTTTTAGTTTTTTAAGGAACCTCCATACTGTTCTCCATAGTGGCTGTATCAATTTACATTCCCACCAACAGTGCAAGAAGGTTCCCTTTGCTCTACACCTTCTCCAGAATTTGTTGTTTGTAGATTTTCTTATGATGCCAATTCTGACCAGTGTGAGGTGATACCTCATGGAAGTTTTGATTTGCATTTCTCTAATAATTAGTGATATTGAGCAGCTTTTCATGTTCCTCTTGGCCATCTTTATGTCTTCTTTGGAGAAATGCCTACTTAGGTCTTCTGCCTATTTTTGGATTGAGCTGAATGATCTGTTTATATATTTTGGAGATTAATCCTTTGTCCATTGATTCATTTGCAAATATATTCTCCCACTCTTAGGGTTGTCTTCTCATCTTGTTTATAGTTTCCTTTGATGTGAAAAAGCTTTTAAGTTTCATTAAGCTCCATTTGTTTATTTTTGTTTTTATTTCCATTTCTCTAGGAGATGGGTCAAAAAAGATCTTGGTGTGTGATTTATGTCAAAGAGTGCTCTTCCTATGTTTTCCTCTAAGAGTTTTATAGTGTCCAGTCTTACATTTAGGTCTTTAATCAATTTTGAGTTTATTTTTGTGTATGATGTTAAGGAGTGTTCTAATTTCATTCTTTTAAATGTAGTTGTCCAGTTTTCCCAGCACTACTTATTGAAGAGACTCTCTTTTCTCCATTGTATGTCCTTGCCTCCTTTGGCATAGATTAGTTGACTGTAGTTGCATTGGTTTATCTCTGGGCTTTCTATCCTGTTCCACTGATCTATATTTCTGTTTTTGTGCCAGTACCATATTATCTTGATTACTCTAGCTTTGTAGTATAGTCTGAAGTCAGGGAGTTTGATTCCTCCAGCTCCATTTTTTCCCCTCAAGATTGCTTTGGCTATTTGGGGTCTTTTGTGTCTCCATAAAAATTTTAAGATTTTTTTGTTCTGGTTCTGTAAAAAATGCCATTGGTAATTTGATAGAGATTACATTGAATCTGTAGATTGCTTTGGTTAATATAGTCATTTTCACAATATTGATTCTACCAATCCAAGAACATTGTATATCTCTCCATCTCTTCGTGTCATCTTTGATTTCTTTCGCCAGTATCTTATAGATTTCTGAGTACAGGTCTTTCACCTCCCTTAGGTAGATTTATTTCTAGGTCTTTTATTCTTTTTGTTGCAATGGTAAAGGGGAGTGTTTCCTTAATTTCACTTTCAGATTTTTCATCATTAGTGTATAGGAATGCAAGAGATTTCTCTGCATTAATTTTGAATCCTGCAACTTAACCAAATTCAATGATTAGCTCTACTAGTTTTCTGGTGGCAACTTTAAAATTATCTATGTATGTCATCTGTAAACAGTGACAGTTTTACTTCTTCTTTTCCAATTTGTATTCCTTTTAACTCTTCTTCTTCTCTGATTGCCGTGGCTAGGACTTCCAAAACTATGTTGAATAATAGTGGTGAGAGTGGACATCCCTGTTTTGTTTCTGATCTTAGAGGAAATGGTTTCACTTTTTCACCACTGAGAATGATGTCTGCTGTTGGTTTCTCATAAATGGCCTTTATTATGTAGAGGAAAGTTCCCTCTATGCCCACTTTCTAGAGAGTTTTTATAATAAGTGGTGTTGAATTTTGTCAAAAGTTTTTCTGCATCTATTGAGATGATCATATGGTTTTTATTCTTCAGTTTGTTAATATGGTATATCACATTGATTGATTTGCATATATTGAAGAATCCTTGCATCCCTGGGATAAATCCCACTTGATCATGTTGTATGATCCTTTTAATGTGCTGTTGGATTCTGTTTGCTAGTATTTTGTTGAGGCTTTGGTATCAGGGTGATGGTGGCCTCATAGAATGAGTTTGGGAGTGTTCCTTCCTCTGCAATTTTTTGGAAGAGTTTGAGAAGGATGGGTGTTAGCTCTTCTCTAAACGTTTAATAGAATTCACCTGTGAAGCCATCTGGTCCTGGACTTTTGTTTGTTGGAAGATTTTTAATCACAGTTTCAATTTCATTACTTGCGATTGGTCTGTTCATATTTTCTGTTTCTTCCTGGTTCAGTCTTAGAAGGTTAAACCTTTCTAAGAATTTGTCTATTTCCTCCAGGTTGTCCATTTTATTGGCATAGTGACTTGTAAGAGTCTCTTATATGCTTTGTTTTTCTGTGGTGTCCATTGTAACTTCTCCTTTTTCATTTCTAATTTTATTGATCTGAGTCCTCTGCCTCTTTTTCTTGAGGAGTCTGGCTAAAGGTTTATCAATTTTGTTTATCTTCTCAAAGAACCAGCTTTTACTTTTATTGATCTTTGCTATTGTTTTCTTTGTTTCTCTTTCATTTATTTCTGCTCTGATCTTTATGATTTCTTTCCTTCTACTCACTTTGGGTTTTTTTGTTTTTCTTTCTCTAGTTCCTTTAGGTGTAACGTTAGATTGTTTATTTGAGATTTTTCTTGTTTCTTAAGGTAGAATTGTATTGCTATAAACTTCCCTCTTAGACCTGCTTTTGCTGCATCCCATAGGTTTTGGGTCATCGTGTTCTCATTGCCATTTGTCTCTAGGTATTTTTTGATTTCCTCTTTGATTTCTTCAGTGATCTCTTGATTATTTAGTACCATATTGTTTAACCTCCACATGTTTGTATTTTTTACGTTTTTTTCCCTGTAATGGTTTTCTAATCTCATAGCACTGTGGTTGGAAAAGATGCTTGATATGATTTAATTTTCTTTAATTTACCAAGGCTTGATCTGTGACCCAAGATATGATCTATCCTGGAGAATGTTCTGTGAGCATTTAAGAAGAAAGTGTATTCTGTTGTTTTTGGATGGCATGTCCTAGAAATATCAATTAAGTCCATCTTGTTTAATGTATCATTTAAAGCTTGTGTTTCCTAATTTATTTTTATTTTGGATGATATGTCCATTGGTGAAAGTGGGGTGTTAAAGTCCCCTACTATGATTGTGTTACTGTTGATTTCCCCTTTTATGGCTGTTAGCATTTGCCTTATGTATTGAGGTGCCCCTATGTTGGGTGCATAAATATTTACATTTGTTATATCTTCTTCTTCGAGTGATTCCTTGATCGTTATGTAGTGTCCTTCCTTGTCTCATGTAACATTGTTTATTTTAAAGTCCATTTTATCTGATATGAGTATTGTTACTCCAGCTTTCTTTTGATTTCCATTTGCATGGAATATCTTTTTCCATCCCCTCACTTTCAGCCTGTATGTGTCCCTAGGTCTGAAGTGGGTCTCTTGTAGACAGCATATATACGGGTCTTGTTTTTGTATCCATTCAGTGAACCTGTGTCTTTTGGTTGGAGCATTTAATCCATTCACATTTAAGGTAATTATCAATATGTATGCTCCTATTATCATTTTTTTAATTGTTTGGGTTTGTTATTGTAGGTGTTTTCCTTCTCCTGTGTTTTCTGCCTATAGAAGTTCCTTTAGCATTTGTTGTAAAGCTGGTTTGGTGGTGCTGAATTCTCTTAGCTTTTGCTTGTCTGTAAAGCTTTTGATTTCTCCATCGAATCTGAATGAGATCCTTGCCAGGTAGAGTAATCTTGGTTGTAGGTTCTTCCCTTTCATCCCTTTAAATATATCATGCCACTCCCTTCTGGGTTGTAGAGTTTCTGCTGAGAAATCAGCTGTTAACCTTATGGGAGTTTCCTTGTATGTTATTTGTGGGTTTTCCCTTGTTGCTTTTAATAATTTTTCTTTGTATTTAATTTTTGTTAATTTGATTACTATGTGTCTCAGTGTGATTCTCCTTGGGTTTACCCTGCCTGGGACTCTCTGCCCTTCCTGTACTTGGGTGGTTATTTCCTTTCCCATGTCAGGTAATTTTTTAACTATAATCTCTTCAAATATTTTCTCGGGTCCTTTCTCTCTCTTGTCTCCTTCTGGTACCCTTATAATGTGAATATTGGTGCGTTTAATGTTGTCCCAGAGGTCTCTTAGGCTGTCTTCATTTCTTTTCATTCTTTTTTCTTTATTTTGTTCCATGGCAGTGAATTCCACCATTCTGTCTTCCACGTCACTTATCCATTCTTCTGCCTCAGTTATTCTGCTATTTAGTCCTTCTAGTTTATTTTTCATTTCAGTTATTGTATTGTTCATCCCTTTTTGTTTGTTCTTTAATTCTTCTAGGTGTTTGTTCTTTAATTCTTCTAGGTCTTTGTTAAACATTTCTTTCATCTTCTTGATATTTGCCTCCATTCTTTTTCTGAGGTCCTGGATCATCTTCACTATCATTATTCTGAAATCTTTTTTTGGAAAGTTTCCTATCTCCACTTCATTTAGTTGTTTTTCTGGGGTTTTATCTTCTTCCTTCATCTGGTACATAGTACTCTGCCTTTTCATTTTGTCTGTCCTGTGAAAGTGGTTTTCCTTCCACAGGCTGTAGTATTGTAGTTCTTCTTGATTCTGCTGTCTGCCCTCTGGAGGATGAGGCTATCTAAGAGGCTTGTGCAGGCTTCTTATGGGAGGGACTGATGGTGGGTTGAGGTGGGTGTTGCTCTGGTGGGCAGAGCTCAGTAAAACTTTAATCCACTTGTCTGCTGATGGGTGGGGCTGAGTTCCCTCTCTGTTGGTTGTTTGGCCTGAGGAAACCCAACACTGGAGGCTACAGGCTCTTTGGTGGGTCTAATGGTGGACTCCGGGATGGCTCATGCCATGGAGTACTTCTCAGAACTTTTTCTGTCAGTGTCCTTGTCCCTGTGGTGAGCCACAGCCACCCCCTGCCTCTGCAGGAGACCCTCCAGCACTAGCAGGTAGGTTTGGTTCAGTCTCCTATGGGGTCACTGCTCCTTCCCCCTGGGTCCTGATGTGCACACTACTTTGTGTGTGTCTTCCAAGAGTGGAGTCTCTCTTTTCCCTGGTCCTGTCAAAGTCCTGCAATCAAATCCCACTAGCCTTCAAAGTCTGATTCTCTGGGAATTCCTCCTCCTGTTGCCGGACCCCCAGGTTGGGGAGCCTGACATGGGGCTCAGAATCTTCACTCCAGTGGGTAGACTTCTGTGGTATAATTGTTTGATGATCATTCAGCAGTCAGCCCTGATTCCAGTGCTCTCACAAGAGGGAGTGAGCACATATTCTTCTACTCTGCCATCTTGAAGCAATCTTCAAAACATATTTTTAAGTTATAGTAATAATGGGAGTAAGGAACTTGTGCAGGGATGGTCAAATTGACCAATCAGAATAAACTTCATAGAAACAGACCTTCACATACAATAGTATTTCATTTTGATACAGTGGGGACAGCATAGTCTTTTGTATAAACTGTACTGAGAAAACTATACATTCATGGTGGTGGTGGGGGAATACAATGACACCTACCTCAAAGATTACACCCAAAGAAATCAACTGCAGAAGGATTAAAGGCACAAAAGAAGAAGGTAAAATCTGTTAAACTTTTAGAATATAGAATATCTTTATGACTCCAAAGTAAGTATAGCTTTCTTAAGTAAGATATAAAAAAGCACTGGCACTCTATATCTGTGTATGTGCCTCTATGTGTGAAAATTATCTAAATACATGTGACTAAATACCCTTTGGGTGGAAAATAAAATGGGAACTTATGAAATACCTACAACTCAATGAAAGTAGAGCGTGACAAATCAAGAACACTGAGGCTAGCTAAAACAATCTCAGAGAGAATTTTAATCCTTTTAAGTCAGAAGAGTAGAAATGTTAAATAACAAGAATTCAACACAAAAGTTTTTAAAAATGTATATTTTTTGTAAATTTTATAAATACCATAATATAAGAAAAGACAAAAGAAGAAATCAGTGAACTAAAGAACCAAATAATAGAAAATATCAAAATCTAAAACTGTTTCTTTGAAAGTATCAACAATATAGACAAAATCCCAGAAAAACAGATCAATTAGAAGAATGTAGATTCAAATAAGCATACTACAGAATGAAAGGGAAAATAACAGATATACAATTTTAAAAAGTATTTTGAACAAGTATACATTAAACTACCTGAAATGGATAATTTTCTAGGAAAATATAAAATGACAAAATTGTCACAGGATGAAAAAAATTTTTTTAATTTATATAGGCTAATACCTTTTAGTGAAAATGAATTTAATTAAAAACCTCCCAAATCCCAGGTCTTGGAAGCTCACAGATGAGTTCTGCCTGCCTTTGAAAAAGACTGATAAACCCTCTTGTCTACAAGTTGTTCCAGAAAAGAGAAAGTGGGTGAGTTATCCAAGTAATTTTTTAATATCAGTAACTAGAAAAGGCCATTTGGTAAAAACTGACCATCAGCTCGTCTTCTCTGATTCTGCCTGAGAGACTTTGGTAAAGTTATAGTTGCCAACAGAAACCATACATTTTATTTAGAGATTTAATGGAAAACCTTTCAATAACAGGAAGACTGATGACACAAACACTTTGAAAATATAATTTACTAAACTGGACATTATATTGTATTATACATATGAAGGTGAACACTAAAGTATAAGACCTTTACTTTGGAAAACTAAGGATACAATAGTAGATATACTGGGGTGGAAGTCCTTTCTTGTCATATTTATAACTATTCCATTACAAAGAAATTGTATCTTGGTAATTTTTTTTCAATCATCCTCTGACATGTTAGTTTTTTTTTTTTTAATCTAAAATGTTTGTATGGCTTAATTTGTATATCTGCTTATTGAAAACTACATTTACTTATTTTATTTATTAGAAAATTAAAGATTACCTATCTAATTTTAAATATGCATCCCAGGACTATGATCATTTTTTTCTGTAAAATCTCAATAATTTCATTTTATAGTGTCACAGTTATATACATGCATTAGTTTAACTATGTAGTTAAAGCATTCATAATATTAAGCAGATAGAGGGAATGAACTAAAGCACCAGTTCTCAAGTATGGTTTGAGGACCCCAGAAGTTCCCAGAGACCATTTCAGAGAGTTTATGAGGCCAAAGCTATTTTCATAATAATATGAGGGTATTATTTGCTTTTTTCCACTGCACTAATATTTGCAATGATGGTCCAAAGCAAAGAAGGGTAAAGCAGCTAGAGCCTTAGCACAAATCAAACAATGGCAACAAACTATATGTATGGTCATTACATTCAACACTACCATGTGTGCATATTAAAGTGCTGGCTTTGCTTAATATCCTTGATGAAACAATAAAAAGTATTCATTTTAATTTTATTAAACCTTGACCCATAGGTACACCTTTTTAATATTATGTGTGATGAAATGGGATGTACCCACAGAACTTACCTGCTGCTCACTCAGGCATGAGAGCTATCTCAAGGAAAGCTCTTGTGCCATTATTTGAGTTACAAGCTGAAACTGTCCCATTTTTCACTGAACACCATTTGTACTTGATAGAACAACAGAAAGACAAGCTATGGTTATCAGACTTAGATTTTGGCAGACATTTCCTCAAAAATGAACAAAGTGAACCTGTCAATTCAAGGAACATAACTGACATCGTTTGTTCCTAATGGTAAGATGTGAACTTTCAAATTAAAATTAGAATTTTGGTACTCTGACAACTTCTCAACATTTATAGTCTTTCCTGATGATATGGGTGGTGATTATATGATAAGGATTTTTTTTACATATTATAGAATTAAATGTGTCAACATCTGGAAGATTTGCATTAGTCAGTGAATATTTTTAAGTGACCCATGTGTGATGTTACAGCATCACACATGGGCAAATGATCTATTCAAACAGTAAGATAGACCAATGGATTTTAATGTAAATCTAGCATGAAAAATTGGCATGATTTCAGATTCCACATTGCAACTAAGCTTTAGGAAACTACTACTTGTCGAGTTTTATTAGAGTACCAAAGAAGAATATCTACAATAAGCTGACAAAGCTATTAGAATATTCCTTGCTTTTCCAGCCACATATGTGTTTGAGGCCAGAATCTCTTACTGTATGTCCAATAAAATAACACATTGCAACAAATTGAATGCAGAATGTGAGAATTCAAATGTCTCCATTAAGCCCAATATTAAAGAGATTTGCAAATTTAAAACAATGCCACTCACCCTTCTCACTATTGTTTTAGAAAATATAGTTATCTTTTATAAAAATATGTATCATAAAATACATATGTTAGTGTGAAATGGATTTTTATTGTCATTTCAAATAAATTAATGAATAGTTTTTAAAGTTCTCAATTTTAATTTCAAATATGGTAGCTATTGATAGATGGTAATATAACAATAAAAAAGAAGCTCTCTGAAATACTCAATAATTTTTAACAGTGTAAAGAGCTCTAGAGACCAAATAGTTTGAGAACCCTTGAACTTGATATACACATAGTAACAGGTTATATTTTTAAAACAAAATAATACAAGAACAAAAGCCACAAAATGAAACAATATTTTAAATGCATCTGTAATCAAAATAATGATATATAATTATATAACATATATTGTTTAATTATTTAATATAATAATTAAAATATATAACTATATAATATATGCTGTTATTAACTAAATTATTAATTAATTAATTAAATTATTATTAGTGAAATACTACATTTTCTAAGGTGTATGCACTTTACAGTTATTTTAGACTGGGTTCCTACTAAAGTAAAGGAAGTGGGAGAAGGGTTTAAGAAAAAGGAATTAGGAACACTGAACACCTATAATCTTTTTAGGGGGATTGCAAACAGATATCCAAGTGTATTATCAGCCTAATGAAGAAAACATCAGGGAATAAAGAAATACAGAGCTTTCATTTTCCTGTTTAAGAGTGGTCAACCTTTGATAAATTCAACTTTTTCTGGAATCTATAGAAGTTAGCATCATTGGATTACAAGCCTTGTAAGCTTTACACAAGTGCCTCTCTAAATTTCCACAGTGCTCTGCGGCAGCTTGAACGCTAAGTACCTACAGCTGCTTATTCCCTCTTTGATATGCACTATCCATATCTGTGTCCCTTCAGTAAGCAACCTGGGTGTTTTAAACTCTCTTAGTTTAACACAACTGTTACAAAAATTTAATTGAGTAATTTGAAGATCTAATTGGCTTTATTACATGATTCATAAATAGGGTGGCATCTCATCTGGCAAACAGAGGGATACTCCAAGGGGTTACACATCATGGAAGTCTTTTGTATTAAGGAGGACAGGACAATGAAAGGGAATCATCAGTAGGGAAACAATGAAAGTTCTTTGGAGGAAAGTAAAAATTCAGGTGATGACAGCTTCTCATTGGCTGAGCTGCAGCATTTTCCATTGGCTGGGCTTGATGCTGGGCAAAAAGAAGTCTTCCTTCCTCCTGCTGAGGTAGTAAAGGAGTTGCACTTCCTGTTTAGGAGTGCAAGGTACCCTCTCTTCCTGTTGGGGTCAGTAACTGACAGTTTCTTGTTGGGCTAATTGACAAAGAGTGGTAGGGCATGAGAGCTCCTTCTACGGCCTTCCCAACTCCAAGTTTAGTTGAGGTATTTAAATACAGCTCAATGACTAAATAAGTTGGTGTTATTCAGAAATCCCTTTACAATCTTGAACTGTAATATAAATCGAAAAATAAAATTCAATTCCTAAAATATCTACAGAAAAGAATACCACCACCACAATAATCTTTTCTCTGATTTTAATAGGGATTTATGAATTTCTATAGCTTGTGCTAATAAATCTATATATGGAGTCAATAAGATAAATCAACTAAATATGAAGATTTTTAACAACAGGGGTGTGTCTTTGAGAGGATCCAATAGTTTTCTTCCCATCTGAGCTCTACCTCTCATGAGAATGAGAACTAAAACAGCATAACCAGCAGATGGAAACCAAATGATCTCTGTATTAGTGATTAATGTGGAAGAAGGACAGCTCAGCCTAAGACCAATGGGCCTGCCAATTCAGTCTCCAAGATAGACCTTGGGACAGTCCCTCAGAGGGAAAGTTCCAGTCACCAGGACACACCTACCCATGTCACTTCCACCCACCACTAGAGAAGAAAGCCCCCAACTTGGTGTTTTTGACAGATTAGTTCCATCTAAGGGAGAAACATGGAACAATGGCTTCCAATGGTATTCTCCACCTGTATCTCACTCCATCTCCAAGTGGAGTATGAAGGCATGGGACAAGAGAGGCAAATTGTTTAAGGGAGATCACTCCCCAGGGAGCCTAGAATAATGCAAGGACTCTATAGTGATACAGACCAGGTTTCATGGCCTTCCCCAATGAATAGAAATTGATAAGAGGCCAGTCAAGAAATTCAGGTAAGGGCTTATTGGGGCTCCTGCAGCTGTAGGAGGGAGGAAAAACAAGTAATGTAACATGTTCCCTTGCTCACTCCCCAAAGTGGAGGGCAAGCTGGTTTTCCTTATATGGGTTGAGGGTAGGGGTGTGTCGGGGGGGCGGTAGAGGAGTGGTTTAGGTGGTTTGCCCACTCCTTTGGTGGTGTCGAGTGCAGCCAGCATGCGCAGTGCCCTGCGTTTTTTCCTGGCTCTTCAGAAGTGGCAGTTGGGTTTTTTTTGTTTTTGTTTTTCTTTTTGTATCTTTTTGTCCAGAATTTGCCCCAACTGCTCATGCACATAGTTTTTTTTTAGTCCCATATATTTACTTTGTATTTTGTTGCTGGAGGAGACTTTTGTCCAGGTGCAAGCCCTGCAGCAAAGAGTCCCAGGTCCCAGCCTGTCTCAATAGGAACTATGATACTTAATGGTGACGAAAGCAAACATTCGTTTAATGATTGTTATGCCAGGAACTATTTTAAGTATATTAACATATTTTCATGTTTAATCCTCACTTCAAACTTACTTTTATTTTTATTTTTATATATGATTGAACCAAACCACAGAGAGGTTAAGTAATATTCTGAAGGAATTCGAGCTGTTAAATGGAGGGTTTGGGTATTGAATCTTAACTGTAAATTGACCAGACATCTCTGTACTGATAGAATTTTTTTTAAAATTTTAACTCACAGGTAGGAAAAGAAAGTAGTCTTGAAATTTATCAATAATATATTTTATCTTTCATTTTGCAATTGCTGTAGT
The DNA here is from genome assembly GCF_965194825.1 of Balaenoptera physalus. Taxonomy (NCBI): domain Eukaryota; kingdom Metazoa; phylum Chordata; class Mammalia; order Artiodactyla; family Balaenopteridae; genus Balaenoptera; species Balaenoptera physalus. Next base: position 103,057,732 of record NC_138886.1, on the reverse strand, counting down.
AGCTGAAATGTGGCACAGAATGTAGAGAGTGCACATATGTTTAAATTTTATCATGGGGAACATAGTATCGATCATGCTTCAGTAACAGTACCACAATAATCATGTTGTTTTCATGATATAAAATCAAATTTTCTTGCGGACTGTGTTTTAGGAAAATAGATTACCCTTCCTTTTATGTGGAGAAAGAGTTTTTAACAAGGCAACTCCTCACTTCTGATACCTCTCCCCCCTCCAACTGGCAGCTCAGAAGATAACAAAGGAGCCTGAGAGGCAGTCCTCAGCCATATGCACATTCTTCCCCTTTGGAGATGATGAAGCCAAGCAGAGAAAGCACAGTGAATCATAGTGTTTCTTGCCCACACGGTCATCACCATGGCAACTATAGTTGCCAGGTGGAGAATTCTATCATACATCATAATTGCTATGTCCACTTTCAGCAGATTAGAAAGGAAATGTCCATAATTATGACCTGAATTAAAATATTCTAAAGTAACTAAGAGTATTGACATCATAACCAATAATAAACTATAATTATGTGATATTTATTGCCATAAAAACTGTGTGTATTTAGACATAAGAATACTCAATATTATAAATAATACTTCTCATTAGATATATTTAATATCTTGATGTGTTACCTCAGTTAGTGATGTGTTGCACACATGCAAAAATGATGCCTTTAAGATTTTAATATCCTTTAAATAGAGAAAGAAGCCACAACAATTTTAATACTTTGGAAGAGTAGGATACTTATATATAGTTTCCCTGGAACAATATAATATGAACAAGGTATTATTGAATCCACTGGAGAAGACATTGGCTAGGAGTACTGTATACCCATTTGTTAAATGTGTCTAAAATTTGCTAAAATAAGAAACTCAGAAATAAATATCAAAGAAGTAAATAATAATCCACTTCCCCTATTAAAAATATTAAAGGAAACTAGAATTTATGCTGTCTTCCTATTGAAGGTCTGAGCTATTTTAAATGATTTTTTTAAAACTTTATTGCCTTCTTCCATCTACTAATATATCTGTATCAGTTCGTGAAAACTGTGTAAGGATATACAAGCTTCTTCCATTTCATAGCGTTTTTGATGCCAAATATTTTGATAAAATTGTAGAAGTAGCTCTGACAGTGAGATCCACATTGCCATTGCTCCCCTCTGGCTGCCAGAAACCTAGGAGTAAGACTTAAATGTAAAAACAAGTCTATGTCAGTTTCCTGCTACCATTATCTCTAGTCTCTTTCTGAGGAGACTCTCACTTTTCTGTTTTAATATTAAAGGATATCAAATTTTCTTTTTTTAAATAGGATGTATATTCAAAATTATCCCTCTACAAGTAGAAAATGTTAAGAGTAGGACAAAACTCTGAAAAAATTCTGCTAATGTTAATTTGACACTGAGAAATATGGGATTCAAAGGAATCATTAGAAGTTAAAGCAAACCACCTAATTATGGAGCTATTTTCAAGTAAAAGAGGATAGATTGAGTGAGAAAAATTATCTAGTAGAAAAAGTATATATGAAAAATAATTGAGCAGGTATTTCACAAAGGATGAAACCTGGTGCTGATTCCAGGAAAGATGGAGTAAGCACACTGCACTCTGTCTCTCTCACTGAATTCAACAATAAATCCTGGACAGAGTGAACAGAACAGCTATCTGAAAACTCTGAAAGTAAATAGTCACAGGTTTAATAAGGAAGGACAACAAGGTTCAAAGTGCCACCAGACCAGGAGTATGTTTATCATTTTCCTTTCTTCTAGTATCACTTGGCTGAACTCAAAGACAGACTGGAGCCCATAGTGTGCATTAGATGTGGAAAGAACAGTTTCAGATAAGCTCTCTCTCTCTAGTGTAAGAAGCAAGAAAGGGAAATTCTAAGGGTCAGAGAGAGTGGGGAAGCCCCCTGGGTTCCTCTGTTTTCCCTTCTCTCCAGCCGGAGCTCCCATGCAATTTCACAGCAACAACAATGGCAGCAGGGACATCCCTAAAACTCAGAAACACAGAGGTTTTTTCTATGGCCAGAAGAAGTGACACCCTAAGAGTATGGGGCAAATCCCTGTGCTCATTTCTCTGTGTCCTCCCATTGCTTGGTCCAGGGTAGAGACAGTCTCACTGATTGTGCAGAAGAATGAAGAAACTAAAGCCCCAGTTTTCTAGCCAGAAAACAGAAGGCCTCAGGAACCGACAGTGTCAGTGAGATCACAAGAGCAGGGAGATCAAGAGAGTGATCTCATAAGACTGTGCGTGAAATTCTGGTATCGCCTCTGAGTTTGAGAATGAGCCACAGGGTAGAACACTGCTCCTATTCAGACTGTCAGCTGGCTGGTGCAAAAATGGGGTTTCAAAAACTACTCCAATTATTTGAAAACTAAAAACCTTAAAACAGCTGTTATAACCATGCTCCAAGATAAAAGGGCAGACATTTTTTAAATGAATAGGAAGCTAGAAAATTACAGGAAAAAAAATATAAAGAAGAAACAGATGGAAATTTTATAGTTTAAAAATACAATAGCTGAAATTTAAATTCACTGGATGGGCTGAATTGCAGCAAAATGAGATAACAGAGGAAAGAATCAGCAAATGTGAAGATGTAAATTATTTACTTGTGCAAAAGAGAGAAATAAAATTTAAAAAGAGAGCCTTAGGTACCTATAGTATAATACCAAAAGAATTAGCATTCATGCTATCAGAGTTCTAAAAACAGAGAAGAGTGCAAGGCAGAAAAAAAAATATGTGAAGAAATGTTAACTGAAAACTCTCAAGTTTATTTAAAGTGTCAAATTAAAACAAGTCTGGACTTACGTAAGGAAAGGTTTTAATTAGAAGAACTATTGCAATAGGGAGAATGAGCTGATCTCAGAAATCTGTGATGTCTCAAGATCTTACAGAAAATATATTTTCTTTTATAGGGTAAAGAAGGAGGCTGGCAGAAATAAGCAGAATATTTGGAAGGGCAGCTGGACAAGCAAAGGGAAATGACCAGGGGGTGTCTAACAGGAAAAGTCTTGCTGTGGTCAGCTGTAACCCAGGAGAAGGTGCTAAGGGTCCACCTTTCACTTCTGTGGGTGGTGGACTCAGGATGGAGGGCCAGCAGAGTTCAGGGCCTGTAAGAAAGAGAGAAGCTGAACTAAAGTTTGGTCAAGACAAAGCAGAGGGTGGGAAATAGGCAATTGGGAGCACTTGGTCAAAGGACGTACACTTAAGAGAATTCAGAAGCTCAGCAAATTTGAAAAAGGATACACTCAAAGAACTCTCTCTTGGACACATTATGTTCCAACTGCTGGAAACTAAAGGCAAAGAAAAATCTTGAATGCGATCAGAGAAGAACAATGCATTATGTATAGCTAAACACATGGCATCATGGAAAAGGCAGAACTCAGAGATAGCCAGACACTAGGAGTGAAGGAGCAATATGACTGAATATTTTGGCATGATGGACACTTCTGTATCCTGGTTATGGTCGTGGTTGTACAAATTAATGCATATATTAAAATTCATAGAACTGTACACAAAAAAAGTCAATTTTCTATTTTTTTGCATAACAATTGAAAAAGTTAAAATTTTAAGAATATAACCAGAAATTACTTCCACTCATTAGTCATTAGGGACATGCAAATTAAAACTACAATAAGATAGCACTATATACACATAGAATGAGTAAAATGAAAAAGACTAGTAATTCCAGGTATTGCTAAGGGATGTAAAGCAACTAGAGCTCATGGACACTATTGTGGGATCATTATGTGGTACAATTACTTTGGAAAACTGTTCAGCATTATCTAGATAAATTGAAAGTACACATATCTGAAGACTCTGCCATGTCACTTTTAAAGATGTACCCCAAGAAATGGTGCACATAGGTTCCAAAAACATATTCAAGAATATGTACATCTGCACCATCCCTAATGGTTCCAAAATGGGAAAAACACAAATACACATCAGGAATAAATATATTGTTGTTTGTCTTTACTGTGGAGTACAACACAGCAATGAAAACAAATGTGTCCTCACAGCAGTCAGTCACTCCACAGCTACATGGATGAATATTGAGTGAAATAAGTCAGACCAAAAAAGAGTACATATGGTTTGATTCTATTTGTTTAGAGTTCAAAAACACGCAAAACTAATCCTGTACTAATTATAAGTTTAACAATGCTTACCTACATGAAAATGCTAAAAGTAAAATCAAGAAAGTGATTGGTGATTGGTGCAACAGGAAGTATACTGATCACCTCTCTAGGCAGAAGGAAGAGTTGTGATTAAGAAAGTTAGGGCTTCTACAGACTCACATATATGGAGAACAAACTAGTGGTTACCAGTGGGGAGAGGGAAGGGGGGAGGGGTAGTATAGGGGTAAGGGAAAAAAAGGGTTATTATGAGATTTTATGAAATCATGTGTGTGAAACTTTTGAAAATTATAAAATGTAGAAAATAAAGAATTTTTCATTCAATTAAAAAAAGCTAAATAAATAAAATAAAATGTCTGTTCACTACAAAAGGAAAGGAAAAAAGTTAGGACTTCTAGTGTTCTAGCAATATTTTATTTCTTGACCCAAGTAGAAGTTACAAAAATATTCAGTTTACAGTGATTTACTAAAATGCTCTTTATAGAGTATTAATTTTCCTTTAAGTGTATGATTTCACAATTAAAAAAATATATTTCAAAAGGGAAGAAAAAATAATGGCTATATTGAAGAAAATAAGAAAATAATATTGAATAAGTTGTAGCAATGAAAGCTAAACAATAAATCTGGGCATAAGTTAGTTGGGAATAGGCACAAAGCATATATTACATGACAAAATGCAATGAAATCCTTTCCTTTAGAAGGTACAATCCTTCTGAGATTTATTAATTGACTCCTGAAAGAGAGGACCAAGAATGGGATCATTGCATCCCAGTCCTGTCACCCTCAAGTCAGATGATGGTCTCTATCTGTATACTTGTATGATTGCCAGCCAACGAGCTTAGATATATGCAAGATATAATATTGTGAGAGGGCTCAGAAGCCAGTCATAACCAAGATTAGTGAATTAGGAAAGAATTCCTCATTTTCTATAACTGAAATTATTTTATAATGACTTACTAATGTTCAAACATAAATTGTACTATGAAAGATGCAGGGAAAATCCAAGGAAATGCCCAAATAGGGAATGTGGAGAACATTCCGAGTTTCTGTGTGCCTGTGAGGGTTGTAGAACCAAGTCCTCCATTTGTCCTTAAGAATTGACCAGTGTACCTCTTGAGGGACTGGAACTAGGTAAAAAAGTCTCCTGAAGATCTGACCAACCTTGACTCTTCCCCTACAGGTCTCTGATAAAGACTATATGTGCATACAATGGAGTTTATTTAACTTTAAAAAAAGAAGGAGATCCTGCCATTTGCAACAAGCAGGACATCATACTAAGTGAAGTAAGTCAGACTGAGAAAGACAAATACCACATGGTATCACATATGTGGAATCACAAATAGTCAAATTTATAGAAGCAGAGAGTGGAATGGTGGTTGCCAGGAGCTAGAAGGAGTGGGACACAGGGAGTTGTTGACCAAAGGCTATGAAGTTTCAGTTAAGCAAGATAAATAAATCCTAGGGATCCGCTTACAGCATAGTTCCCATTGATAATACTATATAGCATATTTGAAAATATGCTCAAAGGGTAGATATTTATGTTGTGTTCTTATCACAAAAATAGTAATAACAGTAAATAAGAGGGCAAGAGGAGACTTTTTTAGGTGATGCATAAGTTTATGGTATAGATGGTGCTAATGGTTCCATTGATGTATACTTATCTCCAAACTTATCAAGTGGTATACATTAAATGTGTACAACTTTTTGTGTGTTAAAAGAGAGAGAGAGAGACTAAAGAGTTATAAGAACTTTAATCAAACAATAAGGCTCAAATTATTTTGAAGGATAGCTCTTTTAAAACTCCCCATTTTCTCACTATACTAAAGCAGTTGTATTAACTGAGCATTCTTTCTGAAAGTTGTTTACAGGATAGAAGGGGAATTAGCTTTCATATACACATTCGGAGTAATATCTCCTTGTGGGAAAACTATCAATCCCATGATTGCTATTATGAAAGAAAACACAAGAACACAAGAAAATCATGCTGGTGGGTGAAGAGAAGGTGGCAGTTCGGTGGCTGAGGCCAGGTGACAGCTCCACTGTCTTGGGAAGGCTTTCTTGGTCAGCTGGACCTACTGCTGCGGTCAGGCTCTTAGCCAGGGCTCCTACAAGAGCTCCACTGGGATGTGCTGTTGGCTGAAGTAGGTACCCTGGGAGGTCTGTCATCTATTAATGAGTTTCCTGGTCTGGACTTCTATCTGAATGCTTGGTAGAGTTTAGGTTCAATCTCACACAGGTAAATGAAGGGCTTGGGATTAAATCTAAAACCCTCACCTGAAATGTGGGAGAAGCCCAGACCCCAGGATCCAGAGTTAGTACCAATCTCTGTACTGTGAGGGCCCATTCCCTTGGCTTAAAAGTTTTCAATTATAAAAAGTGACTCACAGGTTCATTGCTTGTCTCAGATGCTCTGAATAGTGTGTGTTGTTGCACCAAATCCGTACTTAAGGGAGAAAGAACCTCTATTATTCCCTTAATGTATTATGTTCCAATGACTGTTGGAACAGATTACCACAAAATTGGTGGCTTTAAACATCAGAGATTTATTCTCCTAAAGTTCTGTAAGCCAGAAGTCTGAAATCAGACTCACTGAGCTCACATAAAGGTGTCATGAGGGCTGATTCCTTCTGGAGGTCCTAGAGAAGAAGCTGTTTCCTCACCTTTCTAACTTCCAGACGCCACCTGCGTTACTTGGCTCCTGACCCCTTCCTTTCATCATGCCAATGCCTTGCTTCTGTCTCTGACTTCTGTAGTCAAATCTCCCTCTGCCTTTCTCTTACAAGGACATTGGTGACACATTTAGGTCTCACTAGGATAAGCAAGGGTAATGTCCTCACCTCAAAATCATTAGTCACATCAGCAAAATCACTTTTTCAATAAAAGATAACATTCGCAGGTTCCAGGGATTAGGACTTGGTTAACTACGGGGGCCAATATTTAGCTCACCACACTTGGTTTCTTAATGCAGAGGGAGTTTATCTAGCTGGATCCCTACATGCATGGGGTCCCTCCCCTCCCTGCTCATGGAGTTGACCAGGTGATTCCTGAAGGATGGATGGAGAGAGAGAGAACAAGAGAGAGAGAGATGTGATAAATAGATATGAAAAATAGGTATAGATATATAATACATATATACACACATAAACATAAACTATATATTACATGTATGCAAATAGGGAAAAGAGTTTTCTTTTTTCAAAAACAAAGTTTTTAATGTTTAATTTGAAGACCATAAAGGCTTTTTCTCCTCCACCTAATCATTACTCCTCTTAATTCACCCTGATAAGTACTTGCTGGCAGAGTGTCAGAGACTGCTGTGTACAGCGGAGAACCATTTTTCATAATCCTGTGTGTTCAGGAATCATTTTTATCTAGTACCTTGGTTAGAGTTATGCCCATCTTAGGTGATAATGTGGTTTGGGGATTTTTTTTCCTTTTCCCACATTTCACTGATCAGTTCCTCTGAAATGAGTGGAATTTTAGAGTGAAAAATGTTGTTCATATTTTGAAGAAATAAAGTCCATGTGACTTTCTGGAGTCTTTGTCCCTGTAGCTCTCTGAGTTGTGAGGTGCCCTTTCATTCAAACTGAAATTTTGGCCCAGCCCTTGAATGTCTTAGAACTAACTTGTCCCTTGAGAAAGTGATGGAAGTGGTGCTGCTACTGGGGCTTGTGTGTTCTAAACCTGAATCCCAGGATTCTTCTCATTAAGCTCCTACCTCCTGGTCAGAATTGCTTAGCACTATGGCCAGCAACACATGCTACCAGTTATTATTCAAGTAGGTGAGTTGCTCACCTCTTCTTTCTAGTAACCCACTTCCTTCTGGGCTAAGGTCTTGCTTCCCAGACATGGAAATTCTATCCTTGAAATCCAGACTCTACAGACATTCCATTACCTCTTGGTTACATGTCTACGCTTGTCACCACACCTGAGATTCCCCTGACTGCTTACTTTGTCTCTGAAGACATATTCAACTTCTGGGTCTTGGAAATCTACAAACTGGCCCACCCTGTCACTTGCTGAGCCCCATCTGTTCTGTACCTCACAGAGGGTTATTGACCAAGACTTCTTCTCTTTTGACATTAGGTCCTCAGTATTTTTTTAAATGGCAGGAATGTAAGTTTTATACTTTGGGCACCAAGGCTTTCTGCCCTCAAGGAAGAAGGGATGTGTCTGGATTGACTTTGTGTGGAATCAGGAATAGGGCCAGGGTGGCAGACCAGAGGCTGGGCAAGGAGGAGATATGGGGCAGAGGAAGACTATGCTGAAGGAAACAGGTGTGGGATCTGCCAGAATGAGCACAGTATAAATATCAGGACCTTTGTGTTCATTTTAACCAATAACAGCGAGGATTGATAAATACTAATGGAAGATGACCCTATGTTTTGGCCAGCAAGACTGCTCATTGTCTATAATGAAGCCATTAAATATAAACTTTTGTGTAAGAAAATATACCTTCAGGGACCTCCCTGGTGGTCCAGTGGTTAAGATCCGTGCTTCTACTGCAGGGGGAACAGATTCGATCCCTGGTCAGGGACCTAAGATTCCACATGCTGCATGGCATGGACAAAAAAAAAAAAAAAAGAGAGAGAGAGAGAATATACCTTCAGTATTTTCTTTCATCATTTTCCCACAAGTGTTGAAAATGGAACAAGTATTGTTACTGAGTCCAAGTTCGTACTGCTTGCCTCATGACAGGCCAATAAATTGAGAGAGATGAGTTGTTAGGGTAAGGAATAGCAACCTTATTCAGAAAGCCAGCAGACCAAGAAGATGGTGGATAAGTGTCCCAAAGAACCATCTTACCCATGTTAGAATTCAGTCTTCTTTTATACTAAAAAGGGAGGGAGTGTAGTTTGTTACTGCAAGCTTCTTGGTATCAGAATCCTTTGTTCTTGCAGTGGTAGGTCAGGTCATACTGTTCCTGTAAACCTCCAACAAGACAGGTGTTATTCTCTGTTATGCAAATTTTTATCTCTATATGAATGGAAAAGTGTTATATCTTTCCAGATCAGAGGCTTGAGAATGGGATATGCTATCTATTTCACTCTATAGGCAACATTCTTAACTTGTAGCAAAAGCAATAGAGTACAAAGGTTAAAGTAAAAGTAAAGGTTAAAGTAAAAGAAACACATCCAATATAGAGTCAAATTTGTTCATCCCTATTACAATATCATGAGAGATTCAGTGCAAGGTGAGTCCTGACTTCATTCACTTGACTTGATTCCCTAAGTGCATCAGGAAGCATAATTATTTCTCTGCTCTAACTTATGAAGGTGTAAGGGTTATGGTAATATTTGTCAACTTACTTTGTGAAATGCAAATTGCAACACCAATGAGCCACCGCTAAAGAAAGAGGGAGAGTAGAGGGATTTCCCAAGCTTGGTCATGACCCAGAAAATGCAGGGATGCTGGAACTCAGTTGCCCTGGAAATTTGGTTCACAGCAGTTCAGCATTCTGAGAAGCTCTTTACTAACTACACTACTATTGCTAAGGATGACCATCTCCCCAAGTCTTCATATTGCTTGCACTGTGCCACCAAGCCTGGTGAGGATAAAGGAGGTGAGAATGTGAAGATTGATAGTGTCTATTTCAGAGTAGCCATTGAGTCACAGCTTTACATTTACAGAATCAGTTAGGGGAAGTCTGTAAAATTTCAGCATCATTGTTTCTTGTGAAGAATCTAATGTGTCTCTTTATAAAGCAAAATCAGCTTTTAAATCACTCTTGTCTGTGAAACTAACTGGAAAGGGTTTTAGTAATTTGATCTTCCAAGAATAAAATAACTTAATTAAAAGAAAAAGTGAAGGCAAGAAAAGATGAGCTCCTTTTTCCTTAAAAGGAAAAGGAGAGTTTAAATTAGTATTTTCTTAGTAAACTCAATTTCAGAGACATAAAATCTAACTAGTGAGCCATTAAAAAAGTCAAGTTGAGAGAGCTGGGTATAATCTTGTTTAAAAAATACATTCCTGCCTCTTCACAAACCTAAACTACATCTAAAAAATTTAAATATAAAATAAAGCTATAAAAGGACTAAAGTTTTTTTAAATCTTAAGATAATGTAGCTTTCCTGAGTATGAAGGTATGCACAAACTTGATGAAATAAAATTCACATCCACATCCATATCCATTCAGTAAAAAGCAGTTGAAACATTTCAAAGGTAAAGAATTTGGAGTATACAAATTGACAAGTGTTAATAATCTTAGAAACCCCCCAAAAAATGCCTACAAATCATGAAGAAAAAGCCATCAAAACCATCAACTGAATGAAGAAATGGGCAAAGACTATAAACAAAATTTCAAAGAAGAAAAATACTGGTGGCTAATGAACATAATGGAAATAATGGGAAATTGCTCAAAGCCACGAGTAATCACAGAAATGGGGGTGCAGACATTCCTTTGAGATAGTGATTTCATTTTCATTTCCTTCATGATCCCATTTTATAAAAGTAGGTGTATTATTGTATGTGCACAGGAAAATTCATGATATATATCAACCACAAAAATAACAGGATATTATATATGATAGATAGAGAGAGAGAGAGAGAGACAGAGACAGAGAGACAGAGAGACAGAGAGAGACAGAGATTTAAGGAATTGAGGGGATTGACTCATGTGATTATAGAGGTTTGGTGAATCCAAAATCTGATGAAGTAGGCTGGCAGGCTGGAAAAGCAGGGAAAAGTTGCAGTTTAAGTAGAAAGGCAATATGCTGACAGAATTGTTTCTTACTAAGGGGAGGTCAGTCTTTGTTCTATTAAGGCCATTAACTGATTGGAAGAGGCCCACCCATGTTATGAAGGGTAATCTGCTTTACTCAAAGTCCATGGATTTAAATCCATGGACTTTGAGTAAAAGTAAATCTCATCCTACATGTCCACAGAAACGTTCACAATAATATTTGACCCAATACAAATAACCGGGCACTGTGGCCCAGTCAAGTTGACACATAAAATTAACCATCACACTAGGGAACTAAGATTGAGTAGGAAGGGAAATCTAACCTTCTAACGTATATACCCTCTCTGTATTTTCTAATTAAAACAGCATTGAGGAAAGTAACCAACAACTGAGACCACCCATTCTTGTTACAGGCTCCAGCACAGCCTGCTTATCACACTTCACCACAGGCACCTCACGATCTCCTTGTCCAAAACCGAACTCGTACTGTGTCATTTCTCAACCCCTAAAGTCCTGCTTCTTCCTACTACCTCATGCCCCCACTAGTTAATTACTAAACCCTGTGAATCATTCTTCTCAAGACTTTTGAAACTGTCTCTTTTCCATATCTACTGTGCTAGTCCAGACCCTCGCCTGGATCTCTGAGTCCAGTCATGCCCAGCCTAAAACCTCTCCTCCTTGTCCAAGGGGTAACTCATCTAAAATTCAACTCTTACCCTTGTTTAAACCCACAAATAGCTAAAGCCCATCCATGTCAAATATGGCTTTACCGATAATGACACTTAAGAGCATATTTGCCATACATCCTCACTGCCTTACACTGATGTGTGTATAAAAATAGACACTTGTGGTCCCAAGAATGATCATTGTGTTTCACATCCCTGAACAATGCATCATGTAGTTCCTTCTTTCTGGAATACCTACCCGGAATCCCATGTTACATCCTGCTATGTCTCAGCTAAGCTTTATGAGAACTCAGGTATCAGCCTTCAGAGCAGCGACCTCCCTGTGTCATCTCCACACCTTCTTTCCCCTGTAATTCACAAAGTTTGTGCTTGGCTAGCAAATCCCATTGACCTGGTAGAGGAGATATCTCTTCACCCTCCTCTTCACTGTGTCTCCAACAGAGCAGAAAAGGCATTAAGCACAGGACTTGTGAACCCAGGCCTTAGCACAGGTGTTACTGACCTGGGTTCTTGGACTCTTTAATCAACAGAAATTTATAAGAGGCCAAACAAGAAATTTAGGCAAGGCTTTCTTGGGACTGGCGCTGAAGCACGAGGGAGCAAAAACAAGTAACAGGTTCCCTTGCTTGTTCCCTGAGGAGGGGCAAGCTTGTCCCTTAAATGAGGTGAGGTAGGGGAAGGCCCAGGGGTCAGGCATGAGGGGTGGCTTGGGTGGTCTGCCCACCCCTTTGGTGGTGCCGTATGCAGGGTGCATGTGCAGTACCCTGCTTTTGCTCCCAGTACCTCAGAAATGGCAGTTGGGTTTTTGGTCTTTTTGTATCTTGTTGTTCATAATTTTCCCCAACTGTGCATGCACACAACTATTTTTAGTCCCTTATAGTTTCTTTGTTTTCTGTTGCTCAAGGGGAGACGTTTGTCCAGCCCTGCAACAAAGGGTCCCAGGTCCCAGATCTCAGCTTGTCTCACAGGCACTAGCACATTTTGGGTAACTAATAAAGACTGACTGAACTAACCATTCCTTTCCATTTCCCCTTCCTGTAGATTAAAAAAAAATGAGTATATGTGTGATGTGATAGAGGTTTAAGCTAACACTACGATGGTAATCATAGTGCAATACATAAATGTATCAAATCAACATGTGGTGCACTTTAAACTTACAAAATGTTACATGTCAAGTATATTCCAATTTTAAAAAGAGTAATTTTTTACCATGGAAATATTTAACATTATTAATCTAAAACTCAATCTGTTTGAGAAATTTCTTTCAGCCTTATTGATTAAAAGAAGATGTGAAAGCACAAGGAATCAGAAAAAAGATTTTGTAAGAGAAAACCATAATGTTAAATTGGTTAAGCTTTCGATGGTTCTCTGTATTTCTTTCCTAAAATTCTCTTATTATGTTATCATGAAAATTATTTATGTATAACAGCTTGAGTTATGCTAAAAATAATAGGTAAGAATTCATGTCTTCAAGAACACTATCAATGGTACAGGAAAGAAATGCACTGTTAAACCTAAATAAACCAAAAACATAGTTAAAACTAACCAATCTCTCTGTCCTTTAACAAATACAAACAGCAGATAAAAAGTATGTTTTTGGAAGTCATGCCTGCCCCCCGGCTCATTGTTTGGTAAAAAGTTGGCATGTGGGATGAAGACTGTTTGCTATCCTTGACCTAGAGGTGTGCTTACACTCTAGGAGAATAGAAAATTCTTATGAATTCATGAGGAGGATGAGGAAAAAGAACTACATTTGTTGAAAGAATGCTACTTACCAGAGATGATTCTAAGTTCAGGAAAATTAACTTTCCCAAGGTCACAAGACTATTAGTTAGCAAAGATGGACCATTTTTTAGCTGATTATGGTAACTAAAACTGTTTTAGGCACAGTTAGTAAAGGCTTCTTTTAGAATCTCTCTACGTCTTCTCCATTGTTGATTAAACTAAAGAGTTTTCCAGATCAGGATTGACATGTAGAGCAACTATGTCATCACAGTAGGGATCATTGCCAATTTAATCTTCCTAAGCTTTTACAATAATTATGTCATACTCTTTTCCCAACTACCTCTAATGTGTTCCTATTTTTATAGGAAAAAGCATAAGTTCTGTACAATTACTCTAGTCAAAATTTTCAGTTTGCAAGTTAGTACAAATTCTCAACTCCAGCCTGCCTAGACTTTGCATCATCCTGACCATAATAAAGTTCATTGATTTTATCGCTTTCTCTGACAGAGGTTTAGAACTAAGCCCCAATACAAATTCCAGCATAGTTTCTAAATGTATGGTTTCTGTACAGATCTCATTTTGTTTTTTTTAACTCTTCAATGGCACAAATAAATCACAAGCTGGAAAAATAATTGCTAAAAAAGTATCTAGGTGTAAAGGTATCTTTTAGAAGTTACACATTCTTTGTTGATGATATTATGTTCTTTTGTTTTTTTGTAAGACTATGACTTTTTAAATATATATATAAAACTACACCCTTCTGGCAATAAAACTAGATGGAATAGAAATAAAACTCTAAAAATTATCACATCAATTCACTTTCCTGAGCAGAATGTGATCCCTAGATAAATTCTGGACAGCTATTTGGATCCAGCAAAGGGTTGTCATACATTGTGGAGAATATTATATTTTTAAAGCAATTTAGAGCCATTTTTATTAATTAACATATATAATATCACCATGAGTATAATTATTTATTACAGAGTTTTCTTATAAGATTTCAGTTTTATTTCATTTTACCCTGGCAATAATTTCAGTATTTTGACACAGGAGTGATAAAGAACTGGCAAGACGACAGGATAACTTAGTTTCTTCTTGGCAAGATGACAGGATAACTTAGTTTCTTCCTTCTTAACACACTCAACGTATTTCACTTTAAGATTTTGGCTAAGTCTGTTTAGTGTAGTTCAACTAATTTATTCCTAACTAATCTAGGATTCAGGAACAGCCTGGATCAACACCAGAAGAGACAGATCAGGGCAGCAAAGATGAAACTGCAGGCTCTCAACCACTGTGGTGGTGTTCAGGGAAAATTAGAAAAAATGACTGTTATGGACTGAATGTTTGTGTCCCCAAAAATTCTTATGTTGAACCCTAATCCGAGTATGATAGTATCTGGAGGTGGAGTTTTGGGAGGTGATTAGGTCATGAGGGTGGAACCCCCTTGATAAGATCAGTGTCTTCATAAGAAGAGACCAGAGAGCTCCCTCAACACTTCTGCACTTGAGAACACAGTGAGAACCTGGATGTCTATACTCCAGGCACAGTGAGGAGGGTGGCTCAGAGAAGAGCACATGTCCAAAGGACGCTGGCCAGGGCTGGGAATATTGGCTCACTGGATGCAATATGTCAGCCATGGGACTCATTCATCCCTGGCCTCAGATGAGTTGCATTCTCCATCTTCTTCAGATGGGATGCCAGCAGTTGTGTTGGCACTGTAGGGTTCTCAAACAACCCTGTCCTTGGAACATTCCCAACTTCTCTGATTCAGTGTTAGGCCTAATGAAGACTCCACTGGGTTCAGAACAGGAAGAGACTTGGGTGGACAGTCAGAGACCCACACTGAGAAATGACGATCAGTATTGTCCGTGGGGCCATGCCCAGAGAATCCTTCTTGCTTCTATTTCCTGGTGCTGCTGTAACAAATAACGACAAACTTAGTGGTTAAAACTACACAACACATGTTTATTATTTTACGTTTTTATTTTATTTTTTTAACATCTTTATTGGAGTATAATTGCTTTACAATGTTGTGTTAGTTTCTGCTGTATAGCAAAGTGAATCAGCTATATGTATACATATCTCCCCATATTCCCTCCCTCTTGCATCTGCCTCCCACCCTCCCTATCCCACCACTCTAGGTGGTCACAAATAACCGAGCTGACCTCCCTGTGCTATGTGGCTGCTTCCCACTAGCTATCTATTTTACATTTGGTAGTGCATATATGTCAATGCCACTCTCTCACTTGGTCTCAGCTTACCATTCCCCCTCCCCAGATGCTCAAGTCCATTCTCTACGTCTGTGTCTTTATTCGTGTCATGCCCCTACGTTCTTCAGAACCATTTTTTTTTAGGTTCCATATATATGTGTTAGCATACGGTATTAGTTTTTCTCTTTCTCACTTACTTCACTCTCTATGACAGACTCTAGGTCCATCCACCTCACAACAAATAACTCAATTTCATTTCTTTTTATGGCGGAGTAGCTCAGTAATATTCATTGTATATATGTGCCACATCTTCTTTGTCCATTCGTCTGTCAGTGGACAATTAGGTTGCTTCCATGTCCTGGCTGTTGTAAATAGTGCTGCAATGAACATCATGGTACACAATTCTTTTTGAATTATGGTTTTCGTAGGGTATATGCCCAGTAGTGGGATTGCTGTGTCATATGGTAGTTCTGTTTTTAGTTTTTTAAGGAACCTCCATACTGTTCTCCATAGTGGCTGTATCAATTTACATTCCCACCAACAGTGCAAGAGGGTTCCCTTTTCTCCACACCCTCTCCAGCATTTATTGTTTGTAGATTTTTTGAGGATGGCCATTCTGACTGGTGTGAGGTGATACCTCATTGTAGTTTTGATATGCATTTCTCTAATGATTAGTGATGTTGAACATCCTTTCATGTGTTTGTTGGCAATCTGCATAGCTTCTTTGGAGAAATGTCTATTTAGGTCTTCTGCCTATTTTTGGATTGGGTTGTTTGTTTTTTTGATATTTAGCTGCATGAGCTACTTGTAAATTTTGAAGATTAATCCTTTGTCAGTTGCTTCATTAGCAAATATTTTCTCCCATTCTGAGGGCTGTCTTTTCACGTTGTTTATTTTTTCCTTTGCTGTGCAAAAGCTTTTAAGTTTCATTAGGTCCCATTTGTTTATTTTTGTGTTTATTTCCATTTCTCTAGGATTTGGGTCAAAAAGGATCTTGCTGTGATTTATGTCATAGAGTGTTATGCCTATGTTTTCCTCTAAGAATTTTAGAGTGTCTGGCCTTACACTTAGGTCTTTAATCCATTTTGAGTTTATTTTTGTGTATGGTGTTAAGGAGTGTTCTAATTTCATTCTTTTACATGTAGCTGTCTAGTTTTCCCAGCACCACATATTGAAGAGGCTGTCTTCTCTCCATTTATATTCTTGCCTCCTTTATCAAAGATAAGGTGACCATATGTGCGTGGGTTTAACTCTGGCATTTCTATCCTGTTCCATTGATCTATATTTCTGTTTTTGTGCCATACCATACTGTCTTGATTATTGTAGCTTTTTAGTATAGTCTGAATCTGCTCAGGACCCTGATTCTTCCCACTCCATTTTTCTTTCTCAAGATTGCTTTGGCTATTCAGAGTCTTTTGTGTTTCCATACAAATTGTGAAATTTTTTGTTCTACTTTTGTGAAAAATGCCATTAGTCGTTTGATAGGGATTGCATTGAATCTGTAGATTGCTTTGGGTAGTATAGTCATTTTCACAATGTTGATTCTTCCAATCTAAGAACATGGAATATCGCTCCATCTGTTTGTATCATCTTTAATTTCTTTCATCAGTGTCTTATAGTTTTCTGCATAGGTCTTTTCTGCAAGAAGTCTTTGTCTCCTTAGGAAGGTTTTTTCCTAGTTATTTTATTCTTTTTGCTGCAGTGGTAAATGGGAGTGTTTCCTTAATTTCTCTTTCAGATTTTTCATCATTAGTGTATAGGAATGCAAGAGATTTCTGTGCATTAATTTGGTATCCTGCTACTTTACCAAATTCATTGATTAGCTCTAGTAGCATCTTTAGGATTCTCTATTTATAGTATCATATCGTCTGCAAACAGTGACAGCTTAAATTCATCTTTTCTGATTTAAATTCCTTTTATTTCTTTTTCTTCTCTGATGGCTATGGCTAAAACTTCCAAAGCTATGTTGAATAATAGTGGTGATAGTGGACACCTTGTCTTGTTACTAATCATAGAGGAAATGGTTTCTGTTTTTCACTATTGAGAACAATGTTGGCTGTGCGTTTGTCATATATGGCCTTTATTATGTTAAGGTAAGTTCCCTCTATGCTTACTTTCTGGAGAGTGTCTATCATAAATGGGTGTTGAATTTTGTCAAAAGCTTTTTCTGCATCTATTGAGATGATCTTATGGTTTTTCTGCTTCAATTTGTTAATATGGTGTATCACATTGATTGATTTGCAGATATTGAAGAATCCTCACATTCCTGGGATAAATCCCACTTGATCATGGTGTATGATCCTTTTAATGTGCTACTGGATTCTGTTTGCTAGTATTTTGTTGAAGATTTTTGCATCTATGTTCATCAGTGATATTGACCTGTAGTTTTCTTTTTTGGTGACATCGTTTTTTGGTTTTGGTATCAGGGTGATGGTGGCCTCGTAGAATGAGTTTGGGAGTGTTCCTCCCTCTGCAATATTTTGGAAGAGTTTGAGAAGGATGGGTGTTAGCTCTTCTCTAAATGTTTGATAGAATTCGCCTGCGAAGCCATCCAGTCCTGGGCTTTTGTTTGTTGGAATATTTTTAATCACAGTTTCAATTTCAGTGCTTGTGATTGGCCTGCTTATATTTTCTATTTCTCCCTGTTTCAGTCTCATAAGGTTGTGCTCTTCTAAGAATTTGTCTGTTTCTTCCAGGTCGCCCATTTTATTGGCATACAGTTGCTTGAAGTAATCTCTTATGATCCTTTGTATTTCTGCAGAGTTAGTTGTAACTTCTCCTTTTTCATTTCTAATTCTGTTGATTTGAGTCTTCTCCCATTTTTTCTTGATGAGTCTGGCTAATGGTTTATCAATTTCATTTATCTTCTCAAAGAACCAGCTTTTAGTTATATTGATCTTTGTGATCATTGTCTTCATTTATTTTTCATTTATTTCTGATTTGCTCTTCATGATTTCTTTCCTTCTGCTAACTTCGGGGGGTTTTTTTTGTTCTTCTTTCTCTAATTGCTTTAGGTGTAAGGTTAGGTTTTTTATTTGAGATTTTTCTTGTTTTTGAAGTAGGATTTTATTGCCATAAACTTCCCTCTTAGAACTGCTTTTGCTGCATCCCATAGACTTTGGGTAGTCGTGTTTTTATTGTCATTTGTTTCTAGGTATTTTTTGATTTCCTCTTTGATTTCTTCAGTGATCTCTTGGTTATTTAGTAACATATTGTTTAGCCTCCACGTGTTTGTGTATTCTACAGCTTTTTTCCTGTAATTGATATCTAGTGTCATAGTGCTGTGGTTGGAAAAGATACTTGATATGATTTCAATTTTCTTTAATTTACCAAGCCTTGATCTGTGACCCAAGATATGATCTATCCTGGAGAATGTTCCATGGGCACTTGAGAAGAAAGTGTATTCTCTTGTTTTGGATGGAATGTCCTATAAATATCAATTAAGTCCATCTTGTTTAGTGTATCATTTAAAGCTTGTGTTTCCTTACTTATTTTCATTTTGGATGATATGTCCATTGGTGAAAGTGGGGTGTTAAAGTCCCCTACTATGATTGTGTTACTGTTGATTTCCCCTTTTATGGCTGTTAGCATTTGCCTTATGTATTGAGGTGCTCCTATGTTGGGTGCATAAGTATTTACAATTGTTATATCTTCTAGGATTGATCCCTTGATCATTATGTAGTATCCTTCTTTGTCTCTTGTAATAATCTTTTTTTTAACGTCTATTTTATCTGATATGAGAATTGCTACTCCGGCTTTCTTTTGATTTCCATTTGCATGGAATATCTTTTTCTATCCCCTTACTTTCTGTCTGTATGTGTCCCTAGGTCTGAAGTGGGTCTCTTGTAGGCAGCATATATACTGGTCTTGTTTTTGTACCCATTCAGCCAGTCTATGTCTTTTGGTAGGAGCATTTAATCCACTTACATTTAAGGTAGTTATCAATATGTATGTTCCTATTACCATTTTCTTAATTGTTTTCTGTTTGTTTTTGTAGGTCTTTTCCTTCTCTTGTGTTTCCTGCCTAGAGAATTACCTTTAGCATTTGTTGTAATGCTAGTTTGGTGGTGCTGAATTCTCTTAGCTTTTGCTTGTCTGTATAGGTTTTAATTTCTCCATTGAATTGGAATGAGATCCTTGCCGAGTAGAGCAATCTTGGTTGTAGATTTTTCTCTTTCATCACTTTAAATATATCCTGCCACTCCCTCTGGCTTGCAGTATTTCTGCTGAAAGATCAGCTGCTAACCTTATGGAGATTCCCTTGTATGTTATTTGTTGCTTTTCCCTTGATGCTTTTAATATTTTTCCTTGTATTTAATTTTTGGTAGTTTGATTAATATGTGTCTAGGCATGTTTGTCCTTGGATTTATCTTGTATCGCACTTTCTGAAGTTCCTGGCCTTGATTATTTTCTTTTCCATATTAAGGAAGTTTTCAACTATAATCTCTTCAAATATTTTCTCAGTCCCTTTCTTTTTTTTCTTCTTCTTCTGGGACCCCTATAATTCAAATGTTGGTGCATTTAATGTTGTCCCAGAGGCCTCTGAGATGGTCCTCAATTCTTTTCATTCTTTTTTCTTTATTCTGCTCTGCAGTAGTTATTTCCACTATTTTTTCTTCCAGGTCACTTATCTGTTATTCTGCCTCAGTTATTCTGCTGTTGATTCCTTCTAGAGCATTTTTAATTTCATTTATTTTGTTGTTCATCATTGTTTGTTTCTTCTTTAGTTCTTCTAGTTCCCTGTTAAATGTTTCTTGTATTTTCTCTATTCTATTTCCAAGATTTTGGATCATCTTTACTATCATTACTATCAATTCTTTTTCAGGTAGACTATTTATTTCCTCTTCATTTTTATGCTCTGGTGGGTTTTTACTTTGCTCCTTCAGCTGCTGTGTATTTCTCTGTCTTCTCATTTTGCTTTATTTACTGTGTTTGGGGTCTCCTTTTCACAGGCTGCAGGCTCATAGTTCCTGTTCTTTTTGGGGTCTGCCCCCAGTGGGTAAGGTTGGTTCAGTGTGTTTTGTAGGCTTCCTGGTGGAGGGGACTGGTGCCTGTGTTATGGTGGATGAGGCTGGACCTTGGCTTTCTGGTGGTCAGGACCGAGTCTGGTGGTGTGTTTTGGAGTGTCTGTGAACTTATTATGATTTCAGGCAGCCTCTCTGCTAATGGGTGGGGTTGTGTTCCTGTCCTGCTAGTTGTTTGGCATGGGGTGTCCAGCACTGGAGCTTGCTGCTCATTGAGTGGAGCTGTGTCTTAGCGTTGAGTCAGAGATCTCTGGGAGATATCTTGCTGATTGATATTACGTGGGACTGGGAGGTCTCTGGTGGTCCAATGTCTTGAACTTGGCTCTCCCACCTCAGAAGCTCAGGCCTGACACCTGGCTGGAGCACCAAGACCCTGTCAGCCACACGGCTCAGAAGAAAAGGGAGAGAAAAAGAAAGAAAGAAAAACAAGTAAAATAAAATACAAGTTATTAAAATAAAAAATTTAAAAAATTATTAAAATACAAAATTTTTAAAGTAATAAAGCAAAAAAGAAGAGAGCAACTAAACCAATAAACAAATCCACCAATGATAACAAGCGCTAAATGCTAAGATAAACATAAAAATTAGAAACTAGTCAGTTGCATACAGCAGATCCCAAATCTTTAGTTGCTCCCAACATCCACCGCCTCAATTTTGGGACAGTTCATTGTCTATTCAGTTATTCCACAGATGCAGGGTACATCAAGTTGGTTGTGGAGATTTAATCCACTGCTCCTGAGGCTGCACGGAGAAATTTCCCTTTCTCTTCTTTGTTCGCACAGCTCCTGGGTTTCAGCTTTGGATTTGGCCCCGCCTCTGCATGTTGGTCACCCTCTGGTGTCTGTTCTTTGCCCAGACAGGAGGGGGTTAAAGGACTGGCTGATTAGGGGGCTCTGGCTCACTCAGGCTGGGGGGAGGGAGGGTTATGGAATGCGGGGCAAGCTTGCAGCGGCAGAGGCTGTTGTGATGTTGTGATGTTGTAAGACATACAGTGTGTTCTTCCAGGGAAGTTGCCCCTGGATCATGGGACCCTGGCAGTGGTGGGCTGCACAGGCTCCTGGGATGGGAGGCGTGGTAAGTGACATTTGCTTGCACACAGGATTCTTTGTGGCTGCAGCAGCAGCGTTAGCATTTCATGCCTGTCTCTGGTGTCTGTGCTGATAGCTGTGGCTCGTGTCCATCTCTGAAGCTTGTTTAGGTGATGTTCTGAATGTCCTCTGCTCAAGCACCCTGAAACAATGGCCTCTTACCTCTTAGGCAGGTCCAGAGTTTTTCCCAGACTCCCTCCCGGCTACCTGTGGTGCACTAGCCCCCTTCAGGCTGTGTTCACACAGCCAACCCCAGTCCTCTCCTTGGGATCTGACCGCCAAAGCCTGAGCCTCAGCTCCCAGCCTCCACCCGCTCTGGTGGGTGAGCAAACAATCCTCTCAGGCTGGTGAGTGCCGGTCGGCACTGATCTTCTCTGCGGGAATCTCTCCACTTTGCCCTCTGCACCCCTGTTGCTGTGCTCTCCTCTGTGGCTCCGAATTTTTCCCCCACCCACCCCCGTCTCCACCAGTGAAGGGGCTTCCTAGTGTGTGGAAACTATTCCTCCTTCACAGCTCCCTCTCAGAGGTTCAGGTCCTGTCCCTATTCTTTGTTTCTGTTTTTTCTTTTTTCTTTTGCCCTACCTAGATACATGGGGAGTTTCTTGCCTTTTGGGAAGTCTGAGGTCTTCTGCCAGCATTCAGTAGGTATTCTGTAGGAGTTGTTTCATGTGTAGTTTTATTTTTGATGTACTGGTGGGAAAGAAGGTGATCTCCACATCTTACTCTTCAGCCATCTTGATGTTCTCCTCTTACGTTTTTATAGATTAGAGCTCCAACAGGGAAAAAAATCAAAGTGTCAAGAGGCCTGTGTACCTTCTGGAGGCCCTAAGGGAAAATCCATTTATTTGCCATTTCCCACTGCCAGAGGCTGTCCCTGTGCCTTGGTTTATGACCCCTTCCTTTGTCTTCAAAGCCAGCAACAGTGCACCTCTCTGGCTTTTTTTCCATAGTCACATCTTCTGCTGACCAGATCCAGGAAGTAAACATTCTCTTCTCTGAAGGTTCCTTGTCATCATATTTAGGACCCACTCATGTAATCCAGGATCACCTCCCAATCTCAAGGCCCTTAACTTAATCACATCTGCAAAGTCCCTTTTACCGTGGAAGGTAGCATATTTATAGGTTCCAGAGATTAGGACATGGATGCCTTCAGGGACCATTATTCTGCCTACCACACTTCCCAAATGAGTAAGACTTCAACTTGTTAAAATTCTGCTTTCAGTAAGAATCTAAAAGTTGATGTATCAAAAATCTCTTCCTGCAAAGGGATTGGGAGAGAGAAACTCAATGTGTCCACAGAAAGGAAAGAAGAGGACCACGGTTGCATGTGTCCAGACCTCAAAACTACAAATGGGATGGTTAGAGCTTCCTCTCCATGGGCCTTCATAGTATTGACCTTTCTTCTCATTGAGAACAAGATGACATGAGCACATGAACAGTGGAAATATTTTTCACTGGGAAAGAGAAAAAAGAGAGTACAAGTTGTCACAAGTTCTCTGCCTTGGCAGAGAAATGACCTCCTCTTTCTTCTGGTCGTCCAAACTTCTTGGTGTTGGAGGCAGAAAACAACCAGCAAATAGGAATAGAGTCTCAGAGGTCATGTATCCTCATATCCACTTCCCTCAATTCTGATGCCAAATGCTGTCTTCAAGAAAACATTGCCTCCCCTGTCTTCAGTCCTTTGCCAGATACCATGGTGCTGCAGGAGGTCAACCCCTTCCCAGACCCCTTAGGATTAACTAAGTGAACAGCAATAGGAGTTTGTAGACTATACGAATGGCACTGCCCCTATTATAAAAATGATGGAGCTGAGTGGAATGTTGCTGCTTTTAATCTCTTAGGCAGGATGTCCTAGTAAAGGATGAGACCCAAGGGTCAATACAATTCACCAAACTTTAGGCAGTCAGTTATCTTAACATAGATGCCCTGACCAACAAATGGCCCCATCTTCACATTTATTATGAACTGTTGGACCGTTGCCTAAGAGTTGACCCCTTCAGGGTAAAGAACTATGGGAATCATTTGCCTCACAGATACCCAAAATATAAATTAAAATCCCACACGTCTATGCATATACTAAGGCCACAATACATGGCCTTGACAGCATATTCCTTATTTCCTTCAGAATTATAGACATTACTGATAGTAACCAAGGCACACTCTTCACTTCTCAAAATACACTACGGCGGGCTTTTGAAAACAGGCACTCAATAGAACAGTCAGGAAGGGGAAAATTTCCCTTTCCTCTTTCCTTCTTTTGTTGTTTTTGGCTGGTCAAATAATTAAAATGGCATAAGACAGACTAATAGGAGAAAATCAAATTTTAATTTGTATGTTGGGAACCCCACATACATGAGAGGGTCAGAGACCTCACATACATTAGAAGTTCAGAGATAGAAAGTGTAAGAGTCCTGTGAGAGATTGATAGAGGGGCCACTACCCCCACACTCTAATCACTCTAATCATAGGGCCAGATACCAGACAACTAGAGACAACCCCTATGTACCAAAGCCTGTTGAAATTATTCAAACTAGCCAATCCTAAACCTGCTTATTCTGCCTTGCTTTGCTTTTCCTGAAAAAAAAAAAAACACACAATAAAGGCTCTTGTCCCTGTTTTCCTCTCTGCCTCCTGATTGACCCTCGTTCTTACCCTTGTGACCTATGTGATGTGCCTCCAACTTCTGGGGATCTGTGTGTATAAAAACTTCCTTCATGACAGTCATTTCTGTGTCTGTGTGTCATCATACCTGACTAAAGCAAATGCTAGGCACATTTTAAAATCTTGCTTTAAAAGAATCTTACAGTGAATGTACTCCTTCCAATCTCCTGGTCTTCTTGAGAAAGAAGCTAACAGGAACAGCCAATGGTACAGGTAAAGAAAGATCCAGGTTGATCAAATGCCAAGGACCTATGCTCCAGAGAGATTCATTCTGCTTCTCAGATCTTTCCCATATAAAAGTGCAATAGGCTAAATAATGCTCCCCCTTCAAAAGATTTCCACATTCTAATTTTTGGAACATGTGAATGTTACCTTCTATGGCAGAAGGGACTTTGCAGATATGATTAAGTTAGGATCTTGAGATGATGAGATTATTCTGGATTATCTAGGTGGTCCCAATGTAATAACAAAATAAAAGGGAAGCAGGACATTAGAGTAATTAATAAGAAATGTGGCAACAGAAACAAAAGGTTGTAGTGATGAGAGGAAGTGTTCTCAATCAAGGAATTCAGGTGGCCTCTAGAAGCTAGAAAAGGCAAGGAAATGGGTTCTCCCCTCAGAGCCTCCCGAAAGAACCAGTCCAGCCAAATTTAGCCCAGTGAAACTGATTTTAAACTTCTGACCTCCAGAACAGTACAGGAATAAATTTGTGCTGTTTTAAATTAAATTTGTTACAGCAGCAATATGAAACTAATACATAGGGGAGAGAAAGATCTAGGTCACCCACACACTAAAAATTAGAACGTTGACTCACAATAACGATGCCATCTTATATTTAACTTTGTGAGTTTCCTCCATGAGTTAAAGGAAAATTTGTAAAAATTTCCTGGCTAAAATTTAGAAAGACTTTTAAACTTGGCCCTGTTTTTTTCTTACACACACACACTCACACACACACACACACACACACAACGGCTCCAGGAGGCCAGCCTGTTGGAAGCCACCTGATTTCACTGAGCCCCATGGGGGTCAGTTTGTACTGAACAAATCCAAACATTGTGTAGGGTTTTCAGGTTGCAGACCACACCTTCCTGTGCTCCAGCTTTGGTTTCTCTGTGAGGTGTTCTGGTGATCACTAGAGGTGTGTGTCATCATTTTTCAGGCTTTTCTGCTCTTGGATTATTCATGTTGCTGTTTTGTTGGTTTAACTGGTATCCAATTTTCTTTCTTGATTCTCAGTTGGATTTCTAACAGGCTCCCAAGTGATGCTGACACTGCAGGTCTGTTGGCCCACACTTTGCATGAGTAGCAAGAATATAGAGGCTAGAAGTTGAGCCAGACCATGTTATGTTGGGGAAATGATTAAAATCCTGAGAAAGTTTTAATGATACTAAGCCAAACTGATGTTATAAGACAAGAATTCAATCCTATGCCCTTGGCCTAAAGGGCCTAAAACTGTCAGCCATTCTTATTCTTACCATTACCTTCTAGCTGCCTTTTTTCTCCATTAAGCCGGATTCACTGTGTACTGAATACTGGTAGGTGAATATATGTATGTATCTTTACTTCTGTCACTTAAATGCTAAAATATAAGTATTTTCCCACATAACTAAAATTTATTCCTGATAAATTTTTTATTATTAAAGTAAAATATGCATAAAGATTTTTTGAGTCTTACTATCTGCATTTCTTTATTTTTTAAAATTTATTTTATTGAAGTATAGTTGATTTACAGTGTGTGTTAATGTATAAAGTTTTTTTCTTTTTTTTTTTAAGATTACACTATAGGAAAAGACCCAGAATGTGAAAAGTAACAGTCTCTTTCCCACCATCCACAGCTTCTCTATTCAGAGGCAACCATTGCCAACATTTCGTGTTTTCCATTTTATGGTGAGGACCAATATAACTCAGTAAACTAAAATGTACATATTTCATTACTTCTTGATTAAACAACTTTGGAAAGTACTTAAAAACTCTCTATTATGAAGGATAAGACAGTTGGCATATAAATGGATCAAGTCATTATTTTGAAAACTAGCAAATAATGGGAAAGAGCCACTTATTCTTCAGTTCCTTGTAGATTCTATCACTAGCTAGCTAAAGAGTAGATGAGGAAGAGTTTCATGTTACATATGTATTCTCGCTAATGAGTGATGAAGGAATGGTGTCATTTTGTGGAAAGGTGCCATTTTGTGACCCCTAAGAATTAATGGATTTAGACTTTGAGCATCAGGTCAGCCAACATCATAAATGGAGGGCAATCAGAGTATGCGTTCCTGTTGGAAGAATCAACTCTTACTCTGCCAAAAATGAAAAGCTGAATCTGATCAAGTGTCTAAATCCAGCTACAATCTACAAGGGACATGTTAAATTTAACAGTACCAGAAGACAATCAGCAGAGTCCAGAATGTGGGAAACCACTGAACAAATGACCAGATCTGTTCAACAAATTGAAAGGAGAAAAAGAGAAAGACTTTTAAGGGACATACCAGCAAGAACAATGAGTGCACTTTATTTGGACCTGACTCACACACACTGAGAAAAATGTAGATACTGATGACATTTATGAGAGAATAGAAAATCTGAATATTAAATGGATTTTAATTGTGCTAATGAATCATTGTCCACTTTTAGGTCTGATCAGATTAATTGTAGCTGTTTTTTTAACAGACCTCATCTTTTAGAGGTATGTTCTGAAATACTTACAGCTAAAATAATATGGTATCTGGAATTTGTTTCAAAATAATCCAAGGTAGAGGAAATTAGTGAGGATACAGATGAGGTTACATTGGCTATGAGTTTATGATTATTGAAGCTGGGTGATGGGTACATGGAAGTTCTTCTTTTTCACATGTTTAATATTTTCCATAATAAGAATTTTTTTTAGAAAGTATATCTAGATGTTAACAATTTTTTAATCTGGGTGGTAGGTAATAAGGTTTATCAAAATTCTGTTTGCATTTTCCTGCTTCAAATATATACAATTAATAATAAGCTATTAAACAATAAATCATAAAAGAAATAATAAAAACTAACAAATGATAAATTTAACTTACTACTTCCTCCTTTCCCTTCTTCCCTCACACCTCTCAATTTTTGTATAGCAATATTATTCTTATTTTTAGTTTTTCTTGTGTATGGATTTATGAATTTAAAGTTTTATTAACAATAAGTTCCCTAAGAACCTTCAAGTTGTGAACTTTCAAAGATGCGAATGTGAGTTCACATGTCCAGTCATGTAAGTTAGTTCACATGTCTGGTGTGAGCTACCGTATTTTTTAAGGTACTGTACTGTAAGATTAAAAATGTTTTCTTTATTTTTTGTTTGTTTTTTATGTATTATTTGTGTGAAAAGTATTATAATCTTAGTAGAGTACAGTACTATATGTATAGCCAATTCTGTTAGTTGGGTACCTAGGCTAACTTTGTTGGACTTACGAACAAATTGGACTTATGAACACGTTCTTGGAAGAGCACTTGCTCATATGTAGGGGACTTACTGTAATCTGATTCTGGAATGGAATATAGAATATGACAAAACAATCTAAATGCATCACAAATATATGAAGAAACCTCACTGAAGGAGATGGGGGAAAAAGTGTTGACTTAAGTAACTTTGGAAATAAATGGAGTCTGTAAGACTAATGGCAAAAGAAACTGTACATAACACTGTACTTTTGTTGGTAAAGTTGTTTCCCACAGAGGTACAGGTTAACAATTCTGATACCACTGTATGTGTACTGGAATTGAACAATTAAGTAAATGGATGGCAGACAGTGGGAGCCAGGTTTCCCACTGTTTGGAGTTGGGGGTTACAGTTAATTAAGAGGAGGCTAGAATGATGTTCTATTGTTAATGGATTAGAGTTGCAGATATCAGAATGAACTCATGTTTAGTCTAATATAGATACATAAGGACACAAATAAAAATATTCATAGATGTATTTATATGGACTGGTTAGTACACACACTATGTTTCCTCACTCTGTCAGCTGAGAGGATCTAAAAGCACCAAAACCCTAGTAGCAACGAACATATCCTAGCACCCATATCTTGGTTGCAGATAACGTTCTCAATTAAAAAAAAAAATAGAGCTCCTTGGAGAAATAGAGAATTCTGGGCCTGGGCAGAAAATATAAAAGATGAGCCTGGAGCATCTTGTAAGGCCTAAAAGTAAGGAAGTGCTCAAAAATGAGCAAAATGTTGTATGTCAAAGAGATGCCAGAATCAACAGAAAAAGCTCCCAATAGCCAAAGCTGGAATAATTTGAGCTAAAATAAAGTGATGTTGGATTAAGTCACCAAGTATAAAATAAATATTCACAAATCCATCCTAATATAAATACATGATGGAAGGATACATAAATGGAGAAGGATGGACAAATCTCCCATACAGAAGAATTTCAAATATTTTTTTAATTGGGGCATAGTTGATTTATAATACTATATTAGTTTCAGGTATTCAACACAGTGATTCAAAATTTTTATAGATTACACTCCATTTGAAGTTACTATAAAATATTGGTTATCATCCCTGTGCTATACAATATATCCATGTAGCTTATTTATTTTAAACATAATAGTTTGTACCTCTTAATCTCCTACACCTATCTTGCCCCCCCCCCCACTCCCCTCTCTCCACTGATAACCACTGGTTTGTTCTCTATAACTGTGAGTCTGTTTCGGCTTTGTTACATTCATTCATTTATTTTTTGATTCCACATATAGGTGATAACATACAGTATATGTCTTTCTCTGTCTGACTTATTTCACTAAGCATAATACCCTCCAGATCCATCCATGTTGTTGCAAATGGCAAAATTTTATTCTTTTTTATGGCTGAGTAGTATCCCATTGTGTGTGTGTGTGTGTGTGTGTGGACATGTGAGATATATATATTAGGCTGACCAAAGAGTTCTTTTGGGTTTTTCCATAACATCTTATGGATGTTAGATATATATATATGTATATGTATGTTACTCATCACTTATCAGAAAATGTCTTTGCTTTGACATTGGCTTTGTGAATAGTCTGTCATAGAACTCTCAAGTGAAAATAATTTTCTCCCTCAACTTTGAACAACCATTATGTTACTTTTTAAAAGCTATTTTTACTGATTAGAAATCTTACATAATCCAAGTGGTCGTTTGTCTGCTAATTTTTTCCCTGCCTGTGGCAGCTTTTAGGATATTATCTCTTTACAACTGAAGTTATAAAATTGCATGAGGAATGTCCAGGTAAGTGTCTTTTTTATTTTTATTGAGTTATCTTTATCAATGACCAATTGATCACTTCAATGTGAACATGTGAATATTTTACATTATTGTATTTACATTGTTATTGTTCTTACTATTCTATTCTTTGATGTTTTTCTAACTTTTTATTTTTTGTTCTCTTTTTGTTTGTTTGTTTTTGTTTTCTCCTTCTAGAAATCTTACTAGATGAACACTGGGATTCCTGGATGAGGGTATCCATGATGCTAAGTTTTTCTCATATTTTCTCATTGTTCCTTTTTCTTCAACACCTTTGGAGAGTTTCTCAACATCTTCTAGATCATTGATTCTATCTTTGGCTGTTATTTTTTTTTAATCATTCAGTCCTTTTACTAAACTTTTCAGTCTGGCAATAGTTTAATTTCCAAAAATACTTTACTATTTTCCTATTGCTCCCTTTTCATAGCAGCCTTTTCTTCTTTTAGTAATAATACCAGAGAGCTCAAATCTCTCTGAAGATGTTCAAATTAAACTTTTCTTTTCTTTTTTTCTTGGATGATTTGTTTCCTCCAGCAAATGTTTTGTTTTGCTTTCCTTTGTTTTTGTTTTTTGGGTTTTTTAAATCATTATAGTCCTTCTCTTTTCTTAAATGCCTGGTGACTCTGGTTTGTGTTTATGAATGTGAAGCTATTGTGATTGTTATGGATCTTTTTTTTTCATTTTTGAGCTTTTTTTTCTAGTAGCTTTGTCTAATATGACCATTTTTATAGTGTTTCCTATTATAAACCTAAAAAATGAAACAATATCTATTGAATGTCACTCCTTGTTATCATTTGTTTTCTATAGTATATGTCCACCATTCTTGATTTCTCTATTAGCATAATTATGTGTTGACCAGCAGAGTACTAACTAGAATAGATTATTGGGTGATATAATTAATGGAACTTACATAATTTAGGTGTTGTGTTATACATTTTTTTCTTCTCTTATTTCTGAATACTTTTCCACTTTTTTGTACCATATTTTTATAGTCTAAAAGTCTGAAAGAAACGTGATTTTTGTTTCCTTATAGAAAACTTAGACTTAAGTATTTTTTTCTCTATTCTTGAAAGAAATCCACAAATCTTACCTGGTAATATGCTCTTTAATTGTAATCGAAATTGTGCAAGGTCTATCCTCTACTAACAGAAAGTCCCTTGTCAGAAAGGGTCACCTGCTGCCTTGGTTGTATGCATGATCTCTGCACTGCCTTGCCCTGAGGAACAGACCAGAAACAGGAAGGAGGGAGGAGGGAATGTACCATGACGGCTTTTCTTTCTCTGCTTTGGATTCAACTTCTCTTCCTTATTTCTGCCCATGTTTATGTCCTCACTGGAGTCAATCAACCTCTGAACAGTTGAGTCTGTGCCTCACCGACGTTTTAAAAATTATGCAAAACTGCTCTTTTCCCAAATCCAGCCTCTGGAAAATATTCCAAGAGGCTATATTCTATGTCTTAAAACTTCTGACCACAAGAGAGAAACAGGAGTAAAAGAATTTGGGCTTTGTATCTGGCAATGTAGAATGTTTCTGGGCATGGCAATCGAGGTGAGAAATTAGTGAAATAGCAGAAGTCTTTGTTTATGCTTCATTCTCACTAGGATATTTGAGAGCATGACAGAGGTCATTTGTATTTTCATGCTTCCCTAGGCAGACATATGTCCTATGGAAAACATGCCCATTTTACAGTCATTTTCTTTTATATAATTGTGACCTGTCTTCTGACACTTTAATATCCATGCAGTTGGTGATAATTTTCACTTCATTTAAAAAATAAGATAAGGTTAAATCCAATACATACATCTAAACAATGAAAATGCAAACATGCACAGAAGTTAGGGCTTCCTTGGGCACTGGCTGCATGAGTAAATATTGACATCTTATCACATTCTTGATTCCAAAAATTCTCTGTGTGTGGTTCTCAATCTACTTATTCATTAGATACCAAGCACCAACTGAAAACATAGAAGCAAAAAATGGAGTAAACCAGAGAGACACCATACTGCATAAGATAAAAATAAGAATAAATCAATAAATATTAGGACTGGTTAGGAAAGCGGACATAGTAGGCAGGCATAAGAGAATGCAAAAACTCTGAAAGATGC
This sequence comes from Balaenoptera physalus, assembly GCF_965194825.1. Lineage (NCBI taxonomy): Eukaryota > Metazoa > Chordata > Mammalia > Artiodactyla > Balaenopteridae > Balaenoptera > Balaenoptera physalus. Next base: position 103,026,166 of record NC_138886.1, on the reverse strand, counting down.
TCAGAGTAACTAAAGATAGTATGGACACAAGGAGACAAAAAGGTAGAAACAAAACCTCTGTGTCTTGATAGTAAACTCTGGATGTTACTGACTGAATTGCACTGACTGTGGGATTGTACTTAACAAAACAAAATGTGATAAACCTAAAAAGTATGCATTCCAATGAAAAATGTAAATGTCTTGAAATCAGTATAAACCGTACCCTATTTCACTTTGCATCTCTTGAGATTTAATTGTTATTAACATGAAATAAAAGCATTTCGTAAAAGCCTATATTTCAATAGAAGTACCACATGTACTGTAAGATTATCAATTGTGTATCAGATTTTGAGAGTGGAGCATCTTCACGTCCATTCTAATGTGAGGAAGTGCAGAAGTAAAATGATTCCTGCCCTTCTGTCCTTCATATATAATTATACTTTAATTAGAACATAACTTTTTGTATTCCCTGAAGGAACATACACTCTGCAGGAATCAAATTGATTGGTAAGTAATAAAGTTGTAATTAAATTGATAGTTGATATTTTCCCACTGTGAGCATTTGACACAATGCTTAGGTTTCTCACAATATTTGCTCTATAGCCCTCATGAGGTCCAGACAATATTATTCAGTACACAGAGCAGATATTATCATGAAGAGCAACTCATTTAAGCTTTTTAGAACATTCTCAAATTATGCAGCCTTTTGTTTGTAATTGGATTTTTGTTGTAGGTAGCAATTAGAGGTTTCCAAGGGAAAGGCTTATTTGGCAGTTCTAACATTATTACAGAAGTTAATCATAGATGCTTAGGTTAAAGATCCCAGGACAAAATAAAAAGTCACCCCATTTTTAAATCCAGTGGGCACAGGGCCTTTTCAGCCGCCCTTGTAAATATACCATAGAATCTAACTTTGTCAGCCTGGACTGGGGCAACCAAGACTAAAACTTCTCAGAATTATAGAAGTAAATTACAGACCCGTCTTTTCAAGGCTAACTGTATACACCACAACTATGACAGTGAAGCACAAACATATTTTTGGATTTACAATATATTCCTCTTTAAAAAATATTAAGTCATTCCTAAATAATATTTTCCTTTTTAAATTAAAAAAAAAGTCTATTATTTGGAGAAAACACACATGAACTTAAGATATATCTATGCACTGTAGAATATGTAATCAATTAACAATTAGCTAGTATTAGCTATCTGTAGCTGCATAAAAAATTACTCCAAAACTTAGTGGAGAGAAACTACAACATTTATTATTTCTCCATCTTTGTGGGTCAGAAACCCAACCATGGTCCAGCTCTGGCTCAGGGTTCCTCATACAGCTGCAATCAAGATGTTTGTTGGGGCTACCATTATCTTAAGGCTCAACTGGGAAAGTTCTGCTCTTGAACTGACTTGTGTGGTTGTTGGCAGGATTCAGTCTCTCACAGGCAACTTGTTGGCTAGAAGCATCTCTCAGTTGCTTGTCATGTGTGTCTCTCCTTAGGACAGTAAGCCTGAGTTCATCAGTGTGAGAAAGTGAAAAAGCCACACAGAGACTGAGCAAGTTGGAGGTTACAGTCTTCTATAACCTACCCTCAGAAGTGACATCCCGTCACTTTTGCCTTATTGGTTAAAAGCAAGTCACTGTGTCCAGACCCTAGACAGAGAGGGATTACACAGTGGGGTGAACATGAGGAGATGGGTCGTGGAAGTCATTCTAGAAGCTGTCAACTATAGCTTAGCATATAGGAAAACTGACATGTTATGAATAAATAGAATTCCCAAACTGAGTAAATACTTCTTGGAGGTCCCTTACATCAACATTCTCCTTACAGACCATCATTACCCTCAGATTCAATCAAACAGACACAGCAAAATTAATTTTTCTTTTTTTTTTCTATTCTGAATCGGTGATAAAATTAAAGTACTGCTCAAAAGAAGTCACTCAATGACAAAGAGCAATCACAGAAACACATAAAATGTCTCCATATTATGACATAATGTAATAAAATATGATTGACTAAAATAATTATTTTTTCTATAATATAAAATATATTATATATATAAAAATATATATAACTATATCATAAAATGAAATATTTTAAAAATCTGTACTAAAATAAAGGTAAATTAAGATATTAATGAGCCACTGTTTTTCTCTTATCACACTGGAAAAATTTATGATTGAGAATATATACGCATAGTTTTTTAATTTAAAAGAATTTACACAAAACTGTAGTGGACTGAAGTGTGCAGTTAAAGAAGAGTCGAAGTGACTCTGAGTGGAATCTGCAGAGTTTTAATTTGTAATGATGAGCATGTACTACTTTTATAAACTTAGTACATTTTTAATAAACAGGGAATCAATAAGAGTAAATTCTACAAATGTAACCTATATGCTCGTTTATTCATGTGTAGTTGTTTAACGATGAGTTCAACAAGCCCTATCGGGTACGCGTTTGGTGTCATGGTACCAGGTTCAATGTTAAGTTACATACAAAAGGAGACAGACCTTCTGCGTCCAGGTGCCATCCATACATGTTATTCTAGTCTATATTATGTAATTGTCTCTGGTTTGAATAAGTTGTATTTCCAAAGGTTTTACTTCATAGACACCAATAAAGTGAAATGGCTCTGGGTGCTGGATACTTGATTCCAGAATGTCAAAACTATTCACAAGTTTTCATTTGTTATCATGGAAATCTTTTCTCAGCAATACATCCATCCTTTTTCATTTCACTCTCTTTCTTGTTGACAGTCAAGATGGTTTTCTGCACTTTCCAAAATCAGTACGGTTCAAGCATACAACTAAAGTGAGTTTCTACAGGACGATAGAAGTTGTTAAACATAAAAGATGTTCAATGGTCAAATGCATCTGAGCATCATTTAAGTGAAATTCACCAGTGGCTCTACAAGAAGGCCTCTATGAGCAGGGTGCTGAGAAGCAGTAAGAACCTCTCCAGGAACATGCATACCATATCTTCAGACTTCTCATCTACAGAAGCCCTTTCTCTTAGAGAATTGATCTAGTGCTCCATGGAACTAAAAAGGGGAAATGCAACTGTAGTCAACACAGTGATATATGCAAAAGATTGCCTCAATATATATTTTTCATATTCATAGAATATTTTTCTGTTTTCCTAGTCTAAGTGGTAACTATCTCCTGTGATGTGCTGCTCCCTTCAGGGTTTTGTAAAGGCATGGAAACAGCCCCATGAAACAACAAAGCCAAAGCACAGATGGGAAATGATAGAGGAAGCCCTTGAGATTGATGCCCCTGCTTGGTCCAGCACCCACATATTCCTGACAGATGCATATGTGACAGATGCATATGTGCATATACATTTCAGAAGGAAGGCAGAACATCAGTAGTGCCCCATCACTCTCAGACCTTAAACATCTACAAAGGCCCAGGACTGCTCTACACTGATCCATGATCTAAGGAGTTACTTGTTAATACTGAAACCAACAAATTTCTTGTTCTTGTGCTAAATACTTTTCAGACAAAGACACTTTCCCATTACTGTGCTAAATAATAGTGGGACCAGAGAAAGATAACATAGTTACTTGTTCCAGGAAATACTTGCTTGAAAGATAAGACTGTGAACCAACTATTTATTAAAATAGCTTATTATCAAAACTGATATATAACCAATACTTTCTTCTCAACCTTCCCTCTCTATGCACACTAACCCCAGGCATAAATTCTGCCCAACCCAACCAGTTCTCTCATGGAAAGACTGCTGCAAAATCAGCCATCTGCATCCTTAAAACCCTGTGAACCTCTTCCCCTGACTTTCCACTCTGAGCCACTATGACTACCAAAGTGGTGTTCTCCCATACTCAATAAATCTAGAAAAAATTAGCTTTACTTGATCAACACAAATTTGGGAAGTAATCTTTTTTGCGGAATTGACAGCTAATATTTAAGGACCATGAACCTCTAAGAGATCCCTACCCTTAATGCAACATCACACAAATATGCGAGTACTCGCTTTGATTTAATGGGTTGATGTATTAAAATGGTCTTGAAATTGGCCATTAACATGATATAAGAAAGGCTTCATGTCCTATATTCCCTAGGTTTGTCAAGGTCCTCCCAAGACATGGAGGTGTTAGCCTCCAACCGATCAAGATTTAGAAAGGGTTGAGCCTGTCTAGTACACTGGGCTCTAGATGAACACTTAAAGACTGACCATGAACTGCCTACCCCAGCCCAACTTCCCCTTTGCCGGTCCTTTGCAGGGTCTTCCTCATATCAGCTACAGGATAAGTGACGATGTGCAGGAAACCCAGAAAACCACTCAGCTTCCTCAGTATTAGCAGAATGCTCTCCTTAGTAGAAGGCTCAATCAGGGAATTAGTTCTTATAGCAGCATCTTCACTAAGGATAAACAAAAAACTATTTCTAGTAGTCAATTAATGTATGAGTGTTTGCAAGTGTGCATGGGTTTGTGTGAAACTACACACACAGGGGGCAGGTGTCAATAATCTCAGCTCATGAAAGTTTCCTGAAGTTACCAAATTAGAGACATGATGGTTTAATAATCACTGAAATGATACAGTAATGGTGATTATAACAAGAACATGTCTTTCTTTGACCAGTGTGTAATTTGCTTTATTGAAACTATAAGTCAGTGGCTCTTTCTCACATAATTCAACAGAAATATATGCACTTGGAAAACCTTCTAATAATGAAGGAGAGACTGATTTAAGATGGCATCATTTATTGATGGTCTTCTACAGGCCAAGAAATTTTCAAATATTATTTAAGTTCTCTAAACCAGTGTTTCTCAAATTTTAATGTTCCTGAAGGTCTTGTTAAAATGCTGATTCTGATTCAGTAGGACTGGGGTAGGTTCCAGGAGTTTTTTTGTGGGAATGGACCTATTTTGTGTGTCTTAATTCTTACAGGAATTACATGAATCTATGCATGTCTTCAAATTCACAGAACTGTACATCAAAAAGTGAGTCTCTTTTACTGTATGATACTTTTTAAAAATAAAATTTCAAGTCATATATGTATACATGCTTACTGATGTGAGACCCTGAGAAATTCATAACATCACTATGTAGAACTCCTTCTGAAATGTTTATCCTGAATCTGGCCATGAGAAAACAATCCATTGTTCCAAAGTGAGAGACATTCTACAAACAATTGGCCCAGATTCTGCAAGATTATCAATATCATGAGAGGGTAAAACAAAAAGGCTGGAAACCTGTCAGATTTAAAAGAGTAAATACAGAGACATGACAACTAGATGTGATGTGGAACCCTTGATTGGGTCTTGCATTAGGAGAAAAAAATCACAATAATAAGTGATATTATTGGGATAACTGGAAAAATTCAATTATGAACTATTTTAGATAAAAGTATTACATCAATATTAAAGAAGCTGACTGTGACAATTCTACTGTTTACATAAAAGAATGTCCTTGTTCTTCACTTCATGCTGAAATGTTCCGGGGAAATGTGACATGATGTCTACAACTCATGTTCAAATGAGTCAGCCAAACACATGCACATATAGAAGGGAATTAAACATGGCAGACTGTTAATCCAGGTGAAGGACATATGGTTGTGCCTCATACTATTCTTGCAACTAATCAGACGTTTAAAATTTTCAAAATAAATATTGGTGTATTAATGTCCTATGAGTGCTATAACAAATTACCACAAACTTAGTGGTTTAAAGCAACACACATTTATTATCTAGAGGTCAGAAGTTTGAGATGGGTATTATGGGCTAAAGGCAAGGCATTGGCAAGACTGGTTCCTTCTGGAGGCTTCAGAGGAGAATCTGGTCCATGCCTTCCATAACCTCCTGCATTTCTTCACTCTTGGCTCTTTCCTCCATCTTCAAAGTGCGTTACTGCAGCCTCTGCTAACATCACCACATCTCCATTCTGCTTGTGGCCCTCCTGTCACTCTCTTATAAGGACCTTGTGATTTCACTGAGCTCAACTGAATAATCCAGGATCATCTCCTAGCTCAAGATCCTTAACTATCACATCTGCAAAGTCCCTTTTACAATGTTAATTATCATAGTCACAGGTTCTGGGGATTAGGATGTGGACATTGAGGGGAACATTATTCAACCCACCATAGTTGGAATGTGAGTTTTCCAACCCTTGTGAAAATTTTTTAAAGAAGATATTTTGAACAGAATAAAAATCACAGTACAACTTATCAAAATGTGTAGGATACAGAAAGAGCAGTGCTTAGAAGAAAATTTATATCATTAAATACTTACATTAGAAAAGAAACAGATCACTTAACCTCCTGAACTTTCATAATTATTTGACTCATAGGTGTACTTATTTTAAAGTACACTTAGCACTGGCAGGAGCTGTTTTCACTCCATATTGAACCTGAGTCCATTGGCGTTAGTGGAACCCCAATAGATCCATGAACAGTGATTGGTTGGCATTAGATACCTACTAAATTTTCTATCTTAAGTTTGTAATGTCGTATACATATGATGTGCACATTCTAAAATATTATCCTTTTTACAGTTTAAAAGGCTGTTGAATACTGCACCAAATTAGTGGCAGTAATTGAGTTATTTAGTTACACATTGCTTTTGCTTTAACTTATTTTGAAATAATTATAAATTTGTAGGAAGTCGAAAAAAAAATGTTTGGGATGCCCTGCACACCTTTCATAAGCCTTCCCCATATCTCACAGCTATAGTACATATCAAAACCAGGATATTGACATTGGTACAATCCATAGAACTTATTCATATTTCATGAGTTATACATGCACTCGTGTGTGTGTGTAGCTCTATGCAGTGTTATCACATGTGTAGATTCATGTGGCCACCACCACAATCAAGATACTCAACTGAACCATCAGCACGGGACTCCCTTATGCTACCCCTTTATAGCCACCCCAACTCTCCTCCCTTATTTCTAACACCTGATAAACACCAATCTGTTCTCCATCTCTATAATTAGGTTATTTCATGAATGCTATAAAAAAGGAGTTACCCAGTATGTATCTTTTGAGCTTGGCTTTCTTGACTCAGTATAATTTCCTTGAGACCTACCTAAGTTGTTGAGTACATCAATAATCGTCTAATTTGATTGATGAGGAGTATGCCCTGACATAGATGGACCAGAGTTTGTTCAGCCACTCACCCATTGTAGGGCATTTGGGTAATTTCCTGTTTTGAACTATTACAAATAAAGCTGCTACAAACCTTCCTGTACAAATTTCTGCATAAAAATAAATTTTCATCTCTCTGGGAGAAATGCCCAAGAGTGCAATTGCTGGTTCACTGGGCAAATTCATTTCATATTCTTTTCTATGTTAAAAAACATGTTCTTTATAAAGTGCTGGAACCAACTCTTCACAAAGTAACCTCTGTATAGTCATATAAACCCAAAGAGATATGAACAAAGATGTTTTTGTTTAGCATGCAAGTTGGCACCTGTGCTTGAAGTATAGGGGTTATCACCTGTACCCACAGTCTCTCTGAGAAGGTTCTTGCCTCACTTCTAACAAGATCTCTTATTGAAGGGGAGATTGGAAAGAATGCAAAGAGAGAAAAGACTTTCCTCCTTCTGAAATAAGGAGTATTGTGAATGCCCTTTCAGAAACAAGGCTTAAGAGCCCATCGGACCTGTGCAACTTGGCATGAATAAAATCTCCTTGGATTTTGTGTGCCTGGCTAGCCTTTTCTCCTGCAGGTGACTGTATGTCTGCGGAGGCCCTGCTACTCAAGTGGATCCTGGCTCCAAGAACAGGACCAATCTGGGGGTGGGGAATGAGGAGGTGGGGAAAGGGCCTGCTCTTGGAAAATGAAAAAGAATGAACTTATTTTCCTATTAAAAATGCTTACAACCCAAATTGGCACAAGACCTAAATAGACATTTCTCCAAAGAAGACATAGAGATGGCCAACAGGCACATGAAAATCTGCTCAACATTGCTAATTATTAGAGAAATGCAAATCAAAGCTGTAATGAGGTATCACCTCACATTGGTCAGAATGGCCATCATCAAAAATTCTACAAATAATAAATGCTGGAGAGGGTGTGGAGAAAAAGGAACCCTCCTACACTGTTAGTGGGAATGTAAACTGGTACAGTCACTATAGAAAACAGTATGGAGATTCCTTAAAAAACTAAAAATAGAATTACCATATGATCCTGCAATCCCACTTCTGGACATATATCCAGAGAAAGCTCTAATATGAAAAGATACATGCACCTCAATGTTCATAGAAGCACTACTTATAATTGTCAACACATTGAAACAACCTAAATGTCCATCACAGATGAATGGATAAAGAAGACATGGTGCATGCAGAGTGAAAGAAGCCTTCTATAAAGAGTACATACTTTGTGATTCCATTATGTGAAATTCTAGGAGAGGCAGATCTAAGTGACAGCATAAAAATATAACACTGGTTACCTCTGAAGGGGGTTGAGGGCAGGGAATGACTGGGAAGGGGCATGAGGGAGATTTCTGATGATCCTATTCTGTATCTGGATAGAAGTTTGGATTACACACTTGTATGTATATGTCAAAACTCAACCAATGTATCACTTAAGATTCATACTTTTTTGTTATATGTAAATTTTACATTAAAAGAAAAAGAGAACCTTAGAAAATTACTGAACTCTAGCTAATGACATGCATATTGAAATGTTTAGGGAGAAGTGTAACAAAGTCTTCAACTTACTTTGGCCTCAAAACAATAAATACAACAGATGATGAATGTATAAATAGGGTGGCTAGATGGGAAAGTATGTTATAAAGGAAGTTCAATAAAATGTAAATTGTAGAATCAAAAAAAGGAAGACATGGTATATATATATATGTATATATACATATATGTATATATACATACAATGGAATACTATTCAGCCATAAAAAAAGAATGGAATAATGTCATTTGCAGCAGCATGGATGGACCTAGAGATTATCGTACTAAGTAAGTCAGAGATAGACAAATATATGATATCATTTATATGTGGAATCTAAAAATATAATACAAATGAATTTATTTACAAAACAGAAACAGACTCACAGACATAGAAAACAAACTTATGGTTACCAAAGGGGAAAGTTGGGGGGGTGGTGGTGAATAAATTAGGAGTATGGGATTAACAGATACACACTGCTACATATGAAATAAACAACAAGGATTTAAAATATAAAAGAACAAAAATAAATTTTTAAAAATCTTATATGGTATCCATCTTTTTAAGCTGGTCCTCATCAGGGATCATGAGGAAACTGTGTTTGCAAGTGCTGTTGTCCAGACCTGCAGGGCTCTTTACAGTCTTCTGTCCCTGTGTAGCTCTCAGGGCCACAGTCACCTTCCCCACACAACCTCCAACTGTCCTCTCCGATCACAGGAGCCCAGACCCACACCTCTTTTTTCCCTTTGTAATGCTTACATCATCCACACTAACCCTTGGGTTTCTCCACCCAAACTGGGTATAGAATGGGACAGAAGCCATTGGCTGTCTGTTTCTTAGATAGATCCATAGAATTTGGTGAAGATTCAAGGCTCAAAAACAACCCCTGTTCATTTTCTTGAAGTTCCTATTTTTCCAGCATGTTGCTGTTCCTCTTTTTTTAATTTACTGCTAACTTTTCAGACATAGAAAGCATAGACGTTCATGCTGAGTGATGTAAAAGAAAAGTTTACTTCCTGTAAAGCCGAAAGGTGATTTTCACTTGCCATTGAAACTTCCTAACTACTAAAGCTTGAGTTTGATTTTCAGCTTTGCAGCCATGCACTACAGATTACAATCCAAATTTATGACCATTTGTTTTTATTGCACGTATCACATCATTACCAAACCAAGTTCACTTTTCCTGATGGGAAGCAAGCCAAAACGCTGAGATGCCTAGGTTTGCAGCAAAGAGAAGGTTTACTTGCAAGGCATCCAAGTGAGGAGACAGGAGAGCAAGTCTCAAAACTGCCTCCCCTGACACAAGGGGCTCAGGGTATTTATGGGATAATGAATAAAGAAGCAGGGTGGTCTGAGGCATGGGGAGCATGGGGAATGGTGACTGGAAAAAGGTGTAAATAACTATCGTTCTGCACAGGCATAACTAAGCTACAGGCTTCTGCATATTCAAAAGGTCACTGAGCTAGCAGACAGTCGCGCATGCCCAGTTGAAGGGTCACTGTTCCTACCAGCCTCAACCAGCTCAGCTCAAACTAGACACAGCTGAAAACAACTCAAGCAAACATCATATCGTTTAGGTTACATGCAGCTTAGAGGACATGCAAGTCTTAAAATTACCTTGAAGGAAGGTGAATTGGATTTGACTAATTACCCACGGGTTCATCATTTCTCAAGGAACTAATCAATTTCTATCCCAGACAATGTCAACTACATTCCACAGGAACTATTGGGTTGGCTAAAAAGTTCGTTCAGGTTTTCTGTAACATTTTATGGAAAAACCCAAAAGAACATTTTGGCCAACCCAATATAATGAATATAGAATTTTTATCAGAAGTTGATGGTGATATCAGTTCATCCTGTTCTTTTCCAAGGCGGGCAGATTACTTTGGTATTTTGGTGCATCTATTTATTTGTCCTTTCAGTGTAGGTAGAACTTAAGTATATGAAGCGTGTGAGCATGATTACCATGGTTCAGTGTGCTTTGGGGGCTTATAGAGAAAAACACTATATACAAATGTAATGTGTCAACAGTACAATTCTCTCTTTTAAATAAAAATTTCCATTTCCCTGTAGTTTATAACTGATCAGTTTCCAGTTTCCATTTTTTACTTCTTTTTGTTGTGGGGAGAAGAAGAGGCAGAAATACAAGTATTGTCAGATTTTGCCAAGGTTTCCATGGCTGCCAATGACATTCATGTTTTTCTCTTGATAGTGCATAATAAAGTATGTATTATGTAAATAATTTCAAATGCCATCTAAAATTATGTTTCTGTGCAGAATTAGACAACTTGGAGGCTAAGTATGTCTCTTTTCCTTCAAATGCTCTAGAATCCCTCTTTTGAAAAATATCCCACCTTCCTCCAACTAATTGTCATGGAAACAACTTCCAATATCTAGAATTCACTCTCAACTGGTAGTAAGAGTCCTTGGATGCTGCTCCAGCATTGGCTGCTCCCTGGAGCCTCATTAAAACCACCTACCTCACCTTTCCCACCTTAGCTGGTACTTTTATTTACGGGGAATTAAAGTACCTTTCCTCAATCCTCATAGGGGTATTCCTGCCTCCAAAATCTTGCTCAGCAGGACAGTCTTCAGCAAGCTTCTCTGATGAGACTGTGACCTTTGTCTAAATGCACGAAACTGAAAATAACTTGAACAAAATAACCAGTCAATATAGACCAAAATGGTAGCTGAGATTGGCTAGGCAGACACTATCCTTCCCACATGGCACATGATCTCATTTCCAACCATCGGTATAGATGGTTGTATCCTCCTTCGTAAGTGCATATTCTCAATAAAAGCTATAAATCTACCAACAGAAGGAACAATGCTAGTTACTCAAGGTAGTTTCACTGCTTTTTAGAGAAGACCCTCAACCCAGCCAGAATGTTGGATTAGGGGGCAATCATTAGTGCTATTTGCCAGCCATTTCCTTCCTCATTGGCTTCTTCCCTCTCAGAATATGAAAAAGCCATATTTCTTAGTTCCCTTAAGGTTGGGTCAAAACAGATGACTAACTCTGGTCAATAAATTGTGAGCAGAAACAATGTATGTCACTTTTATTCCAGAGCTCCTGATTGCCTGTCTCAAACCCTCCAGAGCTCTCTTTCCCTCTGTCACAGAATTCACAGCATTTAACTTATGCTGCATTAACATCCTAGATCTTGTCAGAAGAAATGTCCAAGCTAAGGAACAGAAGACATGTAGCAGGATAAGAAATAAACCTTTGTTAATTTTTTTTTTTAAAAAGAATGGGAAAAAAAAGAAATAAACCTTTGTTACTTTAAGGCACTGAGATTCTGGGACTATTTGTTATCACCATGCAACAGAGCCTATCCTGACTATACAGTTGGGAAGTTCAGTTTTTCACAACTAATTTCAAACTTATTTCCAGAGTTATTTGTGGACACTAGGCAATGAGATGATTTAGTTAAACAAGCAGAGGAGGGAACAGAAGAGGAAATTCATCTAAGTCACATTCAACAGTGACAGCAATTCTAAATTGTAAATAAAGGAGGTGGACTAGTCAGGGCCTAGAATAACAATGTCTTAGGGCCTAGGGGCACTCATGGATCTGGTAACTCTCAGCTAGGAGCACCTACTGGGGGATAAGGGGGAATGTCCTATCAGAATCAGAGAGGGAAGGATGCAATTTGACAGAAAAAAAAAAAGGAAAGAAAGAAAGAAAAGGAAAATGTAAATGATTTTGAAATACCACCCACTGCATTTCCCCTGCCTTCCTCCACTGTTTTCAGTGGACACTCCCAACCAAGATAGAATGCTGGGATAGTGTGTGGTCATTAATTTCTTAAGAAACTGCATCAAAAAATTCTGATGTTAAATTATATAGCAAAATCATAAAAATATTCTATCAAGAGACTGGTAAACTCATCTCTGCCTTACCTAGCTCCAGATTTTCCAGTGTGCCAAATTCTCGCTAGTCCTTGCTGTTGATGAGAGAACTGACTTTTCCTTTCCCCAACCCACTTACTGCAAGGCTCTGAACAGATTTCATACAAGGCCAAAAGCATGGATACACCTAATTAAGCTGTTTTATTCTCTTAAAAATATGAGACATTTATATGCTGAAAGAACCCAATTTTCCCCTTCACCCACTTCACCCCCATTCTTAGTAGATAATAGGACTTTCTTGAGATTCTAATCAAACCTTTATAAGCAGAAGTTTTGCTTTTTCTGGTTTTTATATTCTTAGGAAGTTTCTTATTTCAGGAAGTACCTAGAGGCAAAATTTGTTGGGAACGCAGAGAGGGAAATAGAAGGGGTTAATTGTTGCCACGGCCGGCAACAATAGGCGGATCACCTGAGTTGACATCCTGCCTTGAAACCCCACTTTTATCTATGATACCCTCAATATCAAGGGAAATTAACTTTATTTATCATTGGTGGGAAAGAAATGGAGGCCAAATGGCATCTGGGGCACTATGAAATAATAATTTTTGCAATGACTTGAGAAACATGATGAGAGACCTGAGCCAGCACTTAGCACACTCTGCCGCAGGCATCCACACTGCAGAATCAGAGCCATGGGTGCCTCATGCATCTGAGAGCAGCCACTGAGGATAAAACCTGTGTCCCATTAAATCAATTATGCTAATTTGATTTTAAGTGATTGCAAAAATTGATAGTTTTGTTTGAAATTGCTCTGAAATTTTGTTTTTGTTTAAAGATGCATAAAAGCCAAAAGCTTAAGAAGTTCAACCAAGTTCTGTATTTTACATATTAAGTAACAATTAAAATACAAATAGTGTAGATCACTACCCAGAGGTTCACCAACCTCTTTCTTTTCAAAGTTATCCATTCATTATTCAAGTTAGAGAAGCACTGTTTGGCAGTGAATAATTGAGACTTTGGGTAACTGCTGAGGATAAGAGCATAATGGGGTGAAGTTCAGAGACCCTTTTGTGTGTGTGTGTATGTGTGTGTGTGTGTGTGTGTGTGTGTGTGTGTTTGTGTGTGTGTGTTGGGTGGGAGTTGGGGGTGTGTCCTGAATTTGTTGGAAAAGACATTTTGACAAGGACAGTAACAAAGCCAAGCTAGGAATGAGGTTGTTTTCTATGATTCAGTCGCCTTTAGTTACCCCAACTCTTCAAGGTTTCTTACAGACAAACACAGTTGTGCAGGGTGACAGTGTAAATAACAAAGGGACCAGGCAGGTACGCTCTCTCTCCTTTTCTACCAAAATACCAACTTCATTGTAGGTAGCCTTGTCTAACAGTAACACTCTCACTTCCTTTGTGGAGGGGTGGCCATGGAAGATAATGCTGGCAATGAAATACAAGCACAGGTTGTGAGGTAGGGATTCCAGAAAGCTCCTTTAAAAGGGGCCTGCCTCTGCATGCTCACTTCCCCTTTGCCTTTCCTCTTGCTTGCTGCATGGACTGTTGCACAGTTATTGGTGCTGAAGCAGCCATCTTTCAAGTAACCAAGATGGAGGTGCCTGGAGAAATTGAAGGACCCCTGCGATGCATCCCTTCAAGCTTGCTGATTACCAAGAGGAAGATCTTGTTCAAGCCATCGCCACTGGAGTTTCCCATATATACAACTGAGCACAGGCCTTCAAAAGAAGGACACTTCAGCCCATCACAGCCCTCTGCTGATACTGTGTGGGGAGGGCAGCAACCTATCACAGAGACCCTGACCTGCAGTAAGGTGGCCACTGACGTCAGTTGTCCTGGCAGCTGGAGGATGAGGCCCCAAGACAACATGAGGGGCCACTGGAGTTTACATCAGGAAAAGGAAGTGAAACCCCCCGAGCAAATCTTCTTCTCAAAGAACTCAAAGGGAACAGGATCTTGAAGGGAAGGATAAAACTGGCTCTTTCAGATTACCTATATTTAGCACTTCCTGAAAGCAGCTATTTTGAGTTGTGTGTGAGTGAAAGCAACAGAGGATTTTAAAAGAGGAGAGAGAGATAGTGTGGAAGGAAGCAGTGTAAATTTAACCTAGAAGAAAAGTAATTCAGGGCGCCACATATTTTGGTTCGATTCTAGTTGATTCATGGAAAACATGGCCTTACAATTATAAAAAGAAAGAGGAAGACAAAGGAAAGTAGTATTCAAGACTGAATGTAGGATTCAAGATAAGGAGTGAGATATTATCTCATGTAACCTGCCTGGGAACAGCTCTAGATGATTGAGGCAATCATTGCTGTGACATTTTGAGTGTTTACTATGTGATGACATTGTGCCAAATCTTTTGCCTCTGGGGTTTTATTCAATCCTAAAAGATATCCTAAAAGATATTGCTCCCAGTTACAGCTGAGGAAATGAGGATATCCTTTTGCCCCCAATCACAGGGCAGAGCAGAGCTTACCCAGCCCTCCAGAGCTGGGCTTTGTCATTATTATTTTCTTTTTTCTTTTTTTCAAGTTTTATTTTAAAAATTTCAAAAACTGTTGTAAAACTAACTCAGGTGAACAAACAAGTACAACATGTCAATGAAAGATTAAAAAATAAGTATAATGAGTGTGTATTATGATAAGTCTAGTAGACTTCATACTAAGGAATGAGCTAAAAAAAACAGGGACACATGTTAATGTATGTATGTTTAGATATTAGGAACATTATTAAAATGTGAATTATTCAATAATTAGCAGCAAAAAACTGTTTAATTTCTGAATTGGAGAAAGAGTCTTACCCCAAACCATATTTCCTCTCTCATCTTCTCTCCCCAACCCCTGAAATTCAAAAAGTAGAAACAGTTTTTGTCAATTATTTAAGAAAGGTTGATTTTCAAAATATTATTAGGGTTCTCATAATCATTAGGAAAACAGATGACCACACAGAGAAAAAATGGTTAGAGGGTGGTATCAGGCAGTTCTCCAAAGTAATATGAATGGTCAAAAAATTTTTGAAAATTTATCAGCATTTCTTGCAAATTAAAGTCAGACCTAATTTTTGCATATCAAATTGACTATTTTTATTATTATTATAATACATAGGATTGTTGAAACTGCTGGTAAAATGCATTTATACCTTGCTGTTGGAGTATGTATGTACGTATTTTTGGAGGTCATAAACTACCAAGTCTCATAAAACAAAATTAAATGTAAAAACCTTAACCCTATCATTTTCTTTCATTTTTAAAAAAATTTTTATTGGAGTATAGTTGATTTACAATGTTGTTAGTTTCAGGTGTACAGCAAAGTGAATCTGTTATACATATACATATATCCACTCTTGTTTAGATTCTTTTCCCATATAGGCCATTAGAGAGTACTGAGTAGAGCTCCCTGTGCTATACAGTAGGTCCTTATTAGTTATCTATTTTATATATAGTAGTGTGTATGTGTCAATCCCAATCTCCCAATTTATTCCCCCCCATCCCCTGGTAACCATAAGTTTGTTTTCTACATCTGTGACTCTACTTCTGTTTTGTAACTAATTTCATCTGTACCGTTTTTTTTAGATTCCACATACAAGCGATATTAGTCTTTATCTGACTTACTTCATTCAGTATGACAATCTCTAGGTCCATCCATGTTGCTGCAAATGGCATTATTTCATTCTTTTTTATGGCTGAGTAATATTCCATTGTATATATGTACCACGCCTTCTTTATCCATTCCTCTGTTGATGGACATTAAGGTTGCTTCCATGTCCTGGCTATTGTAAATAGTGCTGCAATGAATATTGGGGTGCAAGTATATTTTCAAATTATGGTTTTTTTCTGGATATATGCCCAAGAGTGGGATTGCTGGATCATATGGTAGCTCTATTTTTAGGTTTGAAAGGAACCTCCATACTGTTCTCCATAGTGGCTGTACCAACTTACATTCCCACCAACAGTGTAGGAGGGTTCCCTTTTCTCCACACCCTCTCTAGCATTTATTGTTTGTAGATTTTTTGATGATGCCCGTTCTGACCGGTGTGGCTGATACCACATTGTAGTTTTGATTTGCGTTTCTCTGATAATTAGTGATGTTGAGCTTCTTTTCCTGTGCTTTTTAGCCATCTGTATGTCTTCTTTGGAGAAATGTCTATTTAGATCTTCCGCCCATTTTTTTTTTTTTAATTAATTAATTTATTTATTTATGGCTGTGTTCGGTGTTCGTTTCCGTGCGAGGGCTTTCTCTAGTTGTGGCAAGCGGGGGCCACTCTTCATCATGGTGCGCGGGCCTCTCATTATCGCGGGCTCTCTTGTTGCGGAGCACAGGCTCCAGACGCGCAGGCTCAGCAACTGTGGCTCACGGGCCCAGTTGCTCCACGGCATGTGGGATCTTCCCAGACCAGGGCTCGAACCCGTGTCCCCTGCATTGGCAGGCAGATTCTCAACCGCTGCGACACCAGGGAAGCCCCCGCCCATTTTTTGATTAGGTTGCTTGTTCTTTGATATTGAGCTGCATTGTTATTTTCTATCTACACCAACTACAGCAGAAACAGCCCAACTCTAAAGACTCTCCAAAGCTTCTTGTTTTAAATGTGATTGCAAAAGTCTCAGTTAAGAGAGTCTTCAATTAATCGAGCGTTCTGGGAAATTTAATTTCCTGGCTTAATTGAGCACTAACCAGAAAAACTTTTCCAAATGTTTTTCCAAAGTATACAAGACACCCTTTCTTGACTTAGTAAACCTGATTTAAATTTTCTTCTATAATTAAGTCACTGACAGTGCCTCGGGCTGACTGTTCTCCTCACCATCCAATAGCACACAGACTTCTTGCTGTTGTATAGACATTTTTTAGGTATTTTCCAATCTTCTACTAATTAAGGCTGAAAAGGACATCTCTGAGCAGAAGATTATTTCTTCTATATTTCAAATTAGTTTCAGATATGCCTAAAGTGGAATGTTAGGTCACTGGGTTATAATATATTTCAGAGTTTTTTTTAATGCTTCCAAAAATGCTTCCAAAATGCTGAACCAGTTTTCACCACAGTGTTGCCAGCCCTCAGTATTATAAATTTTAAAAAATCTTAGAATGTAATTGTTTGTGATGAATATAACAATAAACTGGTAACTGACGAGCTGGGACACCAGTGAAGAAGATTCTAGTCAAAGTAGGATGAAGATGGGTAGCAAGCAGGAGGGGAAGAAAACACTCAGAGAACAAAGTCTCAGAGGGGAAAAGAGGTAAAACACTTTCATACATTTACCAGCTCTTCAGGAAAGGAAGGAGAGGGAAGAAGAAAGGAGGGGAGGGAAGGAAAGGAAAGTCCTAATCTGCAGAGATTGTTAGGATGTACATGTTTCTGTTGTGGCTGATCTCAACTCACTTAACTCGGAGTTAGGAAGAAATGGGCTCAGTTGACTCTTGTGATGCAGTAGGAGCTGGCACCAGCACACCACTGACTACAGGGACCAAGGGGACTATTGGAAGGGGTAGTAAGGATGAGGATCCTTGGGTGTGGATGTACCACCACATCCTCCACACCGTGCCCTGTGAGACTTGCCACCCAACAGTTCTGGACACTTACAGGGACCTCTACACAGAGAGATGGGGGCTGAATGCTCTGTGTGGTCAAGAAAAACTCATATCCCTTGACCACAGCACAGCTGAACCCCACATGAAATTTCCTATGCTTGAGAAGAGGTGTCCTCTAGGAACCATCATGTCCCCTAATCTTTTCATGAGGTCTTTTTCAATCTGACCAGACAACGGATGCCTTGGACCATGCATCAGACTTCATAGCTTAGTCAGTATCTCTCTCTCTCTTTTTTAAAACATTTATTTATTTATTTATTTATTTATTTGGCTGTCTTAGTTGTGGCACGTGGGATCTTCATTGCTGCGTGTGGGATCTTTAGTTGTAGCATGTGGAATCTAGTTCCCTGATGAGGGATCGAACCCAGGCCCCCTGCAGTCTTGACTGCTGGACCACCAAGGAAGTCCCCATAGTCAGTATCTCTTATTGGTCATCTATTTCTACCAAATTAGAAAAACCTAACAACCTAACAGCGATTTTGGCTATGGAGCAAGTAACACTCAAAAGCCAGAAGTTAAAAGTTTCAATGGAGAGATCATAGCAAATGGATTCTTAATGTAGTCACTTATTTCATTTGGCTTTAGAAAGAGCTTCTTCATTGTTTGTTTGTTTTTTAGCATTTGGATGTGGTTTTAAAATATTCATTGCTTTATTTCTCTAACAAAATTAGAAAAACATAAGATATTGGGAAAATGTTGATGATTGAGCCATCTCATGAAATCTTGATATCCTATCCATGACAGAGATTGCCAGTGTATCTATCATGTCTTGTATTTTCTGTATTTCTGATGCTTTGACATATGGGGCTTTATTGACCCTGGAAGGACTGTCCCTCCCAGGGTTAGCCAATTCCCAGAGACAATAAACAACTCACATATGAGCACACCTTTTTTATGCAAGTCAACTGTTGCAGAGCCCACATCCCAACCACCTCCTTTCTGGGGCTTTCACACACAGACCCTTCCCTAATCACCCCAAAGCCAGATAACAGACAACCAAAGACAGCCCTTTTGCCCCAGAGTCTGCTGAAATTATTCAAACTAGCCAGTCCTAAATTTGTTCACCCTGTCTTGCTCAGCTCATTCCTTCCCACAGAAACCACAATAAAGGCTCTTGTCCACATTTTCCCTTCTCCCTCTGCCTCCCGGTATTTCCCTGCATGCTCCCCCACCCCACAGCATGGCATGGCATGCCCCTCTTCTTAAGATCTATGAGTATAACAAACTATCTTTTCAATGACAATTTTTTCCTGATCTGTTGGTCTAACCATACCTGAAAAATAATAAAACCTACATTTTAAAATAGCCAGTTGCCTCTCAATACCCATTTCCCCCTTCTTAATAGCAGATCCCCAACTTCTAGAAAAGCACACTGCCTCCCAGATAGAAAGACAGTCTTTCCGGGGTGTTCCTGGCCACTAGCAGTGGTTATATGAATAAGTTCTGCTCAGCGAGGGGACAGAAGTGCTGTGGATTATGCATACTTACCTTTGTGTCCATCCTCTTACTGTCAGCCTGCAGAGAGTTTGATGGCTGGAGCTCCAGGAGCCATTATGGGCCATTAGTATGTGTCCCACACCCCAGAGAAGGGGAAGCTGAATCATCTAATGAATCTAGATCCCTCATGATTTCATGAAGCCATTGGACTCCTTTCAGTGAGAAAGAAAAAAAAAATCTATTTTGTTTCAATAACTATCATTTGAGATTTTGCTGTTACATTCAGCCAAATAAGTACATATAATACATTCTCCTTAATGTAAAAATATCATAATATCGTGACCTGAAGTAAGAGTTCAAGCATGTCAAGGTACTCAATGTGTCCCAAAAATATATCACTTGATCATGCTACTGACATTATCAGTATCAAAAAGAAAATAGTTTAACTCATCTTTAATGTCAAAAACTTGGTAAGTGCCTTTTCTTTCAGCTGTCAACATACTCAGTGCTGAAAAGCAACATACTATATGTCCTGGCCTCTCCACTTTTTCTAAACATAGAAGACTGCCAAGGTGCTGGTGGCTGTGATTTGATCGTATTCCCAATTTTCACTTTTTCTTTGAACCATAAATAAGGAATGGGAAGCAAATCATTAACCACCAACTGCTTTGGAGAATAAAGCAGTGCGTGATTTGGCACTCAGGTGAAACCTTTCCCTACGGGTTCTGACCACAGTGTACCTTCTGCAGAACATATTTCCTTCAACAAAAGAATCACAAATTAAACAAATGACAACAACAGAACATCTTCTTTCATAGCATGAATTCTCTGTTGACCCCCCATGTGTCCCACTAGTACACTATGAACTGATTCAAGTATGGAACAGAATCAGCAAACACACTAACACATTGGTCACTGTCCTTCTACATGACAGACCATTAGTATTACACAATATCTAACAATAAATAAAGGAATTTTAACAAAAAGCCAATTGTGCTTTCTCTCTGAGAACATCTGTAATAAACGTAGAGTCTGGTCTTATAGGCCTCTCTGTGATAGTATGACTTGTGTCTCTTCCTATGACAAAAATACAATTTGTGGCTTATTCATTTTCTTTATCAACAATTCATTAATTTCACACTTAAAAATATTATTTTGTATTTGTTCTGTAAAAAAATGAGATCATGATTGCTTTACTCATGATGGTAAAATTTTGATGAATTGATAAACTTTCTGAAAGGACAACTCATTGACCTGATGAGTCCAGACACATAATATCAAATTGTCAGATATTTTCCTCTTATTTCTTAAACACCTTTGTTTAAAGGGTGAGGGAGGAGATTCCTGTCTTAGAAAATTATCATGCTCACAGATTGACAGATTCACTATATTCATAGAGAGATTCCCAGTGTTTTATGACATTGTATGTTTAGTGTTTTGCTATTCTTTCATCTTGCCATTATGCTTCATTGAATCATGAGTTAGACATTAAAAAATGCAATTTAACAAACCAAGAAAGTCCATGCAACAAGTATGAAAACACACTAGCAAAGGTGAAGTGCCTAATACCAGCCCAGAGAACATGTCAAATCCCATTGCCTCTGGAACAGCTGCTGAGAACACAACTATTAGGAACTCAATGGGATTTCTGTGAAAGTCAATTTGTTTTATAGTTCACATTTGTAAAATGTATAGAATTAAACAAAAACTGTTTCACTGTCTTTCCCTTGAAAACTATGAAAATCCCTACAGTCTACTCAATTGACCACATTTTGAATCATACTGGCTTATGGGGCAAAAGCAAGACATCCTGGAATGCCTGAAGAGGCCTCTGATGGACCAACTTCTTTGCATAATTTCTGTAAACTAATTCATTTTTAGTTGACATTAGTCAGCCTAAATTTGAGAATTTTTTTTAATAACCTGTCAGAGGAGAATTAAAAAAAAAAACCTTTACAAGTGTGACTCTGGCATGTTCTAAGAATTTCATCCTTTATAGTACCATATTTATTTGTATTATATAGGTTTTATTTATTCACTTGCTATTTTAAGAGGAAAAGTTTGATGAGAAGGAAATGCTAATCTTTGAGATCGTAAACCAGGAATAATGTAATAGTCAAGACAGAGTGGGTTACACTTCTGTAACAAACAATCCCCAAAATCTCAATAGCACAAAATAACAAATGTCTATTTCTCCCTTGGGGTATGTATACACTGCAGGTTAGCAGGGGGCTTTGCTCCTATCTCACCCTTGTCCTTACTCTGAGATGCAGGCCAATGGATCAACCCCTGTCTGGAACATCGCCACCCCTGTGTGAGAAGTGAAGCAGAGCTCAGAAGGGCCCCTTACTGAGGATTAAATGCTCCAGCCTAGAAATGACAGGTATTTCTTCCATGCACACACCTTGGCCAGAAATGGTCAGATCCAACCTGATGAAAAGAGCACCAGGAAGTGCAATCCTACCCTTACCCAGAATGGGAGGATAGAAATGTTTGGAGAACTGCACAGAATCCCACCATGAGTGATTAGGTGGGGTTGGCTGTTCCTTCTAACAAGTGTTTACAGGGCATTCCTGGTCCAAAGTACAGTTCAGGTTGCCAAGAGAGTTCAACAATGATTTCAGGTTAAATAGTATGGAACAAATCAGGACAGGCTCAAAAATCAATTCAGAGTAACAAAACATGTCATAAGAGCCAGAAAAGACAGGAAAAAATGAATCAAGAGGAATTCTGAATAAGGAGAGAATTCTTTTTTGATTTAAATGACTGGGGAAGTCTTCACAGAGGAGTTTTTGGATAGCAGCTT
Source organism: Balaenoptera physalus (assembly GCF_965194825.1). NCBI lineage: Eukaryota > Metazoa > Chordata > Mammalia > Artiodactyla > Balaenopteridae > Balaenoptera > Balaenoptera physalus. The sequence continues at coordinate 103,003,857 of NC_138886.1, read as the reverse complement.
TAATACAGGAAAAGATTTTAATATGCAGGGATGGGACCAGGAGACTGAAAGAAGGGATTTCTGAGCAGAAAAAACAGCATGGTGAAAGTAATGCATTTTGACACACCCACTTTATAATTGTATGTTGTCAGTTTTACAGTGACAATGATATCTTAAACAAAGTTCATTTCCTCACCCTCCATGGAGTTCCTGATACTTACCTTATGGTTGTCTTATTGGGGTATTGGGGATACTTATATCAATAGTATCTAACTCTGAAGGCTGTTTTATTACTATGGTTGACTGGGCGCTATTGAGCACTTGGAGAGGTACTTCCTGAAAGCTATGTGTCTTTGTTATTAGATGAACCACAAAGAACGTAATCTTGACTTTTGACAGGAGGGAAATAAACATTTCACATCTACTTTATATCCCTTGTTGCCCCTGATTAAGAAACTGCAGAACTTTCATTGTAAATTCATTATGAGTGGCTCTATCTCCACTTAGCTTTTTTCTGACCCCTAGATCTCTCTCTTTATAGCAATTCAGCTGGAAGTTGGTAGTTTACATAAAATTACAATACCTAAGCTAACTACCCCCCATGTTACTTGGGGCAAAGGGAGTGTGAGGAGTTATAAGAGCAAACCAAAAAAAGCAAAAATAATAATGATAACTATCATTATGACAATAAAAGCTACTTTAAAATATCTGAGTCACATGCCTTCCTCTTCGGGTCCACCAATGACTAGTGATATACTAGGATGGGAAAAGACTTCTTTTAGTTAGGAAAAAGTAATGGAATGGGAAAGCAAATGAGAGAAATACAGAAATGTGAAAATAGGAGAGCATGCAAAGTCATACCCCGTCTGCAGCAGGACAGCAGTGGGGCAGAGCCATTGCCTCAGGTCAAAGGAATGAGGTAGCCACTGAGTGTTGAATGTAAGAAGCACTGAGCATTGATCACATTCATGGTATCCGAATCAGGGCAATAGCATATCAGCAGAGCTAAGGCATGATTGATAAGGGAGCCATAGGACTTTGGTATTTTCAGGCACTGAAGAAACATGAGGAGTTGTCAAGAATGGAGTGCATGGCATACTGGGATTGGGCTAGGTAAGGATGGGACACTCCAGACCGCTGCTGGGGTTCAGACCCAAGGCCAGTGAGATCACCTCACAGTTAGAGCTGACCAAACTGCTCTAGGTGGTGTGGTGGGTGGACACTCTCTACCTGGATTATAATTTCCTCTCAATGCCAATCTTGGGAGATGCTACACATAGAGGAGGTTATGACCCTCACACCAATTTCACCAATTTAATATTGGAAAATATTCATTGAAGGGGAACTTAATTTAATAAGTATCTCCTCCACCCCAGGAAATTTATGAAGCTGGCAGGCCTTCCCAATTAAAACTGGCTAACAGTAGTGGTTCTTAATCTTTATTCCACATTCCAAAGCCACAGCCACATTCCAGATCTACTAAATCATGATTTCTGGGGTAGGGCGTGGATATTGATGGGGCTCAGGGCAGGCCATGACAAAATATGTCAAAGTGGCATATTGATTATTTTGAATTAAGGTTCCTTAATAAATAGCCAGTGCAAGAAGGACACTCTGACCCTCCTTTGTCCCCCTGAAAGCAGGAAATAAATCTCCCATGTGAAAGGCATGCTTCCCTGCACCAGGAAGTACAGAGAGACCTTTATCACCAGAAATAGGGAATTCAGGGCCCAGTATGTAAACAAGCTCTTCTTAGATTCTTCACTAATTAGTACCCAAATCTAAGTTTCTTTGTCATGTCAGTTCTCAAAAAATGTAGTTTCTTTGTCTGAAAGGTATAAAAGCTGTCCACTTTGGTCACTTCTCTGGGCCTCATATTCCTATGGAGCCCCCATAAGTACATAATTAAATCTGGTTTTTCTCTTGTTAGTCTGCCTTGTGTCAAATTAATTATTAGACAAGCCAGAAGAACCTAGAAATGTAGAGGAAAGTTTCTCCTTCCCAACAATTGGCTTAGTTGGCAGGATCTTCACTGGCTGGAAACTGCTTTCTCTCAGGACTTGTGCAGATAAAGAGGTTCTGGGAACTCTGACAAAGCGCCACAGAATGCAAGAATTCTTATTGCATGAGCCTCCTGAATCTCTGTTTGCAAGGTCTGGTGGAAGTAAAAGTGGTGAGACTCCTTTTTCTCTTTTTCTAAATTTATTTATTTATTTATTTACTTGTAATTTTTATCGGAGTCTAGTTGCTTTACAATGTTGTGTTAGCTTCTACTGCACAGCAAAATGAATCAGCCATACATATATATATATATATATATATCCCCTCCCTTTTGGATTTCCCTCCCATTTAGGACACCACAGTGTATTAAGTAGAGTTCCCTGTCCTATGCAGTATGCTCCCCTCAGTTGTATTTTATACACAGTATCAATAGTGTATATGTGTCAATCTCAATCTCCCAATTCCTCCCACCCCACCCTTTTCTTTTTCTAAATTTAGATTAGCAGAAAGTACTTGTGGAATTTGTTCCTTGGATTTAACAACTCTGGTGAAAATTTGGGAATGAGTACACTTATTCATCTCTTTTTTTTTTCCTAGAGATGGTCACTGTTTTCCCCTTTCTCTGTTGTGTTGTTCGTCATAAGGAGGAAAAAAACTAGGGCAGAACGCTGGCATGGGCCCCATAAGGCTACTGCTCAAGCCGACCTCTGGTACGTTCAGGGATCTCATCAGACCCACATCTGTTTAGATAAATTTTGCTGGGGGGTCTCCTAGGTAAAAACTAGATGAGGTTTTTCCTTTTATTTTACCTTATGTTCTGAGACCTTGGCTTTGTGACCAGTGAGAATATATTTTCTGGCCTCTGCCATTTGGGAGGTGCAGCTTACTGGGGTGCATCTGGTGGCCAGACGAATGAATAGCCTGGAGTTCCAAGACACAAAGTCAGAAGCAGCACTCTCTTTACCTGGCTGTGCCAGCTTTCAGGGGAGTTTGTCACAAAGGGTTACAGCCCATCAGGGGACTTTGTTGTCTCAACTATCGCTGTTTTGTTAGTGCTGGAAAATACCATTCCATTAGCACCTGCTTGGTGTCATAGATTATTAGGTTTGTAACTGGACGTATCTCATGGTTTCCCTGTGAGACCTGAGACACCATTTTCACCACACCATCCTTACTTACCACCTGTGCAATTAAGGTCTTTGCTTTCTCAGGTTATCTTTGAGAATGAACTTGCTGAATCTTGTGAGGGCTGAACTCTTTCGTGAGATGCCTCCTGCATCCTTGGGTAAGCCATAAAAAGGCTTATTATTGGTTTGGGTCACTATTAAGATCCAGCGTGCCAATAGCCAGATGATAACCCTTTAAATTAGAAATCTAAATTGATATTTTTTACAATTCTTATTGGTATCTGTGGACAGACCAAATTAAAAAGTGGATACAAAGAAATATAACAGCTAACCTTACGGACTCCCTAACAAGATGAAAGAACAGGAATTAAACTTAGAACAAAATTGAAGTTCTCATCCAATATAAATTTCCCTTCTTAAAATATAGCCCCATCTCCTCAGCAAATTCCCTTAACTCCCAAAACTCCTTCACCTTTTGCGGAAAAGCCCCTAAACATCCAGCTGCTTATTTTAACTTCCCTTTCTCTACAAGATTTACAGAGAGAGCTCCAGCCTAATTTCTAGAACCAAGGTCTATAGGTTACTCATATTAGTGCTCTAACAAGGAAATAAATTAAGCAGCAGCACCCAGGATGGACAATAAGGTTTTGTCCTCCTGTCCTCCATTTTGCTGAGCCCTATAATCAGGCTTTCCAGCTTCAGGTCTTCCTATGCAATGTCCTTTGCAGATATATCCTAGACCCTCGTCCCAAATAATTAATGTCCTCTAGACAGTAGGACATAAAAAACATAAAAATATTTTGATTTCCATCTTAGCTGGAAGTTTTCTTCCTGATATAAAAAGGCAAATTCAAAACAGTGTGATTGAGTGAGCAAATCAACCTCTAAACATAATGAAAAACCTACCCAATTCTTTGAAGACAGCTTACGGAAAAGCAAAAAAGTGTAAAATCAACAATACTCAATTTACTACTTGAGTCTTTAGAAAAACAAAAGCATAATTCTGAAATATCTCAAATCCACTCAGACATTTTCCTATTTACCACCAGACGTTGGCAGATATTACAAAAATCAGGATATTGGATGTACAATTGGTCTGTACTTAACAAAAAGAAGAAAAAGTTTAAATAATAATTACCTTAGACTTCTATAATAGTCAAATACACCCCAAAATCCTAAGAGAAAACTTGCGTTCCTTCTGTCTTCTGAAGTTGTAAATTTTACCATGTCTATGTAAACATCTTGGAAGGTAATTAAAAATCTGTCCAGACTGAAGAAAAAAAGTGGGGTGGTGGGGGGAGTTGCCTTTTTAAAATACATACTGTTGGGAAGACTGTCTTGCCCAAAATCTAGTTCTCGGCCTTCTTAAGATTACTTGTCAAAGACAAATACAAATCTTAAAAGTCTTCCCCATAAAGAGTACAAAGCTTTAGCCATCTGCACTTATAAACTTAACTTATTCCAACAGTTATTTATAAACTAGTGAGTTTTATATTGTTACATGTAATTCATGACTGAAATTTTAAAATGAAAACTATAAGATCTCTGTTTGTGTCTGTCTGTATGTATGTCTATGTATGTGTATTATAGATATGGTAATTTTCTACCTTCAGGTACAATTGCCAAATTTAATTTGAGCTCTATTTAATTAGCTTAAAATTAAGCACTTATCAATTAAGTATATTTAAATCTCATAAATATAATAGAAACTAACCCATATGTTTTTCCAATTTATGTGACCTAGGATAATTTTTGGTAAATAAAATCTAGTTTAAGTTTGTTGGTTTAATTAATACAGGCATGTCTTTAGAGTTATCAACATTAAATATAATACTTTTTTTCTACTTAGGTGTACTAAAACTCAAATAAGTTTATCTTATCTCTGTTACAAAATTTGTCATCAAGAAAAATAAGGTGATGGTTAATAGTTTGAATGTCTTGTTAAATCTTCAATCTTCAGGAGTAATCTAAGTATGATTATTTTTAAAAAAAGGAATTAAATAGATGTAAATGAGATAAGAATGTTTAGGTGAACTTTTTAAGTTACGTTGATTGTTTTACGATATATCCATTTAGTTTCCCAAACCTCTTTAACTTCCACCCTTAGAATTTTGCTAATTGAAATGATGGGGATTTATTAAATGTCTGATAATTTCCAGATAAGATAAAATACTGAGACATTAATTGCTGAACAAGTCTATCTACTTTTGACTTCTTATTACAGAGTCTAAAGATATTTGAGTCTATTCATAAACATGACATATGCCACATTGAAAACTTGTGCTGTGAGGAAATGTATGTTTCTAGAAATTATGAAATGTATTCATAAATTTGCCAGTCTAAAGACTGCTGGTGTAATAGTTCACAATTGCTTACTTCATAGTTTTCACTAGAAATTAAAGTTTCTAAGGGTTAAGAATTCTAATTAATATATATGATTAAAGCTACTGGAAACAACTTTATATGCAAGGAAAGTAGGATATGTTTTTGGTTAGAAAAGGTATGAGATATGAAGATGCATTTTTGTTGAGGGAAAATAAAATAATTTTTTCCTAAAATAAAGCTGAATGGAAAAAACAAACAACAAGGGATGAACTAAAATGGACATAGAAAGTTGTAGAAGGTTTATGAAAAAGGAATCTAAGAAAGAAAGTTTATGTGTGATCAATGAATTTGTTATAAAGTTTTTAAAAATAAGCTTTAATATCAATAATGTACTTAGGTAAAACTAAACCTTAATTTTCCTTCATCTGCTAAAAGAAAAAGGTTTATTGGACTATTGGTCTGCTCTTGTGAAAGGTTTTTTTTTTTTTTTTTTATCTTTAATGTAATCTGCCTAGAAAAACAAAGATTCTATGTTTTGCCTTTATCAGCTTTTTGATTATTTTTTAAAAATTGAATCTTTTCTATATTAAAATGCTAAAGCTTTGTACAACTATTTAACTTTCTGTATTTGCCTGTGAAGTCTTTAATTGTTGTCATGGTTAAATGAATAAGTATTGTTTCACAATAAATTATGATCCTATTTGACCAAGTGTTTTAAAATCTCTGATATTTTTGACAAATTTCCCCCAAAACCAAATTCTAAATGAAGTCTTTTTGACCAAAAACTAACTCTGAGAGTTTCTAGAGGGCCCCTGGAGCATCTCAAAGGATATATTCTCTCTCCTTACAAAAAGAGAGAGATTAAACTAATTAGGTGTATTTGATATGTTAAATTACATGGGAAACATTATCAAATAAGTGATAATGAACCTTCTGAGGTTATATTGTATGGGTAAATGTTATTAATGTAAGTGTTCTAGAAAATATATAAAACTCTTAAAAATCTGATATGTCCTAGTATAATGTTATTGTCTGTAATTCTAATTACTATTTTAAAATGTGTGTCACAAAAATAACCAAATTTCCTTGTCAATTACATAAATGAATTCTCATTTGATACTTAATCATGATCATTTTTAAATCTTTTTGCTTTTTCACATATGTTTCATCTTCAGAGAAATTCATGGACAGGACTCAACATATTCTAAAATACTGTCTCTGATAAATTTCAGACCGTACCACTAAACTAGGCAAGAAGTCACAAAACACAAATAGAGAAACAGATGGCTTCATAAAACTGCTAACTAAAGATCAAGATCAACAAGAATTAATTACATGGGACTGAATGAATAGGATGATTATAACTTTTACGACTTTTTTGTTTGAAACATTGTTAATTTTTGTTAATGTTTTGTTTTCCGGATATAAGGAAAACTTTCCTCTTAAACTATGACTTACAGAAGTTTGGTAAATTATTCCTTTGAAGCAGAATTGAAACATTTATCTTTTTCTCCCTACCTGATTCCTCCAGAATTTGAAAATTCAATGAGTATTCTTTATGGCAACATAGTTATTTGCACAAGTTCACTAAGAATCTGTTCTCTTTATAACAGGACACAATTGGAAGCACTGGCTATATTACCAAGGCTTTGACTGGAATGTCAGCCTTTGAGAGAGGCATGCATAAACTCAGATATGACTAAACAGGTTTAAGGAACTAAGGTTGACTTAATGGAGCCAATAAAGTCCCTTGACAAAAGTCTGGTACCTTGCTTACAGGGTTCCCGATAGCCTAACCAGGTAAAAAAGTTACTTCTTGGCAAGTGCAGGAAACTCTGAACACGTTGTGGACCTCAAAATCAAAGGAATTAACCCAAACCTTTAGATATTGCAGGGGAAATCTGATGACAAACAAGTCCTTAGCTTTGCCTCCTAGTCTTCAGAAGCATTTAAAAGTTCAATCTGGGATTCCTTATGAAAAATCCCAGCAAAGCAGAATAAAAGAGTCTATGTGGTCAATCACTATTCTTGCTGCACTTATGTAAATAGCCAGGCCAAGTGTAATGAAGCTAGACTCATTTTTCAAATAAGTTAATCTTAATTTGTTTCTCTTTGGTAAAAATGAGGGTGATGTTGAGAGAGAAAAATTATGTCTCGGTAATATTCTTTTGTGGATATTAGATTCTGTTGCTGGAGAAGGGGGTGCAGGAGAATGGTCATGTCCCATCTCTCCTGCAAGTTGGGAGAGTTCCTGGGGCGGGTTGCCAAATGAGGAAAGAATTTAAGAGCTAGCCATAGTAAAGTGGAAGCAAGTTTACTCAGAGAGATACACATTCTATAGGCAGAAAGTGAATGCAGGCCATCTCAATGAGAGTGGCCCTGGGGTGTGGAGGTGGTTAGTTTTTATGGGCTGGGTAATTACATACGCTAATGAGGGGGAGGAACATTTTAACAATTTAGAAGATGAGGTGGGGATTCCCAGCAATTGGGCCACCTTCCAATTTTTGGCCTTTTATGGTCAGCCTCAGAACTGTCATGGCACCTGTGGGTGTATCACTTAGCATGCTAATGTATTACAGTGAGCATATAATGAGGCTCAAGGTCTACTGGAGAGCCAATCTTCTACCTAGTTGGTTCTTGGCCCTAGTTGGTTCTAACTAGTTTTGTACATAATTAAATTTTGTTTTTCTCCTGTTACTCTCATGTCAATGTAATTATTAGGACTGTTACTGAGTCCAAGTTCCCTCTGCTCGCCACACGAAAGGACAACAAATAGGGAGACGAAGCGTTGGGGCAAAGAATAGTGACTTTATTCAGAAAGCCAGCAGACCAAGAAGATGGCAGACTAGGGTCCCCAAAAAAACCATCTTATTGGGTCCTGGATGCCAGTTTTTTTTATAGAACAGAGACGGGGAGGAGGTGAGGGAGTAAAGTACAAAGGCCATTTATCTTGCAAAATCGGAGGGGATGTGTTAATTTCTTCTTTTCTGCAGCCATTCACAGGTGGGCAGGGTCAGAATGTCTCTCTGTGGACTGAACAAAGGCCTTTTAGTTTAACAGTCAGGTAGAGGGGCATGGTTCCCTGTGGCAGGCCATTACGTATGCTTACAGCTATAGACAGTGATTATAATAACAAAAGCAAAGAAAAGCAAAGGTTAAAGTAAAAGAAACATATCCAACATGGAGTCAGAATTGGCTCTTCCCTGTTATAGGCCAGCCAGAAGAACCTAGAAGGGCAGAGGAAAATTTTTCCTCCCCCACAGTATCAATAAATTTCAAAACTCCACATCATTCCAACGTGCAACAAAACTGGAGTATAAGTAGATTACAACCTTGCTACTCAAACCATGGTCAGTGGGCCAGGAACATCCATAGTACCTAGGAACCTGTTAGAAGTGCAGATTCTTAGGCCCCACCCCCTCCTGCTGACTCAGACTCTGCTGAAGCACAAGGTCTCAAGTGCTTTATTTGCACATTAAAGCTTGATAAGCACTGGATGGGATGCCCTTTAATGGGGTCTAATGGGGCCTGCTGGCTGTTAATTATTTCTGTAAATGGAGAAATCCCTGAATAATGTAGTATTAATGATCTTGGGAGGGGGAGGAGGGGTGGAGTATGCCGAGAGCCAGACTGGAAAAAGCTGTTAAAGAGGCTTAAAGAAACTGAAAGGTTCTGGCTGATTGCTGTATCTGCATAGATTAATTTTCACACTGCCACAGACCTTCCAAACAGAGTCTTACATAGTCCGAGGGGTTTTATTTCCACTGAAGGCTCAAACTGTGACAAGATAGCTCCAACTGCTTTGTGCTTATAGTTAATTTAATTCTCATGGCCACTCATGCTGCGGATACTAATAATTCCCATTTTGCAGAAGCACAGGGAAGTTAAGAACCTGCCCACGGTCATAGTTGACCGTGGTTTGTTGATAGTTGTTGTCTTTCAAAATCAAAAGTCAGGTTTATTTTATAGTTGGTGTTGAGAAGAAGGAGTAAGGACCAAGGGTGTCAAACAGAAATTGTGCCCGGGAACAGTGCTGGGGCTTTGTACATCAACTCCGCTTAATAGCCTGGCTTTTGTGAGGAGGCCAGGAGATTTGGGGGAAACAGGATTAAAGAGGAGTTTTTATTCACTTCACTACTCCTATTCTAAGCCAGGGAGGGGCCCTGACCCTACTCCTTCCCTCTCACCTCACTCTGCCTGGAGCATAATGTCAGCCCAGTGACAAACAGTGAGGATATTCCCTTAGAACACCGCGGGGCAGCTGCGGTCGCCAACCCCAGACCTGCAGGGCCTGACAATCTCTTATGTGGTCAACAGGTGCAAGAAAGCAGCTGCAGAAGAACTAGGGCAAGACCATCACAGACCCACTATGCCCTGAAGAGTAAGAAATACCACCACCTTCAAGCCGTGTGTCAGAACCGAAGCTTTATTTTAATATTCTTATTTTCAGAACATCACTGGCAACTAGAAACTTGTCTGCAAGAATGATTTTTATAACTGTAAATAAAATAGATAATGGAATTGTAACAGTAAATACACCTTAAATATAAATATACACATTGCTATCCCACATGTATAAAAGTCATGCTCTGTAAATGTTCTGTCCACACACTGTCTTTGTGGGGCACTGAATTCCAGGATGGATCTTTGAGGGTTTACATGTGTCCCATTAGTTATGGATATTTCCAGAGAGCTTATGTAGGAGCAACACATTACAAATTTTGGAAAAAAAAATTAAGTATCACAGAGCATTTTTTTGGGATATTTAATACTTCTGTTCTATAAAGAGAGCATTTCTTAAATATTACAAATGGTGAAACAAATATACTAGCTTACAGATATGTACAATGTACTACTTTATACTTCAAAATGCAGGAAGATAAATTATATATATTTTATATACATATAATTTTAGATCTAATGAACAATTCAATATTGCTCTTGTGTTGGTCTTGCTGTATTGCATGCATGCCCAGGGCACGCCCATGGCTTATCACCAGATGGAAGAGGGATTGGCAGGGACAGAACGGGACCCATGGAGCCCCAAGCTTATTCCCGGAGTGCCATCTTCAAAGCAATATTTTGAGTTTTGTAACTTACTGTGGCAAGGTCAAAATCTTCTGTGTCCATATGCAATGCAGGACGTGTCCTCAAGAACCACAACTACTTATTCGGGGACTGGCCCACATAAATGCTAAAAACATCTGGTTCAGTGGGACTAACTCCTCGAGCCCTGAATGTCCACTGGGGAGCTCTGAAAATATTATTTTGAGATAATCATCTATATCCTCAGTGCAGTTCATAAAAAATGATCTCAGAATAAAGACCCATGATTGAAGCATCAGTGGCCTTCCAATAACCTCACAGGCAAAACACAAAGGAAGAAAATGTGTCCTGAATGAGATCAGATTTTCAATAATTACAAGCTTCTCATATTGATCAAGCTGTAAATACTTAAAAATGTAGACACCGCCTTGAGAGGGCTAAATAAATTTCTAACTTGGATTAGGAAGAATGGGGCACTGACAGGGAGCCCACATACTGGGAGCCCTATGGGCATTACAGCCTGTGGCAGACATCACATTTTACCATTAGTGTAACCCACCCAAGATCTCTAAAGTTCATTTTGGCCATGAAGTCCTGTTTCTTCTTCCACTTAACCCATATCCAGATTACAAATGGATGACATCTCTCTGAGAATGGAAATAGAAAAAAAATGGTAGGGACAAGTTGAAAAGCAAATGTTCTAGAAAATACACCAATGAGATCTCACTGTGAAGGCTGTGGAACAGCCACTTGGAACAGAAGGAGCCCATCAGAAGGTGTGTCCATTGGGACTTGGAGAGGGATTTGATGGCACCCAGGCCACTTCTCTACCCTCCCTGCCCAAGTTCTGTTCTAGGAGGCCAGAGAGATGGGCTGACCATGGAGCCAATGGTTCTCAAAGTACCTCCCACACACTAAATACATCACAAGGATGAGTTATTAGCAGAGGAGAGGGGATGAGATGAAGGCAAGAAAATTTAACCAGAAAAAGGTTAATTTAGGATCTGTTGAGAGCACAGAACTGCACAATAGTTGCTGCAGCAGGAGGCACAGGAAAGACACAACAAGTGCAGGAGAGAAGGGTATGTGCAAACGTCCAAACTTGACCATCCTGCCTCAGCTGGGCGCTGCTGCCCAGCAGCCGAGAAGCTCCCCTTACATGACCCTGAGGACATCACTCTCTCTACCTGCCAGGCAGGCGACAGGAAGGTGTGCTGAAAGGGAAAATTCCAGAGGAGGCCAGAGTGGGATGCAGGCTGGAACAAACAAGAGAACTTACAGGCCCTGTCAGTGGGAATTTTCAGGAAGCAGACCCAAAGCAGCCTTGAGGATGGCAGAAGAATAAGCTGAGTGGGCTATGCCCGGCCTGTGACAGAGCCTGCCGGACCCATTTCCACCCAGCATGCTGGAACCAGCAGTGGCCGTAATTTGGTTTGAAGGATTGAGGATGCACACGAGATCATTAGGAGGAAAAAATAATCATTTCCAGAGTGAACCCTGCATTGAACAGCTCTTAGAAGACATTTCTAATGGAACATGCACGATAATCTATTACTTGAATGCATTTCCCAGGAATATACTCGTTATAGATAATCATCAAAAACACAGTGAACAACCTTTGTTTCAACGTATTTCATTAAGATGCAAAGTATGGCACAGACATGTCCGTGTCTGTTAGAAAATGGATGTGCTTTTGGTCTTCGGATGGCCTTTGCTGGCTGTTACCCAGTTGGACACAGATCGAGTTATTGAAAAGAAGAAAATCATGTTGGAGGACAAAAATGTCTAAAAAATAGCTACTTTAATTGCTTTTATTTAAAATCTGAGGGCTGGAAGAGTTATACCCCTCATGGGTCAAAGGAAGGAAACTTCACATTTCTCAAACTCTCAAAATATAACACACAGGAGCGTTATTGCAATGTTTTAGTATTGTCACAATATCCTTACACAAACATTTTAAACGGAAATTGAAGAATTTCTGACAGAGTGGCACACTCTTAGTGAATTCATCATTTTATGTGAAAAGAAATACCCTAAAAGGCTAAAACGATACCTGCTAATAACTAGACTTAGTGAGGTGAGGACCTCCCCTCAGAGTGGCAAGGCTCACAGGTCAGCTGGGAACTGACAGTGAACATCCTCTGGCGGGTAGAGAGGCTGTGTTATTTTTAATTCAGTAAAAGAACCATGGAACCGAAACTTTGGCTTGGTCTTCTCACCTCCTCCCACCCCTCCCCTCCCCAAGGGTTGTCACTGGCTTCTGAGCAGAGGGGATGCCTGGTCTGGGGGTGGTGCCTGCAGCTCTGGGTTAACATGCTCTCACATGCATGCAGATGGTACTTCCCCCTATCGGCACACGCTGCTTCCGAGGGCACAAGCCCTCACGCCTCCTGATGGCGAACGATGCCTCCAGAAATGGCTGGCACCCCACTTGGTTCCCTGCGATGCTGAGCATGTTAGTTTTCATTTTAAGCATTTGTCAGATTCCCTGATTCTGGAGAGGGGGTGCTTATTGGTGGTGGTGTAAAATGCCCTCTGAGGACAACAGCGCACATCTTGGTCAAAATGCAATATTTAACACGTGGGCATCTGACATGCTACCCTGACGACTGTGGGTTTCACGTGGAGGGGGAGGGGAGGAGAGGGAGACACACAATTGCTGCTCCCACGGGAGGGAGTTCACATGATCACGCACTTGCCCTTGAGCTTTTCTTTCCTCTTCTGCTGCTTGCTCTTTTTCCCGTCGATCTGGAGGCTCACGGTCCTGCGCTTCTCCAGGTTGAGCAGCTCCTGGAAGAGCTCCTTCACGTTGTGGTTGAGCTTAGCCGAGGTCTCCATGAAGGCGCACTTCCACTTGCGGGCCAGCGCCTCGGCCTCGCTGCTCTCCACCTCGCGGTTCGGGCTCTCGTCACACTTGTTCCCCACCAGCATGATGGGGATGCTCTCCACATCCCCTTTGATCTCACAGATTTGTTCATAGATGGGTTTGAGCTCCTCCAAGGACTGCCGGCTGGTGATGGAGTAGACCAGAATGAAGGCATGCCCTTTGGAGATGGACAGCCGCTGCATGGCAGGGAACTGGTGGCTGCCCGTGGTGTCCGTGATCTGCAGGGTGCAGATGCTCTTGTCACAGCTGATGACCTGCCGGTAGGTGTCTTCCACAGTGGGAATGTAGCTCTCCCGGAATGTACCTTTCACAAACCGCAAGACCAGAGAGCTCTTGCCAACACCACCTGCGCCGAACACGGCCACCCGGTAATCGTTGCTTTGCTCTGGCATGTTGCTTGAGGGCTCCAACGATCAACTAGGAAGCACCTAGAAAAGGAACCAGATGTTTGAGAGAATTGGTAAAAGAAAAATCTAGGAAAAGGTTGCTTTACCCTCTCTTGATAGCTTAAAACAAAATTGAAATGGTACAGTTTGCTTTCACTTTCCCAACACAAGAAAAATTCAAATTTCATTTTATAATTCTGTAATTCTAAATCCAATCATTATAGCTAATCTCCAGTTTTCAATAGGGCTGTTGATCTACTGAGTGGATAACTTGAGCCAGTCTATTTCTCCTTATTGGACCATGGTTCTGAGCAGCTTTGCTCTCACATCACCCTGTGCCCAGGGAAAAGATGCCAAGTCAGCCCAAGGGAAGCAGAATCCAGGAAAGGTAATGGGGAGATGGAAATTAACCAAGCCCCAACACACACACACACACACACACAATCACAATCACAGCAGATCTTTACTATTTAACCTGAAGTACTGTGAATACTCAATACACTGGTCATAATATGTAATTTTTTAAAAGTACAAGGAGGGGGTTAAAGGCGAGGAGAATGCAATTTTTACTCAGTGTTTCTATTAACTCATGAAATCCTCACCAGCCTGCAGAACTGGTGTCATTATCCCTGTTGTGAAATGAGGAAACACAGAAGGAATAGGGGAGTGTAATGTCCCCGACTTCACACAGCCAGTGAGAGGTGAGGCAGGGATGTAAACTGCAGTATCTCTGTCCCACAGGCTGCTGTCCCACAGGTTGCTGGACAGAGAGCTGGCCACAGGGGCCTGGGCACTACTCAGGCCATGGTGTGGACTCTCATTTAGCAGTAGGAGTTGACAGTTAACTAAGAAGCTTGGAGGGTCCTTTTATTAATCAAATTTAAAATGATTATGGGTGCTCGATTTTTAAGAATTATAAGAAGTCAAGTGTTACTAAGATAGTAATATAAACCACTATTAATGGTCATTAAAATGGAGTAGAATGGGGTTTCCCTTCATCACAAACATCACCCCTTTCCTGACATAGATTATCAAACATCTTTCATCCTATTCCTTCTTTGGTAAGAAAGGGCATATGACATGCAAAAAAGTAGAGAATCAAGAAACAGCCAACATTTTTAAAACAAAGTAGACACGTAATATGGTAATGTGAAGCATGGAACCCATTTTCTCCAGGCAACATTGTGCTGACTTTCACTTTTCTGATCTTAGAGTAACCAAGGGACAGTAATAAAAGGCATTGCTCAAAGTCATTTTCAGAGACCAGTAAAAATTAAATATAATTAGCCATGGAAGGAAATGGGTATGTGCAGCTAATGTCTACTGGCAAACAGATCAGATCAAAGCCTAGGACTGTGGCATCTCATCTCCTGATTTCTTTCTGAGTTCACCGTGTACATCCGCCTGCAAATCTGCTCAATTAAATACTCAGCTGTTCTTGTGCACACTTTGGAATCCCTAACCTTATGAAAAACTGAAGAAGCATCTATATGTATATACATACATACATATATATGTATGTATGTATTACTGATTCTCTTTACTGGACACCTGAAACTAACACGACATTGTAAATTAACTATACTTTGATGTTTTAAATGGTTACAATTTTTTTTAAAAAAAGAACAAACTGAACCCAAAGGAAGAAAAATGAAAGATTAGATTACAGTGGAAAGTAATAAAGAATAGAAAACCAACGGAAAAAATTAATAGAACCAAAATCTGGTTTTTTGAAAATATCAACAAAATTAATTTTTGCACTAGACTGAACAAACAAAACAGTGAGAAGACTCAAATTATGAAAATCAGGAATGAAAGAGGAAACATTACTGATCTTGCAGAAATAAAGACTATAAGGGCATGACCAACTGTAAGCCAACAAGTTAGATTCTTCAGATGAAACAGATGGAAACTACTCAAGCTGACACAAGAAGAAATCAAAAATCTGAATAGAACTATTAATTGGATAGTAATCAAAAAACTATCTAAAAAGAAAATGCCCAGGTCCAGATGGCTTCACTGATGAATTCCAGCAAACATTTAAAGAAGAATTAATACCAATTCTTTACAGTCTTCCAAAAAACTTAATAGGAGAAAACACTTCTTAATCTTTCTGAATCCAATATTACCCTGATACCAACACCAGACAAAGATGTCATGAGAAAACTACAGACCCGTTTCTCTTATGAATATAGATATAAAAAGCAACAAAATACTAGCAAATTGAATCCATCAATATACAGAAAGATTACACATCATAACCAAGTAGAATTTATGCCAGCAATGCAAAGTTGGTTTCATATATATATATATATATATATGACATGTATATAACATAACACACCATATCAATAAAAGACAAATCCATGATACCTCAGTAGATACAAAAATTTGACAAAATTCAGCACTCCATTATGTTAAAACAAAAACACTTAAACCAACAATAAAAGGGAACTTTCTCAACCAGATAATGGGCATATAATGAAAAATACCAAACTAACACAATACTTAATGGTAAAAGATTGAAGGCTTTCTCCCTAGGATCAGGAAAAAGAGTTTCCACTCTTACAGCTTCTTTTCAAAATTTTACTGGAGGTTTTAACCAGGAGAATTAGCAAGAAAATGAAATAAAAGCCATCCAGATTGGAAAAGAATGAAACAAAACTGTATTGCAGGTGGCATGACTTTGTAGATAGAATATCCTAGGGACTCCACTAAAAACTATTAGAACTAATAAAATAGTTCAACAAGTTTTCAGAATACAATACCCATTTAAAAATTAATTGTATTTCTACACACTTGCAATGAACAATCTAAAATTAAGAAACTAATTCCATTTACAATATCATGAAAAAGAATAAGATACTTACAAATAACCTTAACAAAGAAGTACAAAATGTATACTCTGAAAGTTACAAAATATTGTTGAAAGAAATTGAAGACCTACATTAGTGGAAAGACACCCATGTGTATGTATCAGAGGACTTAATTTTGTTAAGATAGCAATAGTCCCTGAATCACCTACACATTCAATGCAATCCCTAAGAAAATCCCAACTGACTACTTTACAGAAATTGACAAGCTGATCCCAATATTCACAGGAAAATTCAAGAGACCCAGAATAGTCAAACCAATGTTGACTGAAAAAAAAAAGAACAAAGTTGGAGGACACATACTTCATGATTTCAAACTCACTACAAAGCTACAATAATCAAGACAGTGTGATATTGGCACAGGATAGACAAATATATGAATGAAAAACTTCAGAGTCGAGAAATAAACTCTGACTTTTACAGTCAACTTATTTTTGACAAGGATGTCAAGAAAATTCAATAGAGAAAGAATAGTCTTTTCAACAAATGATGCTGGACAACTGATATTCACATACAAAGGGAATGAAATTGGATCCCTCCCTTATACCATATACAAAAATTAACTCAAAGTGGATCAAAGACCTAAATGTAAGACCAAAAACTATAAAACTCTTAAAAGAAAATATAGGCATAAATTTGTGATCTTTGATTTGGCAATGGTTTCTTAAATGTGATATCAAAAGCATGAACAAGATTAAAAATAGGTAAATTTGATTTCAAGAAAGTAATAGGCAACCCAGAGAAAGGGAGAAAATTTCTACAAATCATATATCTGACAAGTGATTAATTCCAGAACATATAATAAACTCCTGCCATTCAATAACAGCAAGGAAAACCCAAAAAACTAAAAATGAACAAAGCACTTGAATAGACATTTCTCTAAAGAAGCTATACCAATGGACAATAAGCACTTGAAAAGATACTCAACATTACTATTACTAATTATTAGGGAAATGCAAATCAAACCACAATGAAATACCACTTCACAGCCACTTGGCAGACTTTAACAAAATCACAAATTAAAAAAAAACAAAAACAGAAAATAACAAATGTTGGCAATGTCGTAGAGAAATTGGAACCCCTGTGCATTGCTGGTTTCAACGTAAAGTGGTATAGCTGCTTTGGAAAACATTCTATCACTTCCTCAAAAGCTTAAACAGAATTACCATAAGACCCAGTGTTTTCCATAATTCTATACCCATGGGAAATGAAAACAGAGCCACACAAAAAATTGTATGTGAATATTCATAGCTACATTATTCATAATAGCCAAAAAGTGGAAAAAACCCAAATGTTAACCAACTAATGAAGGGATAAGTAAAATGTGGTAGATCCATACAATGAAATATTATTCAAGAATAAATAGATATGAAGTACTGATAAGTGCTATAGCATGAATGAGCCTTGAAAATATGATGCTAAATGAAAGAAGCCAGTAACGAAAGACCACACATATTGTATGATTCCATTCATATGAAACATGCAGAATTGCAGGTTTATAGACAGAGAAAGGATATTTGTGATTGCCTAGGGATGGGGTGACGTGGGCATTGGGGAGAAATGGGAAGTGACTGGACAGAGTTTCCTTTTGAGTGATGAAACGTTCTAAAACTGACTGTGGTAATGACTGCACGACCCTGTGAATATACTAAAAACTACTAAAGCGTATACTTTAATTGGGTGAATTATATCTCAATAAAGCTGTAGTTTTAAAAAAGACATTGTATAGGGCAGGATTCCACTGTATGTGATGACATTGTCTACTGATTCTGAAACTGATTCGGTGGGAGAAATAACGTGTTAAACGTTAACAGGCTCGGCTTTATTCCTAATAGCCAGATGATGGAAACAACACACATCTTCAGAGTAGAAATGATAAGCAAAGAATGGAATATTCATACTATAAAAAGCAATAGACTGAATTAATTTATTCATACCATAAGAAAAAGCAATGCAAAGAACAATACAAAGAATAATACATGCAACAACCTGGTTGAATCTGACAGTTGAGATGTGCTAGGCAGCCTGCTGGGTGCTAGAAATGTGCATATTTTCACATGGGTGGTGGTTACAAAGGTGTTAACACTACACTGTTATAAGGTGGTTATACAGATTATTCTGAATGATTTTGTTCTTTTAAAATTATCATGGAAATAAAATCACAAATTTTTTTAAAAATTTAAAAACTGGGAAATCTAATAGGATTCATTCTCAGACCCCAGTTAAAGGAATACTATTGTTAGAGTTCAAGTATGATAGACCTAGAAAGTAAGGCTATGATTTTGGAGAGTAGGAAGTTGTTCAAAGATAGGGATATTGAATAATATTTCCCAAACTGAGAAGGAACTTCGAGACTGAAAAATGAAGCAGGCAACCCCATAAAGTAGAATTATGAAGTTTACTGAAGTGAACTTACATACGGGTTGGATCAGGCAGACAGCAATCCAGAAGCATTCACAGCGGCACTCCACCCTGCTGAAAGGGGTACAGGGGAATTTAAAGGGGCCAAAGTGAAATATAGAATCTGACTACCAAGTGAGAAGCACGTCTGTACCTGTCAGGAACCGGGATTTTTTCCTCCCCAGAGGGGGTCTCATGAACATCTGTGGCAGCAAAGGCACTCTTCCAGTTTTTATATCAGATGAAGGCAAGGGTAGAAGTTGATAGGAAATTCATCTGGCTTGGACATATTCTTTGTGAGTTAGGCAAAAGCTCAGTCATGCAGAGAAGAGAAGGGGTAGGATTGCAGAACTAAGATGGAGCTGACAAAATGGAGTCAGTGTGGCTCAGCCGCTCAGAAGTAAAGGAAGACTGGCAAAGTTTCAGTTAAGTGGTGTTGGGGAGTACAAGTCATTCTGCAATGGGTATGAGAGTGACGAGATGAGATGGCTTCAAAGACAAGAAGTGTAGATTTCTCTTAAAGGAAATTTGGAGATTAGGGAAAGGAGAAGGGACAATTGGCAAAGGTTAAGATAAGGGTTAGACGGGTGGGAAAGAATATCTGTATGGGTCTGCTGATGGATATCTGATGGAGCAAATCTGGAAGAAAGCAGGAGCCACTGGGATTCAGGATGCACACACAGCACGTTGGTCCTCAGGGAGAGAAGGAAGGGTAGGCGATGGCAGAGGAAGCCCCGATTAAACCTTCCCAGACCAACCCTGCTGTTCAGCTTAAAAACTTTAAAAACAAATAAATTTGTTTAAAAATGATATAATGCATGTACTTGGTTAAAAAAAGAATAAACAAAATTGTAAAATACTCTTCTAGCCACACCCAGACCCCCTCCTTCGGCAGCCCTAGTCTCTCTTTCCAGAAATAACCACTGTTAAAAAGAATGGAAACTCAGTTGTTTCCTGGTGTTCACGGTTAAATTTTAAATAATGCATTCATTGCTTGAATAATAGATCTTAATGTCTTGATTTACTGACTCTGGAACATCTCTCTCTATGAAATTAGCACTATTACCTTCCTCCATTGCCTAATTTTGTTAGGTATACTGTGTTTTTAAACTACATGTCAGTATTTATGTTTTCCAGATATAATATTTGCAATTTGTTTCAAAATTTAAATTGTCTTCTGTGGTTCTTCTGCAGGTTGTTTCTAAACCCTATCAATAAACAGCATTAAAAGGACTTTGTAAAGATTTTTCATTGCAGAAGTAGACAGGACTGGACCCACTGAGAGGGAAACGTCATTTTCATTAAACTTTGCTGATTGCATAATTTTCTGTGTCAGCAACACTGGGGTCTTACTTTTTCTAGCTTTTTTGTTTGTTTTTGCTTAAGTAATACAACTTTTGTATTTCAATTTATCACCTTCCTTGGACTCATTTTACGCTTTTGTATAAACATTACTGATAAATTCTTTTAGATGATGTTAAAATTTCTGAGCTCATGCCCTCACTTGATTGATAGAATTCTGCAGCCAAACTAAGTTCATATTCTTTTTTCTTCAGATTTTGAAAATTATTTAATATTATCATCCATGGTTACTGACATGAAATCCAAAGCCAGTAGGATACTCTTTCCTTTGTAGCAAAGTTGTATTTTTCCCTTCTCTTTGGCAGGGTTAGGATATTCTCTTTATTCTGGGAGTCATGACATTTCACTAGGATATATCTAGAACTGCTTTTTAACTATGGTGGTTTTTTTGGGGGGGGCAGGGGGGTGAAGTAGATGGTTAAAAACCTAACCCTTTCTGCAGCTTGGGAAATTTTTCTTTTTCTTTTTAAAATTACATCATCCCAATCCCTATATCTTTTTCCTCTTTCTGAAACTTGTATTACAGGATGGACCAAGTATACCTGTTCTTGATTTCTCAAGATCTTTTCCTTATGTTGTCAATAAACTTTCTTGTACTCTGATTTTTTTCTTTTTCAGAGAAGCACTTTGTTATCTCAGGAAAGGTGATATGATGCAGAATTTCAATAAGAATGCTAATTGAGATTTATTGCTGCTCTTCTTATCTGAGATACTTCTGGTTCCATTTCTTCATTGTGTTCCTTCTCTTTCATATGGTTGGCTTCACCATATGTCTGTTGGTCTCTTGTAGCCCACTGATTTAAAGAAGAATCATATTGGCTGGGAAAGGCAGCTAGAGTGCATTCTCTTGATGTGCAGATCTGTTCACCAACAGCCTGGCCCCTATATAGGAAGGCTGTCTGGAATGACTTTACATACACCCTTCTACTTTCCTTTTCTTGAACTTGTTTGGACTAAACTGTCTCTACAGTCCCTTACACTTCTAAAAAGCGTATACATAAACAGACAAATGAGGGAAAGTATCAAGGAAAGGCAGTAAACTATCCATCCCAAAGTATCATAAAATATAAAAATGTGTGTCTTATAATAAGGATTCAAAATGAGACATTTTAAATACTGAAAATCAGGTTAGAGGTGCAATATTTTGATTTATAAGAAGTATATATTTGGTCATGCAGGTGACCAAAATGTATTTCTCATACATATTTGGTCTTTGTCTATGGTTCCTGGCTCACAGCTCCCAAAACTCTTGGAATTTCATGAGTGGTAAGAGCAGTGGGAGCATCTTTTGTTATAATATTTGGCCTCTGGTCCTCAGCTCCTAAAAACACTTCAGAACCATAAAGGTGTAATATGAGTGTCTTGTTATTCATAACAAGCCCCTTTCCATCACCTGGGTTGAGGTTAATAAGGTGACTTTGGGAAAGTACTTAAAGACTAGGGTTTGGTTGCCAGGATAACTAACCAACTTTCAGCCCCATCTCCCACCTCCCGGGAGGAGAAGGGGAGGAGAGAGCCTGGAGGTTGAATCAGTAGCCAATGGCCAATGATTTAATCAATCATACCTGTGTAATGAAGCCTCCACAAAAACTCAAAAGGACAGGATTAGGGGAGCTTCCAGGTTGGTGAACACATGGAGCCATGGGGAGAATGGTGCACCTAGAGAGGGCATGGAAGCTCCGTGCCCTTTCCCCATACCTTCCCTATACATCTCTTTCATCTGGCTGTTCCTGAGTTGTATCCTTTTATCATAAACCAGTAATCTAGTCAGTAAAATGTTTTCCTGAGTTCTGTGAGCCACTCTAGGAGATTAATCAAACCTAAGGAGGGGCTAGCAGGAACCTCTGATTTACAGCTAGTTGGTAACAACCTGGACTTGGCGATTGGCATCTGAAGCAGGGAGCAGTCTTGTAGGTGAGCCCTCAAACTTTGGAGGCTGATGCTATCTCTGGGTGATAGTGTCAGAATTGAGTCAAATGGAAGGACATCCAGCTGGTGTCTGGAGAATCGTTGGATGTGTGGGGAAACCTCCTCCACATTGTAATTGGGTGCAGAATTATCAGAGGCTTATCCTAGGCCCACCTAGGATGGTAGGGAAAATGGACTTTGATTTCCTGAGTCACAAAAGTTGCCTATTCAAGTATCCTTTGGAAGACACATTAAATTCATGTGCATGAGATTAAAAATAAAAAAAAGAAGAAGAAAGAAGCAGCAGGTACAACCTTCTCAGAAGGTTTACCTTCTCAGGTAAAACCACCATCCTTATCTGCATTTTACCCTGAATTAAGCCTGCTGCAAAAAACAAATAATTGAAACAACAAGGTGCTACTGTATAGCACAGGGTCTTAAATCCAATCTCCTGGGATAAATCATAACGGAAAATAATAGTAAAAAAAAGAATATATGTGTATAACTGAGTCACTTTGTTGTACAGCAGAGATTGGCACAACATTGTAAATCAACTCTATACTTCAATAAAAAAAAAAATCAATGACAAATGCAGGAAAAAAAAAAAACAGTTGAAACCAGAGAAAAATCATAGATTACAAGAATTCAGCTGTCAGCCTTTGGAAAAGCTGGACAATTTAGTATACTATCCTGCCAAAAAGTCCCATCAGCAGTCTGAGATCAAGGGCACCTGCATTTCCTGAAGTTTATACAGGTTATAACTGCTCAATTTTTGCCTTGATTTTCCACAATGCTTTCTCCTCAAGTAGATTTGTCTTCATTACAACATTTAAACTTTATTACGTTTAAGCAAATTCCATATTTAAAGTTGGTACTTGAGAGCCTATATTTAAAACTACTACTAATAAAAGGCAAATGGGTCATTTAAGTAAAAATATGGACTATTGCTGATACAACATAAATAAGCATAACTTAAAAATAAATTAACAATTTTTAACAGAACATACATTCTCTAGCTAAGAGAGTGTACTTTGACATATTTTTAGAATCTTAATTTAATTAAGGATCCATCTCATGTACCTTCTTAGCTGAACAAAAAATTAGAGATTTATTAGTGGGAAATGCCTGCCTGATCATAAAGAAGAGTTAAATATCCATGGCTCATCCTTCTCCAAAGAAGCAGAATCCTTTTTTCAGGAATCTTGTTTCATAGTGTTATGGAGACACCCACCCTAGCCATATTAGTGCAGGTGCTATTAAAGCAGGTGACACATCTGCACCCAGATAATGGAGCCCCCATCCCATACAGGGGGGGAATCCTTAGGCACTCATCACAAGACTAGTAATATCTGCAACAATGAAATAGAGAAGTTGTAACATTTCTTGGAATGGAAGGGGTAGAATAAATTATTCTTTAAGAGTTTCATTACTGAGAGGCAAATAAGCCCACAGTTTAGGCACAGAAATACAGTTCACTGATGTTTGTCTAAAACAATTCCATTTGGGGAAAATATGACAGCCAAGAAGCCCAAACAGCCAAATAAAATGCACTTAGTGACATTTTCCAGACTGCCAAGAGCCTGACTATGTTTGGGCCATTTTCTGCTTTATTTCTTTTCTATGTGGGTAAGAGAAGTAAAAAGGTAAACTATGTGGATTAAAAAGAGTATTGTCCTAGTCAAAGGATCAGTTACCAAGTTTGCCCAATGCAGCATGATAACCATGTGGGGAAATAAACGTCAAAAGATGAAGACAACTGGAGGATGGAAACTCTGCCAGCAAGGAGAAGAAAGTGTTCAAAGCCAGGGGTGATGGCTTAAGGTGCGGCTGTGTGCAGCCTGGGGCCCTTCCTTCACTGTCAACCTATTGGAACATGATTCTATGTACGTGTACTTGGTTAGGTAGATTTCTAGCTTTAGCCAAATGAAAGTTTACAAAATTGGCAAGTGGATAAAAAAGATTCCTTCACACAATCATGAACTAGTTTGCTACTCATGCTTTTGGCGTTATATCTAAGAATCCATTGTCATCATGAAGATGTACCTCTACATTTTCTTCTAAGAGTTTTATGGTTTTAGTTTGTATATTTAGGCCATTGATCCATTTTGAGTTAATTTTTGAATATGGTGTGAGGGGATCCAACTTCATTCATTTACCTGTGGACATCCAGTGTCCCAGGACTATTTGTTAAAGAGACAATTCTTTCTCTATTGGATGGTCTTGATCCCCTTATCAAAACTCAATTAACT
Source organism: Balaenoptera physalus (assembly GCF_965194825.1). Classification (NCBI taxonomy): domain Eukaryota; kingdom Metazoa; phylum Chordata; class Mammalia; order Artiodactyla; family Balaenopteridae; genus Balaenoptera; species Balaenoptera physalus. The sequence goes on along the minus strand of NC_138886.1, from coordinate 102,979,314 downwards.
GTAAATGTAAATTAGGCTTATTTCTGGACTCTTAAATTTATTCCATTGGTCTATATGTCTCTTCCTATGCCAGTACCACACAATTTTGTCTACAGTATCTTTATAATAAGTTTTGAAATCTGTAAATATGAAGCCTGAGCTTTGTTCTTTGTCAATATTGTTTTGGCTATTTGGCGCCCCTTGCGATTTGTTATGAATAGATAAATTGGACTTGATAAAATTAGAAACTTTTGTGCAACAAAGGACAGTGTCAGGAAAGTTAAAAGAGAACCTACACAATGGGAGAAAGTGTATCATATACTTGATAAGAATCTCATATTCAGAATATATAGAGAACACTTACAACTGAATAGTAAAAAGAAAAACCAATTAAAAAATGGATAAGGAACTTGAATAGATATTCTCCAAAGAAAATATACAAATGGCCAATAAGCACATGAAAAGATGCTTAGCATCACTAGTTATCAGGGAAAAGCAGATCAAAACCACAATTAGATATCACCTCACACCCACCAGAATGGCTACTACCAAAAATCAAAACAAAAAACGAACAGAAAATAACAATGTTAGGGAAGATGTGGAGAAATTAGAATCCTTGTGCAATTTGACTAGGAATCTAAACCAGTGCATACACTGTGGGAAAACTTTAACAAAGAATTACCATAGGATCCAGCAATCCTCTTGTGGGTATATACTCAACATAGTTAAAACAGATATATAATTGCTATATAGATATACAACTGAAACAAGTGAAGAGATATTTATATACCCATGCTCCTAGCAGCATTATTCACAACAGCCAAAGCAACCTAAACGTCCATCAACAGATGAATAAACAAAATATAGTATATACACACAAATGAATAATATTCAGCCTAAAAGGGAAGAAAATTCTGGCACATGCTACGACATGGATGAACCATGAGAACATTATGCTAAGTGAAATAAGCCAGTCACAGAAGAACAAATAACATATGATTCCACTTCCATGAAATACCCCTAGAGTAGTCAAGTTCATAGAGACTGAAAGTAGAATGGTGGTTTACCAGGGGCTGGGGGGAGGGGAGAATGGGGATTAATTGTTTAATGGGTGCAGAGTTTCACTTTTGCAAGATGAAAAGTTCTGGAGATGGATGGTGGTACGACAATGTGAATGTACTTAATGCCCCTGAATCATACAATTGAAATGGTAAATTTTATGTTATGTATATTTTACTACATTAAAAATACATGACCTTAAGTAAAATATTTTTAGCAAAAACAAAACTATGAATTAAAAACCACGCTCTTAGCAGCACTGGCAGAGCAGACAGCCCTTCTCCTGTGTCATCCACATTACACAGTAATAGCAATAAGGATCTAATCCAATCCAACCAGGCTAAAAAAGTCTAATTTCTTGAGAAGACCAATTAAATTTTACACCTACTTCCAGGCCCTAATTTTATACTGTATCAATGGTACTGTGACACATCACTCTTAGCCACTGCATTTAAAACTAAGCCCACAGGACTGAATTGTCCAGTATTGTAGCCACTTGAAACTCAGCTAGACTGAATTGAGATGCCCACACTGGATTTTGAACACTTAGTATAAAAAAGAATGTTAAATATCTCATTCATAAGTTTGATATTGATTACAAGTTAAAATATTTCATATACATTGGGTAAAATAAAACATATGATTTAAATTAACTTCAGTTGTGTATTTTTTTAGATGTGATTACTACAAAATACACAATTACATATGTGGCTCACATTGTTTATCTATTGGGTTGCACCACTGTAGAACAAATCTCTATACTTTTTTAGCAAAGTTTAACACATTATACTTAATCCAGTATGTTACAAGATTTAACTAAACTTGATTTTTTCAAATGCTTAGAATCTTCTTCTTATTAACATTGAAAGGCAAAATGCCACAAGTCATTGGAAAAATAGTTATTTTTCTGCCATAATAAAATATATAAAATAATACACCAAAATGCATGATGACAAACTAAAATGCATGCCTTTCTCAGAGTCCTGTATGAAGATAATTAGAAAACAATGCTGAAGGTGTAAAGAACCAATATTAGAAGTTTCACAGGGGAGATATTTACTAAACAGAGCAAAGCAGAAATATTTCAAACACACTTCAGCACATCTGTTATTTGTTGGAATGATTCTCTTTCAATAATAAGATACTTATTCTTCTCTTGGTATTTATTTATTTGCTTTTTCTCTCTTGGTATTTATTTATTTGTGTTTTCTCTCTCCCTCTCCCTCCAATATCAGTGCCATTAAGGCAGGGACCCCATGGAATTCACCCACCAGCACATTATTTTATCCAACCCAATGCCGGACACATCAGAAACACTTTAGCGCATGTTGATTATCTGCTGTTGAAATACATTTTTGTGAGCTGACCAAGGAAAATTGTACCAGAAAAGATCAATGAACTCTTTAAAGTAACAAAATCAAGTTTTGAAAAATCTGCGTAAGAGTAACCGCTCATAGATTGGCAATGTCAAGTGAAATAAAAAATTACACGAGGATCTGTGGTGACATTATATAGACAGAACCAGAGGTGAATGAATTTATTGCACTGTTCATCAGTCAGTTCTTGCAGCAAAGAAGCTGAAGCCAAAAGTAGGCAGGAGCTTCTGGATATCATGCATTTGGATATTTTATTTTATTTTATTTTTTATTTATTTATTTTTAAAATTATTTATTTATTTATTTATTTATTTATTTTTATTTTTGGCTGTGTTGGGTTTTCGTTTCTGTGCGCGGGCTTTCTCTAGTTGCGGCAAGCGGGGGCCACTCTTCATCGCGGTGCGCGGGCCTCTCACTATCGCGGCCTCTTGTTGCGGAGCACAGGCTCCAGACGCGCAGGCTCAGTAATTGTGGCTCACGGGCCTAGTTGCTCCGTGGCAATGTGGGATCTTCCCAGACCAGGGCTCGAACCCGTGTCCCCTGCATTGGCAGGCAGATTCTCAACCACTTCGCCACCAGGGAAGCCCTGGATATTTTATTTTTTAATATATAGAAATAAGACCTTTACGATGTAGTAGATTCCTTATAATACTTTATAAGAAGATAAGGAACCACCATGAAAATATTTTCTACTACATGATGGTTCACTAGTCATCTTGCTGCAAAGAAAATATAAGTGTTGCAGAACTAAAAGGCAAGTCATGTGTTTTTCTATTATACAAAAAGCAATTGTTCTACATTCATAACCATTTTCTGGGTGGCAGGTGGCTGTTAGCAGTATGCCACACAGCAGGTATTTTCCAAAAATAAGCACCCCTCTCCATCCCTGTAATAGAAAGATGACATTTTAAAACATGAGGAAGGGATCAGTACCTGCTTTGGAAAAACAACTGTCCTATGGAGAGAGCATTTTGAAAAGAGATGTAATGGTGGAGGCATTTTTATACATGATTTTACCAAAAGCAGTGCAAATGTTTCCCTTAAAAGCTCTCTTATCTGCACAATTAAAAACTTGAAAATCATTATTTTATTATCTTAAAAGTCTTTCAGATGAAGAGTTTCCATGGGTGTGAGTGCATTTGATCAAAACACATCAATGCAGTATCTTTCAGTTACATTTTGAGGAGGCACAGTGGATATCAGAGGTGGCCAGAAGCCAGACAAGGGCTCCCTGGCCAGCTGCTATTGGAGCAAAGATTTGACAGCAGTGATGGTGTGAATTCTGAATACATGGGAGAGGAACTTCCCTGGCAGAAAGAACAGCAGGTATAACCAAAGATGCTAGCATGACATGTTCTAGGAACAGGGAGGATTCTAGAATGGAGGGAGGGAGGAAGGTAGATGAGGCCAGCAAGGTAATGGCAGGGGATGGGGGGTGGTGTAGAGGCAGCTTTTACTGTGAGAAGGACAGGAGGCCATGGAGGGTTTTGAGCAGAGAAGTGATAGGTCTGACTCACGCTGTGCCAAGACCTCCTTGAGGACTCTGAGGGGCAGGAGACAGTCAGGAGGTCCAGCTGGGGCAAGGGTGGTGGCAGGGGAGGTGGGTCAGTGTCATCACTCCTAATTAACAAGCCAGTAAGACCACCTCACACCTCCATCCTTGCTACCTCCCCCCACCCCCCGCTATGATCACCCTCTCATCAGTGTCATCAGGTTTCGCATCTTTAGACGTCATCCACATGCCAACAATGTCCAGCTAACTGCATACCCACAGGCCAGGCTTCTTTCTTAAACTGCAGAGTCATAAGTCTCTCTCCCTCCTGAACATCTCTACTCTGATGCCTTGGGGACATCCCAAATATAATATGTGCAAAACTGAAACCCCTATATCACCCTAAACTGCTTACAATTTTCTTCATCTCAATCAGTACCCACATTCTCTCTCCAGCTGTCCAGGCCAAAACCCTTGGAGCCCTCCTGAACCCCTCTTGTTCTCTTGTACGTCATGTCCATCTCTTCAGCAAAGTGTGTCAGCAGTATCTTCAAAACATGCCCAGACTTATCCACAAATCATCTTCCCCACTGCCCTCACGCTCTCGAAGCAACCGTCACCTCTTACTTGGATCACTGCCGCAGCGTCCTAAGTGGTCACTGCTTCAGGCCTTGAGCCACTCCAATCAGCTCCCCACCCAGACACCAGATTACATCGTTCCTGTGCTTAAAACCCACTGGCTGCCCTGTCTCCCTGAGAGTAACAGGTGAAGGGCTCTGCCCCCACCCGTACTCTCACTTCCTACTATTTTGCCCCCCCAGCTCACTTCATTCCAGCCACATTTGTCTCCTTGTTGCTACTTGGACATGCCTGCCATGCTCCTGCCTCAGGGCCTTCGCACTGGCTGTTCCCTCTACCTGGAGCACTCTTCCCCCATCACCTCCCACACACCTATGTTCACATGTCACTTTCTCAGTGAGAATTTCCCTGACCACCTCATCTGAATTTACAGTTCTAGCCTCAACCCTGGCAGTCTTTAGCCTCTTCCTGCTTTATTTTTTTCCATAGCACATATCCCTTTCTGACACGCTTTGCAATTTGCCTTTTTAAAACTATGTTTATTTCCACTACATTATACGCTCCATGAGGGGTTTTATCTATTTCATTCACTGCTGTCTCCCTAGTGCTTGAACACTGCCTGTCCCATAAAAAGTGCACAATAAGAATCCGTTCAGTGTGTGAATGAATCTGCACTTTACTTCTAATGAACAAACTGGGAAGGCCAGGCCAAGCAATGCGCCTCAGGCGAGAACAACGTGAGCAGAGACCTTGGGCTTCATCTCTACCTGGCATGCACCTGCGGTAGTTACCCCTGCTTTGGCGGTGGGCTGGACGGAATCTCAGACGTGGCTTCCAGGCTACAATGACAGAGGACTAGTGTGGACCATACCACTATGTCAATGGCAGGGCAGTTCTGCCACTGGAGAGGTCTCGTCCACGGCCCTCTGCTACAGGAGCGTATTAACAAAGCCAGACCAAGACCGTGTGAGGGCCCTGTGGAGACAGAGCCCTCCAAACACTCGAAGGAGGGTGGCATGAACATCACTGTCGGCAAGAGGAAAGTGATATGAGGTGAGGCTAGTAGAAGGGAGGCATGGCCAAGATCATATGGGCTTTCAGAGGGCAACCCACAGCCGTTGAAGGGGTCTGGCTTTACCGTATAAAGAGGACAAGAAGTCTATTATAATAAATTGGGCCCATTGGGATCGACATACACACACTACTATACATTAAATAGATAATTAATAAGAACCTGCTGTATAGTACAGGGAACTCTACTCAGTACTCTGTAATGGCCTATATGGGAAAAGAATCTAAAAAAAAAAAAAAAGAGTGGATATATATATCTGTATAACTGATTCATTTTGTTGTACACCTGAAACTAACACAACATTGTAAATCAACTATACCCCAATAAAATTTTTTTAAAAGTGTATGAATAAAATAAAATAAAAAGGGCCCAAAACAGACAGTTTAACTAGAGTGATAGCAGGAAAGACAGAAAACAGTTAAAATGACATCAACAGCAATGAGTGATGGCTGGTGGAGGAAAGAGTTAAGACGTGGAGTAAGAGAGAATAAGGTGTCAAGGAAAACTCCTAAGGTTTCCAATTGGTGGAACTGGAGAGATGGGATAAGATCAAAGGCCAGGATTTAGGGGAAAATCATGAGCTTCATTTTCAGCAGACAGAGCACCAAGTGCCTTTGGGACAGTCGAGGGCTCACATCAAGTGGGCAAGTGGAAATGCATTCAGGGCAGCTCTAGCATCCGGGGCTGGAATGCGCAGGTGGGAGTCATCTGTGCTGAGGTAGGGATTGAAGCCAAGTCTATAGATCAGATGGCTTGTAAGAACAGAGAAAAAAACAACAGGACTTAGAGACAGCCTCAGGAGACTCCAAACTGTACTGTTTGAAAAGGCAGTGGATCTGCGAAGAATTAAGAGAAGGAGTGAACAAATAGTAGAAACAAAAGCAGCTGCATTGAAGGGCATTTTGTGGAAGCCAATGAAAGGGAGGACTTCAAAAAAGAAGAGGGCTTGACCATGTAAACTGGTAGGAAGACGTAAAGTACAGTGAGAACACGAAAGCACCTGCTGGTTGAGAAGCAATGAAGGTCACTGGTGACACTAGCAAGAGATGCTCCGAAAGCACCCTGGGCGGAAGCTAGATTGCCATAGGTTGAGGAGTGATCATGAGATGCAGACATTGATACAGGCAGCTTAGAAATATTTCCTGAGACTGGTTGTGAATTGGTGGCTGAGTGGTACCCAGTTTTGATTAAATATAGAGACTTGAACATGTTTAAATGTTAATGGGACGGTAACTGAATATATTAGCAAGATAAAGTGTAAGTTCTGGGAGAGGCTCAAGGAGAAGTTGAGCAAGGATGCTGCAGAATCAGATTGCTGTGGTCAGAGAGAAGATTCTCTCTGGAAGTGCGAGAGCCTCCAGCACTGATGAGATCCCCTGTGACTGTGGGTGTGGAGCTTAAGAGGGGTGGAGGGAAAACACTGAAGTCACTTGGATGACATTTGAACATAAGGTGAGTGAGAAGATTAAACCAGAGGGCAATGCCCTTGGTGAGTGTAGAATATCCAGGAGTTCCGAAGCTGATGGAATGAGAAAAGGCAAGGGCATACAGTCAGGAATTGGGAACCATTAATCAGTGAATACATACTTGTGTCTGTTCTCTGGTTACTAGGCAGGTCAGCAAAATTCGCTGTAAAAGGCTATAGCTCCTGATGTGTCTAGAATCCAATGACAGACAACATCAGACAGGCCGTAGTACCACCAGCCCTTGGCAGGCTTCAAGGCCAGGACCCCTGGAGTCATTACATAGATAAATAGCTCAAGACCAGAATGACAAAATTATCAAGCAGGATATTCTTGCATACTCAAAACTGTGAGTTCAGTTACAGAGTCAGGACTGCCTGAGGGGAGATGAGCTCAGTCAAAGACCAGAGGAAAACAGTGCTGGTGAAGGAGGGGACATGGATTTAACCAGATACAAAATAGGGAGTCCTGTAGGTCTGGCTTAAAGACAAAGATGTAAAGAAAAAAGTCAATATTTTTAGATGAATTGAAGAGTGTACATACTAGGTAAATTAGGAAAAGCTAAAACTAAAGGCCAGAATTCCATCCAGAAGCAACGTGCAACTATGAGAGAATGGGCTTCATGCCAGGTTGTAAAGGAGAATAAATCTGAGATGGTGAGAGAGAGGAACCATTAAGATGCTGGTAATATAGCAACCACCAACACAGCCCAGGAGTCCTGACCATCTAGCCAGTGTTGAGAGGTCCCAGACAAGCTTGATCTTTAAAACATCTCTGATTTGGGTATCAGCAGCCCCATTTCACAGATAAGGGAAGTGAGAACTTAGGTGGTTAAAGTAACAGTGCACTGATGCACAGCTAGTAAGTGGCAGAACCTGCATTTCAACTCAGGTTTAGCAAAACCAATAAGACATTCAGGCCAATCCAAATTAGAAACAACTGAACAAGGAGCTCTGGATTATGAAATGTTGGAGGAAGTTTTTTTACACTAACATGTAATATTGCCAAGCAATTTTCAGAACATCTCGTATTTCTTTTAAAAAATGTAACAATGATGTTAGGCAGCGAATAATGGATGACTGTGATGTTATCTGATTCATCAAAAAGGTTAGAGATGCCTTATAAAAGGTCCACATCAAAAGCTGAACTCTGAGGAACGATACCAGGTGGTTAATATAACACCTGCTTGTAGGAAAACATGGGTTATACTTACGCCATGGATATTTGAATCAGTATTTTAACGTAGTCCCAATGCCGGGGCAAAAGTGTCCTGATAAGGCTGACCAATGGAGGGCCAGGCCACATGAGACTGTAGTCAGAGTAGGAACTCTGATTTTGCTGGTCTTCACAGGTCTTAGGAAAAGGCAATGAGATGATACAAAAATGTTTATGACTCACATGCCTTTCAATGCTGAGTTAAAGACTCACAGTTCCTAATTAGTACAAGCTCTGCAATTAAGGTTTGGGTCACACTGGCCATCTCAGGGTTGTAGACCAAGATCCCTGTGCCCCAAACCTGGCTTGTGTTTCCATAATGGAAACAGAACAGCTTCAATGGAACCTGGAATTGTCCTAAAGGACAGAGCTGGGTAATCGCATGAGAGAAAATTCTCAGAATGTCCATGTAATAATGAAAATAGTATAAAACAATTATCAGTGTAAAAAAAAAAAAGCCAATATGTCATGTTTGGAAATGACATTATATATATATATATATATGTCATATCTATTTCCAATGCATTAACTTGATCAGGCTCGTTTTTTCACATTAACTCACAGAGGCAAGTTATGCAACATGATCTCTGTTTCAATCGCCAGAAATAGTCAAGAGCACAAATCAAATGGGAAAGGAGGGTTTGTACTGAAACATTTAATATGTGTTATGAGTTTAGTGGTATCAGGTGTTAACAAAATGGTATCTAGGCAAAGAGGGATAGATATCAACTGACAGCTCATTAGTGACAGAAACACGCACACACAAATGCGAGTGTAGTATCCAGTGTTCATGGAGATCCATATTAGTACATATGGAGCCATATTGTGCTTTTTACCAGCTGCATAGAACTCCTGAGATGGTCCATCATTTATCAACCAGTTTCTCACTGACTGCTTTTTTTGCTCAACAAACATATAATTATCTCATCACATTTTTGAGTCTACATGTAGACTAACCTCCTATAAATGGAACTACTGGATCAAAGTGTATGTGCATTTTAAATTTGGTAGAGATTGCCAGTTGCTCTCCAAAATTACCACCGATTTGCCCCTAATGGTGTGTGACAGTGCTAGTTCCTCGCACCTGGCATAGCCCAGTGGGGATGTATTATCAATTCTTGGATCCTCCCCAATGTAACAAGAAGGCTGTTTCTCATGACTGTTTAAATTGTATTTATTTAATTTGTGTGAGACTGAGCATTTCTTCGTATGTTAAAAGGAATTTGTATGTTTGAGACCTGCATGATCCTGTGCTCTGCTCAGTTTCCTATTAGTTTGCAACGATCGTATCTGTCCTATTTCAAGGCGGTCATTCTCAAGCTGTGCTCAGCAGACCAGCACTGTCCCCCTCAGCTGGGACCACGCTCCAACTGCCATAGCCCCACTGAATCAGAGTCTCTTGGGTTGAACCCAGCAATCTCAGGTTTAACCATCCCATCAGGTGATTTGAATGTTCAAAATCTGAGACCTACTGTATTAAGGAAATTAGACCTCATCTTAAATAAGTTGAAAATGTTTATTCCCAGCTGCCATTTGTCCTTCAATATTGTTTCTTTTTCCTGGACAGAAATTTAAAATTTCTGTGAAGCCAAATTTAACAAGCTTTTCCTCTTTAGAATCCCAGTTTGGCATCATCCTTAGAAAATTCTTCCCTACTCTGAGATCATTAAACATTCTCTATATCTACACTTTCATTCTTTATGTTTAAATAGTTGCTCCAACAATCTGATTTATTTCTGCATCTTGAAATTGATGGTATATTTAGAGGAATTTAAATTAACATTTAAAAGAAGGGCAGAACAAAGAAGAGGTGCCCAGAGTGCCATCTGTAAATCTACTTGGAATAATCAAAAATATATAAACATGTGGTTGTCACGATATCCTGGAAAATTTAGATTCTTTTCAAAATCTAGGTCACCCAGTCATTTCTATCATTCAACATTTCCAGGCTCTTTTTTCCTTGCATAGAGCTTACACAGACCCTACACAGATGTACACTTACATACACCTTACAAAAACAGTAAGGTCAGTTTTACATTTTGCGATGCCCTCCCACTACTCTGTGGTCAAGAACCCCATGAAGCCCAAAGGGGCCTCAAAAGAGAAGCACAATTCTTCTTTCAGTGTAGGGGACTATTCCACAAACACTTTTCTTTAAATCTCAGGGGTCTATTTCAAGAAGGCAATGATATAACGCACTGCTCTTATGGGTGAATATGTAAGTGGCGGGGGGAGGGGGCTGGCAGCTGGGTGGTGGGGTTGGGGAGATGAGTTCAAGTTTATACCAAAAGGAAAATGCCTTTGAGCTGGATTTTTAATGTAACAGAGACCTGAGAGAACTCCTGACTTTGCTCTGGATGCAGAGTCCTGGATACTGATCATTTTTCCTCTTTGCTCAGCATCATCTGAAGATAAACTCCAAATTCAGAAGTCACAGAGGTGCTCCAATAAAACACCTATGAATGTAAAGAGGACATAAGTTACCCCTGCAAAGGCTTCTCTGTCTAAATGCTGATGACTATCTGGACTCTTCTGGAGCCCAGCTTCGGAAGTTAAGGGGTGTTGGGGGAAGAGGGATGAAGGAGAGAGAAAGACACACAGAGAGACAGACAGAGACACACAGAGAAAGACACAAATTACTATAGGGAGGCCTAATGGAGTGTTCCTCTGTTCTCTTATTTCCTCAGAAAAACATCACTTTCCAGACATTAATTAGTATTAGAAAAATGGTGCATAAACTCCTTTCATACAAAAAAAAGCTCTCTTTAAATGTCCTGTCATGATTTCTGGGGCAGAAAGCCATGCGATGGAAATGGTACCCAGCACTCATTGATCACACAAGCTATCCAGAGACTGGGTGAAGAAACTGACATCTTTTCATTAAGGTATTCATTTCTGTGTTTCAGGAAGTCAGTACTCATGGATCAGTCAATTATAAAGCATTACATTTCACCAAACTTTATTTAATGGTGTTGAAATAGATACGAACAAAGATATGCATGCTAGTGAAGGATAATATTAAAAGATCTAAATACTAGCTCACTAGTTATCTATTGATTTTACAATGGGTTTGCTGCTACTTGCCCAATAAAGTAATTTAAATATGAAAATTGAATGATCTCCAATGAGGCATGGGGCCTCAGGGACTGGACCAAAGCAAACTTGGTGCAAAATGGCAATGCCCACCACTAAGTCTGCTCCCTTTTTTTCTGCTACAGTAGATCTCTAGGTTGCCTGCAGGTTGAATGCACATCTACTGGTTATTTTTCATAAAACCAGGGGAAGTATTTGACCCAATCCTCTTGTTTTACCGATAAAGTAGTAAAAATAGGTTCAAGACTGCACAACTACTTAATCGCAGGGCAGGGTAGGACACAGGTCTTATAGCATTTTGAGATCATTTATATATTTATTTTTGATAGTGTGTAACCAGTTTAATTTAATATTTCAGCTTTTAAATTGCTTTGTCAAAAGGTTAACGTTCTATAGTTGTGCTGGCCAATATAACAGTCTCTAGCTACATGGGCTATTGACCTCTGGAAACATGCTAATCTGAATTGAGATGCTCTGTAAGACAACATAAAAAAATGTAAAATATTAGTATTTTGTATTGACTACATCTTGAAATGGTCATTTTTTTAATATACTGGGTTAAAGAAAATATATTATTAAAATTAATTTCACCTGTTTATATTTACTTTTCTATTGTGACTACTAAGACACGTTAAATTATGCATGTGGCTCAAACACTTTATTTCTATTGGACGGTACTGATTTATGGGAAAACACTTAACTGCACTAAGGAGAGAGCTACAGCAATCTTCCTTTCCTGAATTTGCTAGTGACAAGAGCAAAGGAGGAGAGGATGAGACGGCATTTGTTCCGAGTACTTTAAAAAGTACTTACCTGGTCGAGGAAGCCAGACTTGCAAGCCACATAATAAAAATAAAAACTAAAACATAATTTGAAATCAAATAATTTTTACGTTAATCCTTAAATGTGCATGCATGCATCAATTTTACTTGTGAAAGAACATTAGCAATTGTGACAACATGACAATCACCACCTCCCCTTTTAAGAGCAGCTATTTTCCTAGAAAAATCAGAACCAAAACCAGTGTCCTAGAAATCAGTTTTGCCTTTAAAAAGACATCTGTCCATTATAAACATCCATACCAAGTAGATAAATAAATGATTGACAGCTGGATGATAAACAGATGATAGACAAGACAGACGATAGACTCGATTCACCATATAAGCGGGAATGGGGCACCATGGTCATCTGAACTGAATGTTACAGGTCAGCACTGAGCCCATTTTAACTTAAAACAGCTGGCAGGCAACCTCCTCACCCAGACAGTCAAATGTTCCTCTTAGTAACAAAGAAATTCTCTACTGCAAAAATTGACTGCCTTTATCTTGGGGGAAAATAATGATTTTGTCTAAATTAATGTTATTTTGCAATATACTAATATATATCAACTATGGCCACAAAATTAGAAAAATGAACATATGTGTTTATTATCACAGCTACACTCTCTTTTTGATAAAAAGAACCCTGTTATTTTTCAAAGGTTTTAATTTTTCAATAAGATATGCAGGTATTAGATTAGAGACGGTATTTACTCCTGAAATAATACATTTCTAATAAAATCAGGTGTGGTTTCTAGGAGATGCACAGCATGAAATGAATAAAGTCTTCTCTGTTCTTCTCATGGTGAGATGGCACTGCTGACTGCTGAGAATGCTAGCTTGCTAGACACAAGCTGAAAAGGGACTTCCACAACTTGGAATTCAATTCAGGTGTTTTCTGAGTCTCTTCTTTGGAACAACTCTATTAAAGCTGTAACAAGAAAAGATTCTGGAGGTTTCTGCAATAACCGTGCACATATATTTGCCATCTTGCAGAGATAACTGAGCAGCAATTCTGTGCGATGGTGGAGACAATCACCTCTCTCCCCTTCCTTCCTGTGTTCACCAGGCACCATGGTCCCTATCACCAAATTAAATGCCATGTGTTAAATGGGATGAAAATGCTTCCCTGCTCTGTGTCTTCTGTTTCTATAAAATGAACCACGGATTTTCCTTTACCTCAGCCCATAGGATCTCCTGCATTTCCAGAGATAGAATTCTTGACAATTTGCAATTTCAGGCAACAACCAAAAAAATAGTATTCCCCCACAAATTTGCTAAATTTATTCTAATTTTATCCTCCTCTTTTCTCTCCCTCCCACTCCACCTCTTCGAATCCAAATGCCACTGGAAAAGAAGCGCATTTGGACTGATTTGGAATGTAAAATGCTCCAGCCTTTTACTGTTATCTAGAAAATCTTCCTTAAAAAGAATATATATTTTTGTAAGTTTTTAGTTCAAAGCAAAAGAGGTCCCCTATGCTAAGACTGGCTTCTCACACGGAAGGGGGTCATTCAAAAAACAACGTGGGCAAATATGTAGAATAAATTCCTAAGGAAGGCAAGCTGTGTCACTGCACAGTGGGAAGAAACAATTCCACCACAACGGTGTATTTCACCATTCAATGAATGTAACATGATTCACAGAGCTTCTAGCTTTAAAAGTCTCCCAAACCCCCAGAGAACGTGAATAGGAGTTTTAAAGGAGAAAAACAGCATTTTTCAGGATGGAAGACTCAGGCAGGGTCCCACATGGCGAGAAGCCAGCAATGCTTTGCAGGAGACCCTGGGAGCTGTCAGCAGTCATTGTCATCTTAATGGGAACCACAATCTTACAACTAAAGATGGGATGCAGCGCCTTTCCCATCTTCTGTTCTTACAACAACGAAACAGGAAAAAACACTTGTAACGTCATGAAACACATTCTTTAAAAGGAGAATTAAAATATTTAGCCAAGTCTCAGCCAAGCCCGCGAAGGGCTCCGGTCTAGTAGGAAAACACGCTGAAACAAAACAGCAGCCCCTAACGTGCCTCTCATTTCACTCACTTTGGACCACATCTTTTCAGGACTTTCGTAAATCCATTAAATCAACTTCTACATTAATAGAAACACCTGCACCGTAGAATCTTCTAAAACACGAACTCCTGCTTTGGAAGGAATCCCAAATAATGTGTAAGATGCAGATTTTTTTTTTTTTTAAGGACACGTTTTAGAAAAGTGTACCAACATGCTCACCCGCCCTGACAAGGATACAGAAATGCAGCTTTTTCCCCCCTCGCCAACTCCAATCTTTATATTGCTGACTCGCCCTCCCAGACAGCGTCCCTTCTCAGGGGCTGGCAAACAAGGATGCCAAAGCCGTCGGTGCCCCAGTGAAGATGCAGCGAAGCCACAGCAAAGGAAGAGAAATCGGTTACCTGAGGATGAACGCAACTCTGCTCAGAGCTTCTTCCGAGCTCGCCTCGCATAGGACAGGGCAGCGCAGGCTGTGAGGATGCGGGCTCCTCCCGCAGGCAGGCGGGGCGCGCGCTCCCTCGCGCCGCCGTGACGATGCTGTCAGCTGCTCGCCCGCCCGTGCGCCCCCCGCCCCCGCGCACCTGCGCCGCCCAGCCCGGGCGGGCCCGGGGCGGTCACAGCCGCCCCACAGTCCTCCGGCTCCCCCTCCTTCTTCCCCCTTCAATCTCGGACTTCTCAGCTGTGCCAACTGCTGCAGCGGCAGATGCTCCTGCTTAAATGGCGCCTGCTCGCCTCCAAAGAGCTTTTAGGTGCCACCTACTGCGTGCTCCTGGAATAGATGGTCAAGACTGGAATTCTCAGCGAATTCAATGAATTAAAATAATTTCATTGAAAGTGCACCAGATTCTTTTGTTTTCGATTGTTCACATTACCAACTATAATTACTACTAAACGCGTAAGGCTTTCTTTCAGTGTCCAGCTACTAAATTAAAAAACCTCATTTATAAGGCAGATGAAATCGGGCCATGATGAACAGCCAACCCCATGTTGCAGATTAATACATTCTAATTTAATAGGCTCCTGTAACAATCTGGGGCTAAAATTGCCTTTACACTGAGTAGTTTCACATTAGTATTTCAGGGAAATAACCAGGTGTATTTTCTGACACTGATAAAACATGTTGTCAAAGAAGCATTGATCAAAAACAGGCAAATCAGCAAGAATTAGGTTTATGGCTAACAATTCTGTGCCGACACTTAAAAAAAATGCTTTCCTATAACACTGATCCATATTTAAACTACACTTGAGGAAGATTTCTTCTCCCTATTATAACTCATTCTTTTTTTAATACCAAATTTTCTAAAAGAATTGGGCAATATTTTTGTGTTCTTTAAATTTGATTTCTCTTAAAGCATCGCATTTGTCAGTTCTAAGACTGTTTCCAATTTACAATTTCAGTTAGCATTGTCCTTTGATGTTCATTTCCAAAGTAAATTTCTGCCCTGCTATTCACAGGAAATATGTGTTGTTGTTTTTTTAATCTTACTTTAGTATGTGTGTAATCAAGAAAATTTATTTTGCTCACTAATTCACCCTAATTCTGACCTTGAAGCTATGGCCATTGGAATATGAATAAAAAACCATTTTTGTCATTTAAGGCTACCATCAGCAAATCTACTATTTTAATGATGCCTGAAAACAGGGTATCACTCTCTTCCCAGTCTTCTCTTCATTACAAAGGAGTGGATGGCCACTAGGAAAGCTGTCCCAAAGGAGGACTCAGAGACACAGACCCTCGGTGTCTGCCTCCATTTCTTCAATCTGAAAGAACCATCAAATCGAGGTGTTTCCCGTGACAATCCCAAAATGTAGGTATCAGGTTAAATGATAAAACGGAAGTTGAGGGCTGAATAGAGAAGAGTGAAAGATTTAGAGGTAAACGTATTAAAGGTAAAAAGCAAGTTCTGGCACCAAACTAGTAGGGAGCAAGAATATGGAGGTGGTGAAGGAAGCCAGTTTGATTCTGCAAACTCCACACTGCAGTGGAATTCTGCATGTTGCCAAATATAATCATTATTTGTCCTGAGAGTATGAAGCAGGGGTCCCAGAGGGCACATTTAAACAAGCAACAACATGCTTCAAACGATGGCCCTGGTGTCTCTTGTCACTCTCCACAAGCCCTGACTTTTCATCAGCCAGAAGGAACAGATTGCTCCCAGGACTACAGTGTCAGGATCTGATGTAATAAGATCCTCGGAAGATTTCTAGGCTTGTTGGAGGTGGGCTGCTCTAGGCCAGTGTCTCTCAAACTCTAACTTGCATCAGAATCACCTGGGGGGAGGGAGCTTGCTTAAACAGCCAGCTGGACCACATCCCAGGTTTTTTGATTCGGCACAGCTGGGGCGGGTCCCAAAATGTGTGATTGTAGCAAGTTCTCTGGTCACGCTGAGGCTGCTTGCAGCTGGGACCCACGGAGCTCAGCCACCCAGGTAATGCAGACACTGATAACAAGTGGTAATGTGCTCAGGTTCGAGAAGCATAACATTCCTCTGTTTTCTAAAGCACATTGAAACTGGCTCAGTCAACCCAGTGTCCCCCATTCGGAGCAAGCCCCGTGCTTCTCCACAGACTCACACATGTGCCCCAGGACCTTCTGTGGTGGGGGAGGGGGGGTTGTAAAAAAGAAGCTCTCCAGCTGCATTCCCACTTTGCCCTTCGACTTAAGACTCTGCACGGGTACACTTAGCCTCTGTGCAAGTTAGAAAAAGGACTCTGCTCTGGGTGCACACAATCTCTCCCCACCTCACCCCCAAGACAGCACATGGCTTAAGGGACAGAGGACCCTTTGTGCAAAGAACCTGCCTGGGGCAGGTGTAGCCCACGTCAGGTCCCCAGCTGGGTGAGTGGGGCACCTGCTGAACCCCAGCGCCACTCTCGCCCTCTGCTGGTCACCTTTGTATATCATGCAAACTGCACAACCAAGCTCATCAACACTGCTCCTCCTCTGGGGCAGCATAGTCCAGGTGAGGGCTGGCAGTTCCACTGAGGACCTGGGTCTACAGAGCCACAGAGTGCCAGACACCATCAAGGGAGGGGTAGAGCCACATTCTAACAGTGGGGTCACGAGCTGAGGGATAAGGCGGGACGCACTCTAGTTTGCTGCTGAGCAAGCAAGCACATAATGAAAAGATATACCTTTGGGCTGTGTTCTTTACATGTCTCGTCTCACTTTCATCCTGTTTTCTCTAAGACAGTGGTTCTGGGCACCAGCAGTATCAGCATCATCTGGGAAATTTTTAGAAATGGACATTTTAGCCCCACCCCAGATTTACTCTAAGAGAATCTCTGAAAGGGGGACACAGCCATCTGCATTTTAGCAAATAATCCAGGTGATCAGGTAATTGTGATGATGCAGAGTAGAGTTTGAAACACATTGCACTAAAGTTTGTTTTTTTATTTTATTTTTAACCAATGTTATGTCAACATATCTCCTTACAAATTGTTCAAAGGGTATCATCTGGATAGAATGTGCTCTGGAAGCAATACACCCCCTCCCCAGATGTTTCTTGTCCTTCACATTTCCCCAGCACCATAGTACCTGGCCATGCAGCCACCCCTTCTAAGGTTTTACCATGTAAGGGTGGGGTGTAGGACTCCACTGCCAGAAGACCACCCCATTTCCCAGCAATCTTGTGAGCAGTCGGGATGTCCACCTCCAGGGCTGGCTCTCTTCTGCTCAAACTCCTACTTCTATCTTCTTCCCCATGGAGTCACTCCAGCCTAACCCCTAGATAGGCCAGATCCTCCAAACTAAGATCTCAGCCCTGAAATGCAAAAAGGTTTTCACATCTATGTGGAGAAAAGAAACCCAGGCCCATGAACATAAGGGAAGAAGAAAATAAAATTTTCATTGATTTTTGTCCACAAGTTCCCCGGCCCCAAAACAAGACCTCTGAAGTTGGGCTGGCCCTTCAAAGATGCCCCACATTGAGAACCCCCGCTGGGTTAGTCATTGTATGTATGCTATTCTCCTTCCAGGCCCTTTTGAGGGCAAATCCCAGGAAGGAAATCAGCTGACAGACTTCAACAGCAATACTCCAGCTACTGGGGCAAGGAGGCTTCAGTCCCGAGGGGTGATTGTGGTGGGGGGTGGCAGCACCCTCTTTAGAAGCCAAGGGTGACTTGTAGAGAATGGCATCAATTTGTTATGAATAAATAATTTCAGAGGCAGATCTTTTTACAGAGAATAAAAGTTCTATATTATTCCATTAGTTTTCATTCTGCTTCTGTATTTTTAATCATCCCTTCAGGCTCTGTACAAATGTACCAGATGCTTTTAAGTCTAAGGAGGTTTTGCGTCTCTCCTTCTTTGCCTCCCTCCATATTATATGCAGCCAAAAAAGGACGAAGCACCGTGCTTGCTATCTGTTATTAATCTTTTCAGCTTACCCGGGCTACACAGATACTAAAGCTGACATCTGTTTTCTGTAATCTCAGAGAGTTTCTCATCCTTGCCTTATCTAAGGTTGACCTAGTTCTCTTGGTCTACTAAAATATTAGTGAATACATACAGATGATCCTATCCATAAAGTGCAACCCTGTGCACTGCTCTGCACATCCCCGGATCCAGCCCATCAAACCCCTTGCCTTCCCTTCTCCCCTAACCTTCCATTCTAGCCAATGGAACACGTGTGCCTTATTGATCAAGTTCCTCTAAATCCTACACTGCTTTGTGGGAGAGTCTGCCACCCCTTTGCCCTAATTAAAAGCTGATTGTTCTCCAGTCCCCACTTTTCCTGTAGCATCTCAAACAGAGACTGTTTTTTCTCTCTGCTCCATTACCTCCTTGATCTCAATGCATTGTATCTTCTGAGCCATATCTCCCTGTCTGGCTGCAAAATCCTGCCTGCTTTTACACTGTGACAACTTCTTCCCTTCATCTTGCCATGCTTTGGGTCTGGTGGTCTTTCTCTCTACCTGGATCCAGTACCACCTATAAGATTCATCCCACGCTCTGCTCTCTTCTTTCCATCATCTCCTTGTTTCCAGTGACTTTTTCCCCCACCATACCCCAGCCATTACCACTGATGGCCACATCCTGCCCCCTGGCGTCATTATGTAAACATTACAGGACAATGGGATATTGGTTTCAAGCATCCCCCTTTCTAGCCACTTACACAGCCACTCCTCCTCCTTAGCAGGCCAGTTTCTCCACTGTGCTCAGGCTTACCTTCATTCTAAACATTTGTCTCTTCCACATCATCATTTCTCCCTTTTCTATCTGTAAAATATGTAGCAGAAACAAGTATTCTGTCCCTCTCACTCTCGTCCCCTTTGAAGAATCAAAAAGACTGACAGTATCATCAGATGAGTCTGAGCTTCTAAGCTCTCTCTCCTCATCTATGCTTGGGATCTCCTGTCTGTTCCCCAAGCAGTGAGGAGGAGTGGAGCCTGGAGGAGAATCCCAGAGCTTTTAGAATCAAGCCCAATATTTATGTTGGCTCACAAGGCTCTCATGATCCAGTGGCTTGCTGCTTCTCCAATTTCATTTCATGCCCTATGTCCCGCTGCTCTCAAGTGCCAGCCAAACTGGCCTTCTTTCAATTCCCCAAATGCACCAAGGCTTTCCTCCCAACAAGGCTGTTGCACATGCTCTGCATCTCAGCTCTGTGAGCATATTTTGCCATGGTCATTCCACTACATTCTTTGCCTCAAATCTATTCTTAAATGCATTGCCTGGAGAGAGGCCTTCCTTGACTGCCCTGTTTCAACTTTCATCACCTCCTGCTGTGGGCTGAATCGTGCCCCCCCCCCCACAAAAAAAGATATGTGAAGTACTAATTACTAGTAACTCAATATGTGACTTTATTTGGAAATAGGTTTGTGGCCACAATAACTGGTTAAGTTAAAACGAGGTCATGCTAGAGTAGAGTGGTCCTTACTTTAATATGGTTGGCATCCTTCTAAGAAGAGGAGAAGAGATACACAGGGAGAAGGCAACTATGTGATGATGGAGGCAGAGATTGGAGTGATGTATCTACAAGTCAAGGAAAGCCAAGGATTACCAGAAAACACCAGATGCTAGAAGAGGCAAGGAAAGATTCTCCCTGGGTTTCAGAGGGAATCTGGCCCTGAGAACAACTTGAAGCCTCTAGAACTGTGAACTGTGGCTTCCAGTCTTCCAGCCTCCGGAACTGTGAGACAACAAATTTCTGTTTCTTTAAGCCCCTCAGTATGTGGTACTTTGTTGCAGCAACCCCAGCAAACTAATACACCACCCATCACCCAGTCCTTAGATTCTGCTTCTTTTAGAGTCTAGATCATGATTAATTTACATTTTCTATTTGTTTATTTATTAGCTGTTTATACTTATTTATTTTGTCTTCCCCTTTTGCCTGTAAGCTAAATGAATGTGGGCACCATGAATGCCTCATTCATCACTGTCCCAGTATGTTGGGTTGAAGAAATTTGAGGGTGAAGTACATAAACGCCATGCCCTCCCCACCCAAGTTCTAAACCAATTAAGAATATACAGAGGTCAAAAAACTTGAGCAAGATGGCAAACTGGGAGGGTCCAGACCCTTGTTCTCCCATGGAAACATCAAGTAGATGACAACAGACTGAATGAAGTAAGTTTATGGGAGCTCCAAAAACCAGTCAAGAATATACAGCAACAAAGTGAATGCCCAATCAAGAAAAGGCCACACTCAAAGCAGTAGGAAACTATGTGTTGGTTTTACTCACCCTGATCCCAGTCTGGAGTCAGAGGCAGGAAGAGTGTGGTCCAGAGGAAGGCACCCAATTCCTAGTACCTCCCTTGGGTCAAAAGAAAAAAGTGAACTTATCTGCAACATTCTAGCTTGTCTGGCAGCTGTCCAAAGGACAAAGTTTCTGTCTTGCCTGACTCAGAAATCACATAGGAATGATGATGAAGGCGTTCAGAGTATGTCGCCCCCAAATATACCACTTTGGCATATGAATTATTTTGAGCTGAAGGCAATAGAGAACCAGCAGACTCAGGAAAAGCTCTTTACTTCCCCCTTACCTGCCTAAGATAAAGTCTAAATTTCCCTATTTGTAAAGGAAATCTACTTCTATACAGGAAATTTCCATTAGAAAAGATATCTATACCAGAAAGACAGCTATTTCCAGAGATAAATTTTTCCTGAGAGAATCTTATCTGCATAATAAAGCAACGTTGATTTAACATACGTTTTCTTTCCTTATCTTCCTAAAATGTGCTTTCCCCACACCTAGAAGTCCCAAACCCCTACTCTTTTCTTATCTCAGGATGGTATATAAACCTCCATCATCTGGCTGCCTCTTTGACTCTCATATTTTTGTGAGACTCCTGTTCATACATAAATAATTAAAATTGTTCTTTCTCCTGTTAAACTGTCTCTGTCAATTTAACTTTTAGACGCAGAACCTAAAAGAGCAGAAAGAGAAGTTTTTCTTCCTCTACAGTGGCAATATTTGTATATCAGGTGTCACAACACTTGAAAAATGCAGGGAGACCATAGATTACATAGAGGAACACAATAGAACATCTAATGCCATGGGAAAAAGCAGGGGTGAGACTCTTAGGCACATTAAGACATTTAAAAGCAGACATGTATATGGGAAAATCAGGGGAAAAAGCACATCTACAGTCCCAGAGAAGATGCATGCCCCCAAAAGGCCTAAGAAGACATTATGCCTGTATGCCAGGTTAATTAGTGACGGTCTTTCCCTGCACAGAGCCAGTCTGCAAAGACTGGGAAAGTTGGCTGTTTTTTTGAATTGCCCAGTTTTCCAAAAAACTTCACAAAGCATACAAAGAAATGGGTAAATTGTGGTCCATTAAGCGGAATAAAATAAATCTCCAGAAATGGACACTAAAGAAATTAGCTAAAGTAGAACGTGGACAAAGAACAAAAAGAAATCAGAAAAACATATGAACAAAATAAGAATATCAACAAAGAGATCAATATTACAAAAAACAAACAAATTCTGAAGCTTAAAAATACAATTATAGAATTGAAAAATTCATTAAAGAGCGTCAATAGCTGAATCAAACAGACAAGAAAAAGAATTAGCAGACTTGAAGAGAGGTCATTTCACACATCTTATCATGTGTGAAGAATAAAAAGAGGAAAAGATTAAAGAAAAGTGAAAAGAGCCTAAGGGACTTATGGAGTACCACTAAGCAGATCAATATAGGTATTAGAGGAGTCCCAGAAGTAGAAGAGAGAAAAAGGACCATAGAGATTATTTGAAGTAATAATGACCAAAAATTCCCAAATTTGAGGAAACACATGTATATACAAATACAAGAAGCATAAAAAATTGTAAATAATATCAATCCAAAGAGACCTACACTGAGACAAATTATAATAAAACTGTCAAAAGTCAAAGACAAAGAGAGACTCTTGAAAATAGCAAAAGAAAAGCAACTTGTCAAGATGAAGAGTCCTCAATAAGATAATCAGCAGCTTTCTCAGCAGAAATCTTGTAGGCCAGAAGGCAGTGGGAAAATGCCAAAAGAAATGCAACTATCAACAAAGAAATTCTGTATCCATCAAAACTGTCTTTCAAAAATGAAGGAGAAATTAAGACATTCCCAGATAACCAAATGCTGAGTGAATTTATTACACCTTCACCAGCATACAAGAAATCCTAAAGGCAGAACTTCAAGTTGAAATGAAATGATACTAGACAGTAACTCAAAGCCGTATGAAAATATAAAGTTCTCCAGTAAAGATAAAGACATGGAAAAATATAAAAAACAGTATATTGTAATATTGGTTCTTAACTCCACTTTTTAGTCTTTTACAGGACTTAAAAGACAAAAGCACAAAAACTAATAATAAATCTATGTTAATGGGTACAACATATAGAGAGATAATTTATGACATTAAAAACATAAAGTAATGGGACAGAGCTGTAAGGGAGTAGAGTTTTGTAAGTGACTGAAGTTAACTTGTTATAAATTTGGAATAGATTGTTATACTTTTAGGATGTTATATGTAATTCTCATGGTAATCACAAAGAAAATATTTATAAAATATTCACAAAATAAAATGAGGAGGAAATCAAAATGTGTTAATAAAAAAATCATCTTAAAAAAGTGGAAGACAGTAAGGAGTAAATGAAGGACAAAAAGCTACAAGACACACTGGAAGCAAATAAGAAAATTTCTATCTTATCAATAATTATTTTAAATGTAAATGGATTAAACTCTGAAATCTAAAAATATAGATTGGCAAAATAGACAGAAAACAGGACACAGTTGTATCGTGTCTATAAAAGACTCACTTTAGAGATAAGGTCACACATAGGTTAAATGTGAAAATATGGGGAAAGATTTTCCAAAAGAGAGCAGGGGTGGCTATACTAATATCAGACAAAATTAGACTTTAAGTCAAAAACTGTTATGAGATAGGAAGGATATATAAGCAGGATACTATATAATGGCAAAAGGATCAATTCACAAGGAAGATAAGACAATTATAAACATATATGTGTCAAATGTCAGAGCTCCTAAATATATGAATCTAACATTGACAGAATTAAAGGGAGAAACAGACAACTCCATAACAATAGTAGGAAATTTTGGTATTCCACTTTCCGTAATGGATAAAACAATGAGAGAGAAGATAATTAACAAAAGAGAGGGTGTGAACAACACTATATACCAATTAGTCTGAAGGCACATATACAGAATATTCCACCCAACTTCCACTCTACAGTGCGCATGGAGCATTCTCTAGGATGGACCATATGTTGGGTCACAAAATAAGTCTCAATGGATGTAAAAGACTGATTGAAAACAAAGTATCTTTTCAGATCACAATGGAATGTAATTAGAAATCAATAGAAGAAGGAAAACAGAAAAATCCACAAATATGTGGAAATTAAACAACACACTCTTAACAACCAATGGATCAAAGAAAAAATCAAAAGGGAAATCAGAACTATGAGATGCAGTGAAAGCAAGGAAAGAGGGAAGAGGGAAGCAAGCAAGAGGGAAACATATAGCATAAATCCTTATATTAAAAAAGAAAAAAGGAAGATCTCTAATCAACAATCTAATTTTACACCTTAAGGAGCTAGAAAAAAAATAAACTAAACACAAAGTTAGCAGAAGGAAGGAAATATAGTGATTAGAGCAGACATAATCAAAATAGAGAATTTTTAAAAATAAAGAAAAATCAATAAAACAAGAGTTGGTTCTTTGAAAAGATCAACAAAATTGATAAAATTGTAGCTAGAATTTACTAAGGAAAAAAGAGAATAGACTTAAATAACTAAATTTAGAAATGAAAGAGGGGTGCATTACTACAGGTTTTGTAGAAATACAAAGGATTATAATAGAGTACAATGGACAAGCATTTGTCTCCAAATTGGGTAAGCAAGATAAATGGAAAAATTCATAGAAACACATAATCTACAAAGATAGTCTTATGAGGAAATAGAAAATCTGAGTACACCTATAACTAGTAGGGAAATTGAATCATAATTAAAAACCTCATCCTCATAATTTTCAACAGAGAAAATCCTCAAATCAAATAGGTTTATGTGTGAATTCTACCAAACATTTAAGAAAAATTAACATCAATCAATGCAATCCACTACATAAGCAGAATGAAGAAAAGAAAACCATACATTATCATCTAAATTGATGCAAACAAAAGCATTTAACAACATTTAGCACCCTTTTGAACCCAACTTTCACAACAAATGTTTCCTTCTATTTCCTTCTCTACTCAGTGGTGATAGCCCAAAGTTTTCCTCTAATATCAATAAAAGGATGCCAGCTTTTGTCATTCCTATTTGATATAGTACTGGATGTCCTACCTGGAGCAATTAGGTAAGAAAAAGAAATCAAATATAAATTTGAAAGGAAGAAGTAAAATTGCCTCTACTTACAGAAAACATAACCTTATATGTAAAAAAAAAAAAAGAAAAGCCCTACAGATTCCACAAAAAAAAAAAAAAAAAAAAAAAAAACTCTGAGAATTAGTAAACAAATTCAATAAAGTTACAGGATACAAAATCAATATGCAAAATTCAGTTGCACTTCTATCCACTAACAATAAACAATCTATAAAGGAAATTAAGAAAACAATTCCATTTACAATAGCATATGAAAGAATAAAATATTTATAAATAACATTAACCAAGGAGACAAAGACCTGTAGACTGAAAACTGTGAAACATTGTTCATAGAAATTAAAGAAGACACACAAATAAATGGAAAGACATCATAGTTCATGGATTGAAAGACCATATTGTTAAGATGTCAACACTACCAAAAGGAATCTACATATTCTATGTAATTCCTACCAAAATTACAACGTTTTTATAGAAATAGAAAAATCAATTCTAAAATTCAAATGGATCTCAAGGTACCCTGAATAGCCAAATCAATCTTGAAAAAGAACAAATCTGGAGGTCTCACACTTCTTAATTTCAAAACTTAGTACAAAGCTATGATAAACAAAACAGTGTGATACTGTCATAAATATAGACATAGAGAACAATGGAATAGAATAGAGAGCCCAAAATAAACCCTGGCATCTATGATCAAATGACATTAAACATGAACAACAAGACCACTTGATGAGTAAAGGCAGTCTTTTTAACAAATAGTGTTGGGAAAACTGTACATTCACATTGAAAATTGTGAAGTTTGACCCTTGCCTTAATACAAAAATTAACTCAAAATAGACATAAAATTTAAACATAAGAGCTAAAAAGTATAAAACTCTTAGAAGAAAACATAGGGGGAAAGTGTCATGACATTGGATTTGCCAATGACACCAATAGATACGACATTAAAAGCACAGGTAAAAAGAAAAAAAATAGATAAATTGATTACATAAGAATTAAAAACTTCTGTGCATGAAAGAATACAATCAACAGTGTGAAAAAACAACTCATGAAATGGGAGAAAATATTTGCAAATAATATATCTGATAAGGAGTTAATATCCAGAAACTTAAAAAATTCCTCCAACTCAACAATAACAAAAACAACCTAATTAAAAAATGGGCAAATAATTTGAATAACCATTTCTCCAAAGAAGATATGCAAATTGACAATATGCACATGAAAAAAATGTTCAACATCACTAACCATTCGTGAAATGCTAATCAAAACCACAATGAGATATCACCTTACACCCATTAAGATGGTTATTAACAGAAAATAAAAGTTTTGGGGAATATGTGGAGAACTGTTTGTGGGAATGTAAAACACATAGCAGCTACAAGGGGAAACTAATATGGAACCTTAAAATTTAAAAATAGAATTACTATATGATCCCATATTTCCACTTCTGGATAAATATCAAAAATATTTGAAAGGAGGGGCTCATACAAATATTTGTACATCAATGTTCACAGTAGCATTATTCACAATAGCCAAAGGAGGAAATAGCAAAATGTCAGTGATGAATGAATGGATAAACAAAATATGGTATACATATACAATGTAATATTACTCATTCTTAAAAATAAAATAAGTTCTGACACATGCTACAGCATGGGTGAATCTTGAGGACATTACATTAAGTGGAATAAGCCAGACACAAAAGTACAATTACATGAAGTGTCTGGGAATAGTCAAATTCATAGAAATGGGGAGTGATGCCATCAAAATGGTGTCATGGGACATTTCCAACTTCAATCCCCCTCACATGAAGATCAACTAACAGCTGCCTATAGATAGGAACCTACTGTGAAAATCCCAGAACTCAGGGGTGAGGCTGAAACACCCCTTAGAAAACAGAGGCCAAGAAAAACCACATTAGAAAAGTTAAGAGGAGTGTCTACACTCTGTCTGCATCACCTCTTCCCCAGGCTGGTACAGTGTTATGCTAAAAAATCTCCTCTGGGCCTACAGTTTCTCCAGTGGGAAAAAAGAGAACCCACTGTGGGCATCCAGCTTCCCTAGCATTGCAGGAAGCTTCCCAGGAAGCCCACATGGTTGTCACTTTATGAGAGTTACTGGGGAAATCTACTAAGCTTGACCACTGAATATCACATAGAAATGGAGGAAGGGGCAGTGCTTACAGCAATTTACACTAAGGTATTGGCTTCTGCTTTCAGTGCCCCCCAGTGAGAAATCTCATCCAGCAATTCTGTCCATCTACAGAGCCAAGCCAGTTGTCCTATCTTGCCAGGGAACTTAGTTGGTAGTTCTGCCTGATTTGGGTCCTCAGCCAATGGGATGTACTGGCATGGAGATAATTCTATGGTCTCACCTAGGTAGGGAGGCAAATTTTCACTCCCCCCAACTGTACAGCATAGCCTCCAGTTGCACCACACCATGAAGCATAGCCACAGATTCCCAGCAGCCATAGAACACATCCTAAGGCCTACCTAGGCAGGGGAGCATATTTGCACTCCCACCCAACTGCTGAGTTGAGCCTCCAATCCTGCCCCTCCAGGAAGTGTAATCACAGATGTCTGACAGTCACAGAGTTCATCCTATGATCTGCCTGTGTGGAGCAAAGTTAGCAGCCCCACCCAACTGCCCAACTGTTAAGCATACCCCCAGGCCCTACATAACCAGGAAGACTAAAAACTGACCCTGAGCAGCCTCAGATCCCAGTCTTTGGTACCATCAGGCATGGAACCCAGCATACAGCTCTGCTTGGTTGCTGAACACAGCCTGTGGCCTTGCCCACAGAATAGCTGGGGACTTTAATACCTCACTCTCAACAATGGAAGGACCACCCAGACAGAGAATCAATAAAGAAACTGTGGATTTGAACAACACTATAGATCACATGATCCTAAAAGACATATACTGAACATTACATCCACCAACAAAACTATACACATTTTCTTCAAGCAAACATTAAACATTTTCTAGGATTGATCATATATTTGGCCACAAAACAAATCTCAATAAATTCAAGAAGATATAAATTATATCAAGTATCTTTTTCTGAACACATTATTGTGAACTAGAAATCAATAAGAGGAGGAAAGCTGGAAAATTCACAAATATGTGTACATTAACACATTCCTGAACAACCACTGGATCAAAAACAAAAGAAAAAATATTTTAAAAATATCTTGAGACAAATGAAAATGAAATATAACATACCACAAGTTGTGGGGTAAGGCAAAACCAGTTATAAGAGGAAAGTTTAGAGTTTATAAATGTAAACACCAAGAAAAAAGAAAGATCTCAAGTAAACAAACTAACATTACACCTCAAAGAACAAGAAAAGGAACAAAGTAAGAGCAAAGTTAGCAGAAGGAAGGAAATATTTAAGATTAGAGTAGAAAGAAATAAAATAGAGGTTAGAAAAACAATAGAGAAGATTAACAAAACTAAGATTTGATTCTGTGAAATGATAAACAAAGATGACACACCTTAACTAGAATAACCAAGAAAAAAGAGAGAGGACCCAAATAAGTAAAATTATAAATGAAAGTACAGACATTACAACAGATAACACAGAAATACAAAAGATCATAAAAGACTACTATGAACAATTATACACAAATTGGACATGGAAAAAATGGATAAATTCCTAGAAACATATAACCTACCAAGGTTGAATCATGAAGAAACAGAAAATCTGAACAGACAAATAATGAGTTAAGGATATTGAATCAGTAATCAAAAACCTCCCAAAATCTCAGGACCAGATGGTTTCACTGGTGAATTCTACCAAAAATTTAAAGAAAAATCAACACCACTCCACAAACTCTTCCAAAAATTGGGGAGGAGGGAACACTCCTAAACTCATTTCACAAGGACATTACTCTAATCCCAAAGCTAGATAAAAACATTATGAGAAAATTACAGGTCAATATTTCTAACGAATACAGATGCAAAAATTCTCAACGAAATACTAGGAAACAAAGTTCAACACAGCATTAAAAGGACCATTGCCATGATCAACTGGGATTCATCATCACATTAATAGAATAAAAAATAAAAATTATATGATCATATCAATAGATATGTTAAAAACATTTGACAAAATTCGATATCCTTTCTTGATTAAAAAACTCAACAAAGTAGGTATAAAAGGAATGTACCTTGACATAATAAAGCCATATATGACAAGCCCACAGCTATCATACTCAACAGTGAATGGTTGAAAGGTTTCCCTCTAAGATCAGGAACAAGACAAGTGTGTTCACTCTCACCACTTCTATTCAGTATACTACTAGTATAGTATCTAGCCAGAGAAATTAGGCAAGAAAAATAATTTAAAGACATTCATATCAAAAAGGAAGAAGTAGAATTATCTGTTTGTAGATGACATGGCCTTATATATAATAAACCCTAAAAACTACCAAAAAACTTAAAACTAATAAACAAATTCAGTAAAGTTGCAAGAAAAAAAACCAACATACAGAAATCAGTTGCATTTCTATACATAACAGTAAACTAGCTGAAAAAGAAATAAAGAAAAACATCTCATTTACAATAGCATCACCAAAAATAAAATAGATATATTGTTATTAAGGAGGTGAAATTTTTGTATGCTGAAAAGTATAAGACTCTGATGAAAGAAACTGAAGAAGACACAAAGAAGTGGAAAGATATCTCCTGCTCATGGATCAGAAGAACTAATAATGTTATAATGTCTATGCTACCCCAAACTATCTATAGATTCAATGCAATCTCTGTCAAAACTCCAATACCATATTTTACGGAACTAGAAAAAAACCCCTAAAATTCATATAGAACCACAAAAGACCCCAAATAGCCAAAGCAATGTTGAAAAAGAAAAACTAGCTGAAGGTATCATACTTTCCGATTTCAAACTACATTACAAGGCCATAGTAATCAAAACAGTATGGTACTGGCATAAAAACAGATGCATAGACCAATGGAACGGAATCAGGAGCACAGAAATAAACTTATAAACCCATGCATATAAGTTCAACTAATATTTGACAAGGGAACCAAGATTACTCATTGGGGAATGGATAGTCTCTTTAATAAATGGTGTTGGGAAAACTGGATATCCACATGCAAAAGAATGAAGCTGGACCTCTATCTTACACCACTCACAAAAATTAACTTGAAGTGGATTAAGGACTTAAATGTAAGACTCAAAGCCATAAAACTCCTAGAAAAAAAATATGGGGAAAAATTTCCTTGACATTGATCTTGGTAATGAGATTTTGAATATGATAACAAAAACACAAGCAACAAAACCAAAAATAAATAAATGGAGTACATCAAGCTAAAAAGGTTCTCCACAGAAAAAGAAATAATCTGTTCAACAAAATGAAAAGGCAACCTACTGAATGGGAGCAGATATTTGCAAACCACATATCTGATAAGGGACAAATATTCAAAATACATAATGTACTCATATAGCTCAACAGCAAAACAAAAAAATATCTAATTAAAAATTGGCAAAGGGCATGAGTAGACATTTTTCCAAAGATATACAAATGACCAACAGGTACATGAAAAGGTGCTCAACATCACTAATCATCAAGGAAATTCAAATCAAGACACAATGAGAAATCACCTCACACATGTTAGAATGGCAATTATCAAAAATAGATAAGTCCTGGCAAGGATGAAACCTAGTGCAGTGTAGCAGTACAGGGAATGTAAATTTGTACAGCCACTGTGGAAAACAGTATGCAGGTTTCTCAAAAAATTAAGAATAAACTACCATATAATCCAACAATTCCACTTCTGGGTACATATCTGAAGGAAATTAAATCAGTGTCTTAAAGAGATATCTGCACCCCCTTGTCCATTGCAGTGTTATTTACAGTAGTCAAGACAATGGAAACAAGTATTCATCAATGGATAAATGATAAATCTTTAAAAGAAAAGCTACAGAGGCTAATTGACAAAGATAATGTTTTAAATTTTTATGAACTCCAATTTACCAAAGTTTTCTTTTATGATCAGGTTTTTGGTATCAAGTTTAGGAACTCTTTGCCTAGTAGTAGATCTTGAAGATTTTCTCCTATTTTCTTGAAAAGTTTTAATAGTTTTACATCTAAATACTTGTTACATTTTGAGTAAATTTTTGCATGATATGTGGGACATAGTTTATGGTTCTTTTGTGTGTGTGTGGGAGGAGGTCTACAGATGTTCAATTGTACAACATCATATTTTGAAAATGCTCTCTTTTTTCCTTTGAGTTGTTTTTGCACCATGTGTTAAAAAATCAGCTGGACATATTTGTGTGAGACTTTTTCTGGATTGTCTACTCTATTCCATTGATTGATGTGTGTATCCATCTGCTAAAACCACATAATGTGATTAATGTAACTATAAAGTGTCTTATATCTTCCCAATTTAGTCATTTTTTCACTCATTTTAGTTATTTTTGTAGTTTGTCTTTTTATATAAAATTTTAAATAATCTTGTCTATGTCATAATAAATGTAGCTAGGATTTTGATTGGAATTTTATTATATCTATAGATCATTTGGGGATTGACTTCTTTTCTATGTTGAGTCTTCATGGACAAAAGATGCTTCTCTATTTATTTGGGTTTTTTTTTTCTTTCAGTATGGTATAGTTTTCAGCATAAAAGTTCTGTACATGATTTGCTAGATTTACACCTTAGTATTTAAATTTTTAGTAATTATAAATATTATAATTGTGGTGATATTGTGATATTGTGGTGATATAATTGTGATATTTTAATTGTGGTGTCAATGTGTTCATTTTTAGTATAGAAATACAATTGATTGTTGTATGTTTATCTAATATCCTGTGACCTTGCTGAATTCAACTATTAGTTCTAGACATTTTTTTTCTGGTCAGTTCTTATGACATTATATATAGAAAACTATATCATCTACAAGTAAGTAAAGTTTATTTTTCCTTTCTGATCTGGATGGCTTTTATTTTCTTTGCTGGATTTATTGCATGAGCTAAAACTCCCAGTGCTGTGTTGAATAGCAGATGTGAGAGAGAACATACTTGCCTTGTTTCTAATCTTATGGAAACATTGTCTTTACCCATTAAATCTAATGTTAACTTTAGGTATTTTGTAGGTGCTCTTTATCAACTTGAAGAAGTTTTCCTCTATTCTTGTTTTTCTGAGAGTTTTTATCATGAATGAATGTTCAATTTTATCAAATACTTTTTCTTCATTGATTGACATGCTCATATGATTTTTCTTCTTTTTGGCCTTTAATTTAGTGGATTACATTGACCAATTTTTGAATATTGGACTAGTTTCCCATGTCTACGTCTTCCAAGGAGGCAGAATTTTGCAAAGTTTTTTGAGAGTAAATTTGAAAAACTTGTTTTCTGGTAAAATATTTTTGAATCAAAATTGACAACAGATGAAATATTAAAACTAAACTTATCAGTTACCAAGGGGAAAAAAAAGATGAAGCTCAAAATCTGCCCTGCTCTTTGTAAGGGAAAAACTTCACCCTTCTTGTATTTCTTCTTTACTCTCACACTACGACCACACTCAGAACACTTCTGACACCAGATGTGTGAATTTTACCCACACTAAGCAATTCTGCTACATCAGTTGGTTGTCTTACAATTTAACTCAGTTCTGAAACTATTTACCTGGAGATAGCATCAGATCCTGCAGTTAAAGACACAGACCCACAAGACTGTCCCCACCCCACTTCAGACACCAATTGCAAGTAGTAGGTCCCTGGGTTACCCGCAACCCCTGTCTAATATGGTTACAAATTGCAGGTTCCTGTGACCATCGCCCTCCTTGGATTTGATTACTTGGTAGAACAGCTCACAGAGCTCAGGAAAACACTTACTTACATTTACCAGTTTATCACATAGTAAAGGATATCATAAAGGATACAGATGAACAGCCAGATGAAGGTTACATGCAGTGAAGTCTGAAAGGGTCCTGGGCATGGGAGTTTCTGTCTCTGTGGAGTTAGGATGCACCTTCTTGGTACATGGATGTGTTCACCAATCTGGAAGCTCTCTCATCTCTTACTATTGGGATTTTTATGGAGGCTTCATTGGATAAGCATGATCAATCAACTTAATCTCCATCCTCCTTTTCCTGTCTTTGAGGATGGGGGTGGGGTTGCAAGTTCCAAGAGTCTAATGATGGTTTGATTTTTCTAGTGACCAGCTCCCAACCTGAAGTTATCCAGGAGCCCACCTAGAGTCACCTCCTTAGAACAAAAGACACCCAGGAAATTCCAAGGGGTTTAAGAACTCTGTCAGGAACTATGGTCAAAGGCCAAATATAAGAACAAAAGATGGTCCTAGTATTCTTATCACATAGGAAATTATAAGGGTTTTAGGAGCTCTGTGACAGGAATTGGGTACAGAGACCAGTATACATTTTTTTCTATTATTTCACACTTTTCAATCGTGAAAGGCTCAGATATCTTCACAGGTAAATTTTTTCAAACTTTTAAGAAACAGTTAATTCTAATATTTAAATTTTTATGCTTAAAAATAAAAGAGGTTACACAATTTTTACACAGCCAAAATATGACTCACCTTCTAATATGATGCAGATTGAATAAAAAGCAATGTGGGCAAATTATGGACCAATTTCACTTATGCATATCTATGTAAAAATATCAAACAGAATATTTAAAACTGAAGATAGTTTAATGAATACAATCACATTAACAGATCAAAGGAGTAAAATAATATGATGATTTTATCAGATGCTTAAAAGGCACTGAACAAAAGCCCACAGAATTTTGGGATAACAAACACAAAAGCAAACACTACTAGAAGAGTTTCCATAAGATAAGGATACCCAAATCCTTAGCATTGTTTTACATTTTTCTGGACTAGTTTATTCTGGTAGATGAGAAATAGATGTAAGGGGTAAAACTATTAAAAATGGGAAGCAAAATAATCATTAATGATTAATTATATGATTGTTTATCCAGAAACTCATGGGAGTCAACTAAATAATAGAATGCAGTAAATTGGCTGCATACCTTTTAATACCATTTACAAAAAGAATGTAGATCTTTTAAATCTCTCATAACTGAATTAACAGGCATTTGCCAGAAACTCTTGGCTCAAACCTTACTTCTTTATGGAGAGAGAGAGAGAAAAAAGAAGGAAGGAAGAGAAGGAGGGAGGAAGGGAGAGAGAGAGGGAGGGAGGGAAGAAGGAAGGAAGGAAGGAAGGAAGGTAGGTAGGAAGGAGGAAAGGAAGAAATGGAAAGAAAGAAAAGAAAGGGAGGGAGGGAAGGAGGGAGGGAGGGAGGAAGGAAGGAGCTTCTTGCGTGAAAAGACACATTAAAAAAAAACTATTGACCTAACATAAAAACATTTATTTTTTCTAAGATAATCTTAAATTTGACAATTCCAACTATAATATAATTTTTAACTTAATAAAATTATAAAAAATTCTCATGAGAAACTGCTCTTTCTCAGATTCATAAACCATTTTATTATAGAATATGCCAGCTCTCTACCCCACTATGTAGTATTCCCTCTTTCCATAGTAATATAACCTTCTATTTTATTCTGGGCAACAATGTACAGTGATAAAATAGGACATTTGCCAGCATCTCTTGCAGCTTGGAATCAACAAGCAGCAAGTTCTGGCGAATGGCATCTCTAAAGTATTTTGTATGACTTTCCACCTTAGAAAACAGCATCCCCATGTACTGTTCCTTCTTTGTCCTGCATCTTGCTGACCCAAACATGTACATATTGTTGGGAACTCTATAGACCATGAAGATCTGAACAATACCCTGTGGATGTCAGAATGCGTAAGAGGAGTCTTGGGACCCCTATCATCAAAGAAATTGCACTCTGCTCAGGATTGTCTAAGAGTTGAGGTTAATTTTTTTCTGTATGTGCTTGAAAGAAACAAATTACTCTCTCTTTTAAATTACTGTATTTTGATGTTTCTGTCATATTCAGCCAAACTTAATAATACTGATACAGCACTCATAGAAATCAACAAGAAATAGACAAGCAAAATAAAATAACTCAAATAACAACACAGATATTTTATTCAGTTGTGTCCTGGAAAAAGTGCACCAAGACACATACAAAAAAGGTGTTCTTTGCAGTATTGTTTGTAAAATCGAACTACAACCACAACATCTGGAAAGAGTCAAAATATCCATCAACAGGAAACTGGATACACTATTGATACTTCTATATGATACACTA
This sequence comes from Balaenoptera physalus, assembly GCF_965194825.1. Lineage (NCBI taxonomy): Eukaryota > Metazoa > Chordata > Mammalia > Artiodactyla > Balaenopteridae > Balaenoptera > Balaenoptera physalus. Next base: position 102,944,121 of record NC_138886.1, on the reverse strand, counting down.
TTTCATAGAAGAGGAAAAAATAGATTACAACTATAATGCTTATATGGAGAGTTCCCTAGGATAATTTGTTCCATAAAAAAACAAGATATAGAAGTTTTTGTTACTTTGGAGACAGGTAGTCACAGAAATCCTTCCAGTGAGTAAGTACTAGATGGTGCTAGATGAAATATTTTGAGCTATCATTTTTAAAAATGATGAGGTAGAAGAAAAATAAAGGAGCTCTTTGGAGTTGAGGAGCAAGAAGAAAGTGAAAATCTGCCAGGTCGATTTTCACTAGTGCCAGAACCAATGAGGGCATGCTAATTCCTGCAGACCCTGAGCCTAGGTTTCATTGGGCTGCATTTAGGGGATGGCGAGCTCTCACAAAGTGGAAGGTCACGTTAGAAATGCCCACCAACCAAAGACTCCTCCTGAGGACCATTCCTGGACCAACATGAGATAAAAAATGTCTTAAATAGGGAAATAGTGTGGATATATACTAGTCTCAGAGTGAGGGATAAAAGAATTAAACAATAAAAGCATCTTATCTGAGAATTCCTAATGCAGTTGTACTATGTAGGTTTGGGGCTTGTCTGCACACTATAGGTTTGCCTGAAAAACCTCAAGCAAAAAAATGAGTTTACAGTGGTCCCAGGTTATCGGTGCTCTAAGTGACTAGCAATAAATTAAAATAAATTAACCCCCTCCAGCAGAAGGCAATTTGAACCCAAACTCCAACGAATTTCTACAGATGGAGCTCCACATAACATAGAATGAAATTAGAAGGCATTAGAAACACATGGATATGGGGCTTCAAGAAGACAAGTCAGCAGCAGCAACACACTGCAGAACTGGGCCAGCAAAGATGGCAGCTACTGGAATAATTAGACGTGGAATTTGACATTCTATATTTAATGAATTAAAAGAGCACATTGAAATCTTATTTTAAAAAAGACACCATTGGCACACAAAAAGGAGTCCAGGCAGCCTGTAGGAATAGAGAGCAGCTCTCAGCTCCCAGCCAGCCGGGAAAAAGGACCTCAGAGCCGCAACCACAAGAAACTGGCTTCTGCCAACAACCTGAGTGAGTTTAGAAGCAGGTTCTTCACAAGAGCCTCCCGTTCCCCGATGAGGGATCAAACCTGCACCCTCAGGACTGAAAGCACAGAGTCTTAACCACTGGACCATCAGGGAAATCCCCAGAGTCACCCACTTCTTGCCACCTCTGCAACCCTCGTCCAAGCCATCATCATCTCAGGATTATCCACTGAGAGGGACTGAGGGTGGCAACATCCCAAAGCAAGGAGCTTACTTAGCAACTGGATCTTAGATTCTGAATGCTAAGAAATCTGGCAGAGACCATCTTCATCAAATGAATCAAGTAAACAAAGTTAACATCACAAGGAATGCAACACATTGAAATTGTACACCCCCCGAGAGGATGCAGTAGGAAGAACACAGCACCACTTGCATGATATTCCTGCCAAAGTGCATCACTTGAGAACTGTGACTTGCACAAGAGGCACCTCCAGTGGAATCCTGTGGGACATAATTCAGTTTCCATGTGGATAGGAATTATCAAAGCAAAAACTGCACTGGACAGAGTTATAGAGCCATGTGGCTGACAGGGTCTTGGTGCTCTGGCCAGGTGTCAGGCCTCAGCCTCTGAGGTGAAAGAGCTGAATTCAGGATATTGGTCCAACAGAGACCTCCTGGCCGTATGTAATATCAATGGTGAGAGCTCTCCCAGAGATCTCCATCTCAATGCTAAGACCCAGCTCCACTTAACGACCAGCAAGCACCAGCGCTGGACACCCTATACCAAACAATTAACAAGACAGGAACACAACCCCACCCATTAGCAGAGAGGCTGCCTAAAATCATAATATATTCACAGACACGCCAAAAGACACCACTGGATGTGGTCCTGCCCACCAGAAAGACAAGATCCAGCCTCATTCACCAGAACACAGACACCAGTCCCCTCCACCACCAGGAAGCCTACACAAACCACTTAACCAACCTTACCCACTGCGGGCACACACAAAAAACAACAGGAACTCTGAACCTGCAGCCTGTGAAAAGGAGACCCCAAAATACAGTAAGTTAAGCAAAATGAGAAGACAGAGAAATACACAGCAGACGAAGTAGCAAGGTAAAAACCCACCTGACCAAACAAATGAAGAGGAAATAAGTAGTCTACCTGAAAAAGAATTCAGAGAAATGAGAGTAAAGATGATCCAATATCTTGGAAATAGAATGGAGAAAATACAAGAAACATTTAACAAGGGCCTAGAAGAACTAAAGAGCAAACAAACAATGATGAACAACACAATAAATGAAATTAAAAATCTCTAGAAGGAATCAATAGCAGGATAACTGAGGAAGAAACATGGATAAGTGACCTGGAAGATAAAATAGTGGAAATAACTACAGCAGAGCAGAATAAAGAAAAAAGAATGAAAAGAATTGAGGACAGTCTCAGAGACCTCTGGGACAACATTAAAGGCACCAACATTCGAATTATAGGGGTCCCAGAAGAAGAAGAGAAAAAGAAAGGGACTGAGAAAATATTTGAAGACATTATAGTTGAAAACTTCCCTAATATGGGAATGGAAATAGTCAATCAAGTCCAGGAAGTACAGAGAACTCCCATGCAGGATAAATCCAAGGAGAAACACTCCAAGACAGATATTAATCAAACTATCAAAAATTAAATACAAAGAAAAAATATTAAAAGCAGAAAGGGAAAAGCACCAAATACCATACAAGGGAATCCCCATAAGGTTAAAAGCTGACCTTTCAACAGAAACTCTGCAAGCCAGAAGGGAGTGGCAGGACATATTTAAAGTGATGAAAGGGAAAATCCTACACCCAAGAATACTCTACCTAGCAAGGATCTCATTCCGATTCAATGGAGAAATTAAAACCTTTACAGACAATCAAAAGCTAAGAGAAATCAGCACCACCAAACCAGCTTTACAACAAATGCTAAAGGAACTTCTCTAGGCAGGAAACATGAGAGAAGGAAAACACCTACAATAACAAACCAAAGACAATTAAGAAAATGGTAATAGGAACATACATATCGATAATTACCTTAAGTGTCAGTGGAATAAAACCTCGAACCAAAAGACATAGACTGGCTGAATGGACACAAAAATCAAGACCTGTATATATGCTGTCTACAAGAGACCCACATCAGGCCTATGGACACATACAGACTGAAAGTGAGAGGATGGAAAAAGATATTCCATGCAAACGGAATTCAAAAGAAAGCTGGAGTAGCAATTCTCATATCAGACAAAATAGACTTTAAATTAAAGACCATTACAAGAGACAAAGAAGGACACTACATAATGATCAAGGGATCAATCCAAGAAGATATAACAGTTGTAAATATTTATGCACCCAACATAGGAGAACCTCAATATATAAAGCAAATGCTAACAGCCATAAAAGGGGAAATTGACAGTAACACAATAATAGTAGGGGACTTTAATATCCCACTTTCACCAATGGACATATCGACCAAAATGAAAATAAATAAGAAAACACAAGATTTAAAGACACATTAAACAAGATGGACTTAATTGATATTTATAGGACATTCCATCCAAAAACAATAGAATACACTTTCTTCCCAAGTGCTCATGGAAGAATAGAATCATGGATCTATTCTCCAGAATAGATCATATCTTGATCACAAATCAAGCCTTGGTAAATTTAAGAAAATTTAAATCGTATTAAGTATCTTTTCTGACCACAGTACTATAGGACTGGATATCAATTACAGGAAAAAAGTGTAAAAAATACAAACACATGGAGGGTAAACAATATGTTACTAAACAACCAAGAGATAACTGAAGAAATCAAAGAGGAAATCAAAAAATACCTAGAAAAAATGACAGTGACTTCATGACGACACAAAACCTATGGGATGCAGCAAAAGCAGTTCTAAGAGGGAACTTTATAGCAATACAATCCTACTTCAGGAAACAAGAAAAATCTCAAATAAACAACCTAACCTTACACATAAAGCAATTAGAGAAAGAAGAACAAAAAAAACCAAAGTTAGCAGAAGGAAAGAAATAAAAAGATCACATCAGAAATAAATGAAAAAGAAATGAAGGAATCAATAGCAAAGATCAATAAAACTGAAATCTGGTTCTTTGAGAAGACATACAAAATTGATAAACCATTATCCAGACTCATACAGAAAAAAAGGGAGAAGACTCAAATCAATAGAATTAGAAATGAAAAGGGAGAAGTAACAACTGATACTGCAGAAATACAAAGGATCATGAAAGATTACTACAAGCAACCATATGCCAATAAAATGGACAACCTGGAAGAAATGGACAAATCTTAGAAATGCACAACCTTCCAAGACTGAACCAGGAAGAAATAGAAAATATAAACAGACCAATCACAAGCACAGAAATTGAAACTGTAATTAAAAATCTTCCAACAAACAAAAGCCCAGGTCCAGATGTCTTCACAGGCGAATTCTATCAAACATTTAGAGAAGAGCTAACATCTATCCTTCTCAAACTCTTCCAAAATATAGCAGAGGGAGGACCACTCCCAAACTCATTCTACGAGGCCACCATCAGCCTGATACCAAAAGCAGACAAAGATGTTACAAAAAAAGAAAACTACAGGCCAGTATCACTGATGAACATAGATGCAAAAATCCTCAACAAAATACTAGCAAACAGAATCCAACAGCACATAAAAAGGATCATACACCATGATCAAGTGGGGTTTATCCCAGGATGCAAGGATTCTTCAATATACGCAAATCAATCAATGTGATATAAACCATATTAACAAACTGAAGGATAAAAACCATATGATCATCTCAATAGATGCAGAAAAAGCTTTCAACAAAATTCAACACCCATTTATGATAAAAACCCTCCAGAAAGTAGGCATAGAGGGAACTTACCTCAACATAATAAAGGCCATATATGACAAACCCACAGCCAACATTGTTCTCAATGGTGAAAAAGTGAAACCATTTCCACTAAGATCAGGAACAAGACAAGGTTGCCCACTCTCACCACTGTTACTCAACATAGTTTTGGAAGTTTTAGCAACAGCAATCAGAGAAGAAAAAGAAATGAAAGAAAGCCAAATCTGAAAAGAATATGTAAAATTGTCCCTGTTTGCAGATGACATGATACTATACATAAAGAATCCAAAAGATGCTACCAGAAAACTACTAGAGCTAATCAATGAATTTGGTAAAGTAGCAGGATATCAAATTAATGCACAGAAAACTCTTGCATTCCTATAAGCTAATGATGAAAAATCTGAAAGAGAAATTAAGGAAACACTCCCATTTACCACTGCAGAAAAAGAATAAAATACCTAGGAATAAACCTACCTAAGGAGACAAAAGACCTGTATGCAGAAAACTATAAGACACTGATGAAAGAAATTAAAGATGATACAAACACATGGAGAAATATACCATGTTCTTGGATTGGAAGAATCAATTTTGTGAAAATGACTATACTACCCAAAGTAATCTACAGATTCAATGCAATCCCTATCAAACTACCAATGGCATTTTTCACAGAACTAGAACAAAAAATTTCACAATTTGTATGGAAACACAAAAGACCCCAAATAGCCAGAGCAATCTTGAGAAAGAAAAACGAAACTGGAGGAATCAGGCTCCCTGACTTCAGACTATACTACAAAGCTACAGTAATCAAGACAGTATGGTACTGGCACAAAAACAGAAATATAGATCAGTGTAATAGAATAGAAAGCCCAGAGATAAACCAAGCACATATTGTCACCTTATCTTTGATAATGGAGACAAGAATATACAATGGAGAAGAAAAGATATCCTCTTCAGTAAGTGGTGCTGGGAAAACTGGACAGTTACATGTTAAAAAATGAAATTAGAACACTCCCTAACACCATACACAAAAATAAACTCAAAATGGATTAAAGTCCTAAACGTAAGGCCAGACACTATAAAACTCTTAGAGGAAAACATAGGCAGGCCACTCTATGACATAAATCACAGCAAGATCTTTTTTGACCCACCTCCTAGGGAAAGGGAAATAAAAACAAAAATAAACAAATAGGACCTAATGAAACTTAAAAGCTTTTGCACAGCAAAGAAACCATAAAGAAGATGAAAAGACAACCCTCAGAATGGGAGAAAATATTTGGAAATGAAGCAACTGACAAAGGATTAATCTCAAAAATATACAAGCAGCTCATGCAGCTCAATATCAAAAAACCAAACAACCCCATCCAAAAATGGGCAGAAGTCCTAAACAGACATTTCTCCAAAGAAGATATACAGATTGCCAACAAACACATGAAAGGATGCTCAACATCACTAATCATTAGAGAAATGCGAATCAAAACTACAATGAGGTATCATCTCACACCAGTCAGAATGGCCATCATCAAAAAGTCTACAAACAATAAATTCTGGAGAGGGTGTGGAGAAAAGGAAACCCTCTTACACTGTTGGATGGGAATGTAAGTTGATAGAGCCAGTATGGAGAACAGTACGGAGGTTCCTTAAAAAACTAAAAATAGAACTACCATATGACCCAGCAATCCCACTACTGGACATATACCCTGAGAAAACCATAATTCAAAAAGAGTCATGTACCACAATGTTCATTGCAGCACTATTTACAATAGCCAGGACATGGAAGCAACCTAAGTGTCCACTGACAGATGAATGGATAAAGAAGATGTAGTACATATATACCATGGAATATTACTCCGCCATAAAAAGAAACAAAATTGAGTTGTTTGTAATGAGGTGGATGGTCTTAGAGTCTGTCATACAGAGTGAAGTAAGTCAGAAAGAGAAAAACAAATACAGTATGCTAACACATATATATGGAATCTAAAAAAAAAAAAAAAGGTTCTGAAGAACCTAGTGGCAGGACAGGAATAAAGACACAGACGTAGAAAATGGGCTTGAGGACACAGGGAGGGAGAAGAGTAAGCTGGGACGAAGTGAGAGAGTGGCATTGACATATATACACTACCAAATGTAAAACAGATAGCTAGTGGGAAGCAGCCACATACAACAGGGAGATCAGCTCGGTGTTTTGTGACTACCTGGAGGGGTGGGATAGGGAGGGTGGGAGGGAGACGCAAGAGGGAGGAGATATGGGGATATATGTATGTGTATAGCTGATTCAATTTGTTATATAGCAGAGACTTACACACCATTGTAAAGCAATTATACTCCAATAAAGATGTTTAAAAAAATTAAAAAACAAACAAACAAAAAACGCCACCACCAAAATCAACCAAGGGACCAAACAGCAGCTTAGATGAAGCCGGAAAATGACCAAGTGAACTGAAAAAACCAATGGTTTCAGGAAGATTTGGAATGCAGAAAGGAATGGGGAACAAAGAATATAGTAAACACGTGAGTAACTCTAAACAAACATTGACTCTCTTTAACAACTTCTAAGTTATGTGGATTAAAAAAATTAAGATAGAAGATCAATAAATAACAGTAGCTTATAAGTCAAGAGAACAGAAAATAGGAGATAAAGTTTCCAAGATCCTTATGTTGTTTGGGAGGATGGTCAATATAATTATTAATTTTAGAATTTAAGTGAAAATTTCTAGGTTAACCACTGAAAAAAATAGAAACGCTATTTATAAATTCCAAACCAGAAGAGGGAGAAAAAATGGAAAGAGAGGAGGAAAATGAAATCAATCTGAAAGAAAAAAAAAAAAAAGACTAGAAAATAATGAGATAAATAGAAGGCATAATGTAAGAGTATATAAATGAGTCTAAACATATAATAAAAATAAATAAAAATAGAATAGACTTCTGAAAGCAAATGGGAAAAGCACAGTATGACAATAGAGATCACATTGTGAAGGATACGGTAAAAAAAAAATCAGAAGTAGATGAGTAAGTGTTGGAAAGGAGGAAATGTCTTTCATTATGTGTGTATAATATGAATATTTAAATAGAAAATCTAAAAGATTCTATAGATAAATGATTCAAACTGATATGAGAGTATCGAATGATTATAAAGTATAAAGTTAATTTGCAGAAATAAGTTGAATGTCTATATTTTAGCACAAGCAGTTGGAGATACAATGTTTGCAAAAGATATCATTAACAATATAAAATCAATAAGTAGGAATAAATCTAACAGAATATGTGGAAGACATTTATAGAGAAAAGAGAATTTTTTGAAAGCCATTGTACCTCCTCATTAAAGTATAATAATAATTCAGCATATCAAAGGTATAACATTTGTTTTTAATATATGTTATAGTTTATAGTAAATTATTATTTATACCACTAAATTATTATTATATCATGAAATATTTATATTATTAAATTATATAAACTATAATACAGTGTATTTTATTATTCTATAGAATAAAAATTAAATTATAAAGCTTTACTGAAAGATGTAAAGAAAAGCTATATAATTATCATTGTTGTTGGAAAGAATACTTTGTATGGTAGAGATATTATTTCTCTCTCAATTGGTCTATGGATTTCTGGGGGGATTTCCATTAAAATTTCAACAGGGTTCTCTGAGAGACTTGACAAACAAATTCTAAAACATATATGCAACCATAAATGTTCAGAATAGATGAGACTCTTTTTTTTATTGAAGTATAGTCGATTTACAATGTTGTGTCAATTTCAGGTGTACAGCAAAGTGATTCAGTTATATATATATATTTTTTTTTTCAGATTCTTTTCCAGATTCTTTTCCATTATGGGTTATTACAAGATATAGAATATAGTTCCCTGTGCTATGAAGCAGGTCTTTGTTATTTATCTATTTTGTATATGTTTTTATGTACCCGTTTTTACTTTAGCTCTCATTTTTGTACAGTGTTTGAAAATAATGGAATTCTAAAATGTCAAATGTAGAAGAGGCCTCCGGGGGTCAATTAGTCCAGTCATTTATTTTGAGCATGAGTCTTGTCTGTAAGACATTTCCTAAGCAGCTGTTTAACCTCTGATCCTTCAGTGGACAAAGGGCAGCTATCTGAGAACATTGGGTGGAGTTTGGATGAGTAGGCTGGAATGTCCATGTGACCCAACCCCTCACTACCTGGGCAGCACTCAGGTGGGGCAAGTGAGAGAAGTTACATGGGTGGGGCAGGTTGGGGTGAGCCTCTCTGAACCACCAAATTACAGAGTGGAACACAAAAGAGTTAACGACCTAAATGTGAATCTGGAAATTTAATACGAAGTCTTCCCTTTCAAGGTAGGAGAACAGAACATGTTTTATTTCATAATTTATAACGATATATATCTTTTAAATATTTAAACACAAAAATATGTCACATGCACCTCCATTTGTACTCTTGTCTAATGTGTGCAAATGTGAGTTCAGTGATGGGGAACTCGAACGAACACAAGGGCATTTTATTCCTCTTTTGGACACAACTAAGTGCTAAAAAGATTTTTTTTTTTTTAACTAAAGCCAAAACTCATCTCCTTCTTACATCCATTCTTTGTATCCCACACTATATTTATATACAATTCTTCAATAATTCAAATTTCCCCTAACGTAGAACATCTTCCCTAGATTTTCTCAAATTAACATTGATTTACTGTCAAAAGTATTTCTCTGATACTCGTACAAAAATGGAAGCAAAAAAATACAAGGCTTATGGGTTGTTATATAAAAATAAAATCATACCGAGTTACAGTATATTATAATCACAAAGCAAATTCCATTTTGAAATTTCACTTGATCATTTTATTAGATATAAATGGCAAGTGTATTATTATTATTCCTATTTTATAGATAAGGGAGGAGAAGCTCAGAGAAATTAGGTGATTTTCTCAGAAACCTACGTCCCAAAACTGGCGGTGGGAGAAGCAGGTCTTCAGACTGGCTGTAATTAATAACTAGCTGTTTGACCCCAGGAAAGTCACCATTTCTTAGATCTCAGTTTCCTAACTAGTAGAAATCTATGACCTTTTTTCAAAACTACTTCTATGATTCAACTGGCCTGTGTAGATGAAATGGGGTCTATTTCTGTGTCTGTTATCAATTGGGGCATAACAAAACACCCGAAGTTTCTTGGCTTAAGACGATGGCACATGATTTCTCATGAGTCTGTGGGTTTGCTGGCCTTTCTTCTAGTGGTCCTGACTTGTCACTCGTGTGGCTGCAGGTGACTGGAGCTCAGCTGGGATGCATGGGCTCAGATGAGCCAGTGGGGACCTGGTTGGATGGCTAGGCCACTCTTCCACGTGCCCTTCATCCTTGGCTTTCTCACATGCTGCTGGAAGTATTCTACGTTGTCTGAAGGACTGTGTAAGCCACTTAAGTCCTACCTCGGGAGCTGCTTGTCGTCACTCCTATCAGATGTGCTGGTTAAGCCAAGAAGTAAGGCTAGCCTGGATTAGAAGGTGGGAAATTGACCCCAGCTCTCAAAGAAGCAATGGCAAAGTCACCTAGTAAAGACACGTGAATGCAGGGAGGCATGATTCCCCCAGCACCATCAGGCAATGACCTTCAGCAGTTCCCTTCTGGACTCAATAATTCACAGCCCACTGAGATTCCCTAAGTCTCTTCTCATCCCAGCATCTGGGGTCAAGTCCATGATCTGTTATCTGTGTCAGGTCTGGGTGCAGATGAAGCCATGCAAGTACGGTTCCCCGAGCACTACTTCCCTTGGCTGGAAAGCTGAGAAGTGCGGCTCAGCCTGGGGCAGCCTGCTCAGACACTCTGCAGCCGAGTGCGCCCCTTCTCCGCAACCCCAGTACCTACAGCCTTCCCCAACTTCTACTGGCAACATCAAAGAAGAGGGCAAATGATGAGGACCTCCGTCTGGACCACCCTTTCTGTCTTGGAGGGCTGGTGCAGCTGCAGCATAGGCAGTGAACTGGAAAGCTTAGGCAAAATAACCTGGTTCAGATCAAGAGCAGCTGTGCCATGTACATGTTGCTCTGAGTATCCCAAGTCACAGGGCCTGTGCCACATTTCAATACACCTTAGATTTAATTGGCTATTCCTCTACTGTGTTGTCTGGGTGCAGCAATAAAGCCCAGGCTCCTCGAATCTACTTAGGAAGGTGACTGCTGTCTAATTTCGGGGGGAGGGGGGAGGGATCCTAAAATAATTTTACAGTCACACTCAGTGTCTCAATGAGTGTCTTTAGCTCCTGACCCTGAAAGCAGCGCAGTGCCTCACCTTCTGCCAGAGTAGCAGGGATTTCCCTGATTGATGGTCAACGGTCACCATTAAAGTTTTTTTGTTTCCTTCTGATCTCAAAAGCTTAGTGTGTGAGCGCCATCCATACTGTGCACAGACTAAGAACGATGCTCCACCCAGAATGCTTTTACAGTCACTGGCATCATTTTCAAAGGGAATTTTATCTGGTAAACAAGAACCTCATGAGGAAATATGGATGAGCAAGAGTAGTTTCCTATATCGGTGGCGAGATAAAAGCCCTTGTTCAGGTTCCAATCACTTTACCATGTATAAAGCTCTCAGTGCATCTGTAACAGAAGGGCAATTTCTGGATTCATTCTACATGTGTACACACACACACATACACACACTTACATTCCTAATGATAAACACACACATATGCATAATGATACACACACATAATGATATACACACATACACATACATAATGACACACATATATACATACATAATGATACACAAATATACATAATGATACACACATATACATAATTATACACACATATGCATGCATAATGATACACATACATAATGATATACACACGTACATAATGGTATAAAAACATACATACACATAATGATACACACACAGATATACATACTTAGTGATATACACACACACACACACATTTATTCACACTCATTTTTGGTCTCCAGTACCTTTCAATCTTAGATAGCCACCATTTCTAGAGAAACCTACACAGAAATATGAACATATCCTGATGACTGTACTAATTTTATTTTCAGGATCTAAGACAAACCACATTTCAGCTCGCCAGCTACACTGTCTTTCCAAGAGGCCAATATTTCCTAAGCGAACACTTGAAAAGATTGCAAGCATTTAAAAAATTACACTAGAAATAGAAACAGAGTCATCTTTGAGGTGAAACAAGTTTAGAGATGAATTCCATAGGCACTGTGCAGACAGCAGGAAAATGTTGTTTCCAGGACAATAATCAGCCTCCCTGAAGTTAGTTGTTACTCACCAGGCCAGGGTTATCTGATTACTCTATCACGACACAAAATCCTTGGCAGACCAGATAGACCATGCTAGCGGCTCTCACCTGGTGGGTCAAGGTGGCTACATCTACCTGTGGTATTTGGCTCTTATCTGGTGTGACAGGGTTCTCACCTGGTGGGTCAGGGCTCATGGGAATACCGCACCCTTCCCACTGTGCAACTTAATATCCATCAACAGGAAAGATTTATTTTTACTAAAACTAAAGGTACACATTTCTTGACAGACTGGTAAACTGTAGATTTTGTGATGTGTAGTGTATGGTAAAACTTGTTGTTGGTGTAAAGGAGAAAGCATCTTTGAGGTATTTTTCAAATAAAATACAATCTGAAAAAAAATCTGTAGCCTATTGGTCCTAATCCATTGAATCGAAGGATATAGCTGCCTTCAAGAAATGGGTGGTAACCACCTGGAAAAAAGAAGTTTTTGATTTACTTCAAGTCTTGAAGCTGATTTTCTTGAATTCCTAGGCAGATGATGGTCTCAAAATACAAGAATTGAGACAAAAAAAGAGATTTTTAACTGTAAAATCTATCTTTCATCTTGAAAGCCAAGTTAGTAGGTCTGAGTTTAAGAGTTTCTTATACAGCTAAGGAAGAAAGAACTCAGGATATGATGTAAGGGAGCCTTCATGCTTCAAGAAGTAAAATGGAAAAGCTCTGATTCTGAGAGATAAAGGAAGGTGTGTAGAGAGAGAGAAATACCAGATGGCTTTACGGCTTTGTGCAGGACCTTCACGTAGGGTGTGAAATATAGAAAACATCCAGTGTTGATGGGTTTGGGTCGTCTGGCTCCTCTGGGAATGTCCCCAAGCCCCTTGGCTGTGTAAGGTTGTGCTGAGAGTGGTGTAGCAATGGAGAGGGGGTGTATGGTATGAAGCAGGCAGCCGAGGAATTCTGGATGGTGGCCAAGAGTAGGGAGGAAACGAGTGCTTGGAGAAGTTGCTTCCTAGGTAACTTTTGCAGACTCTGTTCTTCAGCAAATATGAATGCAAATTTAAAAGATGAATGAGTTGTGGGAAGACTACTCTGGGGAATTCTGGACAATATGGCAATCTGAGCAAGCCTCCATTCTCCCCACCCCCAAGTTTTTAGGAAGTAACTCAACACCAAGGCAGGAGGGCTGGCAGAGACTGAAGGGAGCCCAGGAGCCCTGAGCTCTCTCCTGTCTAAGGGGGACAGAGCTGGGGAGGGCTTTATTCATTACTCTGTCAGGGGAGAGCTGGTGGGGCGGGCAGAATCACGTTCTCTCCTCACCTGAGAAGGCCCCGGACAGCGGGTAAGTGTGCCCCACCTGGAGTGTGTCTCTGGAGGAGCCTGCCTGTCTAGCAGTGCCCCGTGGTCCTTCCTCCATCCCTGCAGCCCCTTCCACAGCGCTGGCGGAAGGAGCCAGGCCCCCTCCTCAGCAGAGGGAGACTGCATGCTTATCCTCACCAGTTCTGCTCAGCAGAATCTTCTGGTCTGTCCACTACTTCCCAATGTCACCACTTGAGAAAACCTAACTGTCCTAAAGGCCACAAACAGGCAAAGAAAAGTAAGAAATTAAAAAAAAAAAAAAAATGAAGGGAAACTCTGGGAGAGTTGGATGAGAACATTTGTATTCACCCCAGTCCTTCCCCGGACCTATTCCTCTCTTTCTTCCTCTTCCTCCCTTCCCTGAACCAATACTAAACTAACAGCCTGGTAAGTATCATTTCACAATTCTCTTTATTCACATAATTACATGCAAACAAGTATATATAGATAAAGACATATATAAATTTTAAATGCTTTTTTAAAAATTGAAATCGTGTAAAAATGAAAGAAATACAAACCTCTGCGATTGTCTCTTTAGTTTAACAATACATGGTGGAAATTTTCAGCTATTTACTGATTGTCTCCCCCAAATGCTACAACTCTTCATACTTCGACTAGGAATGGAGGAGAGCATTACTTCTGCTATCCACCAAGAGCCATGCTAATCACTGATTTAGGTGATGTGCTGCCAGTCTGAGTGGCAGTGACCCGTCATTAGTACTTGAATTTTACCTGCTGACTGCTGGTGAAGCTAAGCACCCTTCCAAGGTTAGCAGGTCACCCAGGTTTGTTCTTCTGTGTCCACGGGCCCCACTGGCCTGTCTCTCCAACCCCCCATCTCTGAGCTTCAGCCCCAGGGATCATTGTTTGGAAGGTTTTAAACAGAGGAGGTGTGTGATCTGATCTACAGCTTTAAAAGATCACCCTGGCTGATGTGAAAAGAAAGAACTATAAGGGCAAAAGTAGAAACAAGTGCATTCATTCTGTAGGTGTGGTAGCTACAGTTGCAAAAGTAAAGGCTTGGACTAGTGCAGTAATTTTAACAGAAACGCTGATCATTTCATCAAATCTAGCATTTGCCACTGGATTGTTATTCCTGTCTTTCCTATAACTTTTATTAAGAATGATTGCTAAATTTTACCTTTTAGTGTCAACGTGATCACATGACTTTTCTTTTTTTAATTGGATGTCAAAAATTGACTGTTATTGAACCATCCTTGTATAATTGATTATCCTTGAAGTTATTTTCAGTTGCTTTTAAAAACACTGCTAGATTCTATTTTTGAACATTTTGTTCATGGAACTGACATATTTCTTTTTAAAATTACATTACTGTAAAATAACATAACAATAGCTTCTCAGGTAAACTGAGTGACTTTACAGATTCTTTTTTCTTCTGCGGTCTGTAATACTTTAAATATCACTGGAATAGTCAATTATTTAAAGGTTAGGCAGAATTTAGTTGTGAATTCATATGTCCATAGTGTCTTTTTAAAAAAGCAGTGTGCTTCAATCATATTTTCAATCTTTATATGAAAATTATTATATCTTCTTCTCCGAATTTATATTTTGATAGAAAATTATAAGTTGTATTGCCATGGAGTTGTATGTAGCAATCTCTTACAGTTGGTTTGATCATCTGTATCTACGATGATGTTCCCTTTTCTACTCTTGTGCAATATTTATACTCCCACCATTTGTTCACTCATCAGCCTCATGAGAATTTTATCTGTTCTGTTGGTCTTTTTAAAAAACTAACTTTCAATAAAAAACAACCAAAAATTTGAAGGAATATCACCAACATGTATGGAAAGAAAAAGTCTAAATTTCAGATTTATTGGTACCATATTTTATTACAAATTTATTAATTTCAGCTTTTGTCCATATGAAATATCTCTCCCTAGTTTTATTTTTTCCCCAATTTTTGATTTTTATATTCTTTAGCTCAGGTACAGATTTCCTTAATTTTTAGCCTTTCTTTTTTTAGCAAGGAAGGCATATACGATTACACATTTTTCCTTGAGTGTAGTTTTCATGGGTTTTGATTTGAAAATTTCTCCCTTTTATTGCTTTTGATCGTTTGTGGAGTCTCAGTCCCTCGCAGGTCTGTGGATCCCGGTTTGGAAATCCCTGCTGAACATCACCAGAAGAGCCCACAGTGAGAGAACGCTTCTTTCCTGATTTCTCAAGATTCAATAGCACTTACTGAAGCTGATGTGCGTTTTGGTGTCTGCAATTGAAGGACACTCACCAATATTGGCCTTCATTATAATTTCCTAAATTCAGATAATTTAACATACAGATCTCACTCTTGCAAGCTTATGCAAATCATTTTGCAAGAGCACATAGCAGAGAGCCATTTCAAAAGGCAGTCCACAGGGATTGTCTTGAGGGCAGGAAAGATGAAGAACTTCCAGAAAATACATTAAATATAGAGATTAGCTTTTAAGTTTTCTACGTGCTTATATTTGCACACCTTGGCAATTGTCACCTATTTTACTCAAGTGAGGCTGTCCATAAGATATAAAATTTCTTTTTTTCTATTTTTTCCAAAATAGACCTGTTTGTAAACTCATTTTATTTGTTCCTTTCTCAAAAGCATCCTTTTTCTTTCTAAGGTTAATTGTGTATTTTTTTAACCCCATCATCTGTACTTTAAGAGAGGTGTGTTTCCAATTCTAGCATTCTATATAACTTTAAAAATATATCTTAATGATAATTAATATTATATGAGATTTAATGCCATATAACATATGGTTTACAAAAAAAGAGCTGTATTAAAAATACCAATATCCTGTAATAAACCATAATGGAAAAGAATATGAAAAAGAATATATAGATGTATAACTGAATCACTTTGCTGTACAGCAGAAATTAACACATTGTAAATCAACTATACTTCAGTAAAATAAATTTTAAAAATAATAAAAATAAAAATACTGGGCATCAAGAGCATATCAGGAGAGGCACATGCAGAACTGATGCTCTGTCTTTGTTTATTATGCTTTTACTCTCTCACCTAACTGAAAAATTATAACCTGACTTGATATATCAAAATATAGGGAAAGAAATCTTCAGTTCACCAATCAATTTTGCTGCAATAACTAAGTTCAGGCTGCCATTAACACAGTAATAACAGAACAAAGGAATAATAAATGACTGTTACTGTCGAGTTGTCCTCTTTCAAAAGGAAGCTCTCCACAAGTTTCTCAATGTTGCATGCAGGAGAGGTTTCTAAAGAACAAAGAAGCGATACAGGATGCCAGCAGACATTTATTTAAATGTCACTTATGCCCTGGATAATAAGAATTGAAGGAGTTCTATTTGAGATAATAAACCAATTTTTGCAAGAGAAGATGAAGTAATTAATTATTCAAGGGCAATGACTTCTCCTTCAACTTCATTTTCACAGACCATATTTACCTTCAGCTGTTTAAATAAGAAACAGGCTGCACACTACATTCACAAGTACCTGCTTATAAGGAGGGGGGGAGGGAGACGCAAGAGGGAGGGGATATGGGGATATATGTATACATACAGCTGATTCACTTTGTGATGCAGCAGAAACTAACACACCATTGTAAAGCAATTATACTCCAATAAAGATGCAAAAAAAAAAAAAAAAAAGAAACCAGCTGTAGTTAATTTAGGAACTCTGAGTGTTTGATTCTCAATTAATTTTCCTAGGCTCGAGGACTATATCCAGGCAAGGCAGGGTCCTCACTCTCCCACTGTTAGGATGGTGGTGGCTGGAAGGGCTGTGGCTCCAGCAAGGTCTGGGTAACAGACAAAAAGTGGTGGGTCCCTCAGATTCAGCAAAGGGAAACTTCCCACCAGAGGGATCATAGGCTTGCTTTCAAATATTCCCCTTAGGAAAATGTTGCCGGATGGGAGGATTCTTGGAACAGAACTTGGTCTGGGCACTTGCAGCATCCTTTTAGGTTTGCTGGGAGCTGAGGGGAAAGAGTCATAATTATTTGGAGAAGCCCTGTGATATTGTGAGGGTACTGTCAAACTTTAAGAAGCGAATGATGCCAAGCATATTCTACTTTGCCTTTTGGTCCTGCCGTTCACCTCCTCTAGGTCTTAATGTCCCGAAGTGTTATCCTAGATGATTTCCATGTTCTCTTTTAGTTCTAAATTTAGGATTTGGGGATGATGTAAAATATAGGGCTTGCTTTCAGTTCAACATGACTGAATAGGATGCATGTACCTCTACCTTTTTCCTCCAAAAATCTTACTGTATTAGTCAGGGTTGAACCAATAGGGGTGTGTGTGTGTGTGTGTGTGTGTGTGTGTGTGTGTGTGTGTGTGTATTTATTATAAGGAATTGGCTTACATGATTATGGAGGCTGACAAGTCCCAAGGCATGCACTCAGCAAGCTGGAGACCCAGGAAAGCCAGTAGCATACTTCCAGTCTGAAGGCTAAGAGGCTCAAGACACATGAGGAACAAATGTTTTTATTTGATTCTAAAGGCAGGAAAAAAGTCCAGTGTCCCAGCTCAAAGGCAGTCAGAATTCCCTCTTACTAGGGGGATGGTCAGCCTTTTTGTTTTATTTAGGCCTTCCATTGATTGGATGTGGCCCACCTACATTGGGTAGGGCAATCTGCTTTACTCAGTCTACCAACTTAAGTGTTAATCTCATTTTAAAATATTCTCCCAGAAACAGCTAGAATAATGTTTGATCAAATATCTGGGCACCCTGTGGCCCAGTCAAGTTAAAAATTAAAATGAACTGTCATAGCCAACAAAGGGATGAAGAGATTGTAAGAAAGGACAAAGGGAGAGTGGGAAGAATCAGAGAGTCAGAAAAATGTTGAGTATAGGATAGAGAGATGGGCATGGATGACCTAGGGCTGATGGAACTTCATAGGAGAAGGCTGGGGCAGGAGGAGAAGGTTCTTTCTGTGATGACCACCGGGGTCAGGTAACATGGAGAATGGGCATAAAGAAGAGAAGCTTAAACCAAAACAATTAATTAAAAAAGGAAAAAAAAAATACTCTGGTTAGAAGGGTTGAAAGGATAGCTTCCTCCATATTGAGATGGAGTAGTGAGCTAAACCCCAGGATGAAAGCAAAGAAACAATCACTGAAGAAATGGAATAATCCTCCTGGGAGGGGATTGGAGTCAAAGAGTTTGTGTCCCAGAGTAGCCTCCTCCTGGACTCATCACCTGGGGAGGAGCCCAGCCTGCTTCTGTGGTCCTCACCAATGCCCAGTACACTGAAGCCTGGCAGTTAACTCACCTTGCCCACAGTCATAGAGCCAGGGCCAGCTCCCTCATCCATGGAGGAAGCTGAGGAAGGAAGAAGAAAGCCACAAGAAGTACCTGTATTGATCAACTAAAGCTTCCATTAATAAAAATAATGTCCTCATAGAAAAAAATCCAGCAGTCAACCCAGAGGCACAAAACTCTGGAAGATGTGACACTGTGTTGATTTATGCCCCAATGAGGTTTAGCACAATCACTTAGGTGGGGTATAACAGTGTCCACCTCTAGCCAGGGTGACATGTTAACTCTGGACACCTCCATTACCTTAAGGGTTAAGATCTGCAATAACATGTTAGATTTGGGGGGCTTCCAGAGTTTGTACAAAGAGAAGAGAAATAACTCACTGACTTCTCATTATATTTTAATGAGATTTCACTTATTTTTCTGTTTACTGTGAGAGGAGAGCAGAGAATCCTGGCACAAGGTGAACAATCTCCTTTCATGTTTACTTCAGTTTAACCATGTTTCCATCCTCCCCCTTACCACAGAGGTCATTTCCATTCCTGCTTTTTGCTCTATTTTACCTTGTCATCAATCCACATCATTCTCATTCCTCATAGCACTTTTCCCAAGATGGCATTTCTGACCACATCAGTCCTGGTGCACCCAGCAGTCCTAGCCATCTCTGCATTGAACTTTCTCAGATGTCATTCCTTCCACCACAGAAAGCTCCCATGCCTCCTAGACAACCTGATTCTCAAGGGCAAGGAAGATGCCTCAGATTATTTGTGTCCTTCCCAGATCATCAACCTCAGCAGTCAAGATCTCATTCTAGCTCAGAGCTGAGAAAGAGCTTCGTGTTAGAAGGACTGGGCTGTTCAGTCCTGTTCAATCCAAGAACTCCCAGATCTTGGGAGGCCCTGACTCTGATAGAGTAGAAATGTCCCATGTGCCTTTCTTCATTCTCATATTCCTACCTGCTCAGTGGTAACCACTCTCCTGAATTTGCTTAAAATTCTCGCACTTCTCTTTATACTTGAACTATGTTAGAACTCCAAAATGATTGGATTCTTTCACCATTTTCAACATTATATCAATATCTTATCATTTATGTTCTTTTCAACTCCCTTTTCTCACTTACCATTGTATTTGTGAGATTCATCTGAAATGATCTTCATATAATCCATTTTTACTTCTGAATAATGTTCCTCTAACTATTTAAATTGTTTCCATTTATTATTACTTTTCACATTATTATGTTTCAAACAATGACTATGTGAATATTTTCTAAATTGAGGTATAATTAACATATGATATCATATTAATTTCAAGTTTACAATATAATGATTCCATATTTCTATATATTGCCAAATAATATATAGAAATTATATATTATAATATATATAATAATATATAAAAATAATGATTCCATATTTCTATAATTGCCAATAATCAAAAAAAGTCTAGTTGACAGCCATCCCCATACATAGCTTCAAAATTTGTATCCTGTGACAAGGACTTTTAAGATCTACTCTTTTAAGAACTTTCAAATATACAGTACAGTATTATTAGCTATAGTCACCATGCTACATTACTGTACATGCTATATATCCCCAGGACTTATTCAATTTATAACCGAAAGTTTGTATCTTTTGGCCACCTTCACCCAATTCCCCCACTCCCCCAACCTCTGGCAACAACCAATCTTTTCTCTGTACTAATTAATACAATATAATAACAAGTCTTAATATCTAGCAGGGCAAAGACAACCTTATATTTTTATTATTTTTTCTTAAATTGCCTGAAGACTTCTAGCTCTTTGTTTTTTCCTTATCAATTTTAGAATCTGCCTCTTCTGCCACGAAAATCCTGTCAGGACTTTGTGGACTTTGAATTTAAGGATGAATTTTGAGGAAAATCAACTCCTGACAGTGAGTGTATCTTTAAATATGGTATATTTATTGATCATTGGTTTAGGTCTTCTGAAATGTCTTTTAATAAAGACATTTTCTCTGTAGAGTTTCCTCAATACTTTACATGTTTTAATGCTATTGAAAAGGGCAACTTTTACATTATAATTTCAGTTGCTTATATAGAGAAGTACATTCAGTCTATATTTACTGATTTTTTATTCAGTCAGTTTTTAAACTCTCCTTTAATTCTGGTATTATGTCTACGGATTCTTTTAGGTTTTCCACGTAGACAACCTTAGTATCTGTAACTAAATACAATTTTGCTTAATCCCTTCCAATTATTTTTATTTTTCTTATCTGGCTAAGGTCACAAATAAATTGAGGAGTTTAGTCCATTCACTTTAATATTAGATTTGTACTGCCTATTTATTTGTCTTGCTTTTTCTCTTTATTTCTGTTTTTATTTTCTTTCATTTAAAAATCCCTTGGAATGAGTGAATATTTTTCTTTTCCTCATATTGTTCCTCTCTGTTCAGGAGTTTTATGCTATATTTCTTTTCATTTACTGGTTTCTCTGTCTTATTTCCATGGTGTGCATGCATGTGTGTGTTCATGTGTGTGTTTGAATTCTAAGCTACTTTATTCTTCATTATGGGGAAACAGTCTGTAGCAATATGTGAGACCCATTTTATCCTTCAGAGGATTTTCATTCATTCCCACTGGTCTCATAGTAGTACTATGTGCTGTGAGCCACTTTAATTTCTCTACTGAAGGTTTTAGGACCACCAAAGCATCTGATTCAGTCCTAAAACAGCTTGAGTAATGGCTTGTGGTTACAAATTCTCAGATGAAATTTTACTTTTTCCAAAATTGTCAAGGTGTGTCAATAATCAAGTTTTATCACCAAGTTGCAGGTAATTTCTTCACCCACACTAAGGGTGAAGTCCTTGGGGTCTCCAGCTTTCCCCTATATACTGTCTCCTCTGCTCTAGTTCTTGATTTCCACATATGTGAAGCCATCAGTATTGAAGATCAAGGGCTCTGGGGCATTGCAGGTGGCCTAGCTTATATCCATCTCAGTGTTCCCTTCCCAGGGCTCCTTTCTCCCTCCCCAGTTCCCCCACCCTCCTATCCCTATGCCCCCATCCCCTTTTCTGTCTCTGCAAATTTTTTCACTTATGCCAGCCCTGAAAGTAATTTAAGGAAAATACTTGTAAAATATTCATTTTAATCTCATATTTAATTTTTCATCTTGAGGATTGTTCATGGCAGCCTGCCATTCTACCGGATTTGGGGTTGAAACATAAATGATGAAAAACAGCAAAGCTTGTGGCAAAAAGGCACAGAGTATCACTTTTAACATTCTACTCCTTGGAAATCTTTGACATGTTCTCCATTTTTAAGCCCGTATGTTGAACCGGTAAAGTACATCTGGAGCCAGAACATTTGGTTTGTATCCTAAGTTGGCTCCTTGCTAGCCTGTGACGTTGGGCAAGTTTCTTCATGTCTGTGTCCCTCGGTTTTCTCATCTGCGTTAAAGAGATAGTACTTCTACATGTTACTTGTTAAAAGAAGCAGAATGCTGTATGAATATACAGTTTACTTTTCCTCCTACTGATGAAAACATTTAAACTCATTCCAGATTTTGACTTTTACAATGAGTAGAAACATCACTGCACATGCCTTCTTGTGCACATATTTTTTGTGTATACAATTTTATTGAGTATATGCCTAGGAGGTGAGTTGCTGAGTCATGGGGTATGTTTTTTTTTTGGGGGGAGGGGGTTTCCATGGGATATATTTGCATTCAGTTTTAGCTGATGTTGCTAAAGAGTTTTCCAAAGTATTTGTACCACCTTACATTCCCCACAAAAGTTCCCGGGAGGTCCCAGCACTCCACACTTCACCAACAATTGGCATTGTTAGACTTTTAGAGCCATTCTGGTGACCACTTCGATTGCAAGTATATTTGTTATTTCCCTATCTACTAAGGAGATATGTTTACTCGACTTTTGAGCTGTCTCTTTTGTGAAGTATTTGTTCAAGTCTCTTACCTATTTTCTCTTGGGTTGGATATATTTTACTTCTTGATTTGTAGGAAAACATTTATTCTACAAAGTGAGTTGTAATTGTAACCTAATTTTTAAGAGCTTTATTGAAGTATGATTGAGATACAATAAACTGAACATCTTTAAAGTATACAATTTGCTAGGCTTCATGTATGTATAAACCTGCAAAACCATCATCATTATTAAGATAATCAAGATAATAAACATATCCATCACCCCCAAAGTTTCCTCAGGCCTTTTATAATTCTTCCCTCCTACCCACTCCATACTCAGGTAACCAGGGGTCTGCTTTGTGTTGCTATAAATTTGTTTTGCATTTTATAGCATTTTATGTATATAAATAGGATCATAGGGAATATAGTCTTTTTTGGCTGGATTCTTTCACTGAGCATAATTATTCTGAGCATCATCCAATGGCCAGTGTTTGTCAACAAGTCATTCCTTTTTATTGCTTCGTTGTATTCCTTTGTATGGATTTACCAAAATTTGTTCATCTCATCACCTGCTAATGGACATTTGGGTTATTTCCAGTTTGGGCTAACACAAATATAGGTGCTATGACACTTATGCATGATACTGTACCTCACCATCCACACAGATATATCATACAGACAGAGAATTTTAAAATGTTGGAGTTGAACCACACTTTAGAACAAATGAACTTAACAGACATATATAGAACATTACACCCAGCAGCAGCAGAATACTCAATCTTCTCAAGTGCACCTAGAACATTCTCCAGAATACATCATATGGCAGGCCACAAAATTATTCTTAGAAAATTTAAGAATACTGAAATCATGCCAACAATCTTCTCTGACCTCAGTGGCATGAAACTAGAAATCAACAACAACAGGGAAGGGAGTAGATCTTCAGATATGTGGATACTAAACAATACACTTCTGAACAATGAATGGGTTAAAAAAGAAATCAAAAGGGAAATGAAAAATTCTCTCGAAACAAATGAAAATGAAAATACAGCATATCAAAATTTGTGGGATGCAGCAAAAGCAATTCCGAGGAACGTTTATGACAATAAATGCGTATATTAAGAAGTCAGAGAAACCTCAAATAAACAACCTAACTTTACACCTCAAGGAACTAGAAAAAGGGGAACAAGTTAAGCCCAAAGTTAGCAGAAGGAAGGAAATAATAAAAATCAGAACAGAAATAAATGAAATAGAGACCAGTAAAAACAATAGAAAGGATCAATGACACTAAAAGCTGGTTCTTCAAAAAGATAAGCAGAATTGAGAAACCTTTAACTAGACTAAGAAAGAAAGAGTGAAGACTCAAATAAAATTAGAAATGAAAGAGGAGACATAACAACTGATAAGACAGAAATACAGAGAATAAGAGGCTACTATGAACAATTGTGCTGACAAATCACATAACCAAGAACAAATGGATACATTTCTAAAAACACACAACCTACCAAGACTGAATCAGAAAGAAAAAAAATCTGAACAAACTTGTATGATCAGGCCACCCAAAGTGGCTGTTCTCTTGCTCTCTGTAAATCCTCTGCTCGACTAGCACCTGCTTCACCTACATACTACTCACATGAGTGACCTTCCAACATACTTGCCCCTGGCCCCAGCTAGTGATTATTCTAATCTTTAGATCAGAACATCTCCACCATGAGAGCTTATCAAAGGGGCAGTGAGGGGCATGCCCACCTGCTAGTTTCCCTGGCAACTGATGAATCAACTTGATGTAAATTCCCCCTATAACTTGTAACCTCCCCCTCCCCCTGGGAGCCAAGACTGCTGCCATATCCTGCCTGCCATTTGGCACACACAGTGGGATGTCACTCCAGGGCATTGTTTCAGACATGTAAGATCCCCCATCCATTAAACCTTTGATGTCTCTGCCACTGATTTCAGGGTCTTCCTGTAGTCTCAAGGCTGGGCAAGTACAGGGCCTGAAGGCCTTCAGGGTACAGTCCAACAAGACAAATAACAAGTCAAGAGATTGAATCAGTAATTTAAAAAAACTCCCAATACAGAAAATTCCAGGGTGAGATGACTTCACTGGTGAATTCCACCAAACATGTAAAGGAGAATTAATACCAGTCTTCATCAAACTCTTCCAAAATATTGAGGAAGAGAAAATAGTTCCAAACTCATTCTATAAAGCCAGCACTAGCTTGACACCATAATCAGAAAAGGATATCACAAGAAAACTGTAGACCAATACCCCTGATGAATATAGATGCAAAAATTCTCAACAAAATATGAAGAAACCAAATTGAAGAACCCATTAAAAGGATTATACACCATGACCAAGTGGGATACATCCTTGAGATGCAAGCATGGTTCAACATACACAAATCAATAAATGTAATTCATCACATCGAAAAAATGAAAGATAAAATCACGTGATCATCTCAATAGAGGCAGAAGAAACGTTTGACAAAATACAACATCCTTTCATGATAAAAACCCTTAACAAAATGGATATAGAAGGAACATACTTCAACACAGTAAAGGCCATATACCATATATTCACAGCTAACATAATCAATGGAGAAAAATTGGAAGAAAACTTGGGTTGCTTCCTGGGCAATCATATTACAATATATAAATATATGAAAGTAATCTGTACACCATAAATTTACAAATTGCAACATGTCAAAATTATTTTTAAAAAATCTTTGTATGGATATATGCTTTCATGATTCTTTTGTATAGACATTCACCTTCATACCTAGAGATGGAATGGCTAGACCATAGGTGTAGGTTTAAATTTGTAATATACCATTTTATATTTCTAATAGAAGTGTATGAGCATTCCAGTTACTCTACATCTTCCCCAACACTTAGAATGGCTGATCTTCTTACTGGTAAACATTCTGTTAAGTGTGTAGTGGTATCTCATTGTGATTTTCATTTCCCTTAGTCTTTAGACTAATAACTTTGAGCATCTTTTCATAATATTATTTGCCAACTACATGTCTTCTTTGGTGAAATGTTGGTAGAACATTTTTGCCCATAATTCATTAAGCTGTTTGTTGCCTTATTATTGACTTTTTCCCCCCATACTGTTATTTTGGAATAATTGTAGATTCACTCACTGAAATATAGAGAGACACTGTGTACTCTTCATGCAGTTTCTCCCAATGGCAAAATTTTGCATAACTATAAAACAACGTTGCAACCAGAAAACTGGTATAATACAATTAATCAATCTTATTCATATTTTATCAATTTTACATGGACTCACTTGTGTGTGTGAATTTGTATGCATACTTAGCTCTAGTCAATTTTATCATACATGTAGATTCATGTCACTAAAACCATAGTCAAGGTACAGAACAGTTCCACCACAAGGATCCCTCCTGCTACATTTTTTAGCCACAGTCACCTTCCTAACACCCCTTCCATAACCACTGGCCCATATTAATGTTTCCTTTCTCTATAATTGTCATATCAAAATTGCTATGTAAATGGAATCACACAGTGTTTAACAATTCGAGATTGGCTTTGTTCAGTCAACACACATAACATCTCCTCTTTCATTTCTAATTTTATTTGAGTCTTCACTGAATTATGTTCAGTCAACATAATTCTTTTGAGATCCATCAGATTGTCGCATTTATCAGCAGTTTGTTCCGTTTTATTGCTGAGGGATATCCCATGCTATGGCTCTACCACAATATGTTTAACCATTCACCTGTTGATGGATATTTGAGGTGTTTCTAGGTTTTGGTGATTATAAACAAAGCTTCCCTGAATGTTTGTGTACAGGTTTTAGTGTAAACACAAATTTTCATTTCTCTCAGTTAAATGCCCAGAAGTAAAATTGCTTTGTTCTGTGACCAGCATATGTTTAATTTTATAAGAAATTGCCACACACTTTAACACGGTGGCTGTACTATTTTACATTTCCACCAGCAATGTATGGAAAATCCACTGTTACGGATTTTTAAGAATTCTTTATGTATTCTGAATATAAATCCTTTATCAGATATGTTATTTGCAAAACTTTTCTCCCAGTATGAGGCTTATCTTTTAATTTTCTTAATATCATCTTTCAGAAAGCAGAAGTTGTTAATTTTGACAAAGTCCAATTTGTCTTTCTTTTCTTTTATGAATTGTGCTTTTTGGTGTTGTATTTAGGAATCTTTACCTCACCCAAAGTTACAAAGATTTTCTTTTGTTTTCTTCTAGAAGCACTTTAATTTTAGGTATTACATTTATATTTGTGATCATTTAATTGTTATATATGATGTGAAGTATGGATCAGGGTTCATTTTTCACATATGTATGTCCAAATGTTCCAGCACTGTTTGTTGAAAGGTCTATCTTTCTCCAACTAAATCCTTTGTAACTTTGTCAAAAATCAATTACTATATACATGTGGGTCTATCTCTGGTCTCTCTATCCTGACCCATTGATCTTTGTCTATTTTGATGCCAATACCACACTTTTTTGGTTATTGTAGCTTCATAATAATTCTTCAAGTGTGAGTCCTCCAAATTAGTTCTTTTTCAAAAGCAAGTTGGCTATACTCTGGGCCCTTGGAATTTCCATATGAACTTTAGAATCAGGTTTGATAATTTCTTAAAAAACTCCACAAAAACCTTGATTGGGTCAGGTAGAATTTATAGAGGAATTTATGGCCTCTTAACACTATTGAGTCTTTTGATCCATAAACATGGTCTATTTCTCCATTTATTTGGATTTTTTTGTATTTTTCTCTGTATTTTTTTTTTTTTTGCTTTCAGTATAAAAGTCTTGTATATCTTTATTCAGATTTACCCCTACTTATTTCAAGTATTTTGATATAATTGTAAATGGTATTTTTAAAGAAAATGTTTCATTTCTGATTGCTTGATGCTAGTATGTAGAAATACAATTGAATTTTACATATTGATCTTGTGTCCTGCTATCTTGCTAAAGTCTTTCTGGTAGATTACATCAGATTTTTTACATAGACAATTTATATCAACTGCACATATGAATAGTTTTAATTTTTCCTTTCCAATCTGGATGTCTTTTCTTTTTCTGCTTTTTGTACTAAATCAAACCTCCAGTACAATGACTAACACAAGTGATGAGAATAAGCCTTCTTGTCTTGTTCCTGATCTCAGGGTGATGCATTCCAACTTTCACCACTAAATTTAATTTAAAGTTAGCTATAGGTTTTTGTAGATGTCCTTTATCAGGCTGAGAAAGTTACTTTTTATCCTTAGTTTGCTAAAAGTGTTTATCAGGAATGAATACTGGATTTTATCAAATGTATTTTCTGTGTCTACTGAGATGATCATGTAATTTTTCTTTTTTAGTCTGTTAACGTGATGAATTACTATTATTTAATTTTTTAATATAAAACCTATCTTGCTTTCCTGGTATAAAACCCACTTGGTCATATTATATTATTCTTTTTATATATTGTTGGAACTCAACTTGCTAAGATTTTGTTATGAATTTTTGCACCTATATTCATGAGGGATGTTGAGCTGTAGTTTTCTCTTATAATGTCTTTCTCTGGTTTTAGCGTCAGAGTAATGTTTGCCTTATGGAACTAGTTAGCAAGTATTCTTTCTTCTTCAATTTTCTTAAAGAGTTTGTGTCAAATTGGTATTATTTTTCCTATAAATGTTTGGTAGAATTATCCAGTGAAGACATCTAGGACTGTAGTTTTCTTTGGGGGAAGGTTATTAAGTACAACTTCCATTTCTTTCATAGATATAGAGTTATTCATATTCTCACCTTCTTCTTGAGTGAGCTTCATAGTTTGTGTCTTTCAAGGAATTTGTCCATATCATAGAAACTGACAAAGGTATTGGCATAAAGTTGTTCATAATGTTCCCTTATATCAGTTTGATATCTCTAGGATGTGTAGAGTTTCAACCCTCTAATTCATGATATCAGGACACTCTTTTTCCCCTGATTGGTCGGGTTAGAGGTTTACATTTTGTTGATCTTCTTAAAGATTCATATATGATTTCGTTGATCTTCTCTACTTTATTTTTTTGTCCAATTTCATTGATTTTTCACCCTGATCATTGTGATTTCCTTCCTTCTGCTTGCTTTGGATTTAAATTGCTCTTCCTTTTCTTATTTCTTAAGGGAAAAACGGAAAGCATTGATTTGAGACTTTTTTTCTTTTTTAATATAGGTATTTATTGCTACAAATTAGCAGCATTCTACCATGTTGAAATGTTGTGTTTTCATTTTCATGCAATTAAAAATGTTTTACTTTTCCCATTTTGATTTTTTTCTTTACCTATTTTTTACAGTGGCCAAATATTTGAAAATTTTTAAGATATATTTCTCTTAATTTAATTTTAATTCCATTGTGTCTAGATAACATAACTAGGTATATCTTGAATTATTTTTAACTTTTTAATGGTTCAAACTACAGTTTTTCTTACTAAACACTCTGTGTCTCCTTGATTAGAATGTGTTGTTTGAGTGGAATATTCTAGAAATCAATAACATAAAGTTGATTGATAGTGTGGTTGCTATTTTTCACATGCTTATTGATTTTTCTAATTGTTCTATCAATTGTTGATGAATGAGTATTGACATCTTTACCTATAATTGTGGATTTGTCTATTCTCCTTGCAATTGTATCATTTCTTGTTCATATATTTTGAAGCTCTCCTTTTCGATCCATAAATGTTTAGGATCATTATGCCTGATTGAAAAATTGATGCTTTTATCATTATGAAATGACCCTTGTCGACTAAAAAAATATTCACAACCTAAAAGTTGAGAGTTATGTTTTTATTCAGTGGGAATTTTTAGGACTTCAAGCCCAGGAGGCAGCATCTCAAGTAACTCTGAGAGAACTGCTCTGAGGCGGCAACGGTGGAGTTGGATACATAGGAGTTTTGCAACAAAGGGCAGGTAGTAGGAACAAAAGATTACAGTTAATTAAAGAAAACTAGAAATCTCAAGTTAAGGAATTTAGCACTTTTCTACGTATGGGAAGATGCAAGTGTCCGGGCTCACTGAAATCATTCCAATGACATGCACCTCAGCTGTCTGGGGCCAGTATCCTATGTTTTCATATCTTGAGTTTCCTCAGGGCTCACTGTAGGGAGTGGCTGCATGATGGCAGGTATTCTTTTCCTTCCTGAGTTTCCTCAGGGCTCACCAGCTCACCATAGGCTGTGGCTGCAATCACTGATGACTGTGGCATCCTTTGTTTACTGATATGACAGGCAATATCCCATTTATCACCCTCTTCATCCACAAAAATATTTTTGGTCTATTTTGATATTAATAAGGCCACTCTTTCTCTTAATATTAATATGTTACATCTTTCCACAAAAGATATATATAATCATAATTTAATATATATTATAATATATATAAAGTTAGCTGAGGGTTTATATATGTATATATAACTATAATTAAAGAATAACTCGAGTGAAATTTTTTTTAAGATTTATTATTTATTTATTTTTGGCTGTGTTGGGTCTTAGTTGAGGCATGCAGGATCTTTGTTGAAGCATGCAGGATCTCTCTTTGCAGCACGTGGGCTCTTCGTTGCAGCACGTGGGATTCTCTCTAGTTGTGATGTGCGGGTTTTCTCTCTCTAGTTGTGGCGTGCAGGCTCCAGGACGTGTGGGCTCTGTAGTTGTGGTGCACGAGTTCCAGAGTGCATGGGCTCTGTAGTTTGCGGCACTCGGGCTCTAGTGGAGGCACGTGAGCTTAGTAGTTGTGGTGCGCGGGCTTAGTTGCACCACGGCATGTGGGATCTTTGTTCCCTGACCAGGGATCAAACCCGCGTCCGCTGCATTGTAAGGCGGATTCTTTACCACTGAACCACCAGGGAAGTCCCTAGAGTGAAATTTTTAAAATCATTTCTATATCAAGTATGCTTTTAAACTGATTTCAAATATATGATTGCCAATTTTAATGAAAAGCAAAAGTTACTGGCTATTTCTGAAAAGCGTGTTTTTTTCTTTTAACTCTTTCACATGCACACATACACATATATTTATTTTTAACTTTTAAACTGAAAATGATGCATAATCATCTCCCATGAAATAGTCAAGAAAAAAGGTGAAAGAAATGTAAAAGTTTAAAAAATGGTGCTCCTGGCTGGAGGGCTCTTGCTGTCTCCTTTGTTTCACCAGTTCACCATCAAAGGCCAGTTGCTACCTGGTAACTATCGAAGGCAGTCAGGAGGGAAGTCAGGGAAACTGCTGGTGAAGGTTACGATTTTAACAAGATGATCTACAGTCACATTTAAAGCCTTGTTGGAGGTCCTTGCACCATTTTGTGCAACTTCTCTTTGGTAAAGGTCCACCGTCCACTTTACTTTCTAGACCTTCTGAGAGGGACTCCAGAGCCAGCCACACTGTGGAGAGCCTGTTCTTGACACAAGTTCTCTTATTCCTTAAGAACACATGTGAGAAGACCTTTCAATTCAATGAAAACTCCTCCTCTAAAGACAGATCACATTTGGAGAAGTCGTGGAGGGTGGCTGCTGGAATTCTGCATCAAGACTGTGCTCTACATGAACAGGAACAAAAGAAAGGAGTGCTACATTATGTGCGGACTATTTAAGGCCACAAAGATGAAAATAAAAGTGTTCTCTGTCTAAGTTTAGCTCACCTCTTGGATGTGTGTGAATCTGAAAACAGACGCATGCCCTCCTTACTGTTGAATTGAGGTCGACATGCTGTATCACAAGATGCTATGTAAGCTGACAGTGCCCAGACTCATATTTTCAAAAAATGCCTTTTTCTGCAACAGTTTTTGTGTGAAACCATAGTTGGGTGAGTTTTGAGCTAAAGAGGAAAGGCAAACGGGCCATATTCTCTGAAGGTGTGCCCTTGGGGCTGCAGAGAGAGGGTCTTGGTGGGATACCCAGCTTCTGGTGTGGCCATAGCCAATGGTCGCTGCTGTGGAGTGACAGGACGGCCTGGGCATACCTCAGGGAAAAGCAAGAAGGTGGGGACCCCCAGAATTTTGGAGTGCAAGGTCAGTGCTGGGTCTCAGATGTGACCAGGGGAGACTGGGCAAGGTGTCAAGGATAAGAAAGCCTTTCATCACCCTCTATGCTTGGGCTCCTCTTCTGGTGTCCTCATCCCCAGCATGGAGGACCAGCAGGTAAGTGCAGCAACTTGCTGCAAGGTGGTGGGAGTGGCCATGTGGAAGGAACTCTTCCCTGCTTCCCATGATCTCCTTAATTCCCAGACCAGCAGCCATCTCAACAACTTCCACCCATCATCCAACCTGGGGCCCAGCTGAAATCTGGATTCTTTCAGACTATAATGTGACTTTACCCAATTGGTTCACTTGCTATGAACCTAACTCTCTTTACTGGGCTCAGTGGAATCTGGCAGGCTACCTGATCATATATATTTATTAATTTTTATAGAACCTGCTTGTAGCACTAAGGGTTTATGTAAAAAGGAAGGTACATATATAGAGGGAGTGTGAGAAAGTTCTGGTTTTGAGGGTATCGAGTTCTCTTTTCAACCTGGACAGGCTTGATGGATTAGAGAATTTACATATATAAACATCTGCCATGAGACACTCACTGTGTAACTGGCTTTGGATATGTTGATTCATTTATTCCTCATAAGAAGCTTGCACAATTTTAATTTTGTTTGCATTTAAAAGGTAAAAAAAAAAAGGAAAAGCTCAGGAAGGTAAAGACCTTGTCCATATCACAGCACTAGTTAGTGTACAAGTCAGCACTGGGTCTCAGATATTCCCTCTTTCCTAAGAGGAGAGTAAAGTGCTTAGTGTAGAACACCTGAGGAAGGTATCTTTGATGCCTGCTGATGGGAGGGGATTCCAGCAGAAGATTCTCTGATAGGAAGGACAGTAGGAGAGGAAGCAGGAAGTGGGTTTGGGGGAAAGAAGAAGGTGGTGGAGAGTGTGGTTGCCTCCAGTTGACCTTGCTTCCTATCCTGCCTTTTCTTTACATCACCAGATGACCAGATGTGCCCTACATCCTTCTTCTCTCTGCTCTGTTCCCAGAGGCTGACCTGCATGGTGTGTTTCAGCCATCTCTCTTTCCCTCTGCAATCTGTGTTCAGCAATGAGGATCCCTGGCAAGACATCTGAGAGAGAGAGAGAGACAGGAAGGGCTGCATTCCTATTCCCCAGGTGCCCTCCCTCTGTGGTCACTTGAAGCTGGATGGACCTCTTCTGAAGGCCACAGCTCCTGCCAAGGTGGCCTTCTCCACATGACTCTCTCCCTTAGGGTTCTGGTATCTGTTCCCTCTCTTGTGATGTCAAATGCCCCACACTTACTTGCCCTAGAATATTACATTATCTCTTTTAGTTTCTCTACATCCTACCTGCCTTTTTTTGGCAAATGATCCCTCTAGTAAGAACTCCTCAAATTATCCAGTTTAAGAGTGAATGTTTCCTGCTGGGACCCCAACTGTTGTCTGCTACATTCCATCTTCATTTTCTTCTGTGCCTCTTTCTCTGCCCTCATTTGACAATTTCTATCTACATACCCAATTCTTGTAAAACACCAAGCTCATGCACACTGAGCGAATGGAAAACCTGAAATAACAATTTTGAGAAGGTGATAGGTTCTAGTGGGAAAAAGTCTGAGCTTGAGGATCTGGCAAACCTGAGTCGACATTATAGGTCTGAAATGATTATCCATGTGCTGGGGGCAACTTACTGGTCCTCTTCATTTCTCAGTCCCCTCATGTGTTCTCCCCTCTCCTCTGGACCCCATGAATTTACTGGAGGAATGACTCTCCATGTGTGTGGCTCAGTGGAGCTGACCTACCCCAAGGAAAAACCAATATGGGTACTGTGACCCAGCCCAGTTAGTCAGAACACTGAGTCTCTCTGGAGATGTCCTT
The DNA here is from genome assembly GCF_965194825.1 of Balaenoptera physalus. Taxonomy (NCBI): domain Eukaryota; kingdom Metazoa; phylum Chordata; class Mammalia; order Artiodactyla; family Balaenopteridae; genus Balaenoptera; species Balaenoptera physalus. Next base: position 102,910,615 of record NC_138886.1, on the reverse strand, counting down.
GGTTCAGGCATGAGCACTCCCTCAGAGCCAACAAAACACACTGGGTCCCACTCTGGAGTGCTGGGAAGAAGCATCCCACTCAGTGGTGGAGTATCTGAGAGGTGATGATGGGAGACCACTGCAGCGCCTCCTTGGGAATGTGGCCAGATCAGAAGAGACAAGGGGGAGAGGGGGAGGAAGAGAAAAGGAGAAGGGGCTAAAGAAGGAGAGCAGGAGAGAGTGAAAGAGGGAGACAAGTCCCAACGTGTTCCAGCCTTCTCCTAAAACCAAGCTGCACCAGAACTTGGCGTGTCATGAGCTCTGTGTCAGTTAGGTATGTGTAACTGGTAGGCAAAACGGCGTGAGAGATGTAGATACCATTCCTCAAGCACTCATCCCACCTTACAGGAGACATTCCGTGTGCACACAGTAGCTGGGGAAAAGTGGCATTAAAATTTTTAAGTCAGTTCTTGGTTCATGCTAAGCTTACAGATGCAAAAGCTCAAGGATTTGGTAACATATTTAAATATTAAGTAAAAAGTCAACTTTGATGGTGAAGACCTGTATCAAACCAATCACTCTCCACTGTACTATATAATTTACTTATTTATCAAGGTATTGTTTGTTATGTCTTCCTCCTCAAGAATATAAGCTCCTGTTCTGTATTATTCTAGAAGGTAAGTTAAGGGTCTAAATCAGTGTTTGGTACATAATAGGTGCTTATTAAATATCATACATTAATCTTTCAAGTTTTATTTATCTACTGTCTTTTCTGTGCAGATGGCATATTTGCATGTTCAGGATCTAGTATTGGCCTAATAGGCAGCTCCCTGTGCTGGCTGATTTTTACAAAGAGAGTATATGTGCGGCAAATGTTCTGGTATAAACATGACCCTTTGGGTAAACATTCTCAGCAGCATACAAATATGCTATATTATCTCTCAACTTAAAAAAAAAAGGAAGTCCTTGACCTACTATCTCCTTTGGGATACCATCTTATTTCTCCAATATTCCTTATAAGCCAGAACACTCAAAAAAATTCTATATTCCCACTGTCTCCACTCCCCCTCCTCTATTCACTAGTCAGAAGTTTTAGTCTGACTTTACCCACCACCACTGCCTGAACCTGGTCTTCCATGTGGCTATATCTAATGGGTATTTCTCAGCTTCTCTGTAGTCTCCCCCTCTTCCCCAGACCCCAGCACTGCATCCCTGGAGGGTTCTCTCCTCCTGGTTACCATGATGCCACACTCTGCTGGTTTCCCCTACTAGCTCACGGACCGCCCTTCTCCATTTGCTGTGTTATCTTATCTTACTCTACTTGACCTCTCCAAGTTGAGGCACCTCACGATGGGATTCTGGGTCTTCTAATCTCTTCTCTGTACTCTCTTCCTTGGTAATCTCCAAAGATTTAAATGTCATCCTTATGTTAATGACCTTAAAATATTTATCATTAACTCTGAGCTTTCCGCTGGAATCCATGCTAGCATTTCCAACAATGTGCTTTACCTCTCCATGTGGGTTGTTGCATATAGCTCAATTTCAAAATATTTAGCAAATATTTTAGCAAACCCTGAGTTTTGTTCCCCCATATGCATGCCCCCTTCTTCCTCAGTTCTCAAGCCAAAACTTTGGTATTAATACCTGTTAAAGAGAAAACCACAGGCCCAAAATGGTGTCACTCATGTTAACACCCATGACACAAAACCTAGACTTAATACTTGATCTAATTGCAGTTTTGACCTTCCCGATAAATGTAATTTTAATCAGTTCGTCTGAAATTTTCTGGTCAGCATCAGTGAAGTCATCTGTATAATAAAACTCCTGCCATTCCTTTCTCCCCAAAGTGGATGCACTGGCCTGAAACAATTCACTCTTTTCTTTTGCTAATAAATTCCTTGCCTCACCCTCCTTTGGCCTATAAAAGCCTTCCTTTCGTACAGCTCCTCAGAGTATCTCTCTACCTGCTAGATGGGATACTGCCTGATTCATGAGTCTCTTAATAAAGCCAATTAGATCTTCAAATTTACATGATTGAATTTTTGTTCTTTAACATACCCATACCTAACACAGAAATAAGGAGCCTCAACTCTATTTCCACTAAATGCTCGGATCTGCTCACTTTCCTCTGGCTCCACCACCCCACCTGAATCTACATCATCGTCCCTCTCAGCTCTCCCTACACCCCCTCATCAGTCCTTGTCTTCCACTCTTGCCTTTCTCCAATCCATGCTCCACCAGCCCCTTGAAAAATAAACATCAGATGACATCATTCTTCCAATTAGAACACTTCTGAGTACTTCCTAGGAAACATGAAATAAGATTCGCCTTTTACCATGATCTCCAAGGCCTCTGTCTTCCTCTCTCCAGTCTTTGTACTACTCTCCCATTGCTTGTTGCTATCCAGATTCAGTGATTTCCTTTCCTTTCCTAGATCATTCCCAGCCTTACCAGAGCAGGGACCTTGCACATGTTACTTCTGTCCAGGCCTCACCCTGCTTGCTTTGCAAAAGTGGCTTCTCCCATCATCTTAGACCTAGGTTTAAATGCCCCCTCTTCAGGGAGGCCTTCCTGACCACCCCCGCACACCACTCCATGCCGAGCTTTCTATATCAGCCCGCAATTGTGTCTCCCATTTATCCCTCAGATTATAACCTGTAATTGTTTCATCTGCTTATGGGTTTTGTACTGCTGGTCGTCACCTCTGGAATGTCAACTCTGAAGGGTTGGGACAGAACCTCTGTTGTCTGTGTCCCCAGCTCCCAGAACAGTGTCTGACACAGCCAAGACACTTGCTCAATATTTGTCAAATGAATTACATTCCCCAAGCACACCACTGTCAGGATACTAATCAAAGCTCCATACTGAACTCTGCATTTTAGAAAGGGTCAGAAATACATTCATTTAATTTAATATTTTAAGAGACAGCTGCAGCGATTATAATAGCTCTCCCTACCCTGAAGGGGCACTAAACTTTTAGATGGTGAGAAATAATGAACATAATTTCAGGTTGGAAAGGAAAAAAAATAAACCCAGCCAAGCAGCAAGCAATCAGTGCGTTGAGTTCAGTTACTGCTGAGGGGGTTTGTGATCATTCTATTAAGAACTGTCACTACCTCTTACACTAGCCATGATTTATGGCTCTCCACAAATACATAGAGTATGTCTCATAATTATTAAAAATCATATAAGCACTGAGGTTAAAATGTCAGATTAAAACAGTCTCTGGCTGGTATATTCATACAATGGAATATTATCCAGTCTTAAGAAGAAAGGAAATCCTGACACAGGCTACAACATAGATGAACCTTGAGGACATTATATTAAGGAAAGAAGCCAGACACAAAAAGACACATACAGTGTGATTCTACTTGTATGAAGTATGTATTCTAGGCAAATTCATGGAGACAGAAAGGTTGTCAGGGCCTGTGGGAGGAGGAACTGGGAGTTGGGATTTAATGGGGACAGAGTTTCAGTTTAGCAAGATGAAAAGAGTTCTGTAGATGGAGGGTAGTGATATTTGCCTACAGTGTGAAAGTACTTAATGTCACTGAACTGTACACTGAAATATTGTCAAGATGGTAAATTTTATTTTATGTAAATTTTATCACAGTTTCAAAATGAGGTTTCTGGCATCATTCTTTGGTCAATATTCTCATTTTCTCTTGTCTTAATTCCCTCATTCCCTTAATTTTATTTTGCCTTATTGCATTGTATACATTTATGTGACTCAGCTTAAATCTTTTCTGGAACTAAATATGGAATACATTTTTTTAAGTTGAGCTGATGTGATGTCAGACTTGGTGTCATAGAAAGTGTAAGTGCCACCTTTATGGGTGAAAGTGAGCCACCAATTCTATAAAGAGAAGCCTTTACACTTGGGACTCATTTCTGTGACAAAGTATGTTTGGCAACCATTTTACAACCTCTGCTCTTTTTGCAAAATTGTGAGCAGACAGTCATAGGATGTGAACCAGAGGCTCCTGAGGCTAAGGGCCTCAGAACAAATCTGAAGCTCCTGGTTCAGTGAAGCTGGACCCCTCGGGAAGGGGGGAGCCACATCTTTTTAGCCTTCTAATACTGTGCTTAGATCAGACTAAAACTCAACACGTTTGTTGATTAATAAATGAGTAGGACAGTGTCTTAATGACATGCATGCTGATTAGGAGGTTCAGGTGATTAGAAAAATACAGCACGCAATTTATACAGGTGATGGCAATTGGAGTTATTTTCCCCCCTTAAGCAACTAGTTCTGGACAGCATCAGGTACAGAAGGATGGCTGCAAAGAAGAGGGTAAATGCTGCTGTGTTAATAGTGATGCCCAGAGACCCTGAGAGAGCCCCCCACCCTGATGCCCAGCTTGGCATCTTCCTCAGCTGGGTCCCCTCAGCCCTTTCTCTCTCCTCTCTCAGGGCCGAGCTCCATCCAGGAGCCCAAAAACCCAACCGCTGCTCTCAGTGTGAATATGGCCCAACTCCTGTGCCCCAGGCCCCTCAGGATTTGACATCTTCGTAACAGTGTGTCTTCCTGATAATTTGGTTTCCTCCCTGTCTTTGCTCTGTGAACACTGAGAAGCCTCAGAAAAGAGTTGCTGGAACATAGAACGGCTTTTACTTGGTGTGAATGTGAGATCTGAGTGTAAAGTCATCCTTTGTCCTTTTTTCATTAGTTCATGGTAATTAATTTTGCATTACTAGGCTCAAAATGCAGCCATTAAGTAAGAACGTGGGCATTGAAGTTTTGTGGCAGTGCTATATAGCTGCCCAGCTGATCTAAAAGATAAAAAAAGTGCAACCTGAAAAGTCTCAGCCTGGGGACTTGGCCCTGGGCTCCAGGAGCTTCTGCCCATGGTTCACTCCCAACGACCCACATAATCTGTAGGGTTTCCCTCCGGGAGAGGGCGAGGACCACCATGAAGAGGTCATAGCCTGACCTTTACAAAAGGCAAAGTTGGGAAGTTTTCCAGGGTTGAAAATAAAAACGGTGTTATTTTGATGTCTTTTGTTTTCCGCTCTTTCTGTCGGAAAGTTCATTAGAGACTAATGGTTGTGGGCTCTCTAAACAGGTTCTTTGAAAGACATTGCTGGCATGTCCAAGTAGCCCCTCTGATTTGCGTTTTCTCTCTGTTCAGTCACGATGAACCTCTGGTGACCACGCCATTGTTGCTGCCAAATTTCTACCAAGCAAAGGAGATGTGAAAAAGAGGCTTGAAGCCTCAGTGCTCGGGCCGTCAGCCGCCAGCAAACTCAACTAAGATGTTTTAGAAGTGCAACATCCTCTTTAAAGTGAATGGGTGGGCAAATACAAGCTGAGAAAACTAAGATACAGAGAAAACAATGGAGACCCTGAGAGGCAGTTACTCAGGGCTGGGGGCTGGAGGGTGGGGGTAAGGGGAGAGTTGTACTAATTTTTCTTCCAGTTTTATTGAGAAACAATTGACATAAGTCACTGCATAAGTTAAAGGCATATAGCATGATGGTTTGATTTACAGATATTTTGAAATTATTAATTTCCACAATAGGTTTAGTTAACATCCATCCTTTCATAAAGCTACAGTAAAAAGAGAAGAAAAAAAAAAAATCTCCTTGTGGTGAGAACACCTGGGATGTACTCTCTTAACTAATTTCCTGTATATAATACAGCAGTGTTAACTATAGTCATCATGTTGTACATTATATCCTTAGTGCTTATTTATCTTTTAACTGGAAGTTCATACCTTTTGACCACTTTTCTCCAATTTCCCCTCTCCCTACCCCTGTCTCTGATAACCACAAACCTGATCTCTTTTTCTATGAATTTTGGGGGTTTTTTGTTTGTTCATTTTAGATTCCACTTATAAGTGAAGTCATACAGTATTTTGTCTTTTTCTGTCTGACTTATTTCTCTTAGCATAATGCCTTCAAGGTTCATCCATATTTTCACAGATGGCAAGACTGCATTCTGTTTTATGGCTGATTAATATTCCACTGTATATGTTTATATGACATCTTCTTTATCCATCCATCTATCGATGGACATGATTATTTCCATGTCTTGATTATTGTAAATAATGCTGCAACAAACATGGGGCTGCAGATATCTTTTCAACTCAGTGTTTTTGGTTTTTATGGATATATTTCTAGACGTGAAATTGCTGGATCATATGGTAGTTTTATTTTTAATTTTTTGAGGAACCGCTATACTGATTTCCATAGTGGCAGTACCAATTCACAATCTCATCCATAAGTACACAAGGGTTCCCTTTCTCCACATCCACACCAACATTTGTTATCACTTGTCTTTTTGATGATGGCCATTCTAACAGTCATGAGGTGATATCTCACTATTGTTTTATTTTGCATTTCCCCAGTGACTAGTGATGTTGAGCATCTTTTCATGTATCCATTGACCATTTGTATATCTCCTTTGGAAATATGTCCATTCAGGTTCTTTGACCGCTTTCTAATTGGATTATTTTGGGGTTTTTTAGTTTGTTTTTGTTTTTGCTTTTTTGCTATTGCCTTGCATGAGTGTTTTATATATTTTGGATATTAATCCCTTATCAGATATATGGTTTGCAAATAATTTTTCCAATTCCATAGGTGGTATTTTCATTTTGTTGATAGTTTATTTTGCTGTGCAGAAGCATTTTAGCTTGATGTAGTCCCTCTTTGTTTATGTTTTATTTTGTTGCTTGTGCTTTACGTGTGATTTTCAAAAAATCATTACCAAGTCCCATGTCAAGGAGTTTTTACCTATGTTTTCTTCTAGGAGTTTTATGGTTTTAGGTCTTAAATTTAGGTCTTTAGTACATTTCAATTTAATTTTTATGAGTGGTGTAAGATAGGGGTCAAGTTTCATTCTTTACATGTGAATACCCAGTTTTCCCAGCACCATTTATTAAAGAGAATGTATTTTCTTCATTGAGTATTCTTGCCTCTCTTGTCAAATATAAGTTGATTGTATCTGCTTGGGTTTATTTCTTGATTCTGTTCCATTGGTCTGTTTATTTTTATTCCAATACCATACTGTTTTGATTACTTATAGCTTTGTAGTATAGTTTAAAATTAGGACGCATTATGCCTCTAGATTTGTTCTTTATCAAAATTGTTCTGGCCATTTGTGGTCTTCTGTGGTACCATATAAATTTTAGGAGTGTTTTTTCTATTTCTGTAAAAAATGATATTGGAATCTTAATAGGAATTGCATTGAAACTATAGATGGCTTTTATTAGTATGGACATTTTAACAATATTAATTATTCTAATTCATGAACAGGGATACCTTTCCATTTATTTTTGTCTTATTCAATTTCTTTCATTAACATCTTGTAGTTTTCAGAGTAGAGATTATTTTTTACGTCCTAGGTTAAATTTATTCCTACATATTGTATTGTTTTTGGTGCAGTTGTAAATGGAATCAATTTCTTTTTTAGAAAATTCATTGTTGATTTACAGAAATGTTACTGATTTTTTAATGTTAATTTTGTATACTGCAACTTTACTGAATTGGATGATTAGTTCTAAGTTTTTGGTTAGGTCTTTAGAATTATCTATACATAAAATCATGTCATCTGCAAATAGAAACAGTTTTACTTCTTTCCAATTCTGATGCCTTTTATTTCTTTTTCTTGCCTGATTGTCCTAGATAGGATTTTAGTACAATGTTGAATAGGAGTACTGAGAGTGGACACCCTTGTCTTGTTCCTAATCTTTGAAGAAGGGCTTTCAACTTTTCACCATTGAGTATGATGTTAGCTGTGGGCCTGTAATACATGGAATTTATTATGTTGAGATATATTTCTTCTATGCCTAATTTGAAAAGTGTTTTTATCATGAACAGATGTTCAATTTTTGTCAAATGCCTTTTCTGTATCTATTAAGATGATCATATGATTATTTTATTTTATTCTAATAATGTGATGTATCACATTGATTGATTTGAGTATATTGAACTATCCTTGCATCCCAGGGATAAATTCCACTTGGTCATGGTAAATAATCCTTTTAATGTGCTGCTGAATTCGGTTTGCTAATATTTTGTTCAGAATTTTTGCGTCTACATTCATCAGGGATATTGGGCTGTAGTTTTCTAATAGTGTCCTCATCTGACTTATCACGGTAATACTGGCCTTGTAAAATGAGTTTGGGAGTGTTCCTTCCTCTTCAATTTTCTGGAAGAGGTTGAGATGGATTGGTGTTAATTCTTCTTTAGCAGCTTGGAAAATTTTACCAGCAAAGCCATCTGGTCCTGAGCTTTTCTTCATTGGGAGATTTTTTATTGCCTGTTCAATCTCCATACTAATAATTGTCTCCTCCGATTTTCTATTTCTTTCTGATTCAGTCTGAGTAGTAGTTGTATTGGTAATATGCTGGTAAGAGTTTTTTCATTTATTCTAGGTTGTTCAGTTTGTTGGTGTATAGTTGTTCATAGTAGCCTCTTAAAATTCTTTGTATTTCTATGATATCTGTTATAATGTCTCCTTTCTTATTTATAATTTTGTTGATTTGGATCATCTCTCTTTTTTCTTTGGTTAGTATAGCTAGGGGTTTTTAATTTTTGTTTATCTTTCCAAAAACCCAATTCCTAGTTGGATTAATATTTTCCATTGTTTTCTTACTCTCTATTTTATTTATAACAATAGTAAATATCTATAAATCCAACATCAGAGCACCTAAATATACAAAAACTAACAGAGCTAAAAGGAGAAATAAACAGCAATACAATAATAGGTGGGGACTTGAATACCCCACTCCTAATAATGGATAGATCATCGAGAGAATCAGTAAGGAAACAGCAGGCTTGGATAACATTATAGACCAAGTGGACCTAACAGACATTTACAGAACATTCTGTCCAACAACAGCAGAATACACTTCTCAAGTGCACATGGAACATTTTCATATCTTAGGACACAAAACAAGTCTTAACAAATTCAACAAGATTGAAATCATACCAAGTATGACCACAGTGGCATGAAACTAGAAATCAATAACATGAGGAAAACTGAAAAATTCACAAATACATGGATATTAAGCAATGCTCTCCTGAACAACCAATGGATTAAAGAAGAAATTAAAGGGGAAATAAAGTTTCTTGAGACAAAATAATAAAGAAACACAGCATTCCAGAAGTTGTGGGATGCAGCAAAACAATTCTAAGAGGAAAGATCATGGCAATAAATGTCTATATTACAAAGCAAGAAAGATCACAAATAAACACCTAATTCTACACTTTAGGAACTAGAAAAAGAACAAACTGAGTACAAAGTTAGCAGAAGGAAGGAAATAATAAAGATTAGAGCAGGAAAATATGAAATAGACAATAGAAAAACATTAGAAAAGATTAACCAAACTAAGAGTTGTATTGATTTAAATGGAAGTGTTGTCAGCATCCCTGCAAAGTTGAAATCTAAAAGATAAGGGGGATTGTCAGGTTCTGAATAAGGTAGAAGGAGCTCAGACAGCCAGAACAGCATTTCAAAGGCACAAAGCAGGAAAGAGCTGGGTGTGCTCCAGGGGCCTGGACAGCAGAATTCAGGGGCTGGGGGTGCTGAGCAGTGAGGTCTGTAAAGGAATGGTACTTGCTTTCCATTACTGACCTCTTAGTAACAACTTTTCTTGGCTTATCTCATGTAGTCTTCACAAAATTCCTAGGAAGTTTGGTACACATTTTACAGATGAGAAAACTGAGGCTCAGAGGGGCTAGCAATTTGCCCAAGGTCACACAGCTGGTTAGTGGTGGAGCTGAGCTTTATCCTCAGGTACCAGAGCCCAGGTGATTAACCAGGAGTAGGCAGGGAAGGTGCAGACCCTAGAGGTAGGTGATGCACACAGCAAAGGATTTCCATGTACATTTCTTAAAAGCTACTCTGACTGTTTAGTAAAGAATGGATTAGAGGGGGCAAACATGGCCAGTTGGGGAGACTTGCAGGACCAAGCTAGAAAGAGCTGACAGTGGCAGGACTAGGGATGTGACCATGGAGAAGGGAGAGTAGACCTGTTCAGGGTACATTTGGGAGACTGTGCTGATAGGACCTTGTGATAGGAAAAATGTCAAGATGATTTCCACTGCATGGAGCCTCTGCGTGAATGAACATGGCATGGGGAGATCAGAGAAAAGAGGCTATGGAGGAACGAAGACGTGTTCATATCTGAGCTTGATGAGTCTGAGATACCTGAAGAATGTCCATATGGAGATAGAACCAAAGTCGTGGGTATGTGACAGACATGCAGAGGTTTAAACCAAGTTGTGCAGTTGGGGACCATTGGCATAGATTTGGGAGTGGATGAGGCAACAGGAAAAAATGCAGAAACTGCAAGAAATATCTTTTCCAGTTGGAGTGAGGACTAAGGCTAGGCAGTGGAGTACCAGAAGACAATAAAGACATGACCCAGGATTTAGTAACTTGGAGGATTATCAGAAGCTGGGCTCTTGATAGGAAGCAAATGACACTGGACAGGACCACATGACTTTTACACCAGCACCTGCACTTGTTTGTCCGTCCATCTTTCTCTGACTTAGCAAACTCTCCACAGGTAGGTGGGTGCCTACTGGTGCCTTGCCATGCTGCACACCATTTTCTGTGCATCCAGCAATTGGCACAGCACTCTGCAGGTGTTAATTTATTTAATCCTCACAGTGAGTACTGCTATAATTCCCATTTTATGGTAGAGGAAATGGAGGCAGCAAGAGTCAAACAACTTGCCCATGTTCCTGTGCTGGTCATCAGCAGGGAGTTGGCTCTGCTCTTGCACATCTTTCACCGGGTGTTTTCATGTGGGGCTCATTATGGGACGCCTGCTGGGCCCTGTTGGGGAGCAGGACACCTCCATTATGGACACATCGGGTCTCCCCATACCAAGGAGTCCACAGTGTAGAGGAGTTCTCCCAGTGGCTGGCTATAAAGTTGTGAGTTGTGTGCATTGTTGCTTGTCAAGAGAGATGACAAGGAATAAAATGCATCATCAACCATGATTTGGTGTTTCAAGTTCTGGTTCTTAGATTGGCTGCCTGGGGGGACATTCAGAGACTCTAGAAGCTCTTTTGGCCTCAAGCCTCCTGTCTTCCTTGGAGAATTTTTACAAAGAGAGATATCAGCTCTTAGCTAGGCACTTGAGAAATCTCCTGGCTTATCTGAGTTGGTAAGGGTCCAACAGCACAGGACAGGGTTTCTCTCTGTCCTGCCTTCTGTAGTTGTCCCCTCAGCCCTGCTGGAAGGAGGCTTCTGGTACAAACACAGACCCACACTCTACTGTGGGAGGTCCTCAGTATAGCAAGAGGAGTTCTGTTGGCAGCCTTTTCTCTGCAGGGCCTGAAAGAGGACCCCGATCTTGTCCACACAGGGAGATTCCACAGGCACCTTCGTGGCGGAGACCCCTGGTCTTAGCATGTCACCCCGTACCCACAGCATTACCAGTCTCACCTTGGAACTTGGTAGGAAGGCAAGTTCTCAGGCCTATCCATATCTATTGAATCAGAAACTCGAGGGTGGGGTCCAGCCCTCAGGGTTTCAGCAAGTCCCCCAAGTGATTCTGATGCATGCTTAAGGTTGAGAGGCACTGTGTGGGGTGATGACAGGAAGAGGTGGGGATCCCAGGGAAGGAGAAGAGAGAGAGAAGGAGAGAGAGACCAGATAATAGCCAACTCTACATGCCCAAATGAGGTCAAGTCTGTGCAGACTAAAACCCCACAGGGCAAAACCAAAGTGTGTTTTTGTGTGATCCTTTGGCTGCTTGGCCAATGTACAATTTGTCAGGATAATCACCTGTACCTGTGTGCATTCTCGATGTTACTGGGCTAAGTGGAGGGTTAATATCTGATTAGGAAGTAGAACGAATAAAACTGATTTCCCTTCATCACTAGCCATATGTCATCCTGCCTTACAAATATTCTGGTCTTTGATTGCATGCAGGACCCAGAGAATAGCTTCCATCCACCTTTCTTTCATGGAAAAGGTGCTTTCTATGTGCCAAGCATGGTTCTAAGTATTTTGTAGATATTAACTCACTTTTATTCATTCAAGTGTATAACAACCCTATTTGTTTGATAATATTATGATTCCCATTTTATAGATGAGGAAACTGAGGCAGGGAGCAGTTCAGTCACTTGGTTAAGGTCACAGAAAATTTCATCTCTGATAGATCGCTTCTGACTGAGAGCCCAACTGCTCATACCCACTGCGTGCCCAGGGGTCAGTCACTTCCCCTTCCTTTCCCGCAGTTTCCTCATCTGTAAAAATGAGAGGATACAATAGGAGACCTCTCTTACAGGCTTTCAGGATAATTAAGTGGGTTCGGACAACACCTGGGACTCAATGTGTGTTAACTATCCTCGGAAATCTGAGCACTTTTTTCAGGGATCCTGTTTTCCTGTTTGCTCTGCTTCTCTTGCAGGAAAATCTACAAATTAGCAGACTTCCTTCATCCACATTTGTCTGTGTCTACAGAGGAGACAAAGGCACCACAAACACACACACACACACACACACACACCCTTTGTGTATATAGTTTACATATACTTTATATAAACTGTATTTAGATAGTTAGTTATCAATTTTTGGAAAACCTTTTGTGGGGAGGAACTACATATTTTTGTTACCTTTGCCGTAAGTGCTATACTATAGAGTAAATGAGTCTTGAGAGGTGAAGGAATTCTTAAAACTTCCTAATTTATGTCACTGAAGTTCTGGGTTTAGAGTGTATTCTGAGTTAATTGACTGACTTTGCTTTCAAAAATGACTGCTGATTGATAGCTGCCATCTAATTATTCTGGAAAAATCATGGGATTACCAACTTTAGAAGATGCTTCTTTGCTCAGATGGCTAAAGACACAATACCTTATCACATTACCCTGAAGAGAGGAAATTTTTCTTTAATTTAAAGGACAATAACCAATAAAAAGAAGGTGATGGATTTAATATAATAAATATTTATATTGCGTTGGGTTATAAATCTTAGTGTTTCAGTGCAGCAGTGTAACCAAAAGGAATAAACTATTTAGAAATACTTTTTATATTACAGAGGTAAAATAATTTACTGGTAATTTCTATAGGAGACATGAAAAAAAAATTAAAGAAAGACAATGTAGTTTGTGTGTGTGTGTGTGTGTGTGTAAAATTCATGTAGAATGAATTTTACAAGTACAATGAATGAATGAATGAATGAATGAATGAATTCAGGTAGAATGAAATGTACATACACACATAAATTTCAACAAAAATCACCCTAGGTGACTGCTTATTTTCATTTTTTTAAGTACCATCATTTTCATTTGAGAATACTGTAGCCCAGTTATATAATTGATTTAATTTCATTCTTTCAACAACCTTCGTTGCTTCAGTAAAGGTTTGATTTGCAAAAAAAACAAAACGTATTTATTTTTAACTCAGAAAAAATACTTTTGTTAGTTTTAAGCTTAAGCATGATGCATAGCTCAGGAGATATGGATAAACTATTTCCATTCCAACAATGGTTTACACCTGAGCTTGGTCTCCATTCTCAGTCAAAAGCTTTTATTATCTTTTTTAAAAAAAAAGAAATATTGCATTTCCCTAGCTGTTCGGAGAATAGGAAATCCAGTTTGGGGCCATCTTTCCAGGTCCTAGAACTGCTCACTGGTGTTATTAACCAACTACATTCTTTCTGCTAAAGGGACCAACCAACACACTGTTACTAAACAGCGTGCGAATGACTGTTGGGTTCTGTAATTCAAGTCATTTCCATCCATGTGAATTTTGAATGGTCTTCAGCTTTTAAAAAAATTTTTCTGTTTTTCAAAGCATTGTTGAAAAACTGTGTTATATTTGGGCTATTATTACAGCAGTGACTCCTTACTTATGCAAAACCATTGATAAATTTTAAAAGAAAAATAAAATGGTGGGCGTGGAGAAGCAGGGCTTGTGGGGGAGGGAATAAGGACAGTGGTGTTGACAGTGAACCCAGGCCGGCGTGGCTGGGCCTATAAGCAGGCAAAGCAAAGCCTGGTTCACATACTCAAAATACCTGGAGCTGGCAAAGCCCTGCCACACCAGCCTGAGCTGTGTCCAAGCTTGCTTCCACCCTTTTACGGTCCTTGGTTTCCGATCTTTGATCTTAAAGCCGTTGCAAAGATTACCGTAATGGTTGCTCATCCACTGAGGTAAGTATTCTTGTGACAGACAAGATACTACTTACATTAATTTTAGCTGTCCAGTAGAAATTGCCATATAATTCCAAGGTGGCATTACTGGTTCAGGTGACAATGTGATTGTTGTGTGTATTCTCTGTACAGAAACTCTTGAAGGAAAAGGGTATGTGTGTCATGAACCATTAATAATAAACGAGGCAAAAGCAATCTACTTTGCACATTGGCACACACTTATATACCTTTGCAGCACTTTGTGCACTTGTGTGTGTATGTGTCCTCTTCTAACTGTGCTTCTCTACCAGATATTTTTGCATGTGCATCCTTGCAGACCCAGATACCAGCACCTGCTTCAGCATAAGGGTGCAGTGGCCTCAGGCAAAACATTTCCTCTGGGCTCAGTTTTCTATTTGTGAAGTAAGAACCAGAAGGATTCTATGGTCCTTCTGAGCCCCAGAACCTGTGCCTTGCTGCCTGTCCTGCTTGCCCACACAGCCACGTGAAAGCTAAGACTCACGCCCCACAGTCAGTCGGGAGAGCTGCCCAGTTGTAAGCCTGTCTGCATTCTTAAAGGGTTTCTATATCAAAATCTTAGCTTTGACACACTTCCTCTCAGGCAAAGCATCCCACCCAAAATAGAAATTGGTGTATGTAAAATTTAACAAATGATTCCATCTCTGAAGTTTCAATAAGGAGAGAAAGGGAGAAGCAAAGGTGATAGAGCCTAGAGCCTGGATAACAGAGCATCCAATGATTCAGATCCACAAATAGCAGTTTTTAAGGCAGGACATGGCACCCAGCTCTTGGCCTCAGTTTTGTCCCCTAAAAAAGGTATAGGCATAGTCTCCTGACATCAGCCAGTCACCTGGATACCTTTGCTCTGAAAGAGGATGTGATTTGGGGACCACACATGCTTAGTGCTGGTGAGACGTCAGTAAAAGCCTTGCCTCTCCTGATAAAAAACATATACCCCATAAATAACTTTTGCTCCCCCCAGGAGAGGCTAGTGGAGTTTGGGCAGGAGCCCTCCTTGAAGAAATATGAATCCAGGATAGAAAAAGAAGTTTCCCTCTGAGCCCTCCGTACCATACCAACTTTTATCAAGTCACCTCCTTGATTTCCTCCACTCTGACCTGGCAGCTGAAGCCCAGCCCCTCTGCAGCCCCATGGCCCAGAGAGGGAAATTCAAGTCCCTGCATAAGTAGTTCTCTTGCCCTTTTGTGTGCTGTCTCAAATCTGACACTCTGTATTTAGTGCACAAAGATGCAATGAGCTCTCCCACGGTGTCCTTTTTACAGTCCTGCTTCGATGGCCACCTAGTCAACATCCTCAGTGCCTACCTCCTCTCTTCAGTGTCTCTCTTGACCGTCTTGGCTGACCATTGTGCTCTTAGCCTCCTGGGCTGTAGACAGCACACTGTTAGTTGCTTTTTTATTCAGTTTGAGGAATTTTTTAAAGGGAAGGGGTTTATTTTTTATCATGATATTCCATCTGTTTACATTTGTTGACATGACAAGTATGCTTCATCTTCTTCCTATCATTTTATGATAAGAAACTTTGTCTTAAAATTTCCATTTTTATGTTTTTGCATTTGATCGTTGTTTGTTTTATGTGTGGATGCTTGCCTGTGTCTGATTTCTGAAAATTGGAAGTCATATGTCGACTGTCAGCTCTTCTCTAGGTTAATTGACTACCTTTTATGTTTTTTTAACTTGTTCTTTGCTTTATTTATGTAAATAAATTGGCATTAATATTCTAGTAGGTGTGGCTGTACAGAGGCTGTTTTTATTATTTAAAAAAATTTTTTTAATAGTGTGATCTTTAATTTAATTTTTAATTAATTTTTATTGGAGTATAGTTGATTTACAATGTGTTAGTTTCTGCTGTGGATATATGTATAATTGGTTAATTGGCTATATAAAATTGATGTAAGCCTCAGTTTCTTGCATTTTAACTCTATAAAAGATGAGGAAATTTTCTAAGAACTCTGCTATTTTTCTCTCCTCATCACTTCTGCATGTTTCTTAATTATATGATTTTAACATGCTGCTATTTGAAAAATTTACCCTTCATTCTGTAAATATAGTTCCCATACAGTTCAGCTTGAATTCTATCACCCGAGTCTTCTTACCACGGTTTTCTGATTTTTCTATTGGTTTTCTGGAGTTCCCCATCCCCCGCCAAAAGGTCTTATGCTAGCTAATATTTGAATTTCCCTCTGTGAAAATATTTGGCTTGTGTCATTCTTTGGGTGTGAGTTAATGGCAGTTTATCCGGAGGTAATATTCTAGGTCAAATTTTATTTTCCTAAAACTCTTCTACAGAGTTTCCATTTTCTTCATTGAATGCGTTGTGGAGAAAGCCTACAGGCAGCCTAAGTCACTTCATTCCAGGTGATTTTGCTTTTGCAGGAGGGAGTAGGACCGGATGCTTATCGGATGATCAGACTCTTTATATTTAAAAGACTACTACTATTAACAGTTCATGTTGCAGGTTA
The DNA here is from genome assembly GCF_965194825.1 of Balaenoptera physalus. Classification (NCBI taxonomy): domain Eukaryota; kingdom Metazoa; phylum Chordata; class Mammalia; order Artiodactyla; family Balaenopteridae; genus Balaenoptera; species Balaenoptera physalus. The sequence continues at coordinate 102,894,036 of NC_138886.1, read as the reverse complement.
ATCACTCTGTGTGTAATGTTCTTAGGACATGTAGTGTGCTTTAAATACATAGAATTAGTTTGTTTCAGAGAAGTTTTTTTCATTGTATTATTTTTTTTTAAACATCTTTATTGGAGTATAATTGCTTTACAATGGTGTGTTAGTTTCTGTTTTATAACAAAGTGAATCAGCTCTACATATACATATATCCCCATATCTCCTTCCTCTTGCATCTCCCTCCTATCCTCCCTATCCCACCTCTCTAGGTGGTCACAAAGCACCGAGCTGATCTCCCTGTGCTATGCAGCTGCTTCCCACTAGCTATCTATTTTACATTTGGTAGTGTATATATGTCTATGTCACTCCCTTATTTCGACCCAGCTTACCCTTGCCCCTTCCCATGTCCTCAAGTCCATTCTCTATGTCAGCGTCTTTACTCCTGTCCTGCCCTAGGTTCTTCAGAACCTTTTTTTTTTTTTTTTTAGATTCCATATATATGTATTATCATACAGTATTTGTTTTTCTCTTTCTGACTTACTTCACTCTGTATGACAGACTCTAGGTCCATCCACCTCACTACAAATAACTCAATTTCGTTTCTTTTTATGGCTGAGTAATATTCCATGGTACATATGTACCACATCTGCTTTATCCATTCATCTGTTGATGGACACTTAGGTTGCTTCCATGTCCTGGCTATTGTAAATAGAGCTGCAATGAAGATTGTGGTACATGACTCTTTTTGAATTATGGTTTTCTCAGGGTATATGCCCAGTAATGGGATTGCTGGGTAATATGGCAGTTCTATTTTTAATTTTTTAAGGAACCTCCATACTGTTCTCCATAGTGACTGTATCAATTTACATTCCCACCAACAGTGCAAGCGGGTTCCCTTTTCTCCACAACCTCTCCAGCATTTATTGTTTGTAGATTTTTTGATGATGGCCATTCTGCCATCTCATCCTGGGCTTCTGTTTGTTGGAAGAGTTTTAATCACAATCTCAATTTCAGTGCTTGTGATTGGTCTGGTTATATTTTCTATTTCTTCCTGGTTCAGTCTCAGAAGGTTGTGCTTTCCTAAGAATTTCTCCACTTCTCCCAGGTTGTCCGTTTTATTGGCATAGAGTTGCTTGTAGTAATCTCTCATGATCCTTTGTATTTCTGCAGTGTCAGTTGTTACTTCTCCTTTTTCATTTCTAATTCTATTGATTTGAGTCTTTTCCCTTTTTTTCTTGATGAGTCTGGCCAGTGGTTTATCAATTTTGTTTATATTCTCAAAGAACTAGCTTTTAGTGTTATTGATCTTTGCTATTGTTTCCTTCATTTCTTTTTCATTTATTTCTGATCTGATCTTTATGATTTCTTTTCTTCTGCTAACTTTGTGGTTTTTTTGTTCTTCTTTCTCTAATTGCTTTAGGTGTAAGGTTAGGTTGTTTATTTGAGATATTTCTTGTTTCTTGAGGTAGGATTGTATTGCTATAAACTTCCCTCTTAGAACTGCTTTTGCTGCATCTCATAGGTTTTGGGTCATTGTGTTTTCATTGTCATTTGTTTCTAGGTATTTTTTGATTTCCTCTTTGATTTCTTCTGTGACCTCTTGGTTATTTAGTAGTGTATTGTTTAGTCTCCATGTGTTTGTATTTTTTACAGATTTTTTCCTGTAATTGATATCTAGTCTCATAGCCTTGTGGTTGGAAAAGATACTTGAGACAACTTCAGTTTTCTTAAATTTACCAAGGCTTGATTTGTGACCCAAGATATGATCTATCCTGGAGAATGTTCTATGAGCACTTGAGAAGAAAGTGTACTCTGTTGTTTTTGGATAGAATGTCCTATGAATATCGATTAAGTCCATCTTGTTTAATGTATCATTTAAAGCTTGTAGTTCCTTATTTATTTTCATTTTGGATGATCTGTCCATTGGTGAAAGTGGGGTGTTAATGTCCCCTATTCATTGCATCTTTAATAGTTGTTCTTTTCTGTTCAATTTTTCTAGGAAAACCTTTTATACCTAGATCAGTGTTCCTTTCCCTATCTATCTTCCATATTTAGACTTTTCTCTCCATATTGGGGGGGCATGATTTCAGTGGCAAGAAAAATGATAGTCACAGAAAATGAGGAAATACAATAACACACGTGGCAGACCCAAAGCATTATTTAAATTCTTCCAAATTGCATTCACTCTTGTGCCCCTTTTCTTCTTCTTTCTCTCCTCCTCAGAGGCTGCCAAGATTGCATCTTGCCCTTTTTACCCCATTCCAGTGCAGAGTAGAGCTATCAATGGCAGGAGAAGCTAAATCTAGAGAGAAGGTCTCAGGTGGGGAGGTAGCTGGTAATGCAGAGGCCGACCCTCCCTCTTCACCTTTCCCCAGGTGCCCACTGTAGCCTCCAACTCATTGTAATTGAGGAAAGAACAAAAGGGAGACCCTCCTTTCCTCTTCCAGGGCACATTTGAGGACATGATTCCAACAATATCACAAATTTAAATTATTTAATCACTTGTGGTTTTCAAAGCATCCTTTCTGATGGGTAAGTAAGTCAAAGCTCACCCTCCCCACATAACAATTGCTGTTCTATCACAGCAGGAAGGTACATGCAATCCACATGAGGGATGCACATAGATTACCTGGCTCTGGTGGCCAAGGGAGATTGTGCTCCTGGGCCACAAAGAACAACTCCTACATAAGACCACTCCTTCAATACTGAAAAAAGGTAGTTGTTTTATCTCATACATACAGAAAAATACACAGAGACAAGCAAAATGAAGAGACAGAGGGAAAAGTTTCAAACCAAAGAACAAGACAAATTCCCCAAAACAAGAATTTAATGAAATAAAGATAAGCAACCTACCTGATAAAGAGTAAAAAGTAATGGCCATAAATATGCTCAATGATCTCAAGAGAAAAATAAATAAACACAAGTGAGAACTTCAACAAAGATATAAAATACCAAATAGAAGTTATAACTGAATTGGAAGATACACTGGAGGAGTTCAAAAGCAGAGTGGTTGAAATAGAAGCACAAACAAGCTGGAAGAAAAAGCTATGAAAAACACCCACAAAGAGTATCAAAAAATTTGTTTTGAATGAAAAGAAGTGAGGACACAAGATGGCAGAGTAGAAGGACATGCTCTCAATCCCTCTTTTGAGAACACCAGAATCACAGCTAACTGATGAAAAATCATCAACAGGTAGACATTGGAACTCAGCAAAAAAGATACTGCACATGCAAAGACAAAGGAGAAGCCACAGTGAGATGATAGGAGGGGTGCTATCACAATAAAATCAAATCCCATAACTGCTGGGTGGGTGGCTCACAAACAGGAGGACACTAATACCACAGAAGTCCACCCCCTGGACTGAAGGTTCTGAGCCACACGTCAGACTTCCCAACCTGGGGGTCTGGCAATGGGAGGAGGAATTCCTAGAGAATCAGACTTTGAAGGCTAGTGGGATTTGATTGCAGGACTTTGACAGGACTGGGGGAAACAGAGACTCCACTCTTGGAGGGCACACACAAAATAGTGTGTGCATCAGGACCAAGGGGAAGGAGCGGTGACCCCATAGGAGACTGAACCAGACCTACCTGCTAGTGTTGGAGGGTATCCTGCAGAGGCGGGGGGCAGCTGTGGCTCACCAAGGGACAAGGACACTGGCAGCAGAAGTTCTGGGAAGTACTCCTTGGCATGAGCCCTCCCAGAGTCCACCATTAGCCCCATCAAAGAGCACGGGTAGGCTCCAGTGTTCGTTCACCTCAGGCCAAACAACCAACAGGGAGGGAACCCAGCCTTACCCATCAGCAGTCAAGTGGACTAAAGTTTTACTGAGCTCTGCCCACCAGAGCAACAGCCAGCTCTACCCACCACCAGTCCTGCCCATCAAGAAACTTCCACAAGCCTCTTAGATAGCCTCATCCACCAGAGGGCAGACAGGAGAAGCAAGAAGAACTACAATCCTGCAGCCTGTGGAGCAAAAACCAATTTCAAAGAAAGACAGACAAGATGAAAAGGCAGAAGGCTATGTACCAGATGAACGAACAAGATAAAACCTCAGAAAAACAACTAAACGAAATGGAGATAGGCAATCTTCCAGAAAAATAATTCAGAATAATGATAGTGAAGATGATCCTGGACCTCGGAAAAAGAATGGAGGCAAAAATCGAGAAGATGCAAGAAATGTTTAAGAAAGACCTAGAAGAATTAAAGAACAAACAAACAGAGATGAACAATACAATAACTGAAGTGAAAAATACACTAGAAGGAATCAATAGCCGAATAACTGAGGCAGAAGAACGGATAAGTGACCTGGAAGACAGAATGGTGGAATTCACTGCTGCAGACCAGAATAAAGAAAAAAGAATGAAAAGAAATGGAGACAGCCTAAGAGACCTCTGGGACAACATTAAATTCAACAACATTCACATTATAGGGGTCCCAGAAGGAGAAGAGAGAGAGAAAGGACCCAAGAAAATATTTGAACATACTATAGTCGAAAACTTCCCTAACATGGGAAAGAAAATAGCCACCCAAGTTCAGGAAGCACAGAGAGTCCCATACTGGATAAACCCAAGGAGAAACATGCCGAGACACATAGTACTCAAATTGGCAAAAACTAAAGACAAAGAAAAATTATTGAAAGCAGCAAGGGGAAAATGACAACATACAAGGGAACTCCTATAACGTTAAAAGCTGATTTCTCAGCAGAAACGCTACAAGCCAGAAAGGAGTGGCGAGATATACTTAAAGTGATGAAAGGGAAGAACCTACAACCAAGATTACTCTACCCAGCAAGGATCTCATTCAGATTCGATGAAGAAATCAAAAGCTTTACAGACAAGCAAAAGCTAGGAGAATTCAGCACCACAATACCAGCTCTACAACAAATACTAAAGGATCTTCTCTAAGTGGGAAAAATAAGAGAAGAAAAGGACCTACAAAAACAAACCCAAAACAATTAAGAAAATGGTCATAGGAACATACATATCGATAATTACCTTAAACGTGAATGTATTAAATGCTCCAACCAAAAGACACAGGCTTGCTGAATGGATACAAACACAGGACCTATATATATGCTGTCTACAAGAGACCAACTTCAGAACTAGGGACACATACAGACTGAAAGTGAGGTGGTGGAAAAAGATATTCCATGCAAATGGAAATCAAAAGAAAGCTGGAGTAGCAATATTCATATCAGATAAAATAGACTTTAAAATAAAGAATGTTACAAGAGACAAGGAAGGACACTACATAATGATCAAGGGATCAATCCAAGAAGAAGATATAACAATTGTAAATGTTTATGCACCCAACATAGGAGCACCTCAATACATAAGGCAACTGCTAACAGCTCTAAAAGAGGAAATCAACAGTAACACAAAAAGTGGTGGACATTAACCCCTCACTTACACCAACGGACGGATCGTCCAAACAGAAAATTAATAAGGAAACACAAGCCTTAAATGACACAATAGACCAGATACATTTAATTGATAGTTATAGGACATTCCATCCAAAAACAGCAGATTACACTTTCTTCTCAAGTGCACATGGAATATTCTTCAGGATAGATCACATCTTGGGTGACATTCAAGCCTCAGTAAATTTAAGAAAATTGAAATCATATCAAACATCTTTTCTGACCACAACGCTATGAGATTAGAAATCAATTACAGGAAAAAAAAACCGTAAAAAACACAAACACATGGAGCCTAAACAATACATTACTAAATAATAAAGAGATCACTGAAGAAATCAAAGAGGAAATCAAAAAATACCTAGAGACAAATAAAAATGAAAACACGACTATCCAAAACCTATGGGTTGCAGCAAAAGCAGTTCTAAGAGGGAAGTTTATAGCTATACAAGCCTACCTCAAGAGACAAGAAAAATCTCAAATAAACAATCTAACGTTACATCCAAAGGAACTAGAGAAAAAAGAACAAACAAAACCCAAAGTTAGCTGAAGGAAAGAAATCATAAAGATCAGAGCAGAAATAACTGAAATAGAAACAAAGAAAACAATAGCAAAGGTCAGTAAAACTAAAAGTTGGTTCTCTGAAAGATGAACAAAGCTGATAAACAATTAGCCAGACTCATCAAGAAAAAGAGGGAGAGGACTCAAATCAATAAAATTAGAAATGAAAAAGGAGAAGTTACAACAGACACCACAGAAATACAAAGCATCCTAAGAGACGACTACAAGCAACTCTATGCTAATAAAATGGAAAACCTGGAAGAAATGGACAAATTCTTAGAAAGGTATAACCTTCCAAGACTGAAGCAGGAAGAAATAGAAAATATGAACAGACCAATCACAAGTAATGAAATTGAAACTGTGATTAAAAATCTTCCAATAAACAAAAGTCCAGGACCAGGTGGCTTCACAGGTGAATTCTATCAAACATTTAGAGAAGAGCTAACACCAATTATTCTCAAACTCTTCCAAAAAATTGCAAGGGAGGGAACACTCCCAAACTCATTCTACAAGGCCACCATCATCCTGATACCAAAATCAGACAAAGATACTACAAAAAAAGAAAATTACACCAATATCACTGATGAATAAAGATGCAAAAATCCTCAACAAAATACTAGCATACTATATCCAACAACACATTAAAAGGATCATACACCATGATAAAGTGGGATTTATCCCAGAGATGAAGGGATTCTTCAGTATTCACAAATCAATCAATGTGATACACCATATCAACAAATTGAAGAATAAAAACCATATGATCATCACAATAGATGCAGAAAAAGCTTTTGACAAAATTCAACACTGATTTATGATAAAAACTCTCCAGAAAGTGAGCATAGAGGGAACCTACTTCAACATAATAAAGGCCATATATGACAAACCCACAGCAAACATCATTCTCAATGGTGAAAAACTGAAAGCATTTTCTCTAAGATCAGGAACAAGACAAGGATGTCCACTCTCACCACTATTATTCAACATAGTTTTGGAAGTCCTAGCCATGGCAGTCAGAGAAGAAAAAGAACTAAAAGGAATACAAATTGGAAAAGAAGAAGTAAAACTGTCACTGTTTGCAGATGACATGATACTATACATAGAGAATCCTAAAGATGCCACCAGAAAACTACTAGAGCTAATCATTGAATTTGGTAAACTTGCAGGATACAAAATTAATGCACAGAAATCTCTTGCATTCCTATGCACTAATGATGAAAAATCTGAAAGGGAAATTAAGGAAACAAAAAGATTAAAATACCTAGGAATAAACCTACCTCGGGAGGCAAAAGACCTGTATGCAGAAACCTATAAGACACTGATGAAAGAAATTAAAGATGATACAAGCAGATGGAGAGATATGCCATGTTCTTGCATTGGAAGAATGAATATTGTGAAAATGACTATACTACCCAAAGCAATCTACAGATTCAATGCAATCCCTATCAAATTACCAATGGCATTTTTTACAGAACTAGAACGAAAATCTTACAATTTGTATGGAGACACAAAAGATCCCGAATAGCCAAAGCAGTCTGGAGGGAAAGAAACGGAGCTGGAGGAATCAGACTCTCTGACTTCAGACTATACTACAAAGCTACAGTAATCAAGACAGTATGGTACTGGAAAAAAAAAACAGAAATATAGATCAATCGAACAGGATAGAAAGCCCAGAGATAAACCCATGCACCTATGGTCAACTAATCTATGAAAAAGGAGGCAAGGATATACAATGGAGAAAAGACAGTCTCTTCAATAAGTGATGCTGCGAAAACTGGACAGCTACATGTAGAAGAATGAAATTATAACACTCCCTAACACCATACACAAAAATAAACTCAAAATGGATTAGAGATCTAAATGTAAGACTGGGCACTATAAAACTCTTAGAGGAAAACATAGGAAGAACACTCTTTGACATAAATCACAGCAAGATCTTTTTTGGTCTACCTCCTAGAGTAATGGAAATAAAAATAAACAAATGGGACCTAATGAAACTTAAAAGCTTTTGCACAGCAAAGGAAACCATATACAAGACAAAAAGACAACCCTCAGAATGGGAGAAAATATTTGCAAATGAATCATCGGACAAAAAATTAATCTCCAAAATATATAAACAGCTCATGCAGCTCAATATTAAAAAAACAAACAACCCAATCCAAAAATGGGCAGAAGACCTAAATAGACATTTCTCCAAAGAAGACATACAGATGGCCAAGAAGCACATGAAAAGCTGCTCAACATCACTAATTATTAGAGAAATGCAAATCAAAACTACAATGAGGTATCACCTCACACCAGTTAGAATGGGCATCATCAGAAAATCTACAAACTACAAATGCTGGAGAGGGTGTGGAAAGAAGGGAACCCTCTTGCACTGTTGGTGGGAATGTAAATTGATACAGCCACTATGGAGAACAGTATGGAGATTCCTTAAAGAACTAAAAATAGAATTACCATATGACCCAGCAATCCCACTACTGGCCATATACCCAGAGAAAAGCATAATTCAAAAAGACACATGTACCCCCAATGTTCATTGCAGCACTATTTAAAATAGCCAGGTCATGGAAGCAACCTAAATGCCCATCGACAGATGAATGGATAAAGAAGATGTGGTACATATATACAATGGAATATTACTCAGCCATAAAAAGGATCAAAATTGGGTCATTTGTAGAGACGTGGATGCATCTAGAGACTGTCATACAGAGTGAAGTAAGTCAGAAAGAGAAAAACAAATATTGTATAGTAATGCATATATGTGGAACCTAGAAAATGGTACAGATGAACTGGTTTGCAGAGCAGAAATTGATTCACAGAAGTAGAGAAAAAAACGTATGGACACCAAGGGGGGAAAGCAGCAGAGGGTGGGCGTTGTTGTGTGATGAATTGGGAGACTGGGATTGACATGTATACACTGATGTGTATAAAATGATGACTAAGAAGAAAAAATAAATAAATAAAAATTAAACATACAAAAAAGAAAAGAAGTGAGGACACCTTAAGGAACCTCTGAGACAACATCAAGTGGAATAACATTCACATTATGGGACTCCTAGGAGTAGAAGGTAGAGAGGAAGAGCCAGAAAACTTATTTGAAGAAATAATAGCCTAAAAATTCCCTAATCTGGGGAAGGAAACAGACATCAAAATCCAAGAATCCCAGAGAGTTCCAAGTAAAATGAAACCAAAGAGATACACACCAAGAAAAATTATAATTTAAAAGGTGAAAGCTAAAGAAAGACTCTTAAAAGCAGCAAGAGAAAAGCATATAACATATATCCAAACTTATTACATACAAGGGAAACCCAATAAGACTATCAGCAGATTTGCAGGAGAAACTTTACAGGCAAGAAGGGAGTGGCATGACATATATAAAGGGCTAAGAAAAACCACATGATCATCTTAATAGCCACAGAAAAAGCATATGACAAAATTCAACATCCATTCATGATAAAAACTTTCACTAAAGTGGGTATAGAGGGAAATATCTCAACATAATAAAAGCCATTTATGACAAATGCAGAGCCAACATAATACTCAATGGTGAAAAGCTGAAAGCTTTCCAACTAAATTCAGGAACATATATTTATATTATATTTATTATTTTATCCTCCTTATTAATTATATTATTTGTATTGCTGCTGCCTTTACTTACTTGAGTAAATCAGTAGTCAACTGACAATGAAGACTTGATTCCACCTTTTAATATTATGTTTAAATATATTTCTCTTGTATTTCCTGCTATTTTTTGCTTTATTGATTCTGATGCCATATTGTTTGGTACATAATGATTTATAGCACAAGGAGTATAAAAGTTTATCTTTTCTAAATACTTTAACAGTTTTTGATTTGAATACAAATTGTCAAATAGAATTAACAAGATCTCAAGCCATTGTTGTCTTCTTCTTCTTCTCCTTCTTCTTCTTCTTTTTCTCTTCTTGTTCTTCTCTCTCCCTTTCTCCTCCTCTTCCTCTTCATCATCACCGTTCTTTTATTTTCTATGATTTTCTTTTTTTAGCATGTGTCTAGAATTCCATTTTTTTACCTTCTTAATGATCAACCTTTTGGTATAATCCTGTTTCATATATATATACATATATATCTTATTTTTCAGTCCAAAATGAGATATTTTCTTTAATTGTGGTTTACCCCAACTATATTATTTTTATATTATTTTGATTATTTTGATATGACCTAATTCAGTCAATTTTTACATTATACTGAACCTGCATCTTTATTTTTGATCAATATTTGTATTCCTTTATTGTAATCATGCATGTGAGTGTGTGTGTGTATACCATATATAAATATGGTGTTTGCATCTTCTGTGAAGTTGAAGGCTTGTATCCTCATTTCTTTTATTCCCTACTAATTATCCTTACAACTGCAATTAGTATACAAAAACTTGTGTGTATTTAGTAAAATTAGAGGCTACTGACCCTCTAGGAAAGATGAGAAAATTAGCACAATTATACCTTTTCTTTTCTTCTCTCCTGTATTTTGCTATTTTATTCTAACTATCATTATTTTTAGCTATGGTAGTTAGTTTTAGAATACAAATAACACACCTAATTTTCTTTCACTTTCACTTTCTATTAACATGGATGAGCAAAAGAATGTATTGATAATAGATGATATCATCCTTCCCCACTTCCTGGCTTGTGTTTATACTGCCAATTATTTAACACATTTTCTCTTTATGTACATCCTTCACACCTTTTTAGTTTTCAGTTCTTTATATAAGTGAGTATTGGAAGACAATTCTCTATGATTCTCTCACATTTGTGCTTATCTCATGAGCAAGGCACTGACTGCACCTTATCTTGAACTATGTTTCTAAGAACATTTGTATAGCAAACAGCCTTGGAAGATAGAGGCTGACTAGGGACATCAGGACTCAAGAAACAATACAATGGTGAGTTGCATGGGTTTTTATTTTGGCATTATACATCTCAGACTAGACGCTGAAGAAAGCAGCAACCAGAAAAACCAACCAACAAACAAACAAAAAAAGCTTGCTGTCTCTAGCCAAATGACTGGAAAAGTGGCAACCAAGCAAGACAGAAAATTTTCAGATAATAACCACTCTACTCCAACCAAACACCACAGAAAAACCTGTACTCTCTCCCACATACAAACTCATCAGCAAAGTCTAGTGGGAAGCCTAGATGTCCACTCTCACATGCTGAAATGAGAAGTCTCTCTTCCCCCTACCTTTCCTCCTGGATGCTGTCAGAGGATGCCAAGTACAGAGCCTAGACTTCCATCCCTACCCAGTAATAATGAGGCACCTACCTCTCTCTGCAGTGTAAATAAAGGATACATTTGGAGCAGTAACAGGGCAACCTACTTCTCTCAGGAAGAGTGGCATCACCAGAGGCCTGGTGCAGAGCCTGAACTCCCACCCCCATCTAGCAGTAACGAGGTACCCCACTGCTCCTGAGGCACTAATGGAAGCCAGTAGGGAACAAATAAATGTAAATTAAATAAACAAAAGATAAGTGAAATAATTGAAAAGAATGGAAAGCCCCCCAAAAGAAACAAAAGATATAAAGATAAGCCAAGTGGAAATTTTTAGAATTGAAAAACACAGTAATCTAAATAAAAAACTCAATGGATGGGCTGAATAGCAGATTGGAAAGGACAAAGGAAAGAATCAATGAACTGGAAGATAGAACAATAAAATTACACACTCTGGATAACATAGAGAAAATAAACTGGAAAAAATAAAAAAGAACAGAGCCTCAGAGACTAGTGGGATTCTACCAAAAGATCTAACATTAATGTCATTGGAGTTCAAGAAGGAGAGGAGAAAGAGAGTGGGGCTGAAAAAATATTCAAAGAAATAATGGCATGAAAGGAATAATGGAATGATAAATTCAAAAAATTCCACAGCAAGACACATCACAATTAAATTATGAAAACTAAAGAAATAGAAAAAACTTTGAAAACACCTTTTCAATAGGATAAAACAATTCCAGCAAAAGTAGATTTTTTTCATCAAAGAACAAGAAGGTCTGAATAAAGTGTCACAACATTTTTCCAGTGTTGAAAGAAAAGAAATGTCAATCCACAATTCTATATCTAGCAAAAATACGTTCCAAAGTGAAGAGGAAATTAAACATTTTTGGATGATAAAAAAAAAAAATGAATTCGTCTCCAGCAGACCTACACTTTAAAAATGGATAAAGAAAGTTCTTTAAGAGGAAAGGAAATTGTAGAAAAGTTGGAACATCAGGAAGGAAGGAAAAACAACAGAAAAAGTAAAAATATGGTTAAATTAAATAGACTTTCCTCGCCCACTTGAATTTTCTAAATTTTGTTTAACAGTTGAAGCAAAAATTAAAACACCATCTGATGAAATTCTTGAAATATGTAGAGGAAATATTTGACATCATTATATAATAAATGGAAGAAGGTAAAGGGACCTCATGCCAAATGAGAAGATCAATGCAGAAATTAGGGGAAATTCACTTAGATTTATAAGGTAGACTCTGATGGTGTCTAAGTTTTATTCAGTTGGTCTGGTTTGAGACCATGGGCATGGTTAATGTCAATATTGCAGTTTGACATTATCCTTTGTCTTAGAGTCTTATTAACAGTAGCCTTAACTAAATGCTATATGAGAATAAATAAATAAATAAATAAATAAATGGATTGGGTTCTAGCCTCTATCAGTCAGATAAATCACAGTGGCTAAAGGAGTAGAATACTAATAAGAAAATTCTCCAAAAGCTAATATGATGTAGAAATAATAGATGGATATTCTTGAAGGACAATCCTTCACGTGTCTCTCACCTTTCTGTACATGATGCAAGTGAGGTAATAGCTGTCCTCTGTTCCAGACTATCTTTTCAAGGATGTTTGCATTGCACACCAGTGAATACCAGTTATTCTACACAGCCGTTTGAGAGCCATCAATCTACTGTAGTTTCTTCTTTCTCGAGTGATGAATTCCTTTCTCAGAGTCCCCAGTGAGCTACACTTGAGAGTTCTGACCATGACTACAGTCAGATTTTGATGAGTATTTGGCTTCTCTTTTTGGAGTTAGGTCTTTCAGGCTTCTTGTGTTTAAAAGTCATGGGATATCTAGATGGAAATTTCAAGCATGGATTGGGAATATAAAAAAGATGCTCAGGAGACAGGTCAGGGTTAAAGGCCACATTTGGAAGTCAACATTGTAAATGTGCCAGTTGAAGTCATAGGGATGAATGAATTCTTCCATGGAGGGTGTGCTAAAGTTGAGGTCTGAATTTCAAATCACCCTCACTTTTAGTGCTGCAATAGGATATTAGGAGAAAGGTCATGGCAAACAAGGGTCATGGAAACAAAGGATAAATTTTTTCATAGAAAATTGTCAATAATATCTAAAAGATATTATCAATAAGTAAATGAACTCTAATTCCAGGAAACTGAGCTAAGCCACATTTGGTGGGATAACGGATTCCTTAAAGATAGATATCATAAATATATATAATTGGTATGGCCCACTTCACCAGCTTGGGGTAAAAATATAAGCATTTCTCATTTATTTATGCAATCATTTTCTTAACACCATATGTTGCCATTAGCAAGAAATTCAGTAGCTCCCTTCCGGGCCTTCCTCCTGTGCCCACTCCACTAGCCTAACAACCCGAAGGTTAGTTTGGGTTTGGACTTATTCAATTAAAAGAGGAGAGAGACCTACCTCAAATTCCAAGTTTAGAGGGAGAACTAAGAAGCCCAATAAGCACACCAGTCCTACAGCTTCTGAAAATAACTTGACCTGCAGAGACCCACAATACTTGTTTACTGTTGTGGAGCCCCTACTGTTCCACATCCTTGTGTGGTCCCACGCTTAGACTTCAAAGTTGTAACTCTTCTAAGTCACATCCATGTGGTCTGTATTCTATCAAAGCTTGATAGAGCACCAGAATGTCTGGTATTAAAAGTTCACATACAGTTGGCCATAGCCTGCCTCTCAGAGTCTCATGTCTGCCATCATTCCTGAGACTTCTTTCCCTCCTAGAGTTCCACTTGGGGTGTAGGAGGTGTTTCAAACTTTATATCTCCTGGTAGCATAAGTTAAAATCTTGGACTTATTGTATGTGGTAGGCAGAATAATGGCCACCCAAAGATGGTTACATCTTAATCCTTGGAAACTGTTACATATTATATTACATAGCAAAGGAGAATTAAGTTGCCTAATCAGGTGACCTTAAAATAGAGAGATTATACTGGAATATCTAGGTGGGTCCAATGTAATCACAAGCACCCTTAAAAGTGGAAGAGAGAGACAGGAGGGTCAGTGTGATTTGATGTGAAAAATAATTATCCAGCTGTTTCTGGAGGAAAGGGTCATGATCCAAGGAATGCAGGTAGCCCATAGAAGCTGGAGAAAGCAAGGAACTGGATTATTCTCCCTAGAGACTCCAGGAAGGAATGTAGTTCTGCTGACTCCTTGGTTTTAGCCTCATGAGTCTCATGTCAGACTCTGACCTACAGAGCTGTAGGATAATAAATTTGTGCTTTTTAAGCCACTAAGTTTGTGGTAATTTGTTGCAGCAGCAATAGAAAACTAATACAACTTATCTTTGCATAATGAGGAGGCCACAGAGGGTGTCTTTGCAGAATAGAGTTCTCCCAAAGTGCCTCTCTACCTCTGCTTATAGAGAAGCAGCTGGCAGATAATTTAGACTAACAAGGGGCCCCCTTGTCTAAATTTGGAAGTAAAGTGGCCATTTTCACCCATGAACATAGCTTCTGGTCTTCATACATGTGCGTATGTGCTTATGTTGAAGTGGTTGTAGACTCTTTTCTTTCTTTTTTTCTTTTTACTAAGCATTGGAAAACAAAAAAGAAAGAAAACTTCAGAATCGAAGCCCCAAGTTCACAAATTTTATCTTCCTGACAAACTCCAAAATTGAATTTTGCTTAAAGGATCCCATGCTACCTATTCCATATGTGATGGCTGCTAAACCACTTAGGAGGAGTTATCCTTTTGCTTTAAAAACTTCTTTGTAAGAAGTCTTCAGCCCAATCCACCAAAGCAGCCTGATCTTACCCATTGTTCATCTTTGTTATTCAAATCATTGCAGTAGGCAGATAGGAAGTATTTACTCAGCTAAAATGGAAAAATTTGCATAGTAAAGGGATAGAAGCCATGTTATTACCATAATAATAGAGAATTGTTCTGTAAATATAAGTGGAGTTGTGAATATAGCAGTATTCTCAGTCTGAAAGGGTCATTTTATACACCCAATTAATATAGGAACTCATCAGACTTCTGTGGGAAAAAATAAGTTGCCTCTTACAAGAAATGTAGTTTACCAGAAAAAATAAAGAACTTTTTTTGGAAAGTTTTGAATACAAAAACATAATTGAATGATGAGCTCTTACCTCAGTTAGAAGGCAAAATGTAAGAAATATTAGGATAAAACTTGTGGCTATGAAACTGCTAGGTGGTGTCTCGGGGGGCTCCGAGGAGCTCCAGTTCTTTATGTCTCAGCACAGAAAGAATTCAGCAAGAGGCAAAGTGATAGATAAGAAGTGATATATTAGAATAGGACTCCTGTGAGGCTTACAGTGGGCAGGTGAGAGGGTGCCATGCCCCAAGAACTTAGTGGGCTACAGTTTTATAATCAAAGGAAAAGTGGGGAGAGGGGAAGACCACCTTCTTCCTCATTCTTGAATAGATGTCATGCTTCCATCATCAGTTCCTCCTCCACGTTGGGCAGGGGAGTTTTCTTGTCCCTACATGGTCAAGGTAGGACTGTCATGGTACAATGAAAATTGAGCAAAAAGGTGGTAACATATGCTAAAAATGGTAAATCATCTCAGGTTTTAGTATAATGTCACCGTTTCCTTATATTTTTGTTTTTCATGCACACAGAGGAGGGTGTCCTAGGAATAATTAACTTATTGAGCTCACTGGGCAGGATGTGGGTCTCATGCCACCACTGTTTTATTGTTTTGGGGCATGTCTCATGCTTCTGTTGCATGGTTTTGTTGCTAAGCAAGCCTGCTTGGTTTTGTGGTTAAGCAAACCTGTTTTCTTGAGTGAACATTAACTTACAGGAGTCTCCCATACTTTCTTCTCTACTTACAATCCCCTAGTGGGATTAACTATTTAATTACCTACTTTGTGCCTTTACTCTGTCCCTATCAGCTATGGGCATCACTAGAAGTTCTCTGTTTTTTGCATTTTTGTTTTTTTTTTTAATTTATTGGAATAATTATGAGCTACTTTTAAATGAGCATGAGTTGAGTAAAGAGTGACCAGGTAGAAGATCTGGAGATTTCTCAGGGCTTCTATTTAAGTGCATGTTCTACCCAGTCATTTCAGTGGGTGACCTCGAGGGAGGAAGTATCAGAGGAGGAGGGAGATATTAGAGGGGTATTTCAGGCAGCAATATTCAGAGGGATTTAATTTCAGAGAGAAAGAGTAAGGAGATGTAAAGGCAATGTTGAGTCAGAGCACAGGAGGAAGAAATGGAAAGGGAAAAAAGAAGATGAGATGCAGAAGGTGAGGAAGAAACTGGCAGCCCTCTCATCTCCAACTTGCAGACCCCCACTCAGGGTGATGACTCCCTCCCCCAGCCTAGTCTCCTGTCCAGCAAGGTTGCGAAGGACTGTCCATCAAAGCTTGCGGTCCTACTGCCTTATCACCCAGATTGAGGGGGATGTCTGAAAAATGCTTGGAGAAGCCCCAGTATGATGGGGATGGGGGCATAGGCGCCTTCCTTAGGGAGAGATCCAGATCTCATCTCCCAAAACCAGTGAAATTTCTAGAGAGAAGAGACATCACAGCCAGCACTCCTCTGGCCTGTGAGAGAGACAGAGAGAGTCCTTCATACCCCATTTTCAGTTTACCTCTGTGAGGCTGGGGTGTCCCAGGCTACTGATTATTTCACCAGCACTTGTATGCTTTTGTTGATGCAAATAATCAGTAAACAATCTATAGTAACATACAAGAGAGTTTTATTTCAGCCAAACTGAGATTTATAGCCCAGGAAGCATCCTCTCTGAGGGGACCACTTTGAAGAGTTGGGGAAAAGCCAGTATTTATTAATTTTTGGCTAGGGCAATACATGTAGTCAAGCATACATCTTGGTAAAACATTACTGCTAATCACAAAGGACAGATATTGCAAGTTGGTGATTTTAGTGCCTTTCTATATACAGGAAGATGCAAGAATCTGAGGTTGCTGAAATTCTTCCTGAGGTATGCAACTTAACTATCCAGGGGCCATTTATTCAAGCACAGAGTGCCTCATCCTGTTTTGTTTTCTTTTTTCCTGAATTCTCCTCAAGGCACACTGTCAGTGGGCAACTGAAGCGGGTTGCAAATTAGCCCTTTGTATAACTGGGTGGTGGGCAACATTCTTCTCTTTATGGTTAAAGCAGATGTACAATGTATGTTTGACTGGCCATAAGATAG
Source organism: Balaenoptera physalus (assembly GCF_965194825.1). NCBI lineage: Eukaryota > Metazoa > Chordata > Mammalia > Artiodactyla > Balaenopteridae > Balaenoptera > Balaenoptera physalus. Next base: position 102,876,658 of record NC_138886.1, on the reverse strand, counting down.
ACAGGCTGTTTTAGTTAGCATAAAGTTCAAGCCAAATCATGTATAAGTCAGAATGACTTCCCCATACCTTAATATGTGAAAACTTCTTCCATCACTTTAAAATGAAAGTACAAAGAGGTCCCAGAACTGGGGTCATCAAAAAGGGACAATGTCCTCACAGAGGACTAACAACACCCTTTCCTTGCAAATTTTTTTTTCCTTCTTTTCTCCAACCCCCAAAGCTCTCTTCTGATGTATTGTAAGCACTTGTGGTGGTTTTTACACCTCCCATCAAGGAGCCAGTGGGATGTAAAGCATCAGGACTCGGCCTACAGGAGGCCATGTGTAAGCCCCAGGCCCACTCTTTGCTTGTGTGATATTTACCAAGGTTCCAAAACCTTGAATTTCAATTATTCCTCTATAAAATGGGAGTCATGGTGGTTTAGAGGATGAAGTGAGAGAACATATGTAAACCACCCCAGCCATAATCGCATATAACCTATAGACAGAACACCGGAAGACTTAGTGATGGTGCTTGTACGGGTTTCCTGCTGTTGCTGTAACAAGCTATCAAAAACTTAAAGCCTTAAAACAATACAAAATTTATTATCTTGTTGTGCTGGAGATCAGAAGTCTGACACACGTCTCACTGAGCTAAAATCAAGGTGTTGGCAGGGCTGTGTTCCTTCTGGAGCCTCTAGGGGAGAATTTGTTTCCTTGCCTTTCTGGCTTCTTAAGACCGTCTGCCTTCCTTGGCTCATGGCCCTGCCTCACTCTGATCTCTGACCTCTGACCTCTGCTTCCATCATCACATCTTCTCTACTCTGACCTTCCTGCCTCATTCCTTCCCTTGTAAGGATGCTTGTGTTGACATCGAGCCCACCAGGATAATCCAGGATAATCCTCTCAACTCAAGACTTCCTTAACTTAGTTCCATCTGCAAAATTCCTTTGTAGTACAAAGTAATATATTCCCAAGTTCTGAGAATCGATGTGTGTGCTGTTGGGGGCCATCACTCTGTCTACCTCAGGTACTAAAACAAAATGCAAGTGTTATGAGGCTCGATCAAGTGAAAAGCAAAGATGTGGTTGGAGAGAATTGAGAGGGAATGGTAAGAGTACAGTCACCTCATCCTACATGGTGGGGGTGTGTGAAGAGTGTCTGGAGATAGATCTAATGGACCAAACAGGAATAGAGTCTGAATACTATTTAAAGATACTAGACAACCAATAGAGAAAGTGGAATAACTCATGTCAAAAATTAGAAGGCGGGGCTTCCCTGGTGGCGCAGTGGTTGAGAATCTGCCTGCTAATGCAGGGGACACGGGTTCGGGCCCTGGTCTGGGAAGATCCCACATGCCGCGGAGCAACTAGGCCCGTGAGCCACAATTACTGAGCCTGCGCGTCTGGAGCCTATGCTCCACAACAAGAGAGGCCGCGATAGTGAAGAGGCCCGCGCACCGCGATGAAGAGTGGCCCCCGCTCACCGCAACTAGAGAAAGCCCTCGCACAGAAATGAAGACCCAACACAGCCAAGAATAAATATAAAAAGAAATAAATAAAGATTACTAAAAGCACAATCCACTTAATTAAAAAAAAAAAATTAGAAGGCTGCAAGGACAAGTAAGTAGCTGGTAAAAAAGTGAACTAAAATTTCATCATTAAGAATGTGTAGTCAGTGTGTGAAGTCTAAAGGTACAAAACAATCTCAAGAAATAGGGCACTTAGAGCTATGGAAATAACCACTGCCAGAATTTAAAATATTCTTTCTTGTGTTACAACATCCATATTCTCTCTCTCTCTCACTCACTCACTCTCTCTCTCCCTTCCTCCCTCTCTCTCTCATTCTTACTTTGCTTCTTTTAACTTTCCTTTTGCTGGAGTAAAACATCGAGGGAGAAAAAGCATTTTTGAGCTCCCAGCTTATTGAAAATTCCTTTGGTTTGGCTCTCACAGAGCAAGGTTACATCTTCTGGAAATCGAAGAAGCTCTAGTCTGCTGGCATTGCTCATCCAGTGTTCTCTCCCATATGTTGCCCCCTTTCTTCAAATCCTGGTTGATGGAGTCTTGGTGGGTGGGGACTTAAGCACATGTTCTCAGCCAACTGCATTCAACCAGACATTCTGGAGCTGCATCTGTGCAGGCCTGTAACACTTTCCCAAAACCAAGGGCATGAACCTTGCAAACAGCAGCTGTGTGAATCATTGCTCTTGACACCTTCATGCCATGTACTCTGGGGGTACACCATAGCACCAGCTAAAGGAGGCAGTCCTTGAGGTTGTGCTTTAAAAAACTGCTATTTGCCTGCACTGATTTGATTTTTAAAAATTATGAGGCACAGATGTTTTACTGGAGAAAGCACTATGTAAGGACATCAGCAAAGGTGTTACTGGAAAGGTGTCAAGTGTGAATAAGAAAAAGAGGAACTCGGGACCCTCTTCTGCCTTTAGTTTTTGTCCTGTCATTGGAAAGCATAAAACAAAAGGTAGCAGAAAAGTCTTTACAGGCCTGGGGATCTGATACAAGGCAGCCTGTGTTTGAAGTCCAGTGGGCACCACTCACACATGGTAATTCATGTAAGCAAAGCACTTATAATCATGCCTGGCATGTAGTAAACAATCAATCAATGTTTTAGAGGGACCCCCAGTTCACAGAATTGATTAATTATTGCATAAATAATGTGCCCTCCTCCAGGCAGAAAAGCAGTCATCAAAGGGAGTCTGCTTTTCAGTTCTGAGTCCAAGCAGAAGAGATTCTTCCCCAGAGACTGTAAACTGGGTCCGGGCCCAGGAAGGTGGCACAGACGTGAGAACAGGGACCATGTGTGGGGAGCAGGGTCATGGCCGTTTTTGTTAGATGTGGACGCTCAGACCCCTTACTGACCTTCTTCCCCCAGAAGCAGACCTGGAGACAAGACCCCGGTGGGAGGAGTTTATCTGGCAGGTGCAGCGGGTACTTCAGCAGGAAGTGGGGCAGGAGACAGAAGAGAAAGGACAAGAAGGCAGCCATTGAGGGGCCATGATCAGGCCAGCATCATTGTAGGCCATGCAACTCCACCCCACCAGGAAACTGTGGAACCACAGCTCAGAGGGATGAAGGAGGTGGGCATTTATACACCAACTTGTATAATTCCCAGCACTGAGACCATGTGGATGTGGCCAGAGAGGCTCCTGAAGTTCAGGAGATGCTCTCAGGTAAAGAGGAGATGCAGATAGGATCGAGGCAGAGCCCACAGACCAGAGCATGTGGTAGTAGTACACATATATGTTCTGCAACATATACATTTAGGGAGAAGATTCTGGAACCCACCACAGATAGATCCAGGTAAAGCCCATTCCTTCCAGAAGGTGGCTTGGATATGGCAATCCTCACAAGACTTGCCCGTTGCTGACACTGAGGGCAGGAGGAGTAGGTGTGAAGAACACAGACTCTGCAGGCAGACTGTCTGGGACTGAATCCCTGCTCTGCCACCTACTAACTCTGGGACCTTAAGCAAATCACTTAGTGTCTCCATGCCTCACTTTTCCCCTCTGTAGAATGGGGATGATAATCATACTTCCTTGATAAAGTTGTTGTTAGGGTTTAATGTGTTCATATAGATAAAGCACTTAAAAAGTGCCCAGCCACAATAAGTGCTCAAACATTTTTTTTATTCTATTATCTTTGGTGAATTGCTTTTGTTTATAAGTGCTCTGAAATAGCAGGTGCTCAAAGGTTTTAACAATAATTTTTTCGCTATAACACACCAAGATTTGATGGAGGCATTGCTGTGAACACGAGGCCTTCATTCTACCATGAGTTGGTCTCCAGAGAACCAGGGAAGGTGTGTGGTCAGTGAGCTGGCCATAGAGGTCACTTACAGAGTAGCTTTGCTACCTAAAGAGCCCCTGCTAGTTTATGACAATAATCTGACCTTCATTTCTGAATCCTAGTAGCTTATAGATATAAAGGAAATAACCTAGAAAAAAAATAAGGTTTTAAAAACACCCTGTGACATGTGCAAATTCTTTAAATAGGAATTTTCGAGACATTTGACCATATTTAATGTGGGCAACGGGGCACCATGTGCTCTGTCATTTAGTGTCACCATCAGTTCCAGCAAAGGTGACATGGCTTCTATTACAGGCATGTTAATAAGGTTTATAAATAGAGATGAAGGAAAGCACAAAACCTTTATCACTTTTTTTTCATGCATGGAATAAAACGAGGATTCCATTTTTAAAAATGCTTTTCTAATGCCTTCCAAGGAACAATGTTCAAATTGTACCTCCTAATGAGATAGGATCTCATCTGGATCTGTTGCTATGCACTCTTCAAAGTCCTCTCCAGGTGGATTCAGTGCTTTCCAGCTGAGACTGGTTTTTGCTAGAAGCAGTTAGATTTTCACAGTTCCATCCAAGGCAAGGAAGGGGAGTTGGCCTTAGACTGCACTGCACTCTGCTGGACGACAGAGGCCAAGTCAGGCAGGGAAATTCTCAGAAGTATTGTTCTTCATTTTTAACGAAGTTTATGAAAATTGTACAGGAGCGTCACATGGAAAGCAAAGTGAGGCTGTCACAGTTGCAAAGCCTCTTACTCTTCAGAGGCAAACTTAGGCGGTCAGTGGTGCATTTGGAGATCAAGAGATTGTAAGTGTTTCAAGGACAGCTGGATTCCAGCTCTGGTGGTCCCAGCTGTGCCATCTTGAGCAAATTGGTCAACCCCTCTAAGTCTCAGTTTTCTCATCGGTGGAATGAGATAATTCATAAGGAGATCCAAAAATTAAAGGAGAAAGTATATGTAAAGTCATTCATTAGCAGAATGACACTTAGTACTTCAATAAAAGTTGGTTATCATCAACCTCCTCCTTTAAGACACAAAAATTCGAAGGTCTTGACTGAGGGTCCCAAGGTTATATGTCTGCTTAGGGATGGAGGAGGGGGTAATCCCAGGCCAGAACCACCCGCCTTCCCGCAAGTGTCCTGGGCTCCAATGAGCTCCTTTCACTCCCCGCACCTAGGTGCTGCCTCAGTGGACACCTGGCCTTGACCCTTGCCTGACTAACCATGTCACCCCACAAGGAAATGTTGAAATGTTGCCTTCCTCCCCAACAGAAGAGTTCACTCATAGGTACCACAGTCTCTGTTAAGCAGAGGGCAATGTGAAGCTAGCATGATTCTCAAAATGGAGAGAAAATTCCCTATGCTGAGAGCAACTGGGTTGGGGCAGCAGGGTCCAAGAGCAGGGACCATCAACTGACTGACCTTACTGAACCATTGGAAAGTTCATTCACTCATTTTATATCTATTCATTTGCAAGTATTTACTAACATCACTTGCTAAGCAAGTCTTCTCACCACTCACAGAGAAAAAAAGAACAGAGTATGAAAATGGGGCTCCAGATGGGCTCTGAAACACCCTTGAGCATCTGGTAGGTGGACTGGTTCCCCTTTTGTGTGGTTTGTCACACTCCCAAGACTGTGACTGAAACCCCTACCAGGGCATTTCCATAATATCCTGCGGAGTGAACAGTCCCTCCAGTAAACAAGTTTGAGCAAGTGGTTCATATTGACTTAACACATTATGCCATCAAAATAACATATATGCTAACCGGGGCCATCCACATACTGTCTCAACATCATGGTTGTCTTTTTAGTAGATTCCATAGGCGTAATTGAGCATCGGGCCCTCATAGCCCCCCAGGGTCATTACACAAGGACAGGCCTAAATCACCACTGCTAATGGGTTTGGATTGGAATTCCAGAAATAACCCCAGCTGGGTCACATTCAGTAGACTATTCAATCTTTCCTGTCTTCAACTTCTCATTGGATCGTGGGAATAATAATATTAATCTTGCAAAATTTTGGAAGAATTAAAGAAAGTAAATGTCAAGCTCCTGGTTTCCTAAATAGAATGGGCACTAAGTAAATCGTTATTATTATAGCCATTTACTATATAGATTATATAGTCATTGTTATTATTTCACACCTAAACAAAATACACATGTGAACTGTGTATATGTAAGTTTATATATACACACTGGTGCATATAAAAACATGGGTGCTGATTTCTGTTTCTGTATGTAAAATATTTAGTCTAGTACTGGAAAAGAGGAAAGAATGTATACTCTTGATATTACAAGGGGTAAATATGCTTACTTAGCCAAATGAAAAATAAAAAGGATACTGCTTTGGGTCATGAAGACAGCTGTTTTTTATCTTTTAAGGCAAGGAAAAGACATGTTTTAAGGAAAGCTCTGGAGATAGATAGCCACTAAATTAAAATGAGATTTAAAATTGTTTGAGGAATGAAATCAGTGTTTCTCCTCATTTGTTTTCTTAAGTATTTTGAAGAAATAAAAGCAAATTATATCTATATAAGTATGTATTTTAGGTTGACTTACTTACATTTTTGCAATGCAAGAAGTTAATAGCCATGTTGTAGAAATGCACTGCTACTAACACACTAAGCAGTCATCACCTTCCCACCCCCAAAAGAAAGTATTGTTCTCTAGCATCTGCTACTTTCAGATGAGCAAATGAAGGCAGAAGGGAGTTACAATGACAGCAACCCCATGCGTGAGGTTATAGGAGCAGCCAGCCTATGATCTCAGACGCCAGACTGTAGTATTCTACCACTTCTTAGCTGTCTGACCTTGGGAAAATTCTATGCCAGCCTATACATCATTTTCCTCTATTATAAAATGGAGATAATAGCTCCCCAACCTTATTTCAGGATTAAATCAGTTAATACTTATAGAACAGCACGTAGTTAACACTGTTTGTGAAAGAATGCTTTTGACTTTAGAAAACCCTTTCAATTCAAAACAAACCCTAAGGCCTTTTGGAGAAGTTACACTTGAAAATGAAAGGAAACTTCCTCAATCAAGGGCATCTATGGAAAACCTATAGTTAATATTACACTTTATGGTGCTACAGTGAATGTTTTCCCTAAATTGGGAAGGAGACAGGAATGTTCACTCTCACCTATTCTGGTCAACCTGTATTAGAGGTCTTAAGCATTGCAACAAGGCAAGAAAGTAGAAATTTAAAAAAAAATTAAAAGCATAAAGATGAGAAAGGAAAAGTAAAACTGCCTCTATTTGCACATGACACAACTGCTTACATCAAAAATCCTGAGGAATCTATAAAGAAACTACTATAACACACAAGTGAATTTACTAAGGTCTCAGGACACAAAGTAAATCTACAAATTTCAATTGTATACATATGTACTATCAGTAAAATTTTGGAAATAAAATTCACAAAACTTATACCATTTTACAATAGTAAAATGCTTAGAAATACATAAATAAAGTTGTGTAAGACCTATACTCTGAAAACTAGAAAGCACTGCTGAGAGAAAATAAAGGAGACCTAAATTAATGGAGAGATTTACTATATTCATGAATTGGAAAATTCATATAGTTAAGGTGTCATTTCACCCCAAATTGATCTATAGGGTCAATTCAATAGTAATTAAAACCCAAATTGGATTTTTTGTAAGAAATAATAAGGTATATTCTTATATTTATATAGAAATAAAAAGGACCTAAAATAGCCCAGTCTCAAAAAAGAAAAAAAGAAAGAAAAAGGAAGGAATTACATTACATAATTTGTATTACTATAGTACAGTAAGCATATTTGTGTAAGGATAAATAGATCATTAAAATGAAATAGAGGATCCATATGTATACAATAATTTTTGACACAGTCATTAAAACAATTCAAAAGGGAAAAAGAAAGTCCTTTTAAGAAATGTTGCTGAATCAATTGTATATTTGTATACAAAAGAAAGAACACCTCAACTTCTATCTTACAGCATACACAAAAATCAATTCAAGATGGATCAAAGTTTTATTAAACCTAAAAGTTATAAAATTGCAAAAGAGAGAGAGAGAGAATATCAGACGGGGTAGGCAAAGAGTTCTAGACTGGTCAAAAATAGCACTAAGGGGCTTCCCTGGTGGCGCAGTGGTTGAGAGTCTGCCTGCCAATGCAGGGGACATGGGTTCGAGCCCTGGTCTGGGAGGATCCCACATGTCGTGGAGCAACTGGGCCCGTGAGCCACAACTACTGAGCCTGCGTGTCTGGAGCCATGCTCCGTAACGAGAGGCCACAACAGTGAGAGGCCCGCGCACCGCGATGAAGAGTGGCCCCCGCTCGCTGCAACTGGAGAAAGCCCTCGCACAGAAACGAAGACCCAACACAGCCAAAAATAAATAAATAAATAAATAAATCTATTAAAAAAAAAAAAGTATGTACCATTTAAAAAAAAAAAGCACTAAACTTAAAATAAGAAAGTTGATCAATTTTACTTAGTCAAAATTAACAACTGCTCATTAAAAGACAATGATAAGAAAATTAAAAGGGAGGAAATGTTTGCCACATGTATATCTGACAAAGGACTTGAATTTGGAACATATTTTTTAAATCCCAGAAATCAATAATTAAAACATGAATAGTCTAATATCTTTAATGGGAAAATATTGGACAAGCCCTTTATTGAAAAAATTATAGAAAAGTCTCCTGAAAAAAAATCTGATGAAACAGACATGTAATTTACTAGATAAGGAGTTCAAAGAATTAGCAATAAAAATTCTAACTGAACTTCGGAAAAGAAGAGATGAACACAGTGAGAATTTTAACAAGGAGCTAGAAAAAAAATCAGAGCTGAAGAATACAAGAACTGAAATGAAAAATAAACTAGATGAAATTCACAGCACAGTAGATGGCACAGAAGAACACATAAGTGATCTGGAAGATATATGAATGGAAATTAATCAGAACAGCAAAAATAAAAAAGTTAAATGAGGAAAGTTTAAGGGACCTCCATAACAACATCAAGTATACTAACATTTGCATTATAGGGATACCAGAAGGAGAAGAGAGAGAGAAAGTGATAGAAAATGTATTTGATAAAATTATGGCTGAAAACTTCCTGAAGCTGAAGAAGGAAACAGATTTCCAAGTACAGGAATCATAGAGAATCCCAAACAAGATGAACTCAAAGAGACACACACCAAGACATACTTAAAATGGTAAAAGTTAAAGGTAAAGACAGAATTTTAAAGGTAGCAAGAGAAAAACAAAGATCCACATACAAGGGAATCCTTATAAAGTTATAAGCTGATTTTTCTGCAGAAATTTTACAGGCCAGAAGGGAGTGGCATGATATATTCAAAGTGCTGAAGGGCAAAAACCTACAACCTAGGATACTCTATTCAGCAAGATTATCATTCAGATTTGAGGGCTAGATAAAGAATTTCTAGGACAAGCAAAAACTAAGAGTTCATCAATACTAAATTGACCCTACAAGACGTGTTAAAGGGTCTTTTCTAAGTGGAACAGAAAAGGCTACAATACAAAGTAAAGAATTTATAGGAAAGGAAAAATCCCATTAGTAAAAGGCAAATATATAATAAAGGCTGTGGATCAACCACTTAACTGACTATAAAGACTATAAGACAAAAAATTATAAAATTAACTATAACTACAATAAACAGTTAAGGGAAAGACATGAAGATGTAAAATATAATATCAAAAACACAAAATGTGGAGGAGAGGAGTAAAAAATGTAGAACTTTTAAAATGTGTTTGAACTTAAATGATTAGCGGTATGAAAAACAAATAGATATAGTTATAGGTCAACAAATATGAACCCCATGGTAACCACAAATCAAAACCCTACAATAGATACACAAAAACCCAAGAGAAAGGAACACAAGCACACCACTAAAGAAAATCATCAAACCACAAAGGAAGAAACTAAAAGAAGAAAAGAACAGAGAAGAACTACAAAAACAACAAGAAAACAAGTAACAAAATGGTAATAAGTACATAACTATCAAAAATCACTTTAAATGTTAAAGACTAAATGTTCCAATCAAAAGATATAGGGTGCTGGACTCACAGAATGAGTATGGAAGCATTCCTTCCTCTGCAATTTTTTGGAATAGTTTGAGAAGGATAGATGTTAACTCTTCTCTAGATGTTTAGTAGAATTCACCTGTGAAGCCATCTGATTCTGGACTTTTGTGTGTTGGAGTATTTTTATTACTGGTTAAATTTCACTGCTGGTAATTGGTCTGTTCATATTTTCTATTTCTTCCTGGTTCAGACTTGGGGAACTGTACATTTCTAAGAATTTGTCCATTTCTTCTAGGTTGTCCACTTTATTGCCATGTAGTTGTTCATAGCAGTCTCTTATGATCTTTTGTACTTCTGCAGTGTTGGTTGTAACTTCTCCTTTTTCATTTCTGATATTATTGATTTAGGCCCTCTCTCTTTTTTTTCTTAATGAATCTGGCTAAAAATTTGTCAATTTTGTTTATCTTTTCAAAGAACCAGCTCTTAGTTTCATTGAACTTTCTATTTTTTGTGTGTCTATTTCATTTATTTCTGCTGTGATGAACATAAGGGCAAAAATCCTCAACAAAATATTAGCAAGTCAAATGCAACAATAAATTAAAAGGATCATATACCATGATCAAGGGAGATTTATCTCAGGGATACAAGGATTTTTCAATATCTGCAAATCAATCAATGTGATACATCACAGTAACAAATTGAATTTTTAAAATCATATGAACATCTCAATAGATCCAGAAGAAGTTTTTGACAAAATTCAACATCCATTTATGATAAAAACTCCAGAAAGTGAGTATAGAGGGAAAATACCTCAACATAATAAAGGCCATATATGACAGACCCACAGCTAACATCATACTCAACAGTGAAAAGCTGAAAGCATTTACTTTAAGATCAGGAAAAAGATAAGAATATCCATTCTCACCACTTTTATTTAACATAGTATTGGAAGTCCTAGACACAGCAATCAGAAAAGAAAAATAAATAAAAGGAATCCAAATTGGAAAGGAAGAAATAAAACTGTCACTGTCTGCAGATGACAGGAAACTATACATAGAAAATCCTAAAGATGCCACCAGAAAACTACTAGAGCTCATCAATGAATTTGTTAAAGTTGCAGGATACAAAATTATTATACAGAAATCTCTTGCATTCCTATACACTAACAATGAACTATCAGAAAGAGAAATTAAGGAAAAAATCCCATTTACAACAGCATCAAAAAGAATAAAATACCTAGGAATAAACCTACCTAAGGAGCTAAAAGACCTATACTTGGAAAACTATAAGACACTGATGAAAGAAATTGAAGATGACACAAACAGATGGAAAGATATACTATATTCATGGATTGGAAGAATTAATATTGTTAACATGACCATACTACCCAAGGCAATCTACAGATTCAATGCAATCCTTATCAAAATACAAAGGGAATTTTTCACAGAACTAGAACAAAGAATTTTAAAATTTGTATGGAAACAAAAATACAGTCTTGAGAAAGAAGAACAGAGCTGGAGGAATCTCACGCCCTGACTTCAGACTATACAACAAAGCTACAGTAATCAAAACAGTATGGTACTAGCATAAAAACACACACATAGATCAATGGAACAGGATAGAAAGCCCAGAAATAAACCCACGCACTTATGGTCAACTAATCTACAACAAAGAAGGCAAGAATTTACAGTGGAGAAAAGACAGTCTCTTCAATAATTGATACTGGGGAAATTGGACAGCTACAGATAAAAGAATGAAATTAGAACATTCTCCAACACCATATACAAAAATAAACACAAAATGTATTAAAGACCTAAATGTTAGACCAGGAATCATAAAACTGCTGGAGGAAAATTTAGGCAGAACACTACTTGACATAATTTGTAGCGGTATATTTTTTAGATCTGTCTCCTCGGGCAAAGGAAACAAAAGCAAAAATAACCAAATGGGACATAAAAGCTTTTGGACAGCAAAGGAAACCATCAACAAAATGAAAAGACAACCTACTGAATGGAAGAAAATATTTGCAAATGATGTGACCAATAAGGGGTTAATATTCAAAATATCAAAAAAGCAAACAACCCAATTAAAAATGGACAGAAAATCTGAATAGACATTTTTCCAAAGAGGATATTCAGGTGGCCAACAGGGACATGAAGAGATGCTCAACATTGCTAATCATTAGAGAAATGCAAATTAAAAACACAATGAGATATTACCTCACACCTGTCAGAATGGCTGTTATCAAAAAGAACTCAAATAACAAATGCTGGAGAGGGTGTGGAGAAAAAGGAACCTTCATTCACTGTTGGTAAGAATGTAAATTGGTGCAGTCACTGTGAAAAACAGTATGGAGGTTTTTCAAAAAACTAAAAATAGAACTACCATATGACTCAGCAATTCCACTCCAGGGTATATATCTGAAAAAAAAAAGAAAACACTTATTCAAAAAGATACATGCACCCTAATGTTCCTAGCAGAATTATTTACAATTGCCAAGATATGGAAGCAACCTAAGCGTCCATCATAGATGAATGGATAAAGAAGATTTGGCATATATATATAAAATGGAATATTACTCAGCCATAAGAAGAATGAAATTTTGCCATTTGCAACAACATGGATGGACCTGGTACAAACCACTGTGCATAAAATAAATAAGATACAAGGATGTAATGTACATCACAGGAATGTAGCCAATATTTTGTAATAACTTTAAATGGAATTTAATCTATAAAATATTGAATCACTATGTTGTACACCTGAAACTAATGTAAAACTATAGATTATTATAAATTATATATTAATTTCAAAAATAATAATGGAAGTGTCATTAAGCACATAAAATATGTTCAACAACCATTGGTTGTCAGAGTAACTAAAATCACAGTGAGATATCACCACACCCCCACAAGAATAGTTAAAGGATAGTCAAGTAACATCAAGTGTTGGCAAAGATGCAAAGCAACTGGAACTCTTTGCACAAATCTTTTACATAAAATGTTACAATCACTCTGGAAGTATATGGCAGTTTCCCTTAAAGTTAAACAAAATCCATGATTCAGCAATTCCATTCTAGATCCTCTGAATTTTCCCAAGAAGAATAAAAACATAAATCTACAAAAAAAGACTCACACAAAAATGTTCATAGCAGCTTTATTTAGAACAGCCAAAAACTGGACGCAGCTCAAATATCCACTAACAGGAAAATGGACAAATGAATATACATCCAATAAAAATAAATAAACAAAAAACATGGATGAATCTTAAGAAAATGATGATGAGGAAATGAAGCCAGACACACAAGAGTATATTAAGTGTATGATTTCTTTTAAATAAAGTTCAAGAACAGGGTAAACTAATCTAAGGTGATACAAATGAGAATTATTAACTCTGGGAGGGCAGAGATTTGCTGCAATGGGGCAGTTTCTTGAGGACGGAAATTGTCTGTCTTCATTGTGGTGGTGGTTACCTAAGTATCTACATTCGTATAAATTTGTCAAAACTAATCAAAACATTCACATGAGGTTTGTGTATTTACTGTTTGTGAATGATGCCTTAATTTTACAAATAGATCAGGGTCAACCCAGTGAAATTAAAATTTTACAATGCAGTAGTTTCCTATGTCAAATAATTAAAAAAATAATAATCCGATGAAGTCCCTCCTGTCATCAAAATCTTCCTATTGCGTCTTTGGCTTTTTAAAAAAATCAAAGTACTTACTGTGATTTACAAGGGGGACCTGATCTAGCATCTTTCCTTTCCACACTCAGCTATCACTCACTCTAATGGTCACTTCATCTCAAACACCCTGGCTTGAACAGTCCAGGTCCTTTGCACTTCCCTTGCCCTCTCTTTAGAACACTCTTATTCCACATCTTCTCACGGAGCATTAATTCATGAACCTCTTCATTTACTCACACCCCAGATATCTTTGTTTCAGAGATATCTTCCCTGACACTCTATCTCTTTCATCCCATTGGCTGTAATTCTTCATAGCGCTAATTTTACCCCAAATTAAACTGCATATGTATCAGTTTGCTTACTGATCACATATCTGCCCACTGGATTGTCAGCTTCTGGAGACGGAGACCTTGCCCATCTTATATCTCAGGGCTTAGAACTGCCTGGTGCATAGTAGATGTTACATACATACATGTTGACTAAGAAGAGTGGGCAGAGCCATGTAGGACAAATTCTCATTGGTTTGTACTTATAAGGTGCTTGTTTCCACTAGAAAGCTGAGATCTTGTAAAACTCCACATATAAATCTCTGCAGGAAGCCCTCTATTTCTCCATGTGGGACTTCTACTTTTTATGTCCGCAGAAATGTGCTGTAGAATACATTACACATTGTTTTGGATAAAGAAGTGTGCCAAATTCACATGAAATTTTAGCTGCTCTTGACCTCAACTGGAAATAAAAATATTTATCAGCAAAGAGGTATCTGGCTTGGGTCATTTTTCTTGAAAAATAAAAATAATCGTTTCATTTATACCTCAATTTTAAATAAATAGATAAAGAAGGGCAAAATCAATGAAACCTCAATTTTAAAAGAAATAAAGGAGGAAAAAAGAGAGGAAGGGAGGGAGGAAGGAATGAATAAGTAAAAAATTTGTAAGACTTCATCTAGGAAAGTCAGTAAATTGTAAAGATACTGAAAAGCATGTAATTTGGCTTGCTGGCTAGATGTATGAATTCAATCAGTAGCAGTCTGATCAACTATACATTAATAATAACATTCCTTTTTCAGCAATACCCAGGACCTTTCCAAGGCCAAAGTTACTGGATTTTACAAAGAAATAGCATGCTTTCAATAATCCTCCCAAGTCCTGACAAATATATAAACTTTCGTTCCCAGGCACATCTCTGAATAGCTATATGAAAATGGCTGTGGAATGTGATATGTAAATGTGACTATCATTCTAATTTGGATGTTTCTTTGATCCCACAACAAGAATGATAATAACCTCTCTTCCCCCAACTTCTCTTATATGACCCCAGTATGCACCCTGGACCTCAAGGGCCATTTCTAGTTCCTACATCTTGGTGAAGGAAGGTCACAATCCTTGATGCCTGGTGTGCTCTGGACCAGTGTGTCTCTCCCAAGGAGGGTGGCAGCCTGCATAAATGATCACATGGAGGACCCAAGGTGTCACCATTGGTGACATTTGTCTTTTCTCATTTTGCTGGGATTCCAATGGCATCCTTATTATTTGGTGGACTAATGCAAAGTGGTTAGTCTGTGCTTTGAACTGTGAAAATGCATTACAGAGGTTCTGAAATAATTGCACCTTTACTCCAGAAATCTGTTCTCTGGTCCCTAGAACATTAAAGACAAAATTGGGTTCCAGGAGCAGAGAGATCTGGGTTCAAATCCTGGTTCTAAAACTTCCTGCCTATGTGACCTTGGGCACATTACTTCACCTCCTTTTCCTCAGTGTCTCCATCTGTAAAATGGAAATAATAATGGTCCCTACTTCACAGGCTATGTTGAAGAAAAAAAATAGATACAGGGAAAGATTTTAGCAAAGTGCCTGGAGCTCTTATAAATATGTATTTAGTATAATTTATAAGCAAAGGGCTAGGAAAGGTCTTCTGAGTGCAATGAAAAAAAGGAATGGTCCTATCTTGAGTAAAAAAGCTGTAGATGTTGCTATCTGTACTAGAAAAAAAGGAACTGGAATCTAAGGAGTTATAAATAATAAATAAATGTTAATAATAATAAATAATATTCATTGATGTCAGGGATCTTACACAACTTATTGCTTTTAGACTTCACAACAACAAAATATAGTAATACTTTCAATTGCTAGAGATGTAAACCTAATTCAAAATGCCTTAAGACAAAAAGGAGAAAGAGCAAGGGAGGAAGAAACTGAGAAAGTGAGAAAGTGAGAGAGAGAGAGAGAGGGGGAAGATGTGTTGATTTCCACAACTGGAACATCAAGGAGGAGATTTGATATAGCTAGAAGACCTGCAGGTTAAATGATGCGTGAATGGTTTTCTCTCTCTTTCTTGCTCCATTCTCCCAGATACATTGTTCTCTCTTTCTTCTTATTTGCTGGCCGCATTACCTCCTACTTCAGAGAGGCTGTCTCAGTGAGCCAAGAAATTATGACTCTGGAAGCTCCAGGGACATATCCTTGCAGTACGCAATCCAACAGAAGGACAAACCCACCCTTATCCATGATTCCTATGTCAAATCACAAGGAAGCAGTCTAGGTGGGCCCTAATTGAGTTACATGCCCACCATTTGTCCAGTCACTAAGCTTACAGGCATGGGGTACCCCGACTGGCTCTAGAAAAAGAAGAACAAACTAAGCCCAGAGTTAGGAGGAGGGAGGAAATAATAAAATTAAGAGCAGAAACAAACGAAATGGAGAATAGAAAAAAATGAACAATACTAAGGGCTAGTTTTTTTTTTTTAAATCAGCTACTTTGACAAACCTTTAGCTACAAGAAGAAAAGAGAAAAAAGACTCATATAAATAAAATCAGAAATTACAACTGATGCCACAGAAAGAAAAAAAGAATTATAAGAGACTACTATAAACAATTATATGCCAACAAATTGGATAACCTAGAAGAAGTGGATAAACTCCTAGAAACATACAACTTACCCAAATTGAATCATGAAGAAATAAAAAATCTGAACAGACCAATGAGTAAAAAGATTGAACCAGTAATAAAAAACCTCCCAGCAAAGAAAAGCCCAGGAAGAGATACCTTCACTGGTGAATTTTACCAAACTTTCAAAGAAGAATTAACGCCATTCCTTCTCAAACTCTTCCAAAAAATTGAAGAGGAAAAACACTTCCTAACTCATTTTACAAGGCCTTCATTACCCTGATACCAAAACTAGAAAAATGCACTACAAGCAAAGAAAACAACAGACCAGTATCCCTGATGACTCTAGATGCAAAAATCCTCACTAAAATACTGGCAGACTGAATTCAACAGCACGTAAGAAGGATCATACACCATGATCAAGTGAGATTTATCTCTGGGATACAAGGATGGTTCAACATGGGCAAATCAATAGATGTGATACCCCACATTACCAAACTGAAGAATAAAAAAAAAAATCACATAATAATCTTAACAAATGCAGAAAAAGCATCTGACAAGATTTAACATCCTTTCATGATCAGACTAAACTACAGACAGAAGGAAGTGATCTCAACAAAGGCCATGTATGAAAAGCCCACAGCCAACATAATAATCAACAGTAAAAACAACAATGTTTTTCCCCTGCAGGTTAAATACCAGGAAGACACTCTCATTATTTCTATTCAACGCAGTACTGGAAGTTCTAGTTAGAGAAACCCAGTCTATGCTCTTGAATATACTGCTATATTTGTGACAGCTGTCTCTAAACTAGACTGCTGTGACAATAGAGGATTAAGTCTTAGTTCCAGAAGGTAGCCTTAACACCAAAGGAGAGATGTCTTAGGATGTAAAAGTGTTGATCAATATGAGAAAGAACTTTATAAAAATTGGGTTCTCCAAAAATGGAACAGAGATTCTAGGACTGTTCTGATCCTACACGCAGACGCTGGGAACAAAATGGCTGGAGGCACCTAGGATGCATCAAACAGGCTCCAGAACAGAGCCGAGTTTCCAAGGGGGTCCCACATGCACCAGTGTGGGCACACATGCTCATATGCAGAGTTCCTGCCACTGGAAGGAGCTCAGAGGGGATCCTTTCCTAAGCAGAAGCACAAATCCCCCAACACAAGCCTGCTCTTGGTGGGCTGGGCTGTCTGAATCCCCCAGGGAAGGGATGTCTCCAGCTAAGCCAAGGCTGGCTCTGGGAGAACCGTGTGGAGGCAGAGACAGGGCTGCCTTTCCCTCTCCTGACCTGGCACGCTGGCCATTTTCCCGGAAGCAGAACCAACATCCTGACAGAGTGTGAGTGAATTCAACTGCCTCTCCCCAAGGTTATTGATAGAATGTTCTCTGGAAACATGAGAACATGTGGTTTCTTTAAAGCAAGATAAAGGGAAACAATTTTAAATACAGAAGCACATGCTCAATGTGAAGGCTCAGCTGGCAGGAGGAAGCTGATACACTCCCTGTGGTATAACTGCCACTTTTTCTCAGAGGTGTTTTGGGGGTTTTTTGGCAAGTTTTTAGGTGTTTTGCTCCAGACTTTGTTTTCCAGTCATCTGCAACTAAACAAACCCTGATAAAACTATGCACCCACCGGAGACTGTTCTGAAGTAGAAATGCTGACAGCTATGACAAGAGGCTCATCGAACCTGGGGGGCCACCAGCCTCCAGGGTCTCACCCCACACTCACCTGGTGAAAAGAAGGGGTGTCTTGACAAAGCCAGCAGCCCTGCCCGACGGTGCTCTCCTGTCTCTCCTGCCACAGTCCAGAAAATGTTCGCCTATGGTTCTCGACTTTGCCTTTTCTCTGACGGCCACCAAACTCCCCACCAGAACCTTGATTCTCAGGATGAGTTAAACCAAACAACCATTGATTCTATTTTTAATTATTACATTCATAAACTCTTTGTTGTTTCTGCTGAATTAGATTGCCACAGAAAGAATTTAATTTGTAATTTAGGAAGAACTTTCTAATTATGAGAGTTTTGAGTTTCCAAGAAAAATTACTAAGGGTTTCTTTCTGTCATTATGGACTGGGCATCTATCCAAAGATCTTTGGTTATTCAAAAGCACTTAAACAAAGTCAGGGGAATTTTTTATTTCTTTCTCTTATTGGTTTTTACATTATAGAATCAAAGAAAATCAGATCTCAAAGGAACCTTCAAAAGTAGAAGGTCCAGTCTTCTTGTTAAAAACGTAAGTGTGAATGTGATTTTGTCTTATTGTCGGTAGTGAAGTTTAAACAAGAAAGGGCACTGAATGCAGCTTGGAATCCTGAACTGGATCCTAAAACAGGAAAAGGACATTAGTAGAAAAGCTGATGAAGTCAGAATAAAGTCTGCAGTTTAGCTAACAGTATTGTGCCAATGGTAATTATTCAGTTTTGATGAATGTTCCGTGGTTATATAAGATGTTAACGTCAGGGAATTTGGGAGAAGGGTACCTGACTGCTCTCTATAGCATTTTTCCAATAGCATTTTTCTGTAAATCTAAAACTATTCCAAAATGTAAAGTTTTTTTTTTAAAAAAATGGAAGACAGATTTCCATTTATTAATATATTTCTGAGTCAAATTTGTTTTCTGTATTGAGTAATGATACATTTTTTAATCCTTTAACGTGTGTTTAAATCAGGATCTCTATTCAAGATCCCCAAAGGTTAAACAAATCAACACTGCCTTCTCATTGTCATTCATGAGATAAAATGAAAATTTTCCGAACAGTTAAAACCTTTATAAATGTTAAAAAGAACTTAGAGTGAGCACCACACATGGATACAAAAAAAGTTTGACCCTGATACTCCTAGGAAAATCAGCATGCACCATAATTTTTTGAACAGAATCGTTCTTTTAAAAAGTTTGCATAGTAGTTAATACCTTCAGTGAAAGAAAACAGAACTTTTTTTCCTTTTATATTTTTGTATTTTCTTCCTTTCATTATTATATATAAAAGAGCAAGAGTGGGAAAGCTTATGACAAATATTTCATATTTAATATAAGATTTAGTATAAGCCAAGACATAACCTCTGGCTTCTGGAGGGTGGCGGGTAGGTGGGGTGGTGTTGGAGGTGATCAGGTCCCTGCAAAGGTCACATAGAATGAGGCAGGAGTCGGAAAGCTTGCCTCAGTGGGCTCTGAGGGTAATGAGACCCTTTTTTCTTTTTCCTGACTATGACCAGGGTAACCCAGCTCAGAACAGTTATTCAGTCCCGAGTGACTTGAATGTGCTTTTCAAAGTAGAACCTAACTTCCGGTTAAATAGTTTCTGTCTCTTAAACTTACTTAATGTGTTATCTCCAACGCTGCACTATGCCACCTGTCTCTGCCTTTGGGCAAGGAATCCATGCACTGTACAGAAGGACCATAATACTCTCTAGATAAGCCTTGAATAATCTAGATTATTTATGTCAGAGGTCCGCACACCTGTTCCGGGAGCCAGATAGTAAAAATGTTAGGTTTTGTGGGCCACGTGGAATCGCTGGAGCACAGTCAATAGCGTTTAGTTTTTGTGTGCGTTTTTAAATAGCCCTTTAAAAATATAAAAACCATCCTTGGCTTGGGGGGTATAGAAAAGAGGCCACTGGCCAAATTTGGCCAGCTGTTGTAGTTTGCCAATGCCTGATCGCTGCTGACAACCTCTTTAATTTTTACTTTTAATAAAATGTCTCAAAGGAAAAAAAGAATGAAAAGGCCTGTTAAAAACCTTTCCCTAAGATGACAAAATCTTCCTAGATTAACAGGGCCATCTCCCAGGTCATGGTTTGCTCAGACATCAGCTTCTGCAGGTTCCAGGCAGGAGGGCTGTGGATTTGTGGGGGGAGTGTGCCAGTAGCCAGAGGCTCACACTATCTCTGGTCAAGGACTTCCTCCTGGGCGCAGGGTGCAGAGGATCCTGAGGGCTCTCCAGGATCTGAGGGTCTTGTCCCAGGAGCCCAGAGGACCAGCCAGCAGCCTCCAATCTCGGGTGTGGCTATGACTCTTCCTGATACCTGCTCACCTGATGCCCACTCACCTGAGCTCAGTGGCCAGCTGCATTCCCCGCTTCCCCTCCCCTGCATTTCATGCCCACTCCCCTCCCCAGCCTGCTCAGACAGCACATCCAGGAAGCTCTAGTCCTGCTTCTCCACTGAGATGCCCCTGGACTACAAGGACACTGAGACCAGGTGGACAGCAGAGGATGGTCCAGTCCTGATGGAGCCATCATTGGCTTCTCATCCATCATGAGTTATTCTAATGCTCTGGTTGCTCAAGGTGTTTTCGGCCCTCAGCGCAGACTCTGACAAGGAGGAAGGATGCAGAATGGGGGACCTATTTTGGATCACTGCAAGCCACACCTTCCATGTTATCGAGGTTGATGCCCTCCATGGCTGAGAGCTCCACGCAGGAGCTCCCTTCCCATCATGTGGCAGGAATGTAGGACACTGACAGGTCCCCTGCTTCCTGCCGCTTCAAGCTGTCCATCCTCTGAGTGTGACCACAGACACTGTTCCTTCTAAATCCTCAAGGGTCCCAGCCATGTTCTAACATTTACCTTCTCTAATACAGAAGGTTAGAGTAGGGAACGTGTCTATATATTGCCTTGAAAACTATAGTCCTCTTAACTGTAGGAGAAATAAATAGCAGAAGTCTTTAAGTACTTAGGTTCTATGGAGTTTGTGTGTCTGTATTTAACAGAAAGGTTACTCCAATGTATACTTCCTATTAAGGAGTCTCTTCATAATATCAAACATATACTGAAAGTGGAAAATCTAGTTACATCAGCTATTCAAAAAAAAACTGTTGACAACAAACACAGCCTCTGATTTTGAACTAACATAAACACATTCTATAGCATAAATTATAGTTTAACAAATTTATATTAAATACAAATATGTCCAACAGCATTTGTGAAAAGGCAACGCAGTGTAGAGTGATCCACACTTGTTTTTTAGCAGCTCACTCTGCTGCAGGTCACCAGAAATATCAGAAAAATTTAACATTCAATGTAGATCACTGTAGGAGAATTGTGGGATATCACTATACCAAACTCACTTTTCCACCTGATAACCATGAATTGGAGAAAAATTTCCCTTTGTTTTCCTCCTTTATCTCCTCAGAACTGAATCAGAGAGTCTGTGATCTAAGAATTCACATGCATATGCATTTTC
Organism: Balaenoptera physalus; assembly: GCF_965194825.1. Lineage (NCBI taxonomy): Eukaryota > Metazoa > Chordata > Mammalia > Artiodactyla > Balaenopteridae > Balaenoptera > Balaenoptera physalus. The sequence continues at coordinate 102,855,074 of NC_138886.1, read as the reverse complement.
TCAGTCTACTAATGATGAAACTAAACAGCCTATCATGTTGGGGGAGGGGCTTTTGCTATCAAAGAAGACTTTTCAAATCCTGAGAAAGAATTATAATGAAGCAAAATTACGGAGTTATAGCAATTAAAGCAGTAATGTCCTAGCATAATAGACAGATAAATGAAACAGAACAGAAAGGCCAGAAATAGACCCAAGTGTTTAGCAATTCAGTATTTGATAAAACATAATTATCAATCCGTGAAAAGATGGACTGTTGAATGAACTGACTAACCATTTGGGGAAAGAGTCTGAATATCTATTTCACTCCTTATGGACAAATAAATGCCAAATGGATTATAAACATTTAAATGAAAAAAGGTGTGAGTATTTTTATATATTTGAAGATAACAAAGGCATTAAAGCTAGAAATGATAGGTAACTTTTTATATAAAAAATTGAAATATTATTTTTGGCATAAATACATAAACAAATGAAATAGAGGAAGCTGAAAGACAAGAACAAATGGGAGGAAATATTTACAACATAACTGGTGAACATAGATAGAAATGAGGTTTCTAATCTACAAAATCTTTTTATAAATCAATACAGAAAAATTAGCATCAGGTGAAAATACTGGGAAAGGTAATGAATAGGCATTTCACAAAAGAAGTAAATATTAATAATCAATGAACCTATAAAATGATATTCAATCTCTCTAGTTAAAATCATACAAATTGGAAATAAAAATGAGATATCTTTCACCTCTCACACTACATGACATAAAGGCATAAGTGGAGCTTGGAATAAAATACAACAGGTAGCAAACTCGCAAACTGCTGGCTGGCTCAACGGCTTTGCTTGCCCCAATGACACCTGTGTAACATGAAGAATCAGCACCCTTCCTCTGGGCAGATGCTGGTCAAGCAGAGTAAGGGCTAGACTTCAGCCCCACCTGATCCTGTGCTGAGCACCACCTGTGCGAGGTGGAAGTATAAATCAGACTCACATCTTTCCAGAGTGCAATTCAGCAACAAGCATCACAAATAAAACTGCACGCTTTCAACAAAATTCAACACCAATTTATGATAAAAACCCTGCAGAAAGTAGGCATAGAGGGAACTTTCCTCAACATAATAAAGGCCATATATGACAAACCCACAGCCAACATCATCCTCAATGGTGAAAAACTGAAACCATTTCCACTAAGATCAGGAACAAGACAAGGTTGCCCACTCTCACCACTATTATTCAACATAGATTTGGAAGTTTTAGCCACAGCAATAAGAGAAGAAAAAGAAATAAAAGGAATCCAAATCGGAAAAGAAGAAATAAAGCTGTCACTGTCTGCAGATGACATGATACTATACATAGAGAATCCTAAAGATACTACCAGAAAACTACTGGAACTAATCAATGAATTTGGTAAAGTAGCAGGATACAAAATTAATGCACAGAAATCTCTTGCATCCCTATACACTAATGATGAAAAATCTGAAAGTGAAATTAAGAAAACACTCCCATTTACCATTGCAACAAAAATAATAAAATATCTAGGAATAAACCTACCTAAGGAGACAAAAGACCTGTATGCAGAAAATTATAAGACACTGATGAAAGAAATTAAAGATGATACAAATAGATGGAGAGATATACCACGTTCTTGGATTGGAAGAATCAACATTGTGAAAATGACCCTACTACGCAAAGCAATCTACAGATTCAATGCAATCCCTATCAAATTACCACTGGCATTTTTCACAGTACTAGAACAAAAAACTTCACAATTTGTATGGAAACATGAAAGACCCCAAATAGCCAAAGCAATCTTGAGAATGAAAAATGGAGCTGGAGTAATCATGCTCCCTGACTTCCGACTATACTACAAAGCTACAGTAATCAAGACAGTATGGTACTGGCACAAAAACAGAAATGTAGATCAATGGAACAGGATAGAAAGCCCAGAGATAAACCCACGCACATATGGTCACCTTATCTTTGATAAAGGAGGCAAGCATATACAGTGGAGAAAAGACAGCCTCTTCAATAAGTGGTGCTGGGAAAATTGGACAGGTACATGTAAAAGTATGAAATTAGAACACTCCCTAACACCATACACAAAAATAAACTCAAAATGGATTAAAGACCTAAATGTAAGGCCAGACAGTATCAAACTCTTAGAGGAAAACAAAGACAGAACGCTCTATGACATAAATCACAGCAAGATCCTTTTTGACCCAGGTCCTAGAGAAATGGAAATAAAAACAAAAATAAACAAATGGGACCTAACGAAACTTAAAAGTTTTTGCACAGCAAAGGAAAACATAAACAAGACGAAAAGACAACCCTCAGAATGGGAGAAAATATTTGCAAATGAGGCAACTGACAAAGGATTAATCTTCAAAATTTACAAGCAGCTCATGCAGCTCAATATCAAAAAAACAAACAACCCCATCCAAAAATGGGCAGAAGACCTAAATAGACATTTCTCCAAAGAAGATATACAGATTGCCAACAAACACATGAAAGAATGCTCAACATCATTAATCATTAGAGAAGTGCACATCAAAACTACAATGAGATATCATCTCACACTGGTCAGAATGGCCATCATCAAAATATCTACAAATAATAAATGCTGGAGAGGGTGTGGAGGAAAGGGAACCCTCTTGCACTGTTGGTGGGAATGTAAATTGATACAGACACTATGGAGAACAGTATGGAGGTTCCTTAAAAAACTAAAAATAGAACTACCATACGACCCAGCAATCCCACTACTGGGAATATACCCTGGGAAAACCATAATTCAAAAAGGGTCATGTACCAAAATGTTCATTGCAGCTCTATTTACAATAGCCAGGACATGGAAGCAATCTAAGTGTCCATTAACAAATGAATGGATAAAGAAGATGTGGCACATATATACAATGGAATATTACTTAGCCATAAAAAGAAACGAAATTGAGTTATTTGTAGTGAGGTGGATGGACCTAGAGTCTCTCATACAGAGTGAAGTAAGTCAGAAAGAGAAAAACAAATACTGTATGCTAACACATATATACGGAATCTAAAAAAAATAAAAAAATAAAAAGAGAGAGAAATGGGCATGAAGAACTTAGGGGCAAGATGGGAATAAAGACGCAGACCTATTAGAGAATGGACTTGAGGATACGGGGAGGGGGAAGGGTAAGCTGTGACAAAGTGAGAGAGTGTCATGGACATATATACACTACCAATCGTAAAATAGATATCTAGTGGGAACAGGGAGATCAGCTCGGTGTTTTGTGACCACCTAGAGTGATGGGATAGGGAGGGTGGGAGGGAGGGACACACAAGAGGGAAGAGATATGGGGACATAAGTATATGTATAACTGATTCACTTTGTTATAAAGCAGAAACTAACACACCATTGTAAAGCAATTATACTCCAATAAAGATGTTAAAAATATGTATTTCCATAACATGCTATCTAATCTTATAACTGAGTGATAAAACAACATATATAATCACACATTTATATGTCTCTGTATGCAGAGAAATGACTAAAACTACATCAAGAAAAGTTTGAGTAGTTGCCTCTGGGGTTGTGACTTGGGATGACTTTTATATTTTACCCCTTTTATTAGATATATATTTTCCTTGGAGAGCCAGAGTTCTTTCTTGAGTCATTTCTGTGTATAAATTCTGTCTTCATTTAACCCCACCTGTCTAGTAGCCCCCTGACATTCCTTGCCATCTATTTTGTCTTTGCCTCAAATCAAAGAGCCCCCATTTGGAGAGGAGGGAGACTTGAGGTCCACAGACTCAAAAGTCAAAGTATGTATTGATAGATAACTTCAGTCAGTCACTCCTTTCTTCAATTTCTATATGGCAACAAATTTCACAACAAACTGTGTTAATAATTATAAAATATACATTAATTGGAAAATAATTATAAAAGATACATTAATTTGAAAGCTTTTCATTTTTAATTTCAAAAATAAATACAATTTTTTTTAAACAAAGAAAGACAAAAACAGTTCACCCATTTCTCCTATCCCCCACCTCCTCTGGCAACCACCAGTCTGTTCTCTGTACCTATGGGCTTCTATATATATATATATATTAGATTCCATGTTTAAGTGAGGTCACATGGTATTTGTCTTTGTCTGACTTATTTCTCTTAGCATTATGCCCTCGAGGTCCATCCATGTTTTCACAAATGACACAATTTCATTCTTTTTTATGGCTGAATAATAGTCCACTGTGTCTATACACCACATTTTCTTTATCCATTCATCCACCAATGGACACTTAGGTTGTTTCCATATCTTAGCTATTGTAAATAATGCTGCAATGAACATGGGGTTCATGGGGTTCATGTTCATGAACATGGGGTTTTCGAGTTCATGCTTTTATTTTCTTCAGACAAATACCAAGAAGTGTAATTCCTGGATGATATGGTAGCTCTATTTTCAATGTTTTGAGGAACCTCCCTACTGTTTCCCATAGTGGTTGCACCAATTTATATGCCCACTAACAGAACAAGGGATCCCTTTTCTCTACATTCTCACCAACATTTGTTATTTCTAGTCTTTTTGATGATAGCCATTCTAACAGGTGTGGGGTGGTATCTCATTGTGGTTTTGATTTGCATTTCCCTGATGATTAGTGATGTAGAACATCTTTTCATGTACCTGTTGGCCATTTATATGAATGAAAAGAACGACAAGTTTTCATTCTTAATTGAGTTTCAAGGTGGCAACTGCAACCCCAGATCAAACCTGAAAATTCAAATCAGTCAAGTTTTTCAAACATTATTAAGGGAAGAGATATATGGGAAATGCAAGCAGGAAATGCCCATTCATGGAACTGCAACATATTTTTTTGCATCAGAATATGTTTCTTTGTTTCTAGGCATATTTTTTCTAGGTACACTTGAAATAGATTATGATTCCCAGGGTACTAATATTTAATAGAATTCCATACCAATACGCTTAATGCTTTACATTAGAAGACTTTCTTAAAATAATATTTTCTCATCAAGTTATTTACTTTATATTTAACTTAATTTCTTCCACAAATTATTCACCATCTCCCTAAGACCACATATAGACTTAAAGAAACAAAATTCATTTGAGTACTACTGAACTAAAAGAAAAATATCAGTCATTTTTTACAAAGTGTCAGTTTTATAAGTTTAATATTCTACTGTCTGAGATAGGCATGTACAATCTCTAGCATGCATGCCAAGGAGGGCACAACAATTATTTGTTTGGGTCAGGGATGAGTAGGTCCATAGGGACTAATGTTAGTTAATGGGAATAGAACATAAGGAAGTTCACATCTAAAAGTGTTGTTAAAAACAATAGACGTTCTGGAGGTGAGAAATTAAAAGGAAGATGGTAACTTAATAATACTAGTAGCAATAAGCAAAACAGACCAGCTGGAAGATAAACAGAACCAGAACAAGAGGTAGCTAAAAAGAGCCTTCCTGGGTAGGAGCAAGCCTCAAAGCCTGGTAACATCTGTCCCTGCAAAGAGAACTGACTTTAATTGGATCAGACAGTTGAGCAATTTATACCCAGGGCATTGCTGAAAACAACAAAGAAATCAGCAGGCAATTAAAAGAGGTTAAAATCTTGGTGTGACACCAACAGCAAACCAGTCAGAAGCTCGTCAGGGAGATCAGGGAAAGACAAAGTCAGAGAGACCCCATTAAGACCAGAGTCACTCCCCATGGTCAGAGATATTGCCCCACACCCAAGGCTGTGCCCTCAGAGGAGTGACATCACAGGCTTCCCACAGCCAGGAAAATAGTCCAGTCAATACCAGACAAATGCACCAGCAAACAGGCAAACATCAACGAGCCCTGGTGGAGAGATCAGTCTCCAAACTTGCCATATATAACCTAAAGTGTTCAGTTTTCAACCAAAAAAGAAAATGAGACATGCATAGAATCAGGGAATCATCACTTATACACAGGAATAGAAAGCAGGCAACAGAAACAGCCTTTGTAGGCCCAGATGGTGGGCCTAGTGGACAAAGACTTCAGAGGAGTTATTATAAATATGTTCAAAGAAGTAGAGGAACCATAAAAAAGAAAGAAAAAAAAAGAAAGAAATTGAAGAAGACCTAAAAAAATGGACCATGTTCATGGATAAGAATATTTAATGTTGTTAAGATGGAAATGCTCCCAAACTGATCTACAGAGTCGACACAATCTCTATCAAACTCCAGCTTCTGTTTTTGCATAAATTGACAAGTTGATCCTAAAATTCATATAAAAAATGCAAAGGAACCATAACAGCCAAAACAATCTTGAAAAAGAACAAAGCTCGATGACTCAAACTTCCCAATTTCCAAGTTTACTACAAAACTACAGTAATTAAGATTCTGTAGTTCTGGTGTAAGGACAGATACATAGATCAATGAGATGGAATGGAGAGTCCAGAAATAAACCTTTATGTTGATCTTCAACAGGGTGTTGAGATAATTGTGGACAGAATAGTTGTTTCAACACCTACTGTTGGGAAAACTGGATATGTGCCTGAAAAAAAGCTGAAATTGGACCTTTGCCCCAAACTATATATAAAAATTAACTCAAAATGGATCTGAGACATAAAGGTATGAGTTACAACTATAAAAATCTGAGTGAAAAACATAGGAGTAAATCTTCAAGATCTTGGGTTAGACAATGGCTTCTTATATATAATACAAAACTACAAGCAAAAAAAAGAAAAACTGGGAAAATTGAACTTCATCAAAATTAAAGACTTTTGTTTGGTATATGATACCATCAAAAAAAGGAAAAGACAACCCTCAAAGTGGGATAAAATATTTGCAAATCTTATATCAAATAAGGGACTTGTATCCAAAATACGTAAAGAACTCTTACAACTCAATAATAAAAATGAGTCAACTGAAAAGTGGGCAAAGGATCTGAATAAACATTTCTCCAAAGAAGATATACAAATGGCTATAAAGCACATCAAAAGATTCTTAGCACTATGACATAAAGGAATGCAAATCAAAGTCACAGTAAGATACCATTTCACATGCACTAAGGTGGCTATAATCAAAATGACAATAACATGAGCTGATAAGGATGGAGAGAAATTGGAACCCTCCCACATTGCTGGTGGAAATCTAAAAATGGTAAAGCCACTTTGTTGGGTTTTTTTTAATTGAAGTATAATTGACTTACAATGTTGTATTGGTTTCTGGTGTATAGCAAAGTGATTCAATTATACATATATATATTGATTTTCATATTCTGTTCCATTATGATTTAGTACAGGATATTGAATATAGTTCCCTGTGCTATACAGTAGGACCTTGTTGTTTATTTATTTTATATATAGTAGCTTGTATCTGCTAATCCCATACTCCTAATTTGTCCCTCCCCCACCCCCTTTCCCTTTTGGTAACCATAAGTTTGCTTTCTATGTCTGTGAGTTTGTTTCTGTTTCATAAGTAAGTTCACTTGTGTCATATTTTAGATTCCACTTATAAGTGATATCCTGTAGTATTTGTCTTTTTCTGTCTGACTTACTTTACTTAGTATGATAATCTCTAGGTCCATCCATGTTGCTGCAAATGGCATTATTTCCTTCTTTTTTATGGCTGAGCAGTATCCCATTGTGTATATATACCACATCTTCTTTATCCATTCATCTGTTGATGTACATTTAGGTTGCCACCATGTCTTGACTATTGTGAATAGTGCTGCCATGAACATTAGGGTGCATGTATCTTTTCAAATTATAGTTTTCTCTAGGTATATGCTCAGGAGTGGAATTGCTGGATCATATGGCAACTCTATTTTTAGTTTTTAAGGAACCTCCATACTGTTTTCCATAGTGGGTGTACCAATTTACATTCCCACCAACAGTGTAGGAGGGTTCCCTTTTTTTCTGCCCCCTCTCTAGCATTTGTTATTTCTAGACTTTTTGATGATAGCCATTCTGACCAGTGTGAGGTGGTACCTCATTGTAGTATTGATTTGCATTTCTCTAATAATTAGTGATGCTGAACATCTTTTCATGTGCCTATTGGCCATCTTTATGTGGTAAAGCCACTTTGGAAAACAGTCTGGTAGTTCTTCAAAGTGTTAAACATAGAGTTACCATATAACCGAGCAATTCCACTCCTAGCTTTATATCCAAGAAAAAAATAAAACATATATCCACACGAAAACTTGTATACAGATGTTCATGGCAGGATTATTCATAAGAGCCAAAGAATATCTACTACCTAGAAAAAAAGAAAGAACCATTCCTCCTCTTTCATCCACACCTCCCTTCTACCCCTCCCCAGTAAAAAAAGGAAGGAGGAGAAATAAAAATGTAAGTTACCAATAGTAACCAAACAAGAAAAGGAGAAGCGCTTAACTGGATGAGTTTAGAAAAGTGCTGGCTCACCTACAAAACAGAAGTTTGAGAGTATCACAATGAGGTCATGCCCCCACCTCCCAAAAACTACATCTTGTGAGGCTACAAAATCCTGACAATTCTCTCTCAAATCTTGAGAGAAGAAAAAGGTGTAATTACAATCTAAACCATCAATCAAACGTGAAGGTAGAAACTTTTGGGATAGGGAAGGTCTTTAAAATACCTACTTCCGCTTCCCTTATCTGGGATTCACATCCCAGTTAGTGGTCAGCTAGAATTCTAACCACATTGGAGGTCACCGCTACATGGCTTCTCTTATCAGTGGCAACATAGCCACCCCAGGTATTGATAATTAACATAGGGATGTTAAATATGGACTCTCATTGGGGGTATTAGGGTCATTAGAAATATATGATTGCCTAAAGTATTTTAAAGACATGTTTCACCTTGTGGAGTCATATGAACTGTAACGTATCTACTTGTTAATACGTTTTTAAAAAAATCTGTGTACAGGAAAAATAATACCTACTTCTGCTTCTCAGGAAACTCCTGAAGATTGTGTTCCACCAAAATGATGGAGTGAACTAAGGGAGAGAAAGCATGGAATACAAAAATCACGGACTCAAAGATTAAAAGAAATGTGAATGGAAGCACAGAGCAGAGCACAGAGCATAAGAAGTGAATCCTTGAGAAACAGTAACCACCAGTTGACCAAAATTGTGCCCAAATTTCCAGCCCAGATTCATATCACCTAGGTGGTCCCAAAACACATAAGCTGAGAATTTACCTTAAATTGTCCAAACACCAGTTGCACCCTAGGCTTCTGACAGAAGCAAAGGCAAATTCTCTCTGAAAGAAAGTACCTTCTCCCTAGTCCTCAATTAATCTCCACAAATAATTTTTCAAGGACAATGAGTGGCTCACATCCAACGTAACCAAATACACAAAGAAGCCAGGCACCATGAGCAAGAACCAATGGTAACACTCAGACAACATAAGTATACATTAAAGACTTCATAAGGTGAAATTAACACAGCAAAACCACATATAAAAATATATTTACTATTTTCAAAGAAATATAAAAATAAAGAACCTCCAGGTAACAGGAGACTTTAAAAAGTAAAGGTGTCAGGAGTCCCTGAGACCCTCTGGGTGCAGGGCTTTGTTAGGAAGGCTTCCAGGACTCGGCGTATAATCACAGCTAAGATTTATTTCAATGAAAGATAAAAAGCAAAGTCAGCAAAAGGAAATGGCACATGGGGTGACGGAAGAAAAGTTGGGAGAAATGTGTTGACTTTTAGGAGTATTCTTTTTCTAGGCATTTGTGTGATGATTTTAACATTTAAAAAAATCATTAAAAGCATACTACTTAACTTTCAAGATGACTCAAAGGTGGGAAGGACTGCAGCAATGCTAAAGGGTGGCTTAGGGATGGATCCAAAACTTCATCTCTTCTCCCACTAGCATTCCCTAAGGAAACATTGTAATCTTAGTAAAAGCAAGCCAGATCACCCTCCTGCCCATTTCCAACAATATTGCCAGAGGATCTGCAGCCTCTGTTTAGACAATAATGGATATTTCGTTGGTTATCTGCAGTAAAATTAAGTCCAGTGGTTAACAAATATAACCATAATAAAAATCTTTCACTTGGAATAAAAATTTAGTGGGAAAAATAAATGGAAGAGAATGTCCCAGTGAAAAATGCTGAGGGGCTCCAACCGAGTGTAAACGCTTCCTATCACCTTATTTTTCTCCATGGCAATTATAATCTAACACACTATATATTTTATTTTATGGATTGTATTTCGGTTCAGGTACAGCTTTTTAAAACAGGCACTGTTAGCCACTGTTACCAAGAATGTGAGGGGCTTGAAACTGTTTTATGGGAAAATTTCAAAGAGGGTTAACAGAAAAAAGGGGGGAGGGGAACAACGTAGGTGTTTTAAAACTATTTTAAAGACTACGGAGAAGGATGAAACTTTAATTAGGATGAAACAGAACCGTTCGTGGGTAAGAAGGAAGCAAGTTTAACTCACTGTCAAGAACCTTGTAATAATTAAAGCCCTCAGAAAACTGCCTTGTTGGACAGGCTGGTCTCACCCAAAGGTGCGCTATAAAATCTGATGTTCATCTAAGGCAGGAGCCACCTGGCGGGATGACAGGGGCCTTCTGATCACCAGTCAGCAGAAGCGTCTTGGGTTGGTGACTGGGAATACCCGCACAGTGAATAAGATTCTCTTCCCAAGCAATGGCACCGCAAATGAGCGTGCCCCTGAGTGCCTGTCGGTCCTTGGAAGGATCAGGCAGCAGGCAGGCCAGGTGGCAAGAAGCTCCTGTTGTTGGCCGCGCGCCCTTTTTTGGTATGAAGCCCCCTTGTCCGGGCCGTCTGCGCCCGGGAATTGGCAAGGAGCGCCTACCCGGCTCCTCTTTCTTCTCCCCTCCGGCCTCCCGCCTCGTAGGCCAACCCCGCGGGCTGGGTTCCCGCGCGCTCCGGCCGCCGCTGCCCTGCCCTGGGCGCTGGGGGCGCATGCGGCACACTGGTCGCTCGCGGCGCACGGCGGCGGGGCGGTCCCGGGGCGGTGGAGCGCGGCGGCCGGGAGGAAGTGCGGGGCCTGCCCGGGAGCGTTAAGGAAGTTGCCCAAAATGAGGAAGCGTCGTGCACTGGGCGACTGAGGCGACTCCGGCGGCGGGAGCAGCGAGGAGGAGGGGGCTGCTCGGCGCTGCGCCCAGAGCTGCCGCCTGGATCGCGCCAGTCCGGTCCCCGGAGACCCGCGCCCCGCCCTAGCCTCACCTGACCCAGGTAGGTGTGGCCGCGCGCTCTCTCCGCTGGGGCCGTCGGGACGCTCCTTTAGGCTTGGGAAGGCGGCGTGGAAGGGGAGAAGGCGCCGAGAGAGGGGAGGATGCAGCCCTTCCTCCTTGGCCGGCACAAGGTCTGTGCGCCTATGCAAACCCAGACGGGTACGCTCAGGGCCTTCCTGCTTTGAAAATCGGAGGGAACATTTGATAAAATTTTTCGATTGAAAACTAGTCAGTTGTGCCAGCTTTTCTCCTAAAACTAGTTAGTGCCTCTTGGGGTCCAGCTTTTGTACGGGGAGCCGGGCCCGTGGGTGGGGGCCTGTGCCGAGACGGCAAAACTTCAGGTGCTGCCGCGAGCGCAGGAAGTGCGGAAGCGGCTGGGTCCTGGGAGACTAGCTGGAGTCCGCAGGCACAAGAAACTCCGTGTCGGGTCTCGGAAAGGACACATTTTCGTTTGGCCATTTACAGAATCCACTGGAAAATTCCACTGTATTTATCGAAGTGACTCAGTGTAGGGATGTTCATATGCCTGCAAAGGTTTTATTCATACTTTTACTACAGAAAGAAAGAGCAGTTGCATAAAAACATGAAACTTTCTGAACCACTACGAAAATGTAGTATGATCGCCTTTTTTGTTTTTCACATTTTAATGGTAAAATAACTTCATCAGCCAGTAAATGACTTGGAAGAGCAGGGAAGTTTTGTGTAGTAAAATGTGAATTTAAGTTAAAGATATTTTTGGCCGTATGACTTCAAAACCTTAAACCCACCTAAATAACGATACAAAGGCGATTTTTTTTTTTTTTTTTTGGTTTGTTTGAATATCAAGAACTAGCAAGACAATCACTGGAGAAGTTAGAGTTTCAATCTTTTGGCTGTTTGAGGTGCAGTTGCTTGGGAAAGAGAATCTCATTCACGGTGCAGAGTCTCCCCAGTCATTAAGCCAAGACGTTCCCGACTGGTGATCAAAAGGCCCATGCCATCCTGCCAGGTGGCCTTTGGAAACAGGATTGCAGGTTATTTTAATGAGTTTGCCTGACTTGCCAAAGATTCCCGTTTAACCCAAGTAAAACTGTTGACTGGAGTTGTTCATTTTCTTAAACCCTGGAGGCATTTCAGTGTGTAATTAAAAGACTTGGAGATGTAGTTAAAAGACTTGGAGATACAAATTGTCACATCTGAATCTTCACGTTAACAAAGAAAAATCATGGAATGATGGAGAATTCCTGAAAGAAATGGAATAGATTCTAGTATTTGTTTTCTTTGTTTTAGTAAGAACAAATTCATTGCTATTACACAGGTGGCATTTTACTTAAATGCAATTTAATTCACTGATGTGCATACCACGCCTCCCTCTCCCTGCAAAAAAAAAAAAAAAAAAAGACCAAACAGTGCATGGATATGTTTGTCTTTGAGGTAAAAGGTTTAAATACTTGTAAAGTATTAGGTATTTTAAGTGAGAAATCTTGTCTACTAAAAATATTTTATCAAATTATTTTGTTCTGTCTACATCGAACTTTTGATCTGTTTAGGGAAATTTTGCAGTAAAATAGAAACATTTATATTCTTTGTATTTGGAGTGCTTCAATATGTAGGATTTTATAAATCATCTTAATAACCAGAATGTTTTTAATGTTTTAAGCCAAGGATAAAAGTGAGGTGTATATTTTAGCTCTTTACCTTTCCTGAGGGATGAAATTGTCAGAAAGATCATTTTATCGCTAGAGTTGCATTTCAGAAATAACTTACCTTAGCCTTCTTTAGGTTCATATTTAGTATTCTAAGTGCAGGTCTGATTTCTCTGTTATTAAACCAAAGACTTCTTAGTAGGGCATCACTTAGCACATAGCATATCCGTAATCATTATCCAAAACCCTTGTGCCAAGATATGTTTTGGAATTCAGGATTTTTGAGAATTTAGAATTCAAATTTAGAATCTGAATTTCAGCCTTGAGAAAGACATTTCTCAGAATTTAGAAAGGTCTGCATACATACTGATGCCATATGTTACACACCACTCCAACACAGCCTGGGCAGCGTCCTATAATCCCACACGTTAATATTTCTGCACAAACAGTGTGAAAAGTCTCACTAAGTGGAATAAAGAGAGGCTACAAATAGCTGTGTGTCAATGTCACTAAATGAGGTTCCCTATAAAACTCACCGAAAAACCTTGTTTTTCAGCAGTTTTTGGAGTTAGGGCTCTGGGACTGATTCTGTATTAGATTCTGTCAAGCTACTGTTTGCTTTTGAAAGCAAATTACATTTCTACTGCCCAACAACTCACACTTTCCAGTAATTAGATGGGTAATTCCCCCCTTTCCAGGAAGCCTGAAATAGCAAGAGTTCCCTGAATTTTCAGTGATAACAATCAAAATAGAGATCCTCCAAGTGAGAATAGGATGTTTCATCCTTACTGAGAGACTTTCCAACAGCAAAGTTTCTGACAGTCTGATTCTAGAGAAAGAAGGCAGTAGTTACTTAAAGAAGGGCTATTACCACCCTTCACAGCTACAGCATGGCCTTGGAAGAAATACTGTTTCCTGTTCACTTTGCAGCTCATTCTATCTCTATCTGTTATCTGTACCTAAGGAATGGCCGGGTACTTTGTACAATCTGAGCTAATTTTTGCTTTCTCAGCTTTTCACCAAATAGATTTTTTTTCCAACGATCCCCTAACTCACCACCACCCTGCCCCCCAACACTTTCTTCCACTTCTGGATTGATTTAGCTGCAAATGAGTGGAGAGAAAAATTAGGAACTTAGGCCTTTGGGTAAGAATTTTTAAAAAATGTCTGCACACTGAACATTGGTTTCCTTTTACAGCAATTGAAATCAAAAGGCAGAGTCTTAAAGAGAGATTGGAATTAAATTACCTGAGTTAATTATATCTTACCATCTTACTCTTCTACCTTGGAATTGAACAAGTTGGGTTTTCTTTTTCTTCCACTCAGAAAAAGGGAGTTTTTTTAAACTGAGGAATTTTAGGAAGATTAAAAAAACTAGGCTGATTGGATTTTAAAGGAAAAGTTTATTCATTCATTTTGACTTTATATTAGCAGGAACATTTTCTACCAGCTTATAATTTTGTCTGGCAAAATGTTAGCCTGTGTCGGTTTGAATTTTTTTTTTGCCTTTAATAATTATGTAAGTTTTGCCCTATGAATCCTGAAAGGTGGTTGCATTGGAATCTTAAGTATAGTCAAATTTAGCCACTGCCAAAAATACCAGTAGAAGGAAGAATATTTAGTTTCTATTACAGTAGGTTTAACAAATCAAAAATGACTCTCTCTTGATTCTTTTATTTCTGGGAAACTGTGTATTTGTTTTGGTGGCTGCCAGAGGCTGATGATGGGAAGAGGAAGGTGAGGATGATTTAGAATATTGTTAACACCTCAATTACTAAGGGGGATGTACTGAAAGCTTTTATGATGGGAAGAGGAAGGTGAGGATGATTTAGAATATTGTTAACACCTCAATTACTAAGGGGGATGTACTGAAAGCTTTTATGATGGACAGTATCTGGTAAGCAGCATCCTCTGTCCTGGGGGTACCTGGCTCTGACCCTGGAGTCCTGGCTCCTGAAACTGGAGAAGGCAGTACCCCTCAGTGCTGTGCTGGAGCCCTGGAGGGGAGTACAGATGTGGGAGGACACTGCGCTTCCAGATTGGCATGCTAAGTGTCACATCTTTGATCTGAGCAGAGACTGGACAGGCAGCAGGATTGACAGGAGAGTGTAGGGCTGATGTCAGAGTCAGTGAGGCTCAGGCCTGGATACAGTCAATGCGGGGGAGTGTGGAAGGAAGGAAGAGGGCCAAGGGCCAAGTGTTAGGAAAAGTCACAATTTAAATATTGGTTTGTTTAGTTATACTCAGAATGGCTACAAAGAGCATTTGAATGTCCAACAATTAACCTCCTACGTTCCCACTCCATCTCTTTGTCTTAATTACTAAATCTTCATGCTGTCTTGGTCAGTCCAACAAGTTATTAAATCTATCCGTTTCTGTTCAGTTGTCATGGAAATCTTTTGGTTCGACCAGAGTTAATCTTTCTTTTTATTTAATTTCAATTTATAACAGTACCTTCCAATGCTCTAGTACTGCTCCCCAAAAGCAATCTTTTAATCTTTTTAGCTATTTCTTCTAGAATTTTCCTTCTTATTTCCTGATGTTATGTTCACTTGCTTTTTTTTTTTTTTTTTAATGTATCAGTTTTAGACAATGTCTCCTGACTTCCTACTCTGAGAAATAAGTGCATGGCAGTCCTAGACTCTTATTACCCAGGATAATCTTTCTATAATTTAGGATTAAGATGTTATTTGGTGTTTGTTTACCTTGTTGAGGTATTATTTACTGCTAGAGCACAGTATATAATATAGTTCCATTTTCTTTCATTTCCTCCATGTTGTTTTTCCTGGTGTAAACTCTTGTTTCATTTTTGTGTTTTCTCAGTTGGTCCTGTGCCTGTTACAATTCTCTCCCCAACTCTCTGACACAAAGCTAAACACCCCCCCACTTGACTCAGTTTCCCACTGAGTCAAATATACCAAGCAACCTATCAGTTCCATTTCTCTCTTTTTCTGGAACCCTCTGCCTCCTTATGCCAGTCTGATGTTTTCTTTTCAGTCTTGCTACACACCTATTAATAACTGAAGCATATTTTGGGGAGTTGGTTAGCTAAATATATTTCCTGCAAGTTGCTGCCCTGTATACTTTTTGGAGTCTTAACATAACTCTTATCAACATTCATGTAGCTTTCAAATCATTGTAAATCCATTGTCATAATTGTTGAAAACATTTTCCCCAAACTTTTGATTTCTATGGTTATTTGCTTATTTATATAACTTATTACTTTTTGTAGCTTTTGGAACTTTTATAATTTCTCCCGTCAGGACATATTCTGAATCATGCTTCATGAAAGATTACTTTTAGCTCCAATTTAACGGTTAGCAGCTACGTTTTAAATCAGTCTCAGTGTCACCTCTGTATTTGCTCTGACCCTGATGGTTTATTATCTGATTGATGGGAATATGTATTTTCCTGGGACTGGGGAATCCACAGGGCTTTAATCAGATGGCCAGCCTCGATTCCCTGGATTTCTGAAGTGGGTGCTGTGCAATTTTAAATGGTATTCCCGAGGAAGCTTTCCTTGTTCAAGTGAGTGAAATGAGAGACAGAATAAAGTTGAGTAAGCAGGGTAACTGTCATGGGCTTGTTCAGAGCCATTGTGCAGGTGTTATGCATGGTCAGGACATATGTCACTGAACTCTTACACCCCTGTGGTCATAGGATGCATTGGTTCTTGGAGCACTGTGGGGACCAGGACTTCCGAAGTCCACTTTGGGAAACACTGGGTAACCTGCTGCCCCTTCACAAGATCCTCAGGCTTTGCTTAGGTGGAGGCAGAATGCCTCTTAAATACTCAGAGTATTTTTTTTAATTAATTAATTTATATTTTGGCTGTGTTGGGTCTTCGTTGCTGTGTGCGGGCTTTCTCTAGTTGCAGCGAGGGGGAGCTACCCTTTGTTGCGTGTGCGGGCTTCTCATTGCAGTGGCTTCTCTTGTTATGGAGCATGGGTTCCAGGTGCGTGGGCCTCGGTAGTTGTGGCACGTGGGCTCAGTAGTTGTGGCTCGTGGGCTTAGTTGCTCCGCGGCATGTGGGATCTTCCCGGACCAGGGCTCGAACGCGTGGTCCCTGCCTTGGCAGGTGGATTCTTAACCACTGTGCCACCAGGGAAGTCCCAAAATGCTAAGAGTATTTGAATCACTTGATTGCCCTAATGCTTCAAAGTCACAGTCACTGAATATTTTTATCAACAGTGGTTGAGAGTAGGGGGGCTGAGGTCCCACTGGGTTCAAATCCCACTGTGTTTTCAAGCTACTGTTTTTAGTTTTTGTAGATGGAAGCATTACAGGGGATTTCACTGTGATGTACGGTGGAGATCACCGTGCAGTGCCCATACCTGGCCTGTGGTTAGAACTGGCATAACTGTCACAGTCTCTCCCAGGTGGGTGGCTCTGGGAGTCTGCCCCTGTAGTCTTGGCTGGAGGCTAATAAGAGCAGTCCCAAATCGGTCACAGATGAGTAAGTACTATCTCTGAAGTTAGTTTCTCTGACCTCCAAGATGGGAGAACTTTCTATCATTTTCTTTTTGAAAAGTGTTAAATTGCATAACTGATGTCTAAGTACATATCCATTGGTGAAGAATTCAGATATAACATTGAAACCCTCCTTAACCACCACCCTCAGCCCCAGCCCATCCCCACTGAGGGAGGGCAACTTGGTGCATATTCTTCTAATCTTTCATCCTGTGCATTCATGCATGTGTATATATGTGTGTATTTTTAGAAGATGTAGTGTTGGTGGTGCGTGTGTGTGCCTTCTTAATACCAATATCATCCTGCAACTTTCTTTTTTGAATCAACAGGGTTGGGGGAGCCCTTCCTATCAGTGATCATCGTGTTTTATTCCAGGGTGAAAAAGATGATTGTTTATTAATAGACATTTAAGATTTTTTTCTAATTTTTGATACTGTAAACAAAGCTGCAGGGAATGCACTTTTTCTTTCATTCTTTCCCTCTGTTTTACCCTTTTCATTGCATTTCATGGAACTGACAGGTTAATCACTTTCTCAAGAAAGATCTTCAGCCCTGTCCATCCTGTTATTCAGGCCATCTATTGAGTCATTTATATTTTAGCAAGCAGGTGGGCAAGCAAACACAGAAGGTAGTTAATTGTTTATTTTTTAAGTGATACATTAGGCTCTTGCCTAATATTTGTTTTTATTACTGGTTCCAGCGTAGATGTTCTCTTCTTGCTCCATGACCTCTGTCTTCTTTGGCACCTACTCATCTGTTTGCCCATTGGGTGCCTTCCTTTGTGCGGTTAGCTTTTCTGATGTGCTTGGTACTTCTAGGATGTATGCTCGTCTTGTTTATAAGGTGCCCTAGGAGTTAGTCTTTTAATGCTGTGTGTGTTGCATGGCCCTCTTGTAACCTGTCCCCTATGAGATGTGAGGAAGGTGAGATGTGAGCAGGGCAGGATGAGCCAGTAACCAGTGCGGGGGGGTGCAGGTGCTCTCTGTTCTTCATGGATGTGGCCATACCCTGCCTCTCCAAACGCACGTCTTTCCTACAGAGGGACCCCTGTTGCTCTTAGGGGTGCCGGCAGCTGAGAAGTTGGAGAGGGCTTGGCTGCCTGCCTGCTTCCCTCTCTGCTTCTCCCTCACCCCATCCCACCCAGGCTTTGTCATTTCCAAGGCACCACACGCTTGGCTGTTCGCAGCCATCTCTAGCTGCCTACACTTAGGCTGTGGTTTCCCTCTTCAGTTTGAGCCCATCTTGCTTTGCTTCCTTCAATGATAGCAGTAGTTTCCAGCCCACTAGTAATATGCCTCCTTTGCTCCCCAGCATGGTTATGGATTTATATTCTACATTATTGTTTTCAATGCTGTTTCTTTTCTTTCTCTGCATTTATAGCTGCTGCATTTACTTGAAGGGGAAGTCCACCACTTCCTTTTTTTCTTTCTTTTTTTTTTTAACAACACCAATCAGCTGATGGTCATAGCTGTGAAGGAAGTGACGGGGAGGAGGAGGGAGAGGAGCTCTCTAGAGCAGGCATGAATGGCAGGCTTGGGGCTTCTTTGGTCTTCACTGTTGCCCTGGGAGCTGGGCCAGCCGTCCTGTAGCTTAGGCAGGAAGTATGTCCAAGGAGAGGGCTGCAGCGGTCAGGTCTGTACTGATTATTAGGAAATTGCTAGTCCCAAATCATAAGTTTCTTAGAAACACGTTTAAGGACGCCAGAGATATTAGAGGGAGAAAGGATCTTGGAGAATGTCTAATTCAACCTGCTGGTAAGCAGTGAGGCCCAGAAAGGTAAAGTGACTTTCACTTATCCAGCCGCTAAGTGATGCGGCTGTGATTCAAAGCCGAAAACCCAGGTGTTTCTAATCCAGAGCCAGAATTCCTATCCACTACTCCAATGAGGAGCAAAAAGGGACCTGCTGTCATGCCTGGTGGTGAGAAGATTTCAAGTCCTATCAGTGGAGACAGGAGCCTGAGAAGGCAGCCGGAGGGCATAAGCCCAGTTTGACGTGTAGATTTCACTCTTTTACCAGGAGTTTTAGAAAACTTATTATTATCTTTATAGCTTTGTGTTGAGAAATTAAGCAAATTCAGTAGGAATTGGACCAAAAAATCCTGAATCAATGAGAGGTTAATATGAGAATGTCTGATGCTTTTTTTTTTTCCTCAACCAAGCTTATTTATTCACTATCCCACAGGTACAGTAATTTTTTTTTTAACATCTTTATTGGAGTATAATTGCTTTACAATGATGTGTTAGTTTCTGCTTTATAACAAAGTGAATCAGTTATACATATGTTCCCATATCTCTTCCCTCTTGCGTCTCCATCCCTCCCACCTTCCCTATCCTACCCCTCTAGGTGGTCACAAAGCACAGAGCTGATCTGTCTGATGCTTTTGCATACGTCTCCTTCCAACACAGATTGAGCTGACTTTCAAATTTACCACCCAGAGTGCACTAAAGTAATGTGGGAAGCTGGTTTAAAAGGACGCACCAAGCCTTTGTCCGCCCATCAGGCCTGCATCTCTGTGGCTGTCCCCACACAGGACAGAATTGCTACTCTCTGCACACATTACTGTCCCTAGAGTTGGGGAGGGGCATACATGGGGTCCTGAAGGTTGGAATGGAGAAGGAGATAAAGGAAAATTTCAAAAGTAGTTCTATTCCATGGTGGAAACACTTGTGATGCAGGTGGGATTTCAGTGGTTCAGTGAAAGAAAGGCAGTGTGACAACTGCAAAGAAAAGATGCCTTCTAGAATGAAGATAGAAAAGTCATGTATGATTTCCCCGAAGGAGCCAATATCTGCAAAGATGTGTGCATGATGTTCCTTCTAGATTATCCCTTCTAAGAAAACTCTGGGAACTGTCAGTATCCATTAATAGAGGAATGATGTATTAGTTTGCTAGGGTCGCTGGAACAAAGTACCACAGACATTTATCATGTCACAGTCCTGGAGCCTGGAAGTCTGAGATCAAGGTGGGCAGGGTTGGTTTCTCCTGAGGGCTCTCTCTTTGGCTTGTGGACATCATCTTCTCTCTGTATCTTCACATCTTCTTCCCTCTATTGCGTGTGTCTGTGTCCGAATTTACCCTTTTCATAAGGACATCAATCATAGGGGATTAGGGCCTACCCTAATGACCTCATTTTAACTTACTCACCCCTGTAAAGACCCTATTTCCAAGAAAAGTTCCGTTCTGAGGTGCTGGGGGTCTGGACTTCAACATATGAATTTGGGAGGGGAAACAGTTCCTCCCACAGCAGGTGGTTAAGTGGAACCTGGTCTCTCCTCCCAAGTGGCCTTGCTGTGCTGCCACTGAGAGCACGAGGGAGCTCTCCAGTATCATGATGGAGAGATTTCTAAGCCAGTTGAAGTGAGCTTCATGCACAGATAGTTATGGAACATGATGTATGTGGACACCACACACAAAACTAAGCGAATTAAAATGCTCAAGAAACAATTGTCCTTCCTCCTTAGATTAGCATTTTTTTTAAGAAAAGAAACTTATGAGACCCAGAGAAAAAAAATGAAACATAAGAATGATGAGGAGAGACAAATTCTATGAGATCTTAAGGCAAAACTGCAATGGAAAGTGGGGCAACGGACCCAAATTCCATGTGGAAATTAGTGCAAAGCAAGGGTGGCCTTTCCCATCAGTCAGGAAAGGGAGCATGGGTTATCAATTAATGGTCTTGGGAAAACCAGCTGATAATTTGGGAAAAATAAAGCTTTGCTCTGTATACCAAAATAAGTTCCGGATTTAACAAAGAATAAATATATAACAGTGAAATCATAAAAGTGCTAGAAGAAAACAGGTGAGTTTTAAAATAATTGTGGAGTGAAGGCCTTTATAAATATGGTAAGAAATATGGAGACATAATAGAAAACAGTTGATAAGTATGGTTTTCTAAAATTGTAAGCAAGTCCCTATACAAATGAAAAATATATATAAATAAGTGAGGGAAAAAACCTGTAAGATATATTTATTTTCAAGGTCTGTGGTAGAGGACCAGTAGCCTGCATATGCAGTGAGTTCTTTCAAATCAATGAGAAAAATAAACACACTCCAATAGAAAGATCAGTCAAGGACGCGAACAGGCAACTCAAAATGTAAATGAACCGAAAGCACGCAAATATGCTTTGCCTCTGTGTAATCTTGCATTGATTTAAGGGTTTGCTGTGTGGTGAGGTGTGGGGAAAAGAGACACTCCCACAGGTCAGCACCAGCAGGGCGGTTGGGTAATGTCTTCCGAAATGTAAAACGCACATGTGTTTTGATTCAACAATTTCACTTTTAGGAACTTATTACACACATAAATTGACAAAAGTGGGAAAATATATGTCCATACAGTAATTCATTGCAACATTTTATTTTGTAATAGCAAAGAAAGAAGGAAGGAAGGAAGGGAGGGAGGGAGAGAGAGAGAAATGGGGGGGAGAGAGAGAGAGAAAGAAAAAAGAAAGAAAGAGAGAGAGAGAAAGAAAGAAAAGAAAAGAAGGAAGAAAGAAAGAAAAGAAAAGAAAAGAAAAGAAAGAAAGAACGAAAGAAGGAAAGAAAGAAAAGGAAGGAAGGGAAATATGTATCATGCCTGGTTAAATAAACTATGGTATATCCATGCACTGGAATCATATGTGGCCTTTTTAAACATGTGGAATCTTGTAGACCAAAAGATAAAGATGTCCAAGTTATATTCAGTGAAACAGCAAAATGTAGTATATCGCTATATTTTTAAAAACACATACATGCACATAGCAATGTAGGCTCTATTGGAATGTTATTTACTACATATAGATGCAAGTCTGCCTATACCGATGTGTGTGTGTAAACATGCAGAGATCCAAAAGCAAAGGTACCAAACTGTCAGTAGCAGTTGTCTGCGGAGGGCAGTAAGGGAATTGATTTTGAGAAAAAAAGTGAAATGTACATTTTTACTCTGCATACAGATGTTTGCAGTGATCGTGATAAAATGAGGTTTGCTTGGGGGTCTGGGGGCTAAGTAGGATGAGACCAGGAAAAGAACTAATTCAGAAACAAAGCACCAATCATGGCTGTTGGGACCATTCTGTCTCCAAACAAGGCATTAGGCTTGGAGAGGTTGGGTCGTTTGCCTGGAGCTATACAGTCGAGGTTCTCAAGTGTGCCTGTGCACAGCCGTCACCCGAGCTTGTCTGGCCCACTGATGCCCGGGCTGCCTCCAAAGTTTCTGATGTGGTCTAATGTGTGACCTGCCTTTGGAAATTCATTATTAAGGCCTCCCCACCCCTCCCCCACCAAGTACAGCAGCCAAGGGTGAGAACCACTGGTTTAGAATGAGTTAATGGGATTGTATAGCACACAGGCACATCTTTCAAGCCTAACACAATTTCCACCAAATTTGAATGTATTGGTACACTCGGTATAGTGGCAGCTGTGTGTGCCTTTGACTGTAGAGACTTTGGGCATATTAGCTGGTGCATCCCCACTTTGTGTGTATGTGCGTGTGTGTGTGTGTGTGTGTGTGTGAGAGAGAGAGAGAGAGAGGGAGAGAGATTGATTGAGAGAAGGAGAGTGATTGAGAGAGAGAGAGAACTCACATGTTTCTATGCTGCACACACTCCATTCCTTGGGAACTTGGATTCATAAAGTCTGGAGGCCTGTGGCAGTTACAGAGGCAGGCATTTGAGGGAGGATGTCAGAGTGTTCTCAGCACACTGCCGTGAGACTTGTGGGAGGTGAGCGCACGTTGAAACAATTCTCAGAGGAAGAACCTGCGCACTGGTCTGATAGAAAAACCACCGGTAACATTTTCTGCCCGAGATAATGTGAATGATTTCCATCTCTCAGATTAGTTCTTAGTGTGATTCCAAGTCCACTGTACTTATTTTCTGCCATCTGCCTGTTTCATGTGAGATGGTTCTTCTCTTGAGAAGGACGTGAATGAACAGTCTTGCTGTGGGTGGAGAGCCAGGGCCTGGGTTTCTTGGTGTCTGTGGCTTCTGGGCCTCGAAGCCTGCAGCAGATGGTGACAGAGGGGCCGCTCCCGCTATGGGCCATTTGGGGACAGTCTGTGGCGGGGCCTCCCGGTGCTGACCCTGTCCGTCCAAGCACACACGTGGGAGCACCGTGCAGCACTCACATGCGGAGCCCCTGGGGCTCACCAAGTGCACCCACGTTTATATTTCGTAATAAAACTTCTAGAACCACGACTGTAACCCATAAACGTCCAGTTCTGAAAGCCCCTCTGGGGGGCAGTGTGGGTGGCGGAAGCAGACCAGGCACACACCTCTGATTCTGTTACTGACCAGGATTCTTGGCCTCCTTAAGCAAAAGAAATTGATCAGAGGCCAGACAAGAAATTCAGGCAAGGCTTTACTGGGGCCCCTGCTGCAGCAAGGGGGAGTGGGAACAAGTAGCAGGTTCCCTTGCTTGCTCCCTGAGGTGAAGGGGGCGAGCTGGTTCCTTATATGGGGTGAGAGTAGGGGTAGGTCCGGGGGGTCGGGCCAGAGGGGTGGCTTAGGTGGTTTGCCCACCCCTTTGGCGGTGCTGAGTGCAGGGGCCATGCGCAGTACCCTGCTTTTGCTCCTGGTTCTTCAGAAGTGGCAGTTGGGGCTTTTTTGGTCGTTTTTGTATCTTCTTGTCCATAATTTGCCCCAACTGCTCATGCACACGGTTATTTTTAGTCTCTTATAGTTTCTTTGTATTTTGTTCCTGGAGGAGACGTTTGTCCAGGTGTGAACATTGCAGCAAAGGGTCCCAGGTCCCGGGTCCCAGCCTGTCTCAATTCATCATTCCTTGAAACTCCTTCAGCCCTGACCACCTCATCTCCAAAACGAGGCCAGAAAGACCTGCCCCTGGGTGGTTGTGGCACCCAGAGACCCACTGTGCAGAGTGCCCATCAGACTGGCTTGCAAAGAGGTGCCCTGCAGAGCAGTCGTATTTGGGTACAGGAAGTCAAGGAGCTACGTAGCCTCTGGTTACCTGGGGATTGAAAAGGGGGTCTTCTGGGGACAAAATGATATTAGAAGACTTTATGGGAAGGTCACAGAAAGAGTGGCTCTGGCCCAAGTGTCATTTGACTCTGAAGCAAATGAGTGTCTATTCCCTGGCAGTACACCTGGGAACCCTCCTGGGTTTTAACAGGCAGCCCTTAGGGAGCGTGCTCTCCTGTCCCCAGTGATTGGACAAGGATACCTTGCTCGGGGGGTCCTGGCAGCGCTCTCACCTGAAGTGCTAAAACGCTGTGTAACATTATTTTGGCCCTTGTCATGTATTTTTACAGCATCAGTTTGGAGACCATGCTGTGGACATTTTTGTGAGCTCCGTGCTCCCAGCATGGGGCCCTCTGTGCATGTGTAGGTGCTCTTAAAGTCCCCTCCTTACATTTCAATATGTCACATAGGATTTGGATACAGTAAGCTAGATATTTGGAGTAAAATGTGTCTCTCGTTAATAGAAAGAAAACCTAGAGCCCCAAGCTTGGCCCAAGTAGGAGAAACATCTGGAAGGGAGAAGTGTCTGGACCATACAGCTTGTTCCTCGGGGTGAATTTATAATATTCACTTTGTCGACCTGCAGTCCCATCACGTTGGTCCCAGGGAGGTGCTGCCTCCTGCTCTACCTCGGACACCTAGCCCAGGTGAGGACAGATGGCCTCTCCCCAGCTTCCCTGGCAAGGATCTAGAGCTGTGCTGTTCAGAACATTGCCACCAGCCACATGTGGCCATTTACATTTCAAATCCTTAAACTGAAATAAAATGTAAAAATCAGTTCTCAGTCACAGTGGCCACATTTCAGGGGCCACTAGCCACATGTGGCTGGTGGCTGTGTGTGGGATGGAGTAGAACAAACATCTCCATCATTGCAGTACGGATTTTGGGACAGATTAACCACTCTGTGTTACACCTGAGCCCCACACGATTCTTCCTGGGGAGTCAGGAGACACAAGCTTCTACCCCCTCCCACCTTTCCTAGCCCTTGGTACCACTGCGCGTGGACAAGGCATCATTACACTTTTCCATGTGTGGACCCCGGTTGTCTCCCGTTTCCTTAAGAGGCTCTGACCCTGGAAAGTGGTGGTGGCATCAGAATGCCCACATCCTTCAGATGAGACCCCAAGTCTTGTCCACAGGACCTGGCCTGGCCCTTTCATCCTCAACACAGCGACAGTCTCCTACTCACCACAACAGCTTCCGCCAACACAGATACACAGCACACACCTACATGTGTGTGCACACGCACATGCAAGCAAACCATGGCAGTCTGGGTAAGTGAGAGGTTACTAATGAGTAACATAGGAAGGGAAATGGTTCCCAGTTGTTTTCTTGGAGCCGTCTAATGGGAACCCAGCCTTGGAGGATACTAGGTAATGTATGGTGGGGTTAAGCACCTTTTGGTTCAGTATAGTTCCTGAAAGAATAAACTAGTTTTTTGTTCAAGAGGATTTAGAGGTAATGGAAAAAAACTTTAGTACTGACTAATTTCTCTGCAGTAAAAAAAAAGAAAAAAATATCCAGTGTCATTTTCTCAAAATATTTGGAATCCAAGGTTCTGTCCACTTTAAAAGGAAGATTTGAAGAGGAAGTGTGCTCCTCGTCAAGACAAAATGAGGAAAATGCAGTGCTTACCACGTGACCGTGTTCTGTTCTTGCAAATGCAAGAAAACAGGACTCATTTCTGGAACGTGCACCATGTGCATTTGAGAACTCCGAGGGCAGTGGAAGGGGTGAGGTGGGCTGAGAGGCAGGTCATCCTGTGAGAGGCAGCACCCGAGGAGCCTGTGATGGGGAGGGGACAGGTGGAGGGGCCCACCGCAGGCAGGGCGACCCACTCCAGCTGGGTGCCTGCCCCGTCCACTAGGCTCCGTCTCTGCCTCATTCTCATCTTGGGCGGCGGGGGAGAGATGTGCCATTTGCCTGTCTCTGGAATTCCTGTGCTGCTCAATTTCAGGAGAGATAAAATACCACAAGAGAAGCAGTTGGAAGGGTTTGCGAATTATAGAACTTCCTTTCATGATTCAGCCCGACATCAGGAAGTGGAGCAGCACGTATGCTATTCCCAAGCTGACTTCGCCCGTGGCCAATACGCATGCGTGATGGACAAGGCGAACACGGGCAAGATTCTTCTACCTGAATTACTGTGTTAGCAAAATAAGTACGTCTCAAAATCAGTGTGTGTGAGGAGGTTTTATTGAACTGAAAGTGGTTTCCTGAATGCTGCCTTTCCTGTTTCTCCTTTAGAATTCTATGTAAAACTTTGAATTTTTCAATCTGCCCATCTTCCTCCGTTCCGTAACCCGTGCCACTGCTCACTTCAGTGGTCAGCTCTGTTTGGGTCAGTTTTGAACCTTCCATACAGAGGCAATAATTCTAGAGCAGTGATTCTCAGTCCTGGCTGCTCATGAGAATCACCCGGAGAACTTAAAAAAGAAAAAAATTAGTGCTGTCGGGGCCCCAGCCCTGGAGGTTCTGAGTTAGTTTGGGCTAGGACCCTCTCACCAGTACTTAAAGTACCCTGGTGGTTGTCACCTGCAGCCAGGGTAGAGAATCACTGTTCTGGCCTAGAGCTTTGCTATTGAACTTGCTGTTGAAAGCGCTCTTCTGTGATTTTATGTGCATACCCAACACCTGGGGCAGCAGCCCAGGCCCTCAGACGCTGCTGTGGGCCCCGAGTCTGCACAGATAAGAAGCATCTGGAGTGATTTTGGAGCAGTCTTGGAGGTGTAATGGGCCTGCTTGGCCTTTGGACTCTTGGAAGAAGCATTAAAGCCTTCCTGCTGTTCACGGTCCTCTTAGCCCATGTCCTGAAATTGTGCTGCTTGTAGCCAGCCCTTAGCCCAGCTGGACCTTTTGTCTCTGGGCTGGACACTCTTGCCTCCTCTGGGGACCTCAGCCCTCTCTATGCTGGCTGGGTGCATGGCCCAGGAGAAGTCTGAAGCCCAGTACTTTCCTTCCCTTTATAGGATCCTGGATAAGAGAATCCAGGAGAAAAGTCCTCTTTTATTTCTGGAAATTTACTTTAAACATCTCCTCCACTCCTTTGTTTACATTCTCTACTTCGGGAACGTCCATCTTGCATATCTTAGGTCTCCTTTGTCCTTCTAGCCCTTTTCTGTTGAATTCTTGCACTCTTTGTTCATCTCCATTTCATTTTTCTCAGGCTACTCCATCCTGCCCACCACCTTCTTCACAATGTTAATGTCTGCTCTCTTTTTGCTGTTTGAAATAATAGCCATCGTTTCTTTCCTGCATTTTCCCCTGATCTCCAGCTTATTTCCCATGACTTTTCTTGCCTTCCCATCTCATCCCCCGCCTTTCATGTCTCCATGTAGAGCTACTGTTTTTAACAGTGACTCTTCTGTGAAGTCCTTTGATTCCATGGCTATATGTGTGGTTGTGATTTCATCTGCCCCTTGGGAAGATTTTCTGGCCAATGTTCTTTGTGTGCTATTTGTTTCTCTTGTTGCTTCTCTCCTTTTATTCTTTTAGTGTAATTGTACAGACCCAGGGTAGGTTCCTCATCTTAGAAATGAATCATGTCAGGGAGCGGCCCAGCATGTGTTCTAGCCTAACAGAATATCTTCCTCATTTTAAGTAATGCTGTGTGTGTGTGTGTGTGTGTGTATGTGTGTGTGTGAGAGAGAGAGAGAGAGAGGGGGGAGAGAAAGAAATAAAAAGAAAGAGAGAAAGAAAGAAAAGAAAGGAAGAAAGAGAAAGAAAGGAAGGAAGGAAGGAAGAAAGAAAGAAAAAGAAAGAAAGAAAAAAAAGAAAGGAAGAAAGAGAAAGAAAGAAAGGAAGGAAGGAAGAAAGGAAAGAAAGAAGAAAGAAAAAGAAAGAAAGAAAGAAAAAAAAAAAGAAAAGAAGGAAAGAAAGAAAGGAAGAAAAGAAAGAAAGAAAGAAAAGGAAGGAAGGAAGAATTGCTTAAACCTTTACTTCTTCCCATGGAGGCTGCTAGCCATTCAGAATCTCCTCTCCACCCTTGGGAGGCGGCTGGCTTCCTCCTGCTCTATAGAAGTTGCACATCTGCAGGCTTTGAGGTCTGCAGCAGCGCCTCCGCTTCCTTGACCGTCTTCCCTAAAAGTCTTCATGCTCCCAGGACAAGCCTTTGCTGCATTTTGCTGCTCCCCTTGGGTTGTTGCTACGGGTGAGAGCGGTCTACTACTTCCATGACATGTCTCTTTCTTGTTCTTTTTGGGGGGTGATTTTAGAGAGAAGGGGGTCGTGACATCTTTACTCTGTCAACATCCAGGCTATCTGATATTTTGATATTTATCATACAGGACAACTTTAGTGTGTTTGGCAGTTTTGTCAAACAACTAGGTTTCTACAGGAACAGTTAAGAACAAACAAATAAACAGAAAACTTCAGAATGACCACAAAAGTTCATGTGGCACTCTTTGCTTCTGCCGGCCTCTCTGATCTACCTGGCCAACTGGGGCCATTTTATTGGCTGGTTTCTTGATCTGTTCATTACGTTGATTCATTGGCCACCTTCCACCAGCCAGGGATGGTGGTAGGTGTTGAGGCTATAGCAGTAGCCAATATCCTTCTCTGCACTCAAGTTGTTTACAGTCAAGTTGAAAGAAAGAACAGGCCCAGCACCAGGCCTTAATCAGATGTAACCTCATTTATTCTTCACAATAACCATTTAAAAAATTCAGAAAATTGCAATAACACTCATAATTAAAAAACACTGCCAGTTTACCATTTTTGCCTTTATTTCTTCTAAAGAAAGAACATCCCAAATAAAGTCGAAGTTGAGCCCTTTTTGTGGAGAGTAACTTGCTCAAGGCTGGAGAGCTGGTGAGCAGCAGGCCCCTCTAGGTACAAAGTCTGTTTATTCTTTTATTTACTTTGCTGCATTGCCTTGTGTACAAGGCATTGATTGTGCCATGTTAGCTGTGTGGCTCATCTACAGCAAATATCAACACCTGCGATAGTAAACCAGACGGATTTTTCTTATGCAATGGACTGATTTTTAGTAAATGTAAATACAGCCTACATTTTTGAGAATGCCAGGAAACATCTTGTTAGAGAGCCAAGCAAATAAAGGGAAAGGTGGTTATCAGAAGCTGAGATGAATTGAGATGTGAATTTTCCAAATGTTAGTATCTCTTTACCCTTGTATTGATTTTTACAGTAACCCATACTTTTTCATCTAGTTTGTGACCATTGAGGCCCCTTGTGAATATTTTAGAAGTCACTCAAAATGGATAAAGAATGAATCTAAGACTTATATTTAGCATTCTGCATGTTCCATATTTGCAAATTCACCTACTCACCAAAATTTATTTGTAACCCCCAAATCAATACCCATGGTGCTTCTGTAGTCCTTTGTGGACATGTGCAGAGCAGCAAAATACTTGAGTCATCCGACATGCATGTTCCTAGCTGAGGCTGAATAAGGTGAAGCTCTGCCTTCTAGCCTCAGCTCATCCTATAAACAGTGTCTTTTTTGGGGTCAGTTGAGTGGTACATTTTTATTTTTGTGCTTTTTGTTGGTGATTTTGCTGTTTAAAATGGCACAGTGCTGAAGTGCTGTCTGGTGTCCTAAGCACAGGAAGGCTGTGTTGTACCTTATGGGTAAAATACATGTGTTAGATAAACTTCATTTAGGCATGAATTATGGAGCTTTTGCTGTGAGTTCAATGTTAATGAATCAACAGTATATATTAAATAAGGTATCTTTAAACAGAAGCACACATAAAACAAGGTTATGTATTGATTGGTTGATGAAAATGTGACCTGAGACTCTTTGGAACCTAGCCGTGTATTTCCCTTAGGAGCAAGGGTTCAATATTTGCTAATTCAGTGTTCGTGGCAACGTTGTAAAACATAATTATCACAAATAACGAGAAATGACTGTATTTTATTTCTTTTTTTGTACAAATCCGGGAAATGATTTTTAAAACCCAGTTAGATGTGACTGTTTTTATGAGCCATATCTTTGAAAGAAAAGAACTATTTTATAATCCAGTGAAAATCTCTTTTCCTTGCATTTTGTATTAGTTAATTAAATTAGCAGGTTCTTCTTGAGCTTCTACTGTGTGCCTGGCACTGTGCTGGTACCAGGAGGACATCGCTGAACAGGTCCAGAGGTCAGATCACAATCATTAGGATTAAAAGTCCTGACACTTCATCAACATGATTGTTGTTTAAATTTGGTAGCAACCCTAGTGAGTTCTCAAAACAAGAGTCTGATTCTCACACGAGTGTTTTCTTATGAAAGAATAGTTTTTCATAGCAGTATTTTTTAAGTAAATATCTTTCTCATAACCAGGGACTTATTTTATGGCAAGTTCCCTCCCAGCTGCACAGTTGGAGGCTCGTGGTGAAATACTGTCATACACACCCACCAGAAAGTCCTCGTGGCTCACAGTATTCAGACCCCTAGGTCATCACAGGTCATATTGGCACAGGCTGACTCAGAAGGCTGTCAGGCAGAAACTGCTCTGCGCAGCAGGGCGACGGCAGGCATTTCCCTCCAGTGGGGTCTTTACTGCATCATACAGCTCAGGTGTAAAGAGACAGGTCCACACCTGGAGCATGCCCAGGAAGCCAGCTATGTCTTTGAACAACACTCAAGACAGCTTAAAGGTCCCACTGGAAACAGGCCACAGCTTTGGTTTTTATTAGATATTTATAGTTCCTTCAGTCCAGATGCAATTTATAAAATAAAATGCTAATTAGCATGAGCAAAAGTGGTGTTGCCTAAATAGGTGGGCACCACATAGCCAATGGGAGAAGGGCATCCTCTGGTGGGGCAGAGCCTGTTCTTTAGGTGGGAAATGTTGAACCCAAGCAATTCTTGTGATAAAGGTCATATGTTCCTTGGAGGGTAAAATGTTGGTCATTTTAGCAGTTGGAGGTTTCTGTGAACAAAATACTTTCGATGATGTCATAATAGATAATTTTTTTTTGTTTAAGGCTCTATGTTTTCAAAGTTTCTTGCACCTTATTCTTGATCCTCTCTATCACTTTATGTGCTAGGAGTGTGTTTGTGTCTAGGGTGTGTGGTCATCCCCACTTTTTCCAGTAAGAGCCATAAAATACAGAGCATCTTTACTGATCATTGTTGCCCTGGGCTGCAGTTGATGTGCCTGAATATAATCCTGGGCCCTCGTGTAGTCAGAGTGGTGGCTCATGGGGACAGGCTTCAAATTTGTCTTTAAAGCCCATATTATGGAACGTAAGTTTTATGCTCATTTTTTAATATTTTTGCATGAAAAAGAAACTTACATTTTTATCATGAATATTTTCTCATATGCAGACACATGGAGAAAAGAGTGTAGTGATCATGTGTATACTCATGACTTAGTTGTGGTAATATTTTTCCATATTTTTTTTCTGAAGTGCATTCCAAGTAAACTACAGATATTATAAAATTTCACCCCTAAACACTTTAATGTTCCTTTCTGAAAAAAGGCATGATATCCACCCTAACACAATTAGCATTAGGTGACATTTGTAATTATGGCATCACCCTAGCTGCAGAACCACAGAGACAGGTGAAGAGGAACGTGTGAACACAACATCCTGGGAGTGACTGGATAAGAAAATCTACGTAAGGAGGTCATTTCCAATAGTGAGGGTGTGCACTTAGTCATCACCCTGCCTGCCACTAGGACACTTATCCTCATGGCCAACCCAGGGCATATACCAGGTGCCAGGCTGCGTGAAGTGATTGGCAATGGAATCCCCACACTGCTCTTGGAGGTGGGTTTCACCAAGATTCTCGTCTTGCAAATGAGGGAAGCTGAGGCTCAGCTGCGTGGCTTAAAAGCAACAGATCCAGTGTTTGGACCCAGGGACTCTGTCTTAAGCTGGGACTCATGAGCCTGTCACAGACCACCTCTCCACCCCATGTATGCAAGGCTTTCTGTGACTCTACAAGAGGGTTCTGCCTAAAATAAGGCACAGAAAATGCTGCTTGACCTTGCTCTTGAGGTGAAAGAAAAAAGTGAACGTTGCTGTCAAAACACAAGGCCCTTAATTTTGCAGAGTTATTGTAGTTTTCTTGGTGTAGACCTCAAATGTTGTTAAAGGTTGTGCAGACGGAAAAAGAAGGGAATTAAGACAATAAGGCCCACAACTTCTCTGTAATTTGGGACAAGATTATGGTTTATTAATTAGCCAGGTAGAAAATAACACTGGTCAAAATCTAAATGGGACATATCAAGGTTTTCTAAATATATTATATTTGGGGGAGTGTGAAAAACAAATATTTTTTTCCTTCTGCATTCCAGACCTGCATGAAAAAGCAGAGACCTAATCATTTGAGGCAGAAGTAGTTTAGGACTGTCTCAGAGCTCCTGGGGAGAAAATATGGAGAGGGTGTGCACTGTGTGTCAGAGGATGTTGGGCTCTCTAGTGACTTGGAGTGAAATAGTGTGGAGTGGACTCAGGACCCCGGAGGACCTGTGGGCTGCCTTAGATTTGAGATGAGCAGTTGGGACGCCTGTCTGGATAAAACTGCAATCACATCTCACTCACTCACTCATTCATTATTCATTTGACAAATGTTTATGGACCAGATAATCACATCTGAGTCATTCTTTCATTCATTCATAAATCCATAGGTATGACGTGGTTATGGACCATCTATTATGGAGTAATCACATCTGGATCATTCATTCATTCTTTCATCTGACAAATGCTTAGGGACCGTCTGTTATAGAGTAATCACATCTAATTACTCATTCATTTATTCATTCATCTGACAAATGTTTGTGGGCCATCTCTAATAGGATAAACACCAGGTAAGGGTGAAAGAAAAGAGACACCATCTTCCAGTTTCAGCTTCAACAAATAAAGAACTTAAAATAGGTGTTCTCACTTTTATTCTTAGAATAAGAAAAAGCTGGACTAATTGTCATTCAGTGACTCTTCTTAGACTATCAGAGAACTGAAGTCTTAGGGCAGATTGTCACCTAGAAATCTGGAAGAGACAGGTGTATTTAGAAACACCAAAACCTGCTTACCTGGCGTGATGCTGCTGGAGCCCTAACCAGACAGGAACTCTTAAATGGTCACTTTGGTGAGGCCAAGTATGGACTAGTTTGAGAGAGAGAAACTCCAATATGTCACAGTCTCAGAAGCGTCTCCACTTTCTTGGGCTTTACCTCTAGAAACCTTGTTTTAAGGGTACCTGGGTTATATTCTACTGAGGTATGGTAAGACACAAAGACACAGAAATAACTGTCATGAAGATAGAAGTTTTTGTATTCACATATCCCTAGAAATAGCAGGCATAGCATACCATGCAGGGTTACATGGGGAAGCACCAGGTTTGGTCAGGAGGCAGAGGGAGAGGGGAAAATGTGGACAAGAGCCTTTGTTGTGGTTTCTGTGGGAAAGAATAGGTGAGGCAGGGTAAGCAGGATTGAGATTGGCTAGTTTGAATGATTTCAGTGGGCTATGGTGCATAGGGGCTGTCCCTAGTTGCCTGGTATCTGACCTTGGGATGATTGGGGCAGGGGAATAGTGGCTTGGCATGTAAATGAGGTTGGTGGGGGATTGGTTGTTTCAAATACAAAAGACACACTAGTAGGAGAGCCCAGATGAACAAAACAAAAACAGAACTCTTACCTACAGAGGAATAAGGATAAGAATTATAGCAGACTTCTCATCAAAAACAATGCAAACAAGAATTGGAGTAGTAAAAGATATGAAGTGTTGAAAGGAAAAAAATAAAAGCAACAACCTAGAATCTTACATCCAGATAAATTTACCCTTCAAAAGTGAAGGAGAAATAAAGACTTTCTCAAACAAAAACAGAAAATTCACCACTAGCTGACTGGCCCTACAAAAAATACTAAAAGAAGTTCTTTAGTGGAAGGAAAGTGATATAGGTCTGAAATTTGGATCTGTCTGAATAAAGGAAGAGCATTATAAAGAGGAGAAAAATAAAGGTAAAATAAGATATTTTGTTTTTCATAATCTTAATTGGTCGAAAAGGTAACTGTTTAAAGCAATAGAAGTAACTGCGTATTGGATGATTATAGCATATGTATACATGAAATGAATGACAGTATTGTCTTAAAGACAGGATGGAGGAATTGGGAATACTGTGTTACGAGGTACCTGTATATATGAAGCAGTATAGTATTATTTGAAAATGGAATTTAAATTTTAAAATGTATTGATATATTGTAAACTACAAGACAACCACTAAAAATTTTTAAAAGATATGCTGGGAAGATATAAAATGGAATCATATAAAATGCTTGATTGAAACCAGAGAAAGCAGAAACAGAGGAGAATAAAGAACAAATGCAGTGAATTAAAAAAAAAAACAAACAGATACAAACATTGTAGATATTAATCCAACTAAGTCAGTAATCACTTTAAATGCAAATGGTCTAAGCACACAAATTAAAGCACAGAGATTGTCAGAGTGGATCAAAAACCAAGACCCAACTGAATATTGTCTACAAGAAACCCACTTTAAATGTTAAAACCCATATAAAGTAAAAGTAAAGGGATGGAGGAAGATAGTACATGCTAACACTAATCAAAAGACTGCTGGAGTAGCTATATGAATTTTAGACAAAGCGGACTTCAGAAAATGGAAGATTATCAGGGATAAGGAGGTATGTTACATAATGATAAAGGGATCAGCTATCTAAGGAGGCAGAACAATCTTAAACTTGTGTGCACATAACAAAAGAGCATCAAAATACAAAAGGCAAACACGGATAAAACCAAAAGGAGAATAGACAAATCCACTATTACAACTGGAGATTTCCGTCACCCTCTGTCAGTAATTGATATATGAAGTAGATAGAGAATCAGTACGGATGTAGATGACCTGAGCAGCACTGTCAATCAACTTGATCTACTTGATACTTATAAGATATTCAGTCCAACAATGGAAAAATACAGGCATACCTCGTTTTATTGCACTTACTTTTATTGTGCTTCACAGGTTTTGTGTTTTTTACAAATTGAAAGTTTGTCACAACACTGTGTCAAAAAACTCTACCAGTGCCATTTTTCAACAGCATTTGCTCACTTCATGTCTCCGCATCACATTTTGGTAATTCTCACAATATTTCAAACGTTTTCATTATTGTATCAATATTTGTTATGGTGATCTATAAGTGCCTCTCCTTAAGTGTGGGCTGTGCAGAGTTTCTTCCTTCCAAGGAGGGTGGTATGGAAAGGGGATGGGGTGGGAGAGCAACGTTAGAGTGGAGAAACCTGACAAACCCCCTTTGCCAAGGATCAAAGATTAACATCAGTGGTGATAAGTCATGTTGATAGCACGCACCCTGGTAAGATCTAAGGAGAAGGGAACTTTACCTCTGTGTTCTTCCTCCCCAAAACACATAACCCCCAGTCTAACCATGAGAAAAACATCAGACAAACTCCAATTGAAGCACATTCTACAAACTACTTGACCAGTACTCCTCAAAACTGTCAAGGTTATCAAAAACAAGGAAAGTCTGAGAACATGTCATGGCCAACAGGTGCCTAAGGAGGTATAACAACTAAATATAATATGGTATCTTGGCTGGGGTCCTGGAACAGAAAAAAAAGACATTAGGTAAAAACTAAGGAAATGCAAAGAAAGTAATAAAGTATGGGCTTTAATTAATAATAATTTGTCACTATTGGTTCATTAGTTGTGAGAAATTTACCATAATCATATAAGATGTTAATAATAGGGGAAGCTGGACGTTGGGTACATGAAAGATCTCTGTACTATCTTTGCAACTTTTCTGTAAATCTAAATACATTCTAAAATTAAAAGTTTATTTAAAAAGTAAGAGAGAGAGATGAATAAATATAATCTCGGCCCTCTTCAGGTAGACAGGAATTCATCAAATAATCACGCACGTCTAAGTAAAGGTAAATTAAAATTTAGTCAGAACAGTGGTCAGTATTACAAAACAAAGGCACATGGTACCTTGAGGGGAGATGGATGGTCTGAGAGCATCCGAGGATGGTGTACAGAGAAAGCCCAGTGGGAGTGAGATCTGAGGGAAGCTGATGTGGATGCTGGGGGACAGGGGCATGTTTATCCTGAGATCAGAGAGTGGACAGTGGTGGATCTTCAGCAGAGAAGTGGTGTGATCAGGTTTTGTTTGAAGAGAGGACGTGTTTGGAAGACTGGAAGATAAGATGCATGGAATTGGTGATGCACTACTTTCAGGAATTCGGAGGAGAGCACTATCTGAGAGGACTTAGGTTTTTGTCTGTAGCCATTACATGGATGGAGTCCTTGAGCCAAAGTTCTTGCAAGTTCCTGGTGATGCTGATGTTGCAAAAGTTCTGAGCTTGCATTTGGATGTGCTGATAGAGGCGCCTTTTCACATCCACCTGAGGGTCTCTAAAGGCAGTAGCTCAGAGAAGGGCTGGCTTCCAACATTGGTCTCCCACTATTACCTGTGTGTTTTTTGGAAAGTAACTGACCTTTTTGAGCCCAATGTCCAGGTCTGTGAACTGGGGGTGACAGTAGCCACTACCTTTAGGGATGTTATGCAGGTCAGCCAACGCCCTATGAGGGAGCTGCTTCTGGTTGTCACCCTTGTCATCTTCGTCATCGTCCTTCTCACAGTCATCCTGGTTGGTATAAACCTCTTTGTGGCTTGGGTTTATCACCTGTAAAATGGTAATGCTTTTTGCATTGAGCTGTCATTTTTGCTGGCTTCAGGTGCAGGTTGGCTACTGTTACTTTTCTGAACACATCCTTGGGAGTCTCCTGGCCTCACCCCTGTAAACCATCCACCGAGCTCCTTCCAGCTTCAAGTGTCTGGAGAGGGTGTCTCTCCATCTTGCTTTTCACAGATGTTTCCTCACCTTTTCAGAGTGAAGCCTGGCTAGGCTCTTCCCAGCTCTTTTTCCAAGCGTGGGGGATGACGCAGCCTGGAGGGAGAAATTCAAAATCATTCTTCCTGCAGAGTGTGTGGATGTTTAGGAGATGCTTGGAAAGCACCTCCTGACTCAGCTTCAAGGACTTTACCAGAGGTCCTCTGTGGAGTTGTGTCTCCTGCTGGTACCATGAGTGGCTGTCTGCCAGGAGTCCTGGGAGCAGAGTCGGAGAGGGCTTGCACATGTACTCTCACCCTGCACTTTGGCCTTCCTGCCATAATGACCTGCTTACCTCTCCAGTCTCCAGCCATGAATCAGTATCCTGAGTTCTCTGAGAAGGCCTTTCCTAGGATTCCTCTCCTATTCGATCCAGCGTTCAGGTGGAATTTGATACTTATAATGTCCTAGGGCTTTTTAAAATATAAAATAACCAAGATGATTTTGGTATACCCCACCTAGCACTTCAGGACAAAGTTCGCTTAGCAAGAACTCTTGGGAGAGTGCGTTTTCTGGCTGGCTCAGCGTAACAGGATCAGCCATTGGTGCAATCTGTTCTGTTGGGTTCCATGTCCCTGGGGTGTTCTTTTGTACCCGCAAGTGAAGGAGGCTCGTTGCGTGGCGAACTGCACTTCTGCTTTCTGGTTGGTTTGCCGATTTGGGAGGAGAAGGCCCACTTCCCTAATTGCAGACACAGTGCGGACAGGAAGTACTCCAGCTGGTAAGGCTTGTCTTCTGCTTTCTCTCCATTTCTGCTGTTCTCCCTTTAAATACTTCTCTCCATCTTGGGCTTTTTCCCATCCCATACTCCATGCTGTCCTGGGCTTCTGATTGCAGATCTACGCTTGAATCCAGAAAAGGAAGGTGGGTCAGATGTGTTGGAATCAAGTAAATCCGGAAGGGTGACCTCAGAGTTCTACCCTCTGTGGCTGCCCACAGGAAGGATACCACACTCGTGCTTCAGCGAGTTCATGTCTGTGCTCATGTGTTGCGTGTACTCCTCCCTGTACAGCCAGCCTTCTCCCACTGAACGCATGCCCAGAAGAGCCGGGGCTCAGGTCTTTGCCATCCTACTCCTTGCCTGCAGTTATTGTATGGTCAGACCATCTCTCTCTCCTTCGTAGAACCTTTTGCCACTTGTTTAAGCACTGGGTATATATATGTCACAGGTTTATGAAATCTAAGAATACGATCATAAGCTTCTATAATATTTTGCCATCATGAGTCACTCACATTATTCTTTCACTGATTAGAAAAAGAGTGATGGCTATTTTTAATGTAAAAATTATCTACAGAAAGTAAAACTTTCTGTAGATGATGTAATCCTTTCATTTAAAGGATTTAAATGCATACTTTCATTTAAATCAGGTGGTATGGTTTGTCTAGCAGCCGCAGGGTCCCTGTAAATATTGTGTGAATGAGGTGGGGGGACAGGAAAGTAAAATAGTGCCCCGAAGCTAAAAAACTTCTCCAGGCACCACCACAGGGGACAGGAGAGGCCAAGTCACTGCGAGGTGACCACGGCCTTGCCAGGAGCTCTGTTCTCTGAGTGGGAAAGGGTCTTGGAAAGTCATCTGAATCAGGACCAGGGGAAACTCAGTAATTTTGCTGCCTGTTCAGATTCCCTGTGTGGTTCGCCCGTAGGAAGAGAATGCCAGTGAGGGCTCTCAGCCACTTTCAACGTGAGTTCTCTTGTCTATGACTTTGCGTGTTGTTTTTATCTTTCCCCAAAGCAGAGTGGGTGACAAGGTGGCTTTCAGGACACAGTGGCTGAGTGAAGTTCACAGAGGGGTGGGGGGATGTCCTG
This sequence comes from Balaenoptera physalus, assembly GCF_965194825.1. Taxonomy (NCBI): domain Eukaryota; kingdom Metazoa; phylum Chordata; class Mammalia; order Artiodactyla; family Balaenopteridae; genus Balaenoptera; species Balaenoptera physalus. The sequence goes on along the minus strand of NC_138886.1, from coordinate 102,816,251 downwards.
GGACCCACTCCGGGGCGACCTGGGCCTCAGCCCACTGACCGCAACCACACTTCTCCTCTTCTGCTCAGGAAAGCATGAGAGGGCATCACCCAGTGATAACTTGGATAGGGTCCCGTGCTCATTGATTCTTCACTGAGTCTAGCTCATTTTTAATCACCGCATCCTTGTGCATAAATCCGGCCTCATGATGAGCATGCCTGTGACTTGGTGCCCTGGTAGAGTAGTGCAGGGGTAACCTTCCCTCCCTGGTGGAGTTGGAGCTGAGTTTTCCTGCCCCGGGCTCAGCAGGCACAGTGTGGGGGACTTTAATTTTCTTCCCTGGTTCCCTTCGCTGCCGTGGCAGCCGGCAGCCCAGTTTTGGCCCATCTCCTGATTCCCTTCCTCCCTACATCCTGGAGGGAGACATACTCAACTCCCTTTTCTCTCTGCCAGCCCCACTTGGGGAGTGAAACATTGGATTACGGCAGAGGTTCTCAAACAGGAGAGTGCTTGAAAATCACCAGGAAGTCGTTTAAAATCCAGACTTGCCTCCTCTCCCTGCGGGCCTGAGCTGGGTCGGGACCCCCATTTCCAGGGCTGAGCCTGAAGTGCACGGCATGGTGAGTTCCCGCCAAGAAGCTGCGTCTGCAGTGGCCCCAGCCAGTCACACTGGGAGGCGAGAAGAGGTGTAGACAGTAGAGACCCTGGATCCTCACAGCCCTGGGGATGGAAGCAGGGCCCCTGGAACAGATCCCGCCACCCATGAGCCTCTTATGCCTACTCACTGTCTGGAGGCAGGAGGTCCCCTTTCTATTCCACAGGGCACCCAGCAAAATGATTTGCACCTAGTAGATGCCCAACAAACATCCTGAATGAATAAATGATTCATATTTTAAAGTTAAATTCACTATGGTGGGCTGGTGGCTTACCTGTAACCAAGTATGTTGAGAGTGAATGTTTATGTTAAGAGTTAACGTTTATGTAGGCATAGTATCAGTGAGCTGTGCTAATTAGGTCGAGGGAGCAATATTAGGTGGGCATAGTAAAGAGGTTCTTGAACGTCTCTTGTGGAGTCTGAAAATCCAGATGTTGTTGGTTGAGATACATCAGTCTTTCCTTGATGCGTTTTCAGGACCTTCAGGGTTTTTGAAGGCAAAGCAAAAAAACTCAGTTTTGAAGGTTTGGATAACGTTTTCAAGTTATTGGAACAGCCCCTATGTTTCTAAATATTAGTGAAACATCATGTTCTTGCCAGCCTTAGACTTACTTTCTGTTTCTGAAATGTGTGTGTCTGTATCTAAGAAACTGTGCCATACCACAAATGCAAAACAGGGGCCACTCCGCAGAAGTCGCGAAGTATGTTTCTGCCTCGGAAGACCAGGTCTGCAGCAGCGTGACCGGCCCAGCAGGCCTCAGGGGGCCTGGGGACAGCCCTGCAGGAGGCCAGCTGGTGTCACTCAGGAAGCCGGGTGGACATGGGGCCAACTCAGGCTGGGTCCTTGGGTTCTGTTTCTCCGTGTTGTGGCTGCAGATGTGTTCATGAGTTTTCTTTTTTGCAGCAAAACCCTGCCGCAGAAGGCAGCGCCCAGGGCCCTTTGCAGACTGATGGAGGGCAGTTGTCTGCAGGTGCTGTTTGGGGTGGATCTGTACCATCTGCATCTCCCTTTGCCTGGTCATTTCTTGTAACTAATCAGCCAGTCCCTGACTGACCCAGGAAGAACCCTTCTCCCCCTGGGCCGGGCTCTTTCCTCTTTCTTATGAAAATCAGTCAAACCCACAGATGAAGTTTTTCCTTTTACCAAAGTCCTGGTACTTAATTTTCTCAGCTTCGAGCTGCAAAGGAAATTCCCAGGCAAATTTTATCAGGGCTGCTTTGCATTGAGGTGGCTGTGTGGCTTTGAGCGTGATAAGCCAAGATATCTTTTTGCATCTTCCTGATTTTGTTCCCCTATATGGTAGGGCAATGGCAGAAATTGTCCCCAGATGTTGTTTCCCCAGGGTACCATTTACTTCTTGTCACTGTCACCTCATTCCACATTATGTGGGGAAACTGTGGCCCAGGGATGAGAAATCAGCCACCTTTAATGTGCTAAGCGCTGTTGAAAAGTTCTCCACAGGAAGTAGAAAGGGCTGAACCCTGTAGTTGAGACGGCAGCACCTGCAGGAGCCATGGTTTGATGGGTCTTAAGAAAAGCAGAAGCCTTGAAGCGCAGGTCTGGGCCAGTGATAACCAGGGCAGATAGGGTTTTAAAAAAGCACTTGAAAAAGAATAGACTCATGTGTATGTATAACTGAATCACTTTGCCACACACCTGAAACTAATGCAACATTGTTAATCAACTATACTCCAATATAAAATAAAAATTTATTAAAAAATATGGAGGAAAAAAAGAAAAAGATGTATATAAGTAAGCAGATGATCGTTTTGTAGCTGAAATTTTAGCATTCAAGTGTTGGGATTTTTATGGAATCTATGATTAAGGTATACATTATTATTCAATAAAAATATTCTACACTCTTAAAAAATTTTTAAAATAAAAATTAAAAAAATTAAGAAAAATTAAAAAAAAAAAAAAGTACAGAGACATAGGCTACCTCTTCTGGTTCCACGCCAAGTTTAAAAGCACTGAAATGAACACAGATTTAGAGAATAAGAATAATACATTTAAGAACACGGTCTTATATTAAGGCATCATCGTGTATCTACCCACGAGGTGGGGGCTTTTCGGGGCAGGTAGGGGAGAGTGGAGGAAAGTCACTTATAGTTGATCCTCATTATTCACGGATTCCATATTTATGAATCCACCGTCTCGCTAAAATAGATTTGCAACACCCACATCAATACTCACCACACTTGTGTGGTTATTGGTGGACACGCACAGGACAGTGAAAAACTTGAGTCGCCCAAGACGTACGTTGCCCACTGAGGTTGAATGAGGAGACATTCTGCCCTCTTGTCTCAGCTCATACTGCAGACAACGGTCCTTTCCGTGGTCTGTTTAGTGCCAAGTGTGTTGTATATTTCTGTGCTTTTCTTATTTAGAAGAGCCCCAAGCATAGTGCTGAAGTGCTGTCTGGTGTTCCTAAGGGCAAGAAGGTTGTGATATGCCTTATGGAGAAAACACGTGTTAGATAAGCTTCCTTCAGGTGTGAGTTATGGTTGGCCGTGAATGCAATGTTAATAAGTCAACAATATATATGAAATAAGTTTCTTTAAACAAGAACACACATGAAACAAGGTTATATATTGATCTGTTGACAAAAATGTCGTGGACCAGAGGCTCGCGAGAACCTAACCCAGTCTTTCCCCAGGAGCAGTAGTTCAGCATTTGAGAATTCATTGTTCACAGTGCCTTTGTAGAGCCTAACTACCGCCGCCAAAAATGAGAGCTGACTATGCTTTGTTTTATGCATTAGAAGAAAAGAGGATAGAGGCAAGGGTAGCAATATTGACATAATGGAGAGAGGAGGAAGAAGGGAAGGAAAGGATGCTGTGTAAGTGTGTGAGTTACAGTGTTCAGAGATAGTAAATTAATCTGAACTTTGGGATCTGCCTCTGATCCTGCTTCCCAAGCTTGGATACTGAGGACCTTGCAGGGCTTGGGGTCAGTGCCTCTGACAGTCTTCAGCGGGTAGAAGTAGGGAATGAAGGAAGGCAGACTGAGATGGCAGCTCCTAGGGACACTCGCTGGACACATGTACTTCATTTCCCTCCCTCCTGACCTTAGGGGTTTATCTCCTCCTCCTCCTCCCTGCTCAGTACCAGAAAGTTGTATTCGGACTCTGCTAGAACCCAGCCTCTAATTACTTCCCTCACTCACTCCCCAGATTTGGGGGCCTTGTTTGTCAGCAAATCATTCAGATATTTATGAAGCACCTTTGTTTCTCTCATGTGACCCTATTCCACGTGCTGTATTAGTTATGCATTGCTACATAACAGACTACCCTAAACTTAGTGGCTTGAAACAGCAATAATCATTTAGCATCCCTCACAGTGTCTGTGGGTCAGGAATTTGAGATGGGTTGGCCTGGCTCAGGGTCTCCTATGAGGCTGCAGTCACATGTGCTGCATCGTCTGAAGGCTCGTTGGGCCTAGAGGACCCTCTTCTGAGGTAACTCTCTCCTATGGGTGGCAAGTCCGTGCTGGCTGTTGTCTGCAGGCCTCAGTTCCCCCAAAGAGCTGCTTGAGCATCCTCACGACTTGGCATCTGGCTTCTCCGAGGGTGAGAGACCCAGAGACCAGGGGGAAACCGTAAAGGCCTTTGCAGGCTAGGCTCAGGCATCCCACACTCTCACCGTGCAGCCAGCCCTCAGTCAGTGTGGGAGGGACCACGCGAAGGCCTGGAACCAAGAGATGAGGATCGATGGCGTCATCTAGGAGGCTGCCTGCCATGTATACAGTCTATAATAATTCTCTGCTGAGCTTTGCAGGGTGGAGGCCCATTCTTAGGGTAGCCTCTATTCTAGGCAGTAGGAAACAAGACAGTAAACATACTGATCCTTACAGAGTATCTATTCCAACGGCTTTCAGGATGCAGACAAGGAAAAAATAGGAGGTTATAAAGCTGAGGTGGGTGGGCATGCAGAGCCCAGCCCCCCTTCATCACGTTGACTTCACTCTGGTTGTCCTCTGCTGGGGACGAAGTTTCCTTCCACCTGAGTTGTGGGTTCCAGACAGCTTTTTCAGCTACTAGCCTAGATGTGAGCAGCTGTACCTGATCTTCCACTCAGGCTGCCCCCAGAAACGTGACTTTTTTTTTTTTAACGTGACTTTTTTTAAAAAAATAGCTCAAATCTTACCTGAAACATTTTGTTTATGATGGCAAGCCTGGGCTATTCCTCTTAATCTATGAAACTGCTGTCTGATAAGCTAGAACTGAGTGATATTTTCCAAGCTAAATGCATTTTAAAGGGCAAAGGTCATGCAGGCAGCCTTGGTTCTGGGACCGGGGAAATGGGCTGTGAGAGTCTAGTTGGCAGGGGAGATTGTACCACGTCAGGAAGTGCAAAAGGATACAGTACTGCTTAAATCAAACGAGGAAGACATGAGAGTGCTAGTTGGATTCAAGGGGCTCATCGTCGGTCACAGGAATTCGTTTCTGCAGGCTCTGGGGGGGCTGCTGGTGGGGCTCCTGGGTAGGGTGGGGCGGTGGGCAGCCAGAATCAAAGCCCAGGGATGATATAGGCTGTATTCTAGATGTAACTCCTCGGAGTGCATTGAATGGAGGATGAAGGCTTACCTGACTAGGCAGGATTTTAAAGTAAGAGAACATTGTCTGTGGTTCCATTCAAGCCTCCATCTTGCCTTTGTGAAGGTGTCTACTGGGGATGCGTGCACACACACACACACACACACACACACACACACACACACACACTCTCCTTTCAAGTGTGGGCTGCCCATACCTCCCCTTCACCATTCCACCACGAACCACTCCTTCTCTCTTTTATTCGGAACCCCCCCACTCATGAGGTACCAGTTGTCATGGGCACCCCTCCACACTCTCCATCATGACTGCAGTGAGTTACGGCGACTTTGGTGCCACCGTCATCTCTCTCACAGGTGCAGAACTGTGATGCTAACGTGCCAGGGTCACACAAGCTGGGATGGGACACCAGCCTGTCCGGCTCCCAGGCTCTGCTCTGCACCCCTAGCTCTCCTCCAGGGTTGGCGCACATTTACCTCCACGGGGCACTGATCCTTTCCACCCCTCCCTGTCCTGTGCTCAGAGTGATCGTGGTAATAAATTAGATAGAGGGATATTCATTTATCTAATTTATTGGTGAAGTTGCTAAAGCAATGGAAGGAACACATCAGATTTGTGGGCAGGCCAAACCGCTAACACAGTGGCTTCCAGTCAAGGGACATTTGGGGACACACTGCTCCCAGGAAACATTTGGCAATGTCTGGAGATGGTTGCCATGATTGGGGAATGGGGGGAAGCTGCTGGCATTAGTGGCTGGAGGCCAGGATTGCTGCTACCCAGCCTATAGTGGACAAGACAGCCCCCAGAGCAGAGAATGATCCAGCCCAGATGTCAAGAGCGCCGAGGTTGAGAAGCCCGGTGCTGATGTAATGAAAGGTGACAGATGGAAATGGGTGAGACCAACAAAATGAGTGTGAGAGGGGGCAAATGCAGCGGTCTTAGTGTGTAAATCAAGGGTGGGGGACGTGCTTTGACCGCATGTGAAAAGGGCAGCTTTTCATTTGCCAGAAACACAATGTGGGTACTGGGAGCTGAGGCCACCCATGGCCGCATTTGTGGGCTACCGACAGCAGCCCAAGGGGGGCCTGTGCACTTGTGTGTTTAGATCTCAGCAGTGGTGGCATTGAAGCCAACTACAACTTTAAGAGGGTCTTGGGCAAATTGGAATTGTGTGGGTCTCGAAGGAGGTTGGACGCATGTTCTCCAAAGTTCTCTGACTCTGCAACCATGCTCTCCACCTGGGCGAAGCAGCAGCTGCACAGTGACAGTTTATATTAGTAAAGCAATGGCACTATTCACTGTAGAAACTCTTAAAAGGAGAGATCAGCACGTTTCCATTTAATAGGTATTTTGTGAGCCCCTGAGAAGCCCCTAAGTGTTGGGGATGCAGGTCGATACTTCCTGACCTTGGACCTTACACTGTACAAGGGCAGGCTTGTGGTGAATGTGATGCAGGAAATAAACCTTTTCAGGAGATAAACATGAACCGGGGCATGAAGCCACCTTAGACTTGGCCATCAGCATGCGCCCCTCTGAGGAGGTGACATGAGCTGAGACCACAGGCCTGAGAAGGAGGAAACCAGCCACGGGGGGAAGTACAGGGGCTGGGACAGGAAGAAGGGTGGTGTGGCTGGACGTGGTGAGCATGGGTGAGATAGGCAAGTGGGCAAGGTGAGGAGGGGGCTCAGGCCAAACCAAGTAGGGCTTGAAGGCCGGAGGAAGAGGGTGTGGGATGTGTCTGGGAGAGGGAGATGGCTTGCTAGCGTCACTCTGCCTGCTGTGTGGGGAATGGTCCACGAGGAGGGCTGGGCGGAAGGGAGAACTAACGGGTAAGACTTCCATCCACGTGAGTGAGAGGTGATGGACCTTCTACCCAGGGAATGTCAGGGGAAAAAGAGAGAAGCCGTGGCTTTGGGATATGTTTTAGAGGAAAACTGATAAGAGATCCCTGGAGACCAGCTGGTCCAACCTCCTTTGAGATTCCCCAGCCTGTGATGGAGCCCATTGGTCTCTGAATGGAGTTCACTGCTTCTCAAAGGGACATGTTCCAGGGTGGCCTGGACACATCTGAAAGAAAACATGTTCTTTTCTGAGCTAGTGGATTAGACGTGCACGATGAGTGAAAAGGAGGGATCCTGAAAGTCTCTAGGGTCTCGTCCTGAGCAACTGGTTAGAGTTGGTGTCATTTCCTCAATTAGGAGGGGCTCAGAGAGGACCAAGCGTGAGCAATTGAAAGTCCCATTTTAGGCACCTGAAGGTTGAGTTGCCCTTTAGATGTTCAGGTGGAAACGTCAGGTAAGCAGCGTTTAGGTCAGGAGCTCAGCCTGGATAGATGGATGTGGGATCCACGGGCACGTCGTTGGCAGTGGGGCCATGTGCCGGGAGAAGATGCAGCTGAAGACCCAACACTGGGTTGCAGAGTAGGTGAAGGAAGGAGCCGTGGACTGGAGAGGGGTCGGCCAAGAAGAGGGACTGACCCACTGAAGTGGGAGTGCTGGGTGGCATCCAGCAGGAGGTCAAGCAAGATAGGGCCAGAGGAGTGACCTTGAGTGTGGCCATTTAGAGGTTGGTGGCATTGGCAAGAGCAGATTCATGGAGTGCAGAGTAAAGGCCAGGCAGAGGACAGTAGACAGAAGAGGATGGGGCAGTGCAGAGGCTTTGACAGAAAATACAAAAGAGGCCAGTAAAACCAGCCAGGGTCCTTCCTCCATACCCACTGTCCTCTCAGACTTTCTGTCTCTTTTCTCACTCTCTAGGTGTATGTTATTACATACTTGGGTACATATAACCTTTTAAAAACAAAACTAGATTGCTCTGGACACATTATTTTGAAAGCTGCTTTCACTTAATCATACTGTTACCAAGTCCAAGATCTACGTACGACAGGCCAATACATTGAGAGATGAGGTATTGGGGCAAGGAAGAGAAACTTTATTCAGACCGAGAAGATGGTGGACTACTGTCCCAAAGAACCATCTTACTGGGGTTTGGATGCGAGTTTCTTTTCTAGAGCAAAGAGGGGGAGGTGAGGAGGTAAGGTAAAAAAGGTAACACTAAGTTGTTGCAAATATTTCCTGGTTCTGGCCAGACTCTGCAGTCAATGTGTTAATTTCTTCTTTTCCTGCGGCCATTCACAGGTGGGCCTTGTCAGGATATTTCCTGTGAGCTAAACAAAGGTATTTTAGCCTAACACTCAGGCATGGGAGGCAGGGTTCCCAGAGACGGGCCATTATGTGTTCTCTAAGCTATGGGCAACATCCCTTTAGTGATTAACTTGTAGCAAAAGCAATAGAATACAAAGGTTAAAGTAAGAGAAACACATCCAATACGGAGTCTGATTTGTTCTTCCCTATTACAATACCTATTAATCAACAAATATTTTTGACCACCTGCTGTGTGCCGAGACAGGGCAGTGAATAAAGGCATCCTCTTCTCACCTCTCAGAGCTGGCACTCTGGTGTGGGGACCGAGACGAGAATCCAATTCAACAGCAAGTTACAGTGTGTTGAAGGGTTGTTACCCACGGAGGTGTGCTCTGGAGAAAAACTAAGCCAGGAAGGGGGATAGGCTGCCCAGGCATCACAAAACATTATTTCATGTTATAAAACATTTTTCTAGTGTGAAATCCACCTTGAACCTGTGTCATAAAAAGGCCCCAAAAAGCAAATGATGCTGTAGTGTTATTTTTTTTTTAAATTGAAGTATAGTCGATTTACAGTATTGTATTAGTTTCAGGTATACAGCAAAATGATTCAGTTGTACATATATATTCTTTTTCATATTCTTTTCCATTATGGTTTATTACAGGACATCAAATATAGTCCCCTGTGCTACACAATAGACCCTTGTTGTTTATCCATTCTAGATGTAATAGCTTACATCTGCTAATCCCAAACTCCCAATCCAACCCTCCCCAATGCTGTAGTGTTTTGAGGCACTCACCTGGCAATAGCATGAAGCCTCACCTTACTCAAGAGCTACCTGTGCACCAGCCGAGGTGCTGGGGGTGTCTGGGGAGGAGGTGGGGGGCCTGGTCCATGGGGACCAACGGCCTCTTTGGTTTCTCAGTTTTGAGCTTTAGAATAAAGCTGATTTATCACAATAAAGTGATTTCACTCACACATGGCGAAAAATAACTGGGAATGTTGAAATAACCAAAAATATATGTAGCTAGTTCTAGGCACTGTTGAGGAGAGTATTATCCCTGTGTGTGTTAAACAGAGTTTGAGCTACAGACTTTCCCTGGGGTCCAAAGAAAAGGAAGATTTAAGCAGTGCCTGTGAGCAAGTGTGGACGGAGAGGGGGCCAAGTCAACGGGCGTGTGGAGGGGAGTACACAGCACATCGGGGAAGCTGCTGTCTGTACTTATTTACCATAGTGAGCGAGAGCTACTGTCTGAGGAGCAGGGCTGAGAGCAGCAGTGCGGTGACGCAGCTTCTGTGGACAGAGGCTGCAGTGAACGTGACTGTCTCCTGTCCCCGTGGCCTGTGTTGTGGAGAAGGCCCCGGGTGGGCACTGGTGGGACCCAGTCCTGAGAAGGCATAAGCAGGGCATTGCAAATGTTGTTCATCCCCCAAGTTAAATAGCCCAAGAATGTGCCCTAAGCTGTCCTTGCAATAAACCATCTCTACTGTCAAAACCACCACCAACGGCCACGGCCCAGTGCATTTTCTCAGGCCCTCGCCCAGTATCACCTCCAGCACAGGAAATCACACCATTATAAAAGGGCTGCTTGGCCAGGCACTGCTGACACTGAGGGCAGCCAGGGCTTTCCCCTCCCAGGGAAGCCAGAGAGGTACCACCTGCTTAGGGGTGAGTCTGACATGCGCCATCAGAGCCATTCAGGAGCATCCCGCATGGGCCTGGAAGACGGGCCTGGCAGGCTGCCTTTCCGCCTGTCTTCTATCTTGTCATGTTGGTTCGCTTCAACGTGGGATTCACAGCAGAGGGCCAGTACCGATGTAAATCTTAGTGGCAAACTGATGAATTTTAAAAATGATAGTTGTTAAGGTTTATGTAAATTAAAAAATATTTGTAAACACTTACAATATTGTTTTTGAAGACTTACTGTTTTAGTTGAGGCCAATGGTGGGTGGCAGCTCTGTGAGAAGTCCCAAGCACTAGGGACAGCTGAGATCGAGGGTGCATCTGGGGCAGGTGTGCAAGATGGTGTGTCCCTCAAGCAGAGGGAGTGTGTGAGCAAGGAGATAGGAGGGAACAGCCGTGGCCTGTGGACCAAGCCTGCTAGGAATGAGGCTGATAGGCAGAGAGGGATTGGGGCAAGCTGCAGGGAACTGTGGGCCTACGGGGCAGATGAAGCAGGAATAGGAGGGGAGGGGATGGCAGGGTGGCAGGACATCAGTGCAGCTGGGAAGTGATGCATTAGAAAGGGCGGTGGTAAGAGATACAGAGGGAACGGAACACACACCACAGCCATTTGGAAAACCAGCCTGAGAGAAAGCAAGGACTCTTGAAGGACTCTGGGTTCCTGGCTGGGGGAGGGCCTGGGCTGGGGAAGGCAGGCGGGTGGTACATGGAGATCGCAGCCTCAGATACGGTCAGGGGCCCAGCGTCAGCATCACGCAGATCGTTGGCACTGCAGCTCGGCTGGCCCCTGCGCTTAATAGAGTTCAGGTGATGTGTAGGCACGTGGAGGTTGGAAAAGTGCTGGGCTGCAGGGGACAGGAGTTGGAAGTGCAGGTGGGCTCACAGTGCACGACAGATAGGTGAGGCCCTGGAAGACCCCCTGCAGGAACAGAGCGGAGCATGAGGAAGGAGGCCGGAGCCCTCACTCTTTGGGGGATGGGGGGGGCAGGGGCTGAAACTGTAACACAAATGGCATAGAGGGATTAGCCTGAGAAGAAGAAAGAAGCAGAAGGGAACTACTGCTCCCCAAAGACACATCTACTCACTGTCTTTCCAGGGATGTGCTCCCCAAAGACACATCTACTCACCGTCTTTCCAGGGATGTCTTTTGGTTAATAGCAGATGTCTTTGCTTTAAGAGCAAATGTGGATGGTACTTTTAAGAGAAAACAAAACCTTGCTGGAAGATGAATGTTTAGAAACTTTGACAAAGAAAAATTAATGATTGATAGTCAAATATTAAGAGAAGCAAATGAGAAAATTATTTGTACAATCAAATTATAATAAAACCCATGTCTTTTGGGGGGCTCACTCGGGAATACTGATTTGGCAATATTGCCTGGAGAAAATTCTGTTACCTCTACCAGGCAGGCACTATGTTCTACTGTCTTTTGTAAGGTAAGTCCTGTTGAGAAGAGGCTGTTTCACATAATCGCGTGTGTGTGTATCTGTGTCTGTGTGTGTGTGTGGTGTGTGGGTCTGTGTGTGTTTCTTTGTGTGTCTGTGTGTATGTCTGTGTGTGTAACATGAAGGGGTATGTGCTTTGCTCCCTAGATGCACAGATGCAGTCATCTAGATACTTTTCCATTGATGACAAGCCCCTTTTGGTTAAAATATACACTATTTTGGATGCTTTTTGGACTGGCAATATAGATCCTTCTCATCTACAACCACAAATGATCAAACAGTCTTCCTGTCAAATTGCATTCACTGCCTTCACACTTCTCCTCTGAAGTGTGTGTCTGTTTAGTGCGAGAAGTATCTGTTTTTGGTGACAGGTGTCCTCATCAAATGTGGAACCTGCACTATTTCTTCAAAACTGTCTCGGCGGACGGTACAAGGCGGGTGCCAGGAAGTGGTCTGGAGGAAAGTGGGAAGGGGACAGTGTGTGTCCGAGTCCTGGGGCTCTGGGAGGATGGCACTTGCATGCCTCATTTGCCCGTCCTACCTCCTGACCAGAGGTTTGACATATATAAACGTGGCCAGCGCTCAGCTCTCTGGTGTCCAGCATATAGCGTGTGACACAGTAGACCCTCGGTGTTCAGGTAGAAGGAGTCCAGTGACATCTTCACTGCACATAACTCTGACCAGCGTGAGTGTTCTTGACCACTGTCTGCATCTCCAGAGAACGAGGGGCTCCTCTGGGTTCTGCCCCTGTGCCCCACTGACTGTCAGAGAGCTCCTGAGCCCTGTTTTGCAAGGGGACTTCTCTTTTTAGTTTGTCTCTTAGAATTCTCTGTACACACACACACACACCACACACACACACACACAAAGAAGATTAATTTGACTGCATTGGTCCATTGCTCTGTTTCTTGGCTCAATATTGAGAGGGTGTGTTTGGAAATGTAATGGTTACGTGGGCAGAAAGGACGAGGGCACAGTTAGTTCAGGCTCTAGACCCGAGTCCCAGAGGGAAGAGCTTCCGCCTGGCGGGAGGACTTGCCTCCTTATCTGGAGGGTCGGTGCTCTAACAGCGTCGTGCCGCTCAGGTCCTGACCACTGCCCCGTCTTTGTTTTGCCAGGTGCACACCTGAGGGGAAGGCGCAGGGATGGGCGACAGCGCTAACCACCTGCCCTTCTTCTTCGGCAACATCACCCGGGAGGAGGCAGAAGACTACCTGGTCCAGGGGGGCATGAGCGACGGGCTCTACCTGCTGCGCCAGAGCCGCAACTACCTGGGCGGCTTCGCCCTGTCAGTGGCGCACGACCGGAAGGCACATCACTACACCATCGAGCGGGAGCTAAACGGGACCTACGCCATCTCGGGCGGCAGGGCCCACGGCAGCCCCGCTGAGCTTTGCCACTACCACTCCCAGGAGCTGGATGGCCTCATCTGCCTCCTCAAGAAGCCCTTCAACCGGCCGCCCGGGGTGCAGCCCAAAACCGGCCCCTTTGAGGACCTGAAGGAGAACCTCATCCGGGAGTATGTGAAACAGACATGGAACCTACAGGTGGGTGGCAGCCGGTCCCCTGGCAACGGTGGGGCACGGTCTCGTGTGCTCGCGGGCCCTGGAATTCCACACAGGCACCCAGTTGCATGAGAGCCATGCAGTGGTGCCTCAGACAAGCAACCTATTCCCTAGTCATCAGCGTGGGCCCCCAAATGCCTCACTCCAGGAAGACAGCCTTTCCTCTTTTGCAGTCACACTTGAGAGAGTGGGCCCCTACTGTGCCAGCCATGTGGGTTTCTCCACTGCAGGAAACCACTGTTACCCAATTCGTGCTGGGCCCTTTCAGAGAGGCATCACAGGCATATACTGGTTTTTAATTACCCAAGAGGGTCATACTGAACACACTGATTGGCACTTGATTTCACCCCTTCATAATATCTCTCACAGAACTTTCCGTGTCGACAGACACACGGCTGCATCAGCCTGTTACTGGCTGCCTGATGGTCCCTCCCGTGCACCATGATTTATTTTACTAGTACCTATTGATGGACACCTTCATTGTTTATAAATAATGCTGCTAGTAACATTCTCCTAACGCTTCACACAGCATCAGCAGGATAACCCTGAACAGGTTGGATTTGCCACAGTGAAGGATTTGGACATAGGGACAGGTTGTCATCCAGAAAGGTCCCAGAGGTTGTGACAACTTACATTCCTGCCACCCTCTCAACAGCACTTGATATCAGGAGCCACCAGGCTGGCTGATGGTCTGCTGCTCAGACCCACGTGTTCAACCGTTTCCTTGTGTTTCCTGGATGTATGTTTTCTGTATATCCATGTGGATGTATGACAGTACAGGCTTTCTGAGGAGTCTATACACCGACTTCTTTACTCCTTTAATATGTTCTGCACTGAATTCAGTCTTGCAGACAGATACTATGTATTCAGTATTTTTCATTAGTATTCATTACATAAGTCTTAGACCATCTTTTTACTCTTTTTTTAAAGCAGATAAATCAGATTTATTGAGGTGTAATTTACGCACCGTGAAATTCATCCTTTTTAGGTCTATGGTTCTATGATTTTTTGACAATCACATGGCATCATGTAGCCCCCCCACCCCAGTCAAGACATGCAACAGTTCCATCACCCATCAAGCGTCCTCATCTTCACCCCCAACCCCAGCCCCTGGCAACTCCTCATCTGATTTCTGTCGCTATAGTTCTGCCTTGTCCAGAATGCATATAAATGGACTCACACAGCACGTAGCCTTTCCAGACCAGCTTCTTACACTCCGCATAATGCATTTGTGAGTCAGCTGTGTGTCAGGGGTCCATTCTTTATTATGGCCGAGTAGTATTCCACACCCTTTTGCTTTTGCCCTCTGCTCACTTTGAATCGGATGCCTCTCTGGTACGTAACGATGACTGCTTTTGTATTTCATTCCATCTGTGAAGCATGACAAAATTTTCAAATTCACCTTCCCTTCTGACTTCCCTCCCCACTTCCATCTCCTCACGTGGGTTGGTTATGTTTTTATTTTCACTTCTGATTCTTCTTATAACTTGGAATAATCAGCTCAGGTTGTTTATTTACTACTGTGAAAGATATCTATTTCTCTCCCACTAAGAACAGTTGAAGAAGCGAATTCACCCAGCTGTCAGCCTTTTTCTCATTTTTGTTTTCCATGTTGTCAAGGTTTATCTCCTCTTTCAGTGATCACATCTCTTGCAGTTACAGGCAGCAACGTGTGTAAGTGCGCAGAGTGAAGCCTTGTAGAGGCAGACAGGAAAAAGCATGTCTTACGTCTTCCTGATTGTTATTACGTGATCAGGGTCTAACACAGAACAATCAGTTCTAGGAGGCGACTGATTGGAAGAGGGCAAGAAGACCATTCTCTAGACCTCATGGATTATACCAGATGGTTTCTAAAGCCCAATGTGGCTTTTAAAATGCCCACCTCTGTATTCTAAAATCTATTTTGTTAGTTATATACTTGAAGGCACTTAAATAATATATAGGATCTATTGGCTTTGTTTATTGAATGAACCTACAAACACATAAATAAATGTGATTGCATTTTACCATGTCAGGACTTAGGATAGATTGGAAATGCTTTCTGCGTCTTTCTCGTCACTTTCACTTGGTATGGCTTCACTCTCTTCTCCTCGTGGCAGGGTCAAGCTCTCGAGCAGGCCATTATCAGCCAGAAACCTCAGCTGGAGAAGCTGATCGCCACCACAGCCCATGAAAAAATGCCCTGGTTCCACGGAAAAATCTCTCGGGATGAATCTGAGCAGATTGTCCTGATAGGATCAAAGACAAATGGAAAGTTTTTGTAAGTATTGTGTCTTTTCCCTTCACCCAGTAGCTCCAGGCCTGCTTGGACAGTTAGGGGTAGCTCAGCCTCCCCATCCGTGGAGTCCTGGTGACCCTGGGGAAGGGATCATGTGCTATCATCAAAACACGTGTGTTGGTTGGCTGCACAGACATCTCACATTGAAGCCATCTCATGGAATTCAGCATTTGTTTTGCCCAGTATGGCCCCAAAGTGAACACTTTTCTTGGGCACTGAGGGACATCATTGAAGAATATCTATTCAGCCACATAATCTGCTTTTAATGCCAAACATGGGATGCATAACACAATCTGTGGCTTTCCATGCAAGCTAAAGATACTGCAGTGTGTTTGCTCACATTTGCCCCAAGATCTCAGACTTTTCTTCTCTTTTTACTTGGGGAGAAGTACCAATAGGATGGATAGTAAAGAAAATTTGTTGGGAGTCGCTCATATGAAAGGTTAGTGCAGGAGCTTGATCACAAGCAGGTGTGCGCACTCTGGCCTCATAATCTCAGAAATGAGGTGTGTGTCTCAAGGCCTGCTCACTCTTACCCTCAGTGGTCAGTGCAGCTCAATCCTGGAGGCGCTGGAGGTGCAGGCTGCCTCGCGGCACGGTCGGTGGTCCAGAGAGGGCAAGGAGCTGTCTCAGACAGGTGTCGACCTCATTCCCCCGAGGTGCTGTGGCTGGTGGGCTGCAGGGGGGCTGCCGGCCGAGGCATGCTCACCTGTGTTTGTCACTGCTCAGTGACCCCTGCCCCGGACATGCTGACTGGGTGCCCCAATCTGGCCTCGGACACTTACACAGCAGTGTAGCCCCACGACCAAGGATGTGCAGTCACACCCAGCTGGCACTGTAAACTTTTCCTAGAATTGAAGTGTTTTCTCTGAGTATCCACCTACTTAAAGAATTTTCCTCAGACTTTACCGTAATCCCTAATATTTAAGAAATGATCTTAAACACAATACTCTTTTATTAAAAAAAAATGATCCTAAAAACAAGTCCAGAGCAGCCCAGGCTGGCACACAGCGTGACTGGGGTGATGGCTTAGTGGATACAGTAATGGCCACTGGCAGAAATCATGGGACAGAGGGATATTTTTTCCCCTCAGTGTGGCACCTATCAGCTCATTTTCCCCTGAGGTTTGAACCTTTACCACCTTCTTAGGAATAATTCCAACACACCTGTCATGGGACTGCATGCATGGCATCTTGGTACGTTAAGTCAGCCCCAAGTTGGGTTATCCAATCAGCAAGGCCTCTGCCTTCTCACCGGTTTAGAAGCCTGCACTCAGGGAGACCGCCTGCTCCCCCTTAGACAAGGGGATGTTGCAAGGAGCACCCGCCCTGGGACAGCCCCACAGTTGTGGGGTCCTTCCGACTGGCTCTTCTCCGGCCTCATCCAGGTTTCCCTAAAGAATGTGTCTCCGACCTACTTTCCCATCATTTAAACCGACTCGTCCATCTGTGGACCAGCATTTATTGGTGTCCACGGTTGCGTGGGGCACTGGACACCAGCTCCGTCCTGGGCATTGGAGACGGAGGCGTCTGCCTCATGGAGCCCACATCTCACTGGCAGAAGTAGACACCGAGTGATTGAACAAGAGCTGCACAGCGCATCGGAGCATTTAAGGAAGGGGCTAGAGCGTGCTGTGGTTGGGGGTTCTGTTTTATGCTAGATGTGGCAAGGAAGGGCCTGACTGTGAAGGAGACATTTGAGCAGAGACCTGAAAGCAGCTGGGAGCCATCCTGATGAGGGAACAGCATGTGTGGGTGCCCAGAGGCCAGGAGTGTGCTAGGAGGGCCAGGCCACCACGAGGCCACTGTGGCTGGTGCAGAGTGAGAGGGGGAGAAACGGAGGATGGGGGCCAGGTTACTGAGGGCTCTCGGGCATCGGGAGGACTTTGCTTTGGGCAAGCCAGTCTGTCCAGCTTCGGGAAGGTGTTAGGGCGGATCCAACTGAAGTTCAATGGGACCCGTCTGGCTGCGCGTAGAAAAGAGCCAGTGCAGAGGTGCAGAAGTGAGCACGCTCACCGGCCCCACTGTGCATGTTTCCTCTCTTCTTGAACTATGGTATGAAATCCATTTGCGGTAGCAGAACCCCTGAGCCAGAAGGGACCTCACTGCTAATGGGCTAAATCCCTCGATTTTCAGACAAGGACTTAGGCACAGAGGAGCTTGCCCAAGGCTGTCAGGCAAGTAGGAGATGAGAGTTGGAATGCGGCGTCCCTGGCATGTTTGGGCTGAGAGGAAGCGGCAGCAAAAGCCACGTCCAGGGCGTCCACTGTCTCTGGCTCCACCGCTCTCCCCATGCAAGGTGTGGTGCCAGGGCACGTCACTCAGAACGCCCGCTCCCCCCTCTTGTCTCCTGTCCACACAGCTCGGCTGTGACTGTTCAGGAGTGGCTTTGTGAAGAGTGGCTGTCAGGGACTTTGTACCGTCCTTGGAGAATAAAGGCTCTTTACAGAGGAGATGGGCAGTGTGGTCCGTAGACCCTCCCTTGCAGTCATCTGTGGCATTTCTAGAGGTGGCTTTTCATCACCTGCTATGATGGGCTGAATGTTTGTGTCCCCACAGATTCGTATGTTGAAGCCCCAGCCCCCAGTGTAACAGATTTGGAGGTGGGGCCTTTGAGCGGTGATTAGGTTTAGACGAAGCCATGAAGATGGGACCCCATGATGGGATTATCTATGAAAAGGAGGAGGCTGGACTCTGCCTGCACCAGAGAGGCAAGGCCATGTATGTGAGCGTACAGCCAGATGGGTGCCCTCTACAAGCCAGGAAACAGGCTTTCACCAGCATCGTGATCCGAGACTTCCAGCCTCCAGAACTGAGAGAAAGAAACGTCTGTTGTTTAAGCCCCTCGGGCTGTGGTATTCTTACTAAGGCACCTGCCTGTGTCTGGGGTCTGGCTGGCCGGATGGGAACACCAGACAGGGACCCTCAGCCCAGGTCCTGTGGGTCGGGGCTGGAGCTCTGCCTCGTTCGTGACATCAGGGACACAGGCAGAGTGGACAGGCCGTGTTGGTGATGAGTGCCCTCAGCTCTCTGAGGCCTCATATGACAGCACAGTTTGCCATTTTGAGAAATTAGTCACAGCTCAGGCATGACTACAAAATGGACTTGTTAGGAAAGAGAAACAAAGCTTACTTTCCGAAAATGTTGCATCCTCTCCCCCAAAGGAAGGATCCAGAATTGGTGGGGTCCAAAGCATATATAATTTGGAGACCCTCTTTAAGAAAGAACACAAAATTAGGTACAAAATACAGTATATTTTAGAGTGAGAAAAAAATCACAATGATTTACAATTTTAAAAAAACTAATAAATACCTTAAACATACAAAATTTAGAAAAAGTAATATATATTTGTTTTACTTAAGTGCCTGACACATGTCTATAGCACCTTTTGTTTTCTACATCTTTTGACTGCATAGTGTTTGCCTCTTCATTTGACAATAATTTGGTAGTATTTTCTTCATTTTGAAAAAAGAAAACTCAGTCCTTCCTCTAGGTTCACAATTCATTCTGAGTAATGCATGTCCATTTTTAGGATCATTGTCAACTCTGGGAAAGGAAGTTGGAGTGGAAGAAAGAGTGGTCTTCTCTGGCTGTGATTAAATATCTTTTACAAATCATACAAAACTCTAAGGCCATGTGGTCACACTGCTGGGCCCTGCTTGGGCCGAACGAGGCCGTGGGGACAGGCTGTGGTCAATGGTTCTCTGACTGTCCAGTTCAGAAATATCTTACCATGTGGTTCGTGCAGGACAGCTCAGAGCTCACATTCACAAGTGCTGCTCCAAGAGCACATCACATCTGCTGAAATGTAATGTGCTGGTCCCTTCGTGTCATCATGTAAGGGATCTCAGAACGAAAACGCTCTAAAATTTCCATGTTCTGCAAACGAAAAACAATGGAATTGTCACTTGCTTTGTGTTTAGTACCCAGGTAAACATTTTATTGTTTTTGGCTAAAAGTCCTTGAAAATCTTACAGAGTCAAGAGTGAGTTCTAGGTGACCTTTAAAATACACAGATGGCAGCTCTCCAAATGGCTGACTTAACATGGCACAGAAAAGATAGTATCTCAGATTTGTCAAAGGAGTCATCAAACCAGTAAGTCGCCAATGCCATTTTCACTGTAGCTCTTATTTTCTGACTTTAGAAGTATGCTGTTAAAAATTTAAAAATCTGCAAAAATAGCCTTTCATTCCACAAAATAATGCATTCCACCAGATGTGTGCCAGGCATTGTGATAGGACTGTGACGAACAAGATAGACTTTAGTCCCTGCCTGCACTGTGCTGGCAGCCTAGGGGAAGATGTTACATTCAGAAAGACATACTGCAAAGTGTGTGACGTGTGACTACATGTCCCGCTCCATCCATCACGGTCGTCCCATCTGATGACACTGTTGGTATCTTTATTTCTGTTCACTTGCTTGTTGTCCGTCAGTACCACTTGTTCTGAATGCCCAAGTGCAGGGACCGGCCTCCATCTTCACGGGTGGAGCCCCAGTGCCCAGAACAGGTCTCAGTGGTAGGGGAAAGGGACATTTCAGCTGTGTTCTGAGCAGTGAGGAGAAGAGAATCAGTAGAGAAAGAAAAGAAAGTGGTCCTGGGCAGGAGGAAGTGTCAGTGCAGAGTCTTAGGGGTCAACACTGCCACCTGAGCGTGGCCTGGCCCAGGAGCGGGGCAGGAGTGACAAGCTGTGTGAAGGAAAGGCAGTCCAACCAGACAGGAAGTCCCTCCTGACCCTAAGGGGTGCACCGGGGAATGAATTATGCACTCAGGGAGAGTGAAAGGGGGCCGATAACATGATGGGAGGGGGTACAGCAGGGGTCAGCAGGGCTGTCTCAGGCCAGATGGTCATCCTATTTACACACCAGCTGTAATATTTGCCAGATGATCCTTAAACTGGCCGATTAGGTTTAGCTGAGGTTGAGGTGGTAGTAAGGCAGTTCTGGACTCCATCAGGAGGGAGGAAGGGCCACAGCAGGATGAGTGCTGGGGCAGCTGTGCCCAGAGCCGCTCGGTGAGAATGGTGGAAGGCAAGAGGTGCTGACTGCAGGTCTTATTTTGGAAATACTTGGTGAACGCCAGGCCAGTGTTGCCATGGGACTAAGAGGTGGAGGGGATTGAAGGAGATCCCAAGAGAGCAGGTGGGGACGAGGTGCTGCCAGGTGGAGTCTCCTGGGCCAAACCAGTGGTGCAGTCAGGTCTTGGAGACTTGTGAGGTCCTGAGGAAGACCCTGACCTCTGAGATGGCCCCCTGGATTGTGGAGAGGGGAATGAGGGTTCTGCAGGGGGGAGAGATGGCAGAGAGTCAGGTCTTAGACCAGGACAGTAGTTTGCAGAAGTCAACAGCGAGTGTTGCCCATGCCATAGCTGAGTAGTGTGGGCAGGAAAGGAAGGTGAGAACAAAGGCCGAGAGGAAGCCCAGGAGAGTTGGAGTCCGAGGGTCTGAGAGGCACACGTGCTGGGGGGTGTACGAGCTGTGGCCTGTGGGCTTCGCGGGTCCTGAGGCCGTAGAGCCTTACATCCCCTGCAGTTGGGGGTGGGCCTCAGTACCCTGCGCTGTCCTGTGGTTGTTGTACATGATGGGTGGGACTCCTTGACCCGTGCTTTTCTCATGACAGCTCTTTAATATGTTACAGTCATCCCAGGTAGCCTGGGGCCCTGTATGCAGAGAAACAAGACAGTGCAGAGGCCTCTGAGCAGTTACCAAGTAGTGGTGCCGTTTATCCTTCACATGCCCTCCACAGTCAACCACCTTTCCAGCCCTGCAGAACAACTGAGTCCCCTGTGTGATGTGCTCTTATGTGCTCTGCATCTGAAATCCAGGTACCCCAGACCTTCCCCTGTCCCTTTCAAGGAGAAATAAACACTTTAATCTTTGAGTCATCCCTTCTTCATTAGCCATTTTCTAGATGGAGTATGACATTCTCATTGCTTTCTCCCTTCCTCCCTTCCCTTCCCTTCCCTTCCCCACCATATCCTTCTCCATTATAGCCCGATGCCCCTCATACCCTCTCCTCCTTTACACACATGTACGCATCCACATACACACACACACACACATTCACTTATTCATGTCTCTAATGTTCGGGGCCCTGTAGGAAGCCTTCCAGGAGAACCTACAGGTAAAACAATGGGCAACATGCACAGATGGTCCAGTGAGGGCGCACACCATTCTGTACACAACTGGGTACTAGAAGATTTGGTGACAGTGGCTTTCTAAGGAAAAGGGTTGTGTCCACCCAGAATCAGGTATGTGCTAAACCATGTGGTCCTTGTCCAGGTTGGACCTGGCTTGGGGACACTGGGTGACATACCGGCCACCCTTGAATATTAGAACAATACCTTTCACCAATGCCCTCCCCCTCCCTCTCCCCCTTCCCCATCAGCTGTACTGGATGGCAGGTGGATGCCTTTCTTTGGAAATAGCTATTAGTAATCTTTTTCAGTGCAAGTACAGCTCAGTGTAAGGTAACCAGGATAAAATGTATTCAGAATATGCTACAGTTTTTCAGAGACATTGAGCTATCTTGTAAGAATATACACTTGTATTCCCCATGAGCAAGGAACAAATGTAAACTAGGAGAAAGGATGAAGAATGAAAACAGTACCTTCAGTGGGGTTCCACAGGATGGATACAAAGTCCAGAGCAGATGATGTAAGCAGTGATTCTCAACCTTCTGTTTGTGTGCAAACCACCTGGATGCTGGTTAAAGCACAGATTGCTGGGTCAAACCACACACCCCCACCCCCCAGTTTTTAACTCACTAGGCCTGAGTTATATCTCAGGAATTTGGATTTCTAACAAGTTCTCAAGTGATGCAGGTCTGAGGACCACATCTGAGCCTGCTCAAGATGCTGGATGCCTACCTAGGCTACGTTAAGAATAGTGATCATTTGAGATTTTCCAAGTTCATTGGAGGGTCTGTAACTATATGTGCAGTAGGGAATGTTCCTGTATTATTTGACTGGTTGAGATAGAGTTAACCTTGAAACTGCTTCTATTTGTAGAAACTTAAGTTCAGGCAAGTGCAGCCACTTAATAGCTCTGTGATTTAGATAGCTTAATTCATCTCTCTGACCTCAGCTTACTGAATGATAAAAAGGGGAAACTACTGTGTTACCTGAGTTGTTACAGAGATGAACAGGTAATATGTTTAAAGCTAAGCCAGTGGTTGTCCTGTATCTGTGCTTCCTACAACCATGGATTCTTTCATCAGTTCTGGAAAATACTCATCTATTTTTTTCAAGTATTATCATCCTTCTTTCTTATCATTTCTGCCTTCAGAGGCTCCTATTAAACATATTTTAGACCGTCTTAATTCATTCTCTATTCTTTCTTAGTTTCTATTGCCTTTTCTCTGTGCACTGAACTAGGTAATGTTCTTGGATTTGTCTTCCAATTCATTAATTTTCACCTCATCTGTATCTAATCTACTTTAAACTCATCCACTGTTTTTTTTTTCCGTCAGTTATATTTTTTAAAAATTTCTAGAAATTCCATTTGTTTTTGTTGTTTCTCAAATAGTCCTATACATTTTTGAGAGTATCTTATTGCTTGCTAGTTTTTGTGATTCCATCTTTTGTTTCTTTGAATATTTCATGTATAGTTACCTTATATTCTGTATCTGATGATTCCAATACAGAAAGTCCTTAGGTGTATAAATCTCTGTCTCTCCTGCTCTTTTTCCCTCCCTGACCTCTTTCTTATAACTCCTGTTTCCTTATGTTTTGGGTGATCTTTTTGAGCTCGTATCTGATTGATATTCATCTGTGGGACTCCTGAGTGTTCTATGCTGGGAACACTGTTCTCTGGAGTTGAAGAGGTTTTCTTCTTCACCGTCCTTGCTTTAATGGGGGAATCTCAGGTTCAGGTGCCCACCTTGCTGCTGGCCCGGAATGTTCTCCCCGCCGTCCACTGCAGTACTGATATTGGTATTTGTCCTTAGGCAAATCTCACTTTTTTTTTTTTTTTTTGCTCTTATTTGCCACTCACTTTTCCCTGCTTAAGTTATAACTCACTTTTTGTTATATATTTAAATTTCAAAAGTGATCTCTGGGTTTAGAGAAAACCGTACTCTTATTCATTGATGAGTGAGACTGCGTGACCCTCATATGCCACAATAAAAGCTGAGTTCTGTGAGCGCTCTTAGGTGCTGCCATCATGGATCAAAGTGTGCCATTTTATTCGACACATGTGGTTCTGCAGCCGCAGGTCACCATAAAGTGTCATGGCCTGTCTGAAGTGAAAAGTTTAAAGGGCGTTGTGGACTAACGTCAGAATCACTTCATTGGTCTGATCAAGGTCCCCATGAAGCTGGAGGAGAAGCAGCATGACCTAGTTTCACCTCATAAACTAGAGCAGAGGGAGAGAGAGGGGAATTGATAAAACTTTTTAAAAGGCAGACGTGTGAAAGAATAGCTTGGCATGGCCCCATATTTAGACCTGTGTTCCGTACTGATCCTGCTTTCATTGCATGTATGGAATGCTCACGTGCCTGAATTTTGCTATAGTGCAAGGCAAAAGCACCCAGAAGTTGCATCTCCTTTTGTCTTCCGTGGCTCATTAGGGCTGGTACCTCTCCTGAGTCTGGAGGTGCTCTCAGCGTTATACTGGCAAGCATACTCCTGGGTATGCCACTCCCATATCCTCTCCTTCCTTACTCCTCAGCTGCTGTCTTGAGAAGCCACTGTTGGGCCCCATGCTGCAGTATCTGACCACCCAATACGGCATCAGCCCTGGAAGTGAGCCCCTCCCTGTCTCTTTGTACAGCCCATCCTGGCCATAGGCACACAGCTTATCCCAGGCACCCCGCTTCCCTTCCAGCCAGCCACGCTCTTCTCTGCCCATGGGAAAAAAAACCGCACAGGACAGTGAGAATGCTTGGTGGGCTAGGATGTACCCCAGCCGTTCTGTTCTGTCTGCAGCAGACGCAATGCACTGTCCCCAGACCTTGCTGGGTGGAGGTCACCTTGAGGGTCCCACCACCTCCCGGTCCTCACTTCCCTGTCAGTGTCTGGGCATCATTACCACATGTTTTCTCTGATCCAGGAGGTCGTAGGAGGGTGGAAAAGGGCTTCAGCACCCCCAGGCTGTGCCTGGCAGAACGAACAATCTCCCCACCTCAGCTTTGCCAAGTGCCAAGTGTCTGTGAGTTGCAAGCCCTGCTCATCGCAGAGCCTGAGACCATCCACCCGCAGAGGCAAGGTGGCTCTCCTGCCCTCTCACCAAGGACCTCAAGACGGTCTTAAGGCCAGTTAGCACAACTTTGCAGTTCAAAAGCGCTGAAGTCCCACACCCTGTCGTAGCAAAACACAAATCTGTCGTGAGCCTGCTTTTTCCAAGAGACTCACTGGGAAAAAATACAGTATTCTAGGGCTTCTGGGAATATGCCTGAAGATAGTTGACCTGGAGGGTAGAGGCCAGCAACCCCAAGAGAAGGTGCAAGACTAGTCTTTGCTCTTTCCCCATTGGGCGTCCACGTGACAAACCTGGCGGGTGTCCCAGGGCAGAGGGGGGCTTTCTGAGGAACAGGAGGGGGCCAGGAGGAGGAGCTACTTCAGCTTCCAAACCAGTATTTTCCGTATGTTAGATTAAAAATAGCCCAGCCCAGGATCCGCCTGCAGCCAGCAGACACCTCACAGTTACTGGCCGTTAGTGTCACCAAGCCTCTGGTCTTTGCCACCTACAGATGTTGGGCCTGTGGGTTTCCCTTCTCTGCCCTCGTTTCCTGCCAGCTGCCTCGGGGGCTGCTCAGGCTGCATGTCCACAGCCTGTCCCTGTGCCTCCCGGTCCTTAGATTGTAATCACCGGGTAGCTGTCGCTGCTGGCATCCCGGGAGCTGAAACAGGTTGCCTGGCTGGAGCTCTGGGAGAGAAACTCCTCTGGGACCTGTTCTTGTGGGGAGCCTCAAGGAAGCGTGTGCCTTTGCAGAAATCACTGCCCAAAAGCAAGAGATGCTCTATTTCTGCCTTGCACCAGCTCTCTTTTAATGCTGTTTTTCTTATGAAATACTAAGCACACAGAAGAGTGCGTCCCTCTGTAAGTGCAGCTTAATGGATAATTCTAAAGCAAACACCACTGGAGTCAAGAACTAAAACACAAGCAGCATCGCAGAAGTCCCCTCACTCACACCCACCCGTTACAGGACGCCACTTCCTGCACCCTTGTGTCCAGCATGCCCTGGTTGTTTTCTTTCTCGTCACCACCTAGGACCTAGGCGTACATCAAAACTGTTCGCATTTGCCTGTTTGGGAACTTCACGCATGTGGAATCACAATATACGTTTTATACTTGTGAGAGTCACCTGTGCTTTGTATCACTGCCATTTGTTTGTTTTATTCTATGACATTCTGTGGTATGAATACCCCACAACCTACTCACTCTGCACTTAGTGAACACTGAGGCTGCTTACGGTTTTTGATAATCGCAGATAAAGCTGTTATAAGCATCCCCACATACTTTATAGGTGCAGAATGCACACATTTTGTATATCTTGGAGTGTTTTGCTGACTCAGAGGGGATAAATAGGTTCAATTTCAGTAGAGAATTCCAAACTGTTTTCCAAAATGATTGAACTGATTCATGCTCTCACAGGCGGTATACGAGGGTGCCTATTGCCCTCATTCTCAGAAATATTTAGCATTTTTGGTCTTTTTAATTTTTGCCAGTCTGAAGGGCGTGTAATGGTATTTCCATTGTGGTCTTAATTTGCATTTCCCAATTTCTGATGAGGTGATTGAACCATCTCCCCAGGCATTCTGTGATCCTCCATC
Organism: Balaenoptera physalus; assembly: GCF_965194825.1. Classification (NCBI taxonomy): domain Eukaryota; kingdom Metazoa; phylum Chordata; class Mammalia; order Artiodactyla; family Balaenopteridae; genus Balaenoptera; species Balaenoptera physalus. The sequence goes on along the minus strand of NC_138886.1, from coordinate 102,790,179 downwards.
TCAGTTTTAACAACAAAAGGTCAATCAGGGCATAAGGCAAGGTGGAATGGTTGGGCATTGGACGTGGATCTGGAAAACTGGAGTTCAGATCCAGTTAATTGATTCCAGGACCCTGAGGTCCAAGATGCAAAGGACTTTAAATCAAAGAGAGTGGTATTTTGGAATGGCCTATGGGCATCATTATCCCAAGGTCACCTTTTATGTGCATATACGTAAATAGATATTGCTTCATATTAAGAATTTGTATAGTTCTTTGTACCTCCAAACTATCCTATTTGTTTGCACGGATGCTTATAAAATAAACAAAGCAGGTGTGAGTAGTCCCACATTATAAAATAGCTTCCCTACAAGATAGACTCAGTTATCCCTCATATAAAAATATGCTTTTCCTTTTCTGTGTGGTGGTTTTTCGGTTTGACAGCAACCAACTGGCCTTAATGGGCCGTGTAACCGTGAAAGGGAGCTTACGCTTTGGGGTGCCGGTGACCTGGTTGGGTTGGGAGGAAGGGATGTTTTCACAGAGCAGAAAGTTTCAGAAGCGGCCCCTACCGAGGCCGAGGCGGGTCTGGGCATTTCCCGCCACCCACACCAGCTGCCCTGAGCACTGGGGCATGGAGGGAACCCGTTCATCACGCACAGCCAAGCACAACTTAAACTTATTTTTAAAACAAGGTTCCAACCCCACACGACACAGCTCATATCTCAAGTCCTGGGCTAGCTCTTTGAGGTGAACCTACAAGACCAAGGGTGACCACGTCAGCTTCCAAAGTGCATCTTGTAGATGTGGCCTCGTACAACCAAGAGGAGGCATCAGAAATCTCCCCTCAACGTGGAAATCCGACGGCAGCTTGGCATATGTGAACTCCTCCCAAAATACAGCGCATTGGGCACATTGCTTAACATTTGGGGGCCTCAGTTTCCTCATTTTAGAAAATGCCAAGACCGGAGAGGCTTCCTGGGACCTCTGGGACCCCGGTGACTCACCCTCTCGCAGATCTTGTGATCCCAAGGGCTTGAGTTGCTGAGAGGGGAAGATGGGCTGAGGATGGTGATGACTGAGGAATTCAGCTGGGGAGGGGCTTCACCTCCATTCCGTGCCTTTGCAGCCCCACCAGGCCTGCGCCCTCCCCAAGTTCCACAGGCCCTCCCTGTGGGCGGCAGGCTCCCCTACATCACAGCGGGTGTCTCTCTGCTCGGTATCAGACTCCCAAGTCTCATTTCCTGGATAAGGGAAGGGGGTGGCGCCCAGGAGCACCCACCGGGACCGGGAGACAGAGCCTGGGCGCCCAGCACAGCCAACGCAGCCCTGGCTCTTCTTGCTTCTCCCCACCCCACGCTGGAGGGCATTTTCTTCTCCTGGCAACGTCATCTGACCGCATCACATGGAACATTTTAAATCCCGGTCCTGGTTCCGCCCTCTCCTCCCTGCAAAGGGGAGAGCGAGCTTGAGGGAGTGAAGAGGGCTTTCAGCCCCCTCCATCTGGGGTCCAGAAGGTTCCTAGTTAAAATGCCCACCAAACACCCCCCCTCCACGCCCACCCTTGGCTAGACAGGGGAGCTGCACTGCCTGGAATCTGATCCCAATGCAGAGCAGAGCTCACTGAAGAGAGGAGGTGAGTGAAGAGGGCTCTACAGACTCCCCAGCTGCGGAACGCTGCGGGTCCCACTTACTGGTACCCTGAGCACTGTTGCTGCTCCAGGCAAACAGAGGACTTGCCCCCAGAGCCCAGGCCTCTCCTGATGCCCACGCAACGCTCCCCAGCCTGCTGGGCTTGGCTGTGGCCTGTCCCCGACCATAGCATTTCCTTGTCTGGAGCTTGCGGTGTCACTGAGCTGTGGGCTGGGCCTCCCTGGGTACAAAGTCCTTGACCCCTTGTCCCCGAGGTTGGGACGCTCTTGCAGGCTGCCTCCCCAGGGCGCTCCTCCCTTCCAGGCGGTAGGAGTGATGGTGATGCGCTGTCTCCTCTCTTCCAGGATCAGGTCCAGGGACAACGGGTCCTACGCCCTGTGCCTGCTGCACGAGGGGAAGGTGCTGCACTACCGCATCGATAAGGACAAAACGGGGAAGCTCTCCATCCCTGGCGGGAAGAATTTCGACACACTCTGGCAGGTATACATCATTCTCAGAAAAGAGAGGAACCGGCCCCTGGACCTTGTTAGAATATGCCACCTGGCTCCTTGCCAAGACCTGCCCAATCAGAGTCTGCTCTTCAGCCTTCAAGTTCCTGGATGACTGGTCTAGGGTCATCATGTCAGGTGACAGAGGCTCCCATAGCTTATCCAGGACCCCTCAGCTCTTGGCACTAGGAAGTGGTACCCACTCAGGACTGTGCTTAGTTTAACAGGAGACCCTGCCTTGGGGCACTAGAGGCGTTTTCTTTCTAAGACGTTCTGCCTGGAACCCAGAACAGCCTTTCAGACAAATACACACAGTAGAAAGGTGTGGATGGCTGGGAAGGGAGGCCTAGAAGTGGCTAATCAGACTGTTCTTTGAGTTGTGAGAGGCCAAATTTAATATAAAATGTCAGGTGCCATTCTCACTGCAAAACGAATCTTGCTGCAAAATTAGGGCAACCTAGCAGTCAGCGTTTCCTGTGCTTCAGGCCGCCACTTGTATAGGATTGTTCAGCCCCGGTCTAAAAAGGGGTTCTTCTTGACCCACCTGATAGTAAAACCGAAAACAGAGCATAATTTGGGAGTTTCTTAGGCACTAATGAGCCCTAATCCGGTGTTCATCCCTGCTTTCTATTGGGCACAAACGACTTGGCTTCATCCTAAATCACAGCTCCACGAGGAAATGGCAAAGCATCCTATAAACTGTAGCGGGTCCAGAGACAGAGAAAACCAAGGGACTCTGCCATCCCAAGAGCGACAGCTACGTTGAGCTTTTGTAGGCGCGGGACGTCATCGGGGATGGGTTCAAATGTCCACACCAGGCCCCTCCAGGAACCTCACGTGTGGTTACAGCAGGAAAGGACCTGACTCAAAATCTTGCCTTTTTAAAAACTGTGATCAGGGGTCCCCATTACCTTTAAAGCACTTAGAGTAACCACCACACGTGGTTTATTTTGGTTCCTAATGCTGTAGTTGGGGACAAAATCTTCTTTGAATGCTGGGTATTTTAATATTTATTCATATTAGTCATAATGCTGACATTGTCTTTTGGTTTGTAGATCATTAGCATGTAGCTTATTATCAACCACAGACTTTGCTTTGTTTTAATGGTTATCACTTTGAAAGAGTATTTAACCTATTAGGTACTAATGCCCAATGCAAATCAGAGAGATGAGTAGGGAATGTTACCTTCTGGTATTAATTTCCCATCAGAGCCTCTCACTGCCTACAAGAATTGTTGATGGTGTGCATTTAAAGGCACTGGAGTCCATCTGTCAGCCCAATGCTTGAGGGTCCTGGGCTCCATCACTGGTACACAGCTATTACACTTCTCCTGAATGACCATTTTCCCTGTGTGAGCCCACTCACAGTTTCCAAGTCTGCATGCTGACTATAATGTTAAACATCTTTAATTGTTGGAAAGTTCCTTCCCAAGACTCTTTCCCATATTTACTGATTCCTCCAGCATCTCACAGTATTCAGCCTTAATTAAATCTTTCCCCTTGTGTATATGTTTAAGAAAGAGCATAAAAATGCCAGCAGTACCTTCCATTTTTAAAAGTGTGATTTCACTGGTTTTCCTTGACACCAACGTAAGGTACCTCTGTGCCCTTCCCCCACCCAGGAGTCTGGTGTTATTTTTCTGAGAGTTGGTAACTGCTACACTACTCTAGTATTCCTTTCTTTAGAGCTAGAGTCAACACATCCGTGGACCAGATCTGCCCCTGGTCTGCTTTTGTGTAGTACTTGAAGACAATGGTTTTTATACGTTAAAGGGTGGTTTTTAAAAAAAATAAATAAAAGACTGTGTGACAGAGATGCCATGTGGAGTGAAAAAGCCTAAAATATCACTATCTGGCCCTTTACAGAAAAAGTTTGCAGACCCCTGCCCAAGAGGGAAATCCTTACATGTATGCCCACCTCCCAGACACCCTTGTGGCGTAGATTATCTGAAAACATAAGCTTGTAAGGAGATATTTGAATGACGTTGGAGAGATGTGTGATAGTTCAGCTGTTGTAGGGACCTCAATACTATTAGCCTTAGAACACACTATTGCATTTAACAGAATAGAGAGAGCTTTGATGTCCATTTCAGTAGCGTGTTAGGGCTGGTCAGATTGAAACATTTATTAAGAAGGTGGATCTCATGTTGTGTTCTTTCCACAATAAAATAAAATTAAAAAAAAAGAATGCTCCCTGGAAGGATAAAATATATTCATTCAACAAACATTCACCCAAATAGGTAAGTTTTGAGAGGAAAGAAATTCAGAAGCAACGAGTCCTTAACTGGAAAAGGTACCAATAAACAGATAAGGAAGAAATATCAGATAGGAAGATTTTAGCTTGTCTGAAGAGGAAATGTCTGTATGAGAAAAGTAAATGTGAAAACTAAGACTGTCTTCCTATTGCATAATTTTGATTGGATATAAATAAATCTATTTGCCATTCATTTATTTTTTAGTGTAGCAATCAGGCATCATGATTCGTAGTTTTCTGGGAGCCATTAGCCAAGGCTGTCCATATCCCGTCAACATAAGGCCATTTGCCAAAGGGTCAGCTTTCCCCATGTCCCAGCTCTCACATCACCTGTGCTGTGATGTCTTCTCTCTGAAACTTTTGGGCTGAATTGTTTGGTCCCTCCAAAGCCTTTGCCCACAGCACTAGTACACCATTAATCACTTTACATTGTTCATTTATATCTCTCTCCACCAAGAAAGTACCTCAACAGTAGGAAATGTGTCTCATTCACCATAGTTTACCTTTTGTCCTATCTCAGGACCTAGCACACAGCAGAATGTTTGTTTAATGACTGAATACATGAATGAATGTTAGCATGCAGAATTCATTGTTATAATATCACACAGATATGGGAGAATATAAACAAATAAATGCAACTTGCTACCCAAAAAAAAAAGAAGAAGAAGAAGAAGAAGAAGAAAGAGGGTGAGCCAAGAGCAGAGTCCAAAAGGGAAGGTGGCATGTGAACGTCTGTCCAGAAGTCTGAGGGTGGCAGGAGAGAGGCATGGGGAGGGATCAGGAAGACCACCAAGGAAGCACCTTCTGTTGTTAAGGGCTGTCCTTGAATCACTTTTAAAGTCCAAAAGGGGAGTCAGCTGCTCCAGGTCAGGATTTCTCCATTGCCTGCCTCCATTATTTATTATACTTTCTTACTTTCTTCTTTTTCAGCTCGTCGAGCATTATTCTTATAAGTCAGATGGTTTGCTAAGAGTTCTTACAGTTCCATGTCAAAAATTTGACGGTCAAATGGGTGAGTAGCCAAGACATTGGAGTCTCACCCTTTCAGATGTTGATAATAATCAGCCTCGTTTTAGATTTGGTCTGTTGCAAATTCAAACAAGATGGGATGAGGCTTTGTTTTTACTGATTGATTAAAATGATGTCAGATTGCTCCAGTTTTATAGATATCTTTCATCAAAAGATAGCTGATAACTTTAACTTTAAAAAACAAATTCATTTTAATTGCTTATGTGAGAAAGGTGAAAGAGGGTATCAAGAAATGTATGCAGAAAATGTATCTACTCCTCAAGCAGTAATATTTTACAGTCACATTGATTGATCTGCAGTGGGGGAGGGGATAAATAGTTGGTTTTCACTAACTTGGCAGTAACTGTCCATGTTCTTTCTAACCAGGAAATATTAATTTCCGTCCACAACTTCCAAGTTCCCATCCTGTGGTAAGTGTTACTTAGCCATGCTGTTAAAAGTGAAACAGTTGTATATTAGCATGATGAAAAGCATGTTTAGATAACAGGAGTCATGGTAATTGTTTTCATCACACTTGATAAACTGGGATTGCTGGTGTCAGCTAGAATCAGCCTATTTTCAGATCCGAGCTAGCCAAATTAACTTCTTAGGTAGGTTAAAATCCCTCCATTTTCTAAAAAGTATACAAAATGACCATGCAACCCAATGTTAAATCAGAAATGCGCCTCCTGGCAGATTTGGGAAATGTAGCATATTGTTCAGGCTCAGTCCTGATCCATCCACGTGGAGGCGTGTGCACGATCCGTGTGACCACGTGCATGCTGGTGTAGCGAGCCAGGTGTGTAAGACATCTCACTGAGGTTGACTGCCCGACTCTTTTGGTTAAATCAACCAAGACGTTGTTATCAGAAAAATCACCCTTTCCAGGAGAGCTGCTTTGGCCATAGCTTGGTGGAGGAAGGCTTGGGATGGGGATGCTCTGTGCCATCACATGAGAGAAGCCCCTAGAGAAGGATGGAGTCAGGGGCTTGGCCAGAACCCACCTCTCCCTCCATGTCAATAGGAGGTGAGAATGTGGTTTGTCCACACTTCTCCACGTGGGTTTGCCCAACACATGCCTGATACTCCCAAAAAGAGAGAATTCCAGCTCTCTCCTCCCTCCAGACTGTTATGAGTTGACACACGGATTTATACTCCAAGCAGGAATGATGTCCTGCTACTTTAAGGGGGACCTCACTGTGGGCATTTGATGCCCTTTAATGCCATCTGTGAGGAATGAAAATTCCCCCATCGTGAGCTGTGCACCCTACACCTCACTTTCTGCCTGTTAACCCTTAAAATCTGCAAAAGGTGCAATGCCCACTCTGCCCTCGGAGGGGGCTGTTGACTTGCTCAGAAGCTGCAGCTACGCTGAACCAGGCAGGCTTTCCGGGCACGGCCCCTGTCCCCAGACTGGGGGAAATGGAACTTGCTAAAATACCGATGAACTTTGGGATCAACCTCTAAAATATAGCACTTTAATGGAGTCATCATTTTATTTTACCCTTTGTATAGCTCATGGGCCTGGCAAGTCAACTTTAAGGTTGTACCCGTCATGAGACAGGTCCATTTTCCTCTAAGAGGCATGAGAGCTTAGGGCTGAGTACTCTTAAAAGAATATCAAGCCCTCTATTTAACCTTGCATCACCTAATGGCTTCAAGGAGTTGGACATTTTGGAAAAACTTTTTATTGACTAGTGAAAAACATATAGGAAAAAAATGCATGTTCCCTAAGGGCCCAACTCAGTGAATTTCCACAAACATCATGGAACCAGCACCCACAAGAAGTAACAAAATTGGGCATGCAAAATTAGTTTCTTTAGGATGATTTGTCTTGAGTTTGTGACTTAATAATTCTGTATGAAAAGTCGGCTATTTAACGTAAAAACTCAAATTTTATAGCCTTCTATGGAAAATATTGCCAAAGTATTTTTCCAGATCCTTCTCCTCAGGTGGTTGGCTTTTCCTGAAGCCTTTCTAATGATCATATGTTGCCCCTAGTGCATCTCATCAACAGAATCTGGACGGGGTTAGTGTAATTATAGAACAGGTTAAAATAGCATGTCATGTAAGGTAGCCTGTATTTGTTTTCTGAATCATTTATTGTTCCTCTTTGCCGTTATGGTTTCTAGACTTGGTCAGCGGGTGGAATAATCTCAAGAATCAAATCATACTCCTTCCCAAAGCCTGGCCACAGAAAGGTGCTAAAACGTCCCCTGCTTGCTGTCCCTGACTAAGTGGTAGGACAGACCCGCACTCAGCACCCACGCTCTGCCCTGTGGCTGCCCCCTCCGTGTGCCCTGCTGCCGACCCTCCTGCTACTCTGGTCTCACGTCCCTGCCATATGTAGCCCTCTTGGGCAGCCCACGCCCTGCTTTCTGTGTGGTCCGAGTCCCTTTCCTGCAAAGTCCATCACCGTGAGCATGCTCTCTCCGCTATAATGTGCTCTTGGAAGTCATTTCAGTCCATGTAATAGGTGGGAGGGAATTCTCATATGGGAAAGTCTCTTCAAAGCAAGCCAGAATCACATGCTGCAGCGTTATGGTAATTGACTAGATACATTACATGTTGGTGGAAGGAACAGCCAAGGTTGTGTGGATCCTGCCCAGGGACTACACAAGGCCATTGGTTTTATAAATATCAAGTGCCACAGTAACTTCATTGTGGCTGTAGAGTTCCAACACAGAACTTTAAATATAACATGTATAAAGACAAGGTGGAATTTGAGGATTAGAAACGCCGTTTTTATTTATGAGACAGTAAAGTCGACATATAATGCATTTTCATAGTTTGCTATATGATTGAATTATGAAGGAAATAAAAAGAAGTTCTTTTTTAAAGATTTTTATTTATAATGAATCACCTCCCTCAAATATTTATAACTTGTATATGGATTGCTTTTTTTTTTTACTTTTTAGTTTTATCATTGGGGTTAAAATTGATTATTTTATTAATAACTCTTTCCATTTTCATATCGGTTGGTATTTTTCCAAACATTTCAGCATATAATTGAGTGTCAGTTCATGAAGCAGATTGCCTGAAGTACTTATTAGAAACAACGGAAATAAAAAGCATAAAAGCCCTGAGATTTTCTTTCCAAGTGGCAGTCATATTCTAGATGTTCTCAATCTTGTTGACCACAGAACAGAGAAGTGAGTTTGGTGTGGTGTTTGAGGGGAAAAGCTATGTGATAAACCTGAATGGAATAACTGTCCATCATGCTCCCAGTCAGTGTGGATCAGCTCATGGGAAACATCAGCCATGAGGGGGCATCCCTTTTATGGGGGGGTGACAGTGAGGGCCACCCATGCCAGGGTGACATGTTAGGAGTTGGGGACCAGGTTGTCAAGGCAATACACGCTCTATGTTGGTGTTCCTTTTGCCCCATGACTTGGTGTTTGTTTCAGGCCACCAGGGCCAGTAGGTGATTGAGGCTTTGACCTTGAAGAGGTCAGCCTTCCCCATGATCAAAGACGAAACGCGTGGAGAGTTTCCACGGTGGCCACCTTCTGGGCCACCTGGCCCTCGACCCCTGTTGGCATTCGCCCCTTCTCCTTGGACAGGGCTCACCTGGTTGCCAGGATGGCATCTCACAGGACCATTGTCTGGGGGAAATAGGTCAGATGGTACCCCATCAACTGAGGTGATTCAAAATGTGTTCTGGTTCAGGGTGCTTTCCAACCATGAGTCATCTTTTCAGGAGTCCTGATCAAATGCTTCATTGACGAAGCTTCATAGCACAACTCAGGGAGGGACACTGAGTTGCCCATGCATGGTCCCCCATCAGCAGGCCCAGAACCTTTCGCTCGCCTGGCTTGCTTGGCCCCTCCACGCACCAGGTCTAACTGGCAGCCATGGAGGAGCCCCCGTGGGCGTGGGTCACGCCCCTGGCTCCCACCGCTTGTTTTTTCATTGTTCTCTTTATGATGGCCCGCAGCTGGTGTGCCAACACATAGCCCTTCACCATGCGCAGTCCCAGAAATAAGCAGTTTCACTGCAGACAGAGTAGACACAGCAATCCACATTTACCTTAATTCTGTGGTTTCCAATGGCATCATGCAGATTTCAACCAGGGAAGCATGACCAGTCAGAGATTTATGCGTGAAAGACACACAGCACACTCACACACATGCACACACATAGGTACATACATAACACACACACGTACATATTTATACATACACACGTCTATATACATGTACACACACACAGATATACAGACTTATCACTAGCACTTGCCTTATGCAACTGTAGGGGCAAGTTCAATGTCCATAGAGCAGATCATCAGGAAGGGAGGATGAGCAGGCTGGAACCACTCAGGGAAGAGCCAAAGCTATCATTCACAGCCAGCCAAGGGTCAGTCACCCCTCTCCCCTTGGTGCCCTTTCTCTCTTAGGAAAGCCTCAATCTCTCCTAAGGACTCTTGACCGATTAAGCCAGGCCCATCCAGGATAATCTCCTTAAATTAAATCAGCAAATTAAGGATTTTAATTACCTCTGCATAATCCCTCCACAGCAGTACCAAGATCACAGTTTGATTCGTTAACACAGGAATATCATTCAGGCTAGCCAGGTTGACACATCAAAATGCCATCACCCCAGGAAACAGTAACCCAGCACCGTGAGGAGACAAGCCCCACTCCCACCCCTGTCCTTGTCACAAGCAGGCTGAAGCCAGCTCAGGTCACCCACAGTGACTAAAGAAATATCCAGAAAATAAGTTTTAGTAGATCTTTAAATTAAAGAAGAACATGTCTAAGGAAAGTTGAAGAAAATATCAGTAAGACTGCCTAAAAATAAAATATGTGTGGATAAGAACCATAACATCCTCAAAAGAAACATAATAAACTTGGAATAAGTATTAGTAATGATGATACGTATATAAGGTTAATATCTTTAATATGTAAGGAGTTTCTATAAATCAATAAAAGTTTTAACTATCTAACAGATTAATGGGCAGTAGTTTATAGTAAAGCAAACATAAATAGCTCTTAAACGTAGGAAAAGCTGTTCCATTTCATATAAGAGAAATGCAAGTTAAAACTGTGGGGCTCCCTTATGTCCGCCTGTGAAACTGATCCAAATAAATAAGCTTGGTGACACCACACAACAAGGGTGTGGTGAGTAAGCACAGCTGTAATTTATTGGAGAAGTGTGAAATGGTACAATCTCTAAGAAAGGCAATTTCACAACATCCACCAAAATTGAGAGTACATGTAACCTCTTAACTGCAATTTTATTTCTAGGTATTTATCATACAGATATTCTTGCATTTATTTGTAATCATGTATATATGAAAATGTTTATTCTAACGTTGTATCATTGACAAAATCTGGAAATAATTTAAAAGTCAATCAATGAGAAATAAATGAAATCAGCTACAATAAAATTCCTACTATGATGGGTAGCTGAGATCTAGAATTGTTTCCAAAATACAATGTTAATTGAAGACAACAAAGTCATGCACATATATATGTGCTGATATAGTGTAGAATGTTCCAGAAGAATACAGAAAATACTGATAACACTAGTTGCCTTGGGAGTAGGAAATGGGGTGTCAAGCAGACCCACTTTTCTTTGTAAACCCTGTTGTGCCTTTTAAAATTTGCCCCTCCTAAATTATTTAATCAATTTTAAAGGATAATTAAATATTAGAAACTAATCTGATTAATACTGTGGAAATACTTTTCTGGCTAAAAGAGGGCTGTTGTCTATTCATTTTTAAAGCATGCTGTTGCTGTTTTTTTTTTTAATTTATTATTTATTTATTTATTTTTATTTTTTGGCTGCCTCGGGTCTTAGTTGCGGCACGTGAGCTCTTTATTGAGGCATGCAGGATCTTTCGTTGCGGTGCGCAGGCTCTCGTTGTGGTGCATGAGCTTCTCTCTAGTTGTGGCATAGGGGTTTTCTCTTCTCTGTGGCGCACAAGCTCCAGAGCGCGTGGGCTCCGTAGCTTGTGGCACGCGGGCTCTCTAGTTGAGGCGTGTGAGCTCAGTAGTTGTGGTGCACGGGCTTAGTTGTCCCAAGGCATGTGGGATCTTAGTTCCCTGACCAGGATTGAACCTGCGTCCCCTGCACTGTAAGGTGGATTCTTTACCACTGGACCACCAGGGAAGTCCCTATGTAAATTTATAACAACTTTGAAGTATGCATTGAATTTTCATAAATATCAAAAATATCAATAGTTAATTGATAAAGGAAGGATTGTGTGATTTAAGCAATGGATTAAAATATTTTAATTGCTCACCAGAAATATTTTAGGAGAACTAATACTTATGTTTTCACAAATAGAAGGGGAATTTTCCATTATTTAAGCAGTCATGAGAAAAGACTTGTGGGAATTTTGTCAAATATCCCATTTGTTAAGCTAAGGTGTAACTAATTTTCTTGAATTTGTTAATTTGATCAGTATAAATAGTTGTTTTTAATAATTCAGGCACAAAATGGACATGTTAGAACTTGAATTAACTCTAGCATGTAGGTAGTTAATGACAAGTGTTTTTTGATTTGCAGAATATTATTAATCAGATAATTTGAAATTCCATAATAAAAACTTTAGGGCAGGTGTATTTTTCTTCTCTTTAGAGATTAGTACGTTTTAACACTTAAAAATATAAATGGATTTAACTGAAGAATAAAAGTATAATTCACCCTCTCCTTACCCACTGCCATCACTTACTCTAAGGACTTGTAGTCCTTACAGGAATAAAATTTCTCGTGTTATTAGCCTTGGAATATTTTTCTTTGCTACTTTTAAGTGCATAAACCTATCCTTCTATTAAGGATGATTGGCAGAGTTGGAACAGCAGCAGCCTTAAAGACTGTGCTTCTGTTTCACAGTTCAAAGGCACAGTCTCTAAGATGAGACATAGCATTCACATTTATCTTAGTTGTGGAAAAGTGTTCCAGAATTTCAAGTTAAAACCCATTTTACATGTTTTATTCCAACACATACATTGCTGGTTAGAATATTTTAAGACATTTTCATACATGATTCACTAGTGTTCAGCTGGGAGAGAGAAAGAAGAAGTTCTTAAGTCATACCCATTTACTTGGTAATGTGGGAGCAGTGGACCAGACCCCTCAGAAAATATTTCCACATGATTATAAAGGGCAAGATTTTAGATCTTTGCTTCTAAGGTGAGGGAAGATTAATTATGCAGGTGAAGTGTTTATTTTCATGGATCTGAAGCAAACCTAAGATTATCTCATACCCTGGCCAAGAAGAGTCTGCCTTCACCTGTGGAACCTTAGTCCCCATTGGGACCACAGTCATTCCACCAGAGACCAGAACCATGTCTGGTTTGGGCAGCCAATATTTCTGAAGCCTACTGGCTCTTTTTGTCACTTCAGTTGTGACAAATATGTTGTCATCTTTATTACTGCTGTTGCCTGATTTGAAAATGTCTTTTAAGAAGTCTAAAAATTAAAGCCTATATATGGCCATCAGAGCACCTAGCAATACTCCCCAATCAGGAAACTCTGAATTAGCCTACCAGCTCCATAACAGCAATATGTTTTTCTCTCTTTTGTTCACTTCTGAATGTGCACTTCTTAGAAACTGGCACGGAAAGAATATTTGTCAAATATATATTCTACTTGCAGTTAAGCCTGGCCAGTCAGAGATCACAGATCATAATTTATAACCTAAACAAATATTCTTTTTATTGTTGTGGAATGTCTATTTTTACCTGAATTTACAAAACTTAAAGAAAAATCAGAAATTGCTCTTCGGAAGGTGGAAAGCTAAGGTAGCTAGTGCCATCTAGTGGTGTCCTGCAGCTTTGACTTCTGTTTCGAATACCAGCAAAAATGGGGAAAAAAGCAACAGTCAACATTTCATTTATACCTTGTTCTCTGTGTAGAAAAGGGGATGCTATTGATTAGGGAAGAATAAGTTATCAAATACAAAGAAGAAAGAATAATGACAAATGATAGACTGGACCAGCAAACTGGACCAGCAATATGGTTTTCATTAAATTAAAATTTCTTTAATTACTAAGTATTAACAATACTTTGATAATTTATCATTTTGCCTTAGAGCTCATTCTTTACAAAGTCCTCAAATTCTTCTTTTCAACTGAGCATTTGATTCCAGAGGGCTTTTGTCATTATTTTACTAATGGCATATTCACCAAGTGCTCTGGGAAAGGTGAAACTTGTATTTTGTATCTTCATCTTCATATAAAGTCAATACTACCCTTTTAACAGACACAGCAGAAAACCTCCCATTTCTTCCAAAGAACAGTCTCTCGTGTGTAGTTCCATCCTCTTTCCCAGTCAGGGCAGGGAGGGCCGAGGGGTCCACACAGGGAGCTAGTGTGGTTATTGAGGGAAACTCAAGACTCAGGCTGCAAAGGCTCATAGTCAAGTGGTGGTCCGTGTGGGCAGCGTTGAAATGAAGTCCTGAACCACCTCAGCTTAAAAGATGGGACCCAACCTTTCAAAGAAGACCCCCAACCCATTTCCTTATCCATAGCCAAGACAGATGAGGTGTAAGCACCACACAGCTAATCAGAGTATACATTACTCTGTCCAGGGCTTTAGGCAAACTGTGTCCGTCCCTACTGATTCTTACTGCTCGTGCCCTAGTATCCTTTTCAGTACTTTTTACACCCCTACCCTCTGTTTTTAAATTCTCCCCCACAGGATTCATATGGCAGGTAATTGCATTTTGAGTTCATTGTAACAGCCTTTATGAAGTCCTCCTGCTCTGGAGAACATTCCAACAGGGTGGAGAGGCTGCAGCCCCAGGATACATCTCTAAGTGAACAAAGGGTGGGAGGTCTTCCAGTCAAGAGAAGGGGTGCTGGTGCCCTCTCTTTGTCCATGATGGTTGGTCCTGGTGTCTTGAAGTTTTTTCTCTTTGGATTCAGAACCTCCCTACCTCGAGGGAAAATCAGAGAAATTGAAATGATAGTCAATGTGAACCTAAAAGAGACCTTTTTTTAAAATTTGAAAACTATTTCCATCTTGGAGTTTGATTGCCAGAGGGAACTGAGCAGAGCAGGAGGATGGCAAGCCTTGGGATTTACCTAGTTTCTCCTAGGACAGTTCTGTTGAGACAGGATAATTATTTTATAAATGAGAAGTGAGTTCACAGCACGTCTGATAATCTCGTAATCATATGTAAATTTTTAAAAGCGATATATTGTCATTTGGAGTTATCCACACCTATTCTTTGTTAATATAAGAACTTGAGAGAGAATTCATTTTTAAATCACATTAGTTTACACTTCACATCTCCCAGTTTGAAGGGTATCTCCATCCATTCATTCAGTCATCATGTGTTTGTTGAACCCATTTTTGTTTAGCATCAGCGGTGGGTTGAGTGAACCAAATTTAGTAGAAAAGCTCTAAATGCAGTGAATAAATGACTATGCCCCCTGTAACTTATATTCTGTTTTCATTCTTGACATATCATAGCTACTTCTATTAAACAGTTTGATAAGAATGCTGAGATAGTCGTCAGAAAATGGATCCAATGACATCCCATTGACACATAAGAGCGGATGTCTTGTAGGCTGTCAGAAGGGCCTTTGCCCAGTGAGCAGTGGCTCTGTAGAGCTCGATAGGCAGCAGGAAGAAGGTTTGGAGACAAGTGGACAAGTGACAACCATGATGCATTGTGACTTTGTTGCTGTACTTTTGGTTCCCGGGCTTGGGATATCAGGAAGGCAGCAGAAGATTCAGTGTGTGCCGGGAGATAAGTGACTGTGTAAAATTAAGCTTACTGTCTCTGTTTCTTTAAATTTCTCCAAAATCTGGCAGTATCTCATTCCTTCGTGGCCAGTGTTTGGGCACTGCTAAGGTAAATAGATATATAAAATTTCCACTCACTCATGCCAAGAAAATAGTCTGAATCGTGGTTTTCCCATGGACCAAATTTAGTAGCAATACCCTTGTTTTAAGTTGGGGTGAAGGTGGATCAGACAGACTTTGAGATAGAGACTTTCGGAAGGGAAAGGATATAGGAATATAACAGTGGATTTTTTCCCCCATTATTTCATGCTGCAAACTGTTGCAAATTGAATAAATAATAGGGAAGGTTGCCATTAATAATGGCCAGCAAGGCTTTGTTTCCATATGCTTCAGTTACCTGCTCTGGGTACAAGGAAGAATTACTTTCCTTCTGGCTAGCAAAAAGAGGCTTCCCCATCTCACAGGGTCCATGATGATGATGATGATTACGACAATGATGACGATCAACTGCAGGGGCAGTGGACCCTGGGCTGCTGGCAGCCGCTTCCTCTTGGGACCTCTAGCTTACTGACCAGCGCTACCCTCTGGCATCTACCCAAAAGTTGCTACATCTCCATGGATGATAAAGATATAAGAGGATACTAGGAAGGCATAGATATTTGGAGTTGGGGAGTGGGTGGGAGCAGCTGGTGGATACCTAATGTTTCTTTTTAAATAACTTCCCTACAATATAAAATTAAAGAGAAAGAAGTAATGGAGGAAAACAAATCCAAAGGGATAATGAGAATCTTCAGCATCTTTTAACAAGTGGAAGTAGGATTTGAAAGGGCATGTAAGTGGGAAGGAATACCACCCAAAGAGTTATGATTAATTCTCTCACAACGGGACCCCTGCGGGCCCCTTTCTTTGTGGGAGCAAGAGCTTTATTTAACCCTCACAGCATCCCATCCGTTGCCCGAAGAATGAGATAAGCCACGTCGTTGTTGTTTTCCTGTCTCTTTTCCTAGTTCCTTCCTTTGTCTTCCCTGCTTAAGTTAAAATGTGATTATTTGGAAATAAAAATAATTATGCAGATCAACTCAACAGTGTTATCCCTGAAGAAAAGTGAGCTGTTATCATTTGTGTGCCTCAGGGCTCCTCATCCCAAAGGCCAGAAAGCGCGGTGACGTTCAACCCTTATGAGCCAGACCGAGGGCCCTGGGCCAACGAAAGAGGTGAGAGATGCACCTTTAGTCCCGGGGTGTTCACAGCACAGAGCTGTCTCCCACAGTCCCTTGCCGATTGCAGGGTGGGCTCACCCCACCATCAGCAGCTGTAACATAGCACTGCTTAGCAGCAAGTGGTCCTGTCATCTGGTGGCAGGGGACAGATGCCACGTGTCTATGAGCAGTGCTGTCTGTTGGATGAAATGGTCTGTACAACCTCTCTCACAATAAATTGGCCACGTTGAAAATATCCTTCAATCCTGCTGCTTCAGGATTTCTCACCTCTTGCAACAATAGCTGATACTACTCAAAGTTTCCATTTCTAAGATCCTGTTCTTGGAAAAATGTCTGTGTTCAGGAATACGATTCAGCAGGAGGTGCAGAAATAAATGGGTGACTGGTAAAAACTGAAGGAATGTCTGAGATGCTGGAATTCAACACATGTTCAGGGAATTGTAGTGATTCTGTGAGGCCAGGAGAGGATAGGATTCAGGGAGGCACCCCCTCAAACTCAATAGGCCTCCACTAGACTGATCAGAAATGGGGCCTCTGGGTGACCTTCTTAGGTTTTCTAGGTGGCCCCAGGTTTTTTTTAATTGGTAAACTTGGTCTGTTTAATGCTACAAAAAAAAGCACCCCCAAACTTAGTAGCTTAAGTCAACAACAATCATTTAATTATCTCATGCAGATCATGAATCTGGACAAGGCTGAGCTGGTCCGTGGTGGCTCAGGGCCTCTTGCAGGGAGATTGGGGGTGGAGCTGGGCCAGCAGGGGTGAAGGCCGTGGTGAGACTGGGGCCGGGGCTCTGGCAGCCGGCCAACATCTCCCTGTCTCCACAGAGCCTCGGAGGCTCTCAGTCTGGTCTCTCCGCCTGGGCTGGCTGGAACATTCTCACAGCATAGAAGAGGTCGGGGCAGTTGGACAATTGCATAGCGTCTGAAGCTTCAAGGGGCAGATTTCCAGCAACCCAGGCAGAGGTGCATGGCCTTTTAGGACCTTGCCTGAGTATATCACAGACATCACTTCTGATATACTCTATTGGTTGACATGATTACAAAAGCCACTGAGGTGAGGTGACATAGATTCCACCTCTCAATGAAGGAGGGTCACAATTTTCAGACATAGTTTAAAGCTACCACGGCCCATTAGGAGGGCCCCATCTGTCTTTGCCTCTGGCAGGAAGACCCTTTCTCGATGTTCATTAGTGCAAGAACAGGGGTCGAGTACAACAGGGATGAAGGGCTTTTTCCTACCCCGCTACCAGCTGCCTTGAGCGCCTTGAGCACTCACAGACACCATAACTGCCCAAGGTAACCAAGGTCTTAAAAGGCGAGCTGTGAGCCCAGGAGGGAGGGGTGGGGGGGACGATGGCAGTTTCATGGGGAATCCAGCCCCAAGGTTGTGCATTTCTTGACTGCGTTGCAGAAGCCCAGAGAGAAGCCTTGCCCATGGACACCGAGGTCTATGAAAGCCCCTATGCAGACCCCGAGGAGATCAGGCCCAAAGAGGTCTACCTAGACCGGAAGCTGCTGACCCTGGAGGACAAGGAACTGGGCTCTGGGAACTTTGGGACGGTGAAGAAGGGCTACTACCAGATGAAGAAGTAAGTCAACGCTGCACCCCATCACAACACACTCATTCTCATGTGAGCTTACATTCTAGAAACTACCACATATACATGTATTGTGTTTATTTACTCTCAAATGCAAAACTTAACCTGGCATGGCTAAATCCTTTGTTATCAACAGTAGTTTTTGTTCATTTCTGGTACAATTGAAGTGAAAGCATCCATTATATATATTAACTGTGTATGTAATAATTATATACATATTAGTTTAGATGTATTATGTGTCCCTTCCAGAGAATTAGAAAATAGAAACAAGCAAAATATAAGAAAATAAAAACATCCTATTTTACCACTCAAACACCACTACTGTTAACAAACGTGTCTACATTTTTTTGGATCTTTATATGTACACATGTGCACATATGTACTAATTAATTAAAATGCAGTCATTCAATGATAACCCAGTGTTTTCACTTATTTTCTTTGATTTTTAAAAATTGTGTCTCATTTCCCTTAACCAGAAAATTCTTGATTACAAATATCCTTAGCATAATTATTTGCTTTATCCTGTAATTTCAAATAATAGTATATATTACATAACAGTTAGAATTGCTAAATTACTAAAAATCTCTTTGTACTTCATTTGGTCTTTAGAAGGCATCCAACATGGAATGTTCAGTAAAAGTACTGGTTCCTAAGTACTTTGAAAAATACTGGTTTTTAAAGTCCTTTGAAACAAATCTTCTCTGAAAATCTGTTTGATAGGAATATAATTGGGTTTGGTTGTTTGATGCTATTTTAAATTTAAGGAATTTGTGTAATTTTTTTCTTGACCCTTGAATCATGTAAATGATTCAAGGGTCAAAAATATAGACAAAAGTATGCACAGAAACTTATGCTTTTAATCCTGCCCCTTCCACCGTATGTGTGTGTGGATACATGTATATATATATATATATATATGTGTGTGTGTATATGTGTGTATATATATATATATATATATATATATATGTATGTGTATATGTATATATATATATATATGTGACTGCTATGCTTATTTTTAAATATATGTGTATACATATATATATCACAGTTATTTTGTAAAATGAATATAAATTATCCTGTATTAAGGTATAGATTTTCTCAACTAATTTGTGATACTCAAATTCCTTGCTTAATTAAATATATAAATTAACATAGACATAACTATAGATACATAATTTCAGCTAGAGATTTGGGGAGAGGAGAGGCCATATAGGTGAATTTGGGGCAAAATTATGTCTTTACAATACTGAGTCTTCCAATCAATAACAGTGACCCATCCTTCCATTTACTTGGGTCTTTTATTTCTCTGAGCAGAGTTGTTTAGCTTTTTTGTGTAGAGGTCTTGTACAACTTCTTTGTTGGATTCATTCATAGGTATTTAGTATTTTTGATGTTAATATATGTGGTATAATTTAAAAATTTTTACTTGTTATTCCTTGGCATTGCTTGAATGCAGGAATATGACTGGTTTAGTCTGTTGGCCTGATGCCCAGCAACTTTGCTTAAAGTCCCCTATTATTTCTCACTTATTATTTCCAGTATTTATCTATGTATTCTTTGACCCAGAAATATATCATCTATAAATAACAACAGTTTTATTTCATCCTGTCCAATCCTTATATTTTTATATTTCTTCCTTGCCTTATTGTACTAACTAGGAACTGTGGTTCAGTGTTGAATAAAAGTGGCAGTAACCTCATTCCTCCTTCCTAATTTCAGGGGAAAAACTTTCCACATTTCACCATTAGGTTTATAGCTACTGTTTATCAGATTATGAAAGTTTCCTTCTATTTCTACTTTTCTGAGGGATTTGTTTTTAATCCTAAATGTGTATTACATTTTTTGTGTACTTTTTCTCCTCTGCTGCTAGGACCACAGGCTTTTTCTCCTTTATTGTGTTCATGTGGTGAATTATACTGATTGACTTTCAGATGTTCCACCCACCTTGCATTCCTGGAATAAACCCATCTTGTTCATGAATTATATATTCATCATATCTTTTTCATAAATCACTGAATTTAATTTATTAATATTTCCCTTTGAATTTTTATATCTACGTTCATGAGGGATATCAGTAAATTATTTTCTTGTAATTTCCTTTTTTTTTTTTAAGAGGTTAATGTCATCCTCATAAAATGAGTTGAGAAGTTCCCTTCCTCTTTTTGTTTCTGGAAGAGTTTGTGCGTGTTCTCTCTTCCTTAAACATTGGGAAGAATCAAGAGGTTTTTGCTTGTTAATTTTGACCCCTACCTCACACCATACATGACACCAGTTCCAGGTGGATGGCAGACTGAAATGTGAAAGGTAAAACAATAAACTGTCTAGAGATAGCATAGGATAATATTTCCTTTGTCTCAGGAAGAGGATGCAGGGGGCTCCTAGGGTGCTGGCGATGCTGTGTATCTCTATCTGTGTAGGAGCTATAGTGTGTGTCCAATGTGTAAATACTCTTCTGAGTTCTCACTGAAGCTGTATGTTCTTTTCTGAATGTATGTCAGACTTAGTCTGTTACTCTGTTATTTTACCTATTTTGGGGGATAGTTCTGTTTTTATTCTCCCATTTCAGAGTTCAACAAAAGAGGTATATTTCTTGTATTTGTGGGAACTGTATCATGGAGAGATGCAGTTTCTCAAATCATATGTAGTTAAGTTCCATTCATTTATTTAAGCCCCACTATATCAGAATATTTTCAAGAGTTGAAACATGACCCAGGTGATGTTTTTATTAGAAAATGGAAAGTAATTAGTTTTTTGCAAACTTGTTGAAGTGTGCTTAAAATTAGCAAAGCTCAGTTTTTAAAAGTGTTTCATAAATTATGACCTTTAACAGTATATGTTTTTTAATTCTGCAGCTAGAAATTAATTGTAACATATATTAAAGGCATGTTGTATTTGCATACATTACACATAATCTGAGATGATAAATCTCAAGATGTTACTGGAATTCATGTATGTCATAGTTTGTAAAGTTTGTTAGAAAGTTATTTAAATATTCTACAATCTGTTGGCTTTCCACTTGGTTGGGGCATACTTCAGCACTCTCCCATTATTTTCAACCAATTGGGTGTTACTCTCCTTGTCTATAAAATGAGAGAACATGATTGGAAAATTATTCATGTATAACATGACTTCTTAAGACGCATTTCCATTCTGTGGCAGATATTTCTATAATATCATTTCTAGCATAGGAATTATGCTTCATGAAAAATAGTTACCTACATGTGAGCCGCTTTGAAAAGTTTCTTATGTGTTGTGATTTCTTTTGCAGAGTTGTGAAAACAGTGGCTGTGAAAATCCTGAAAAACGAGGCCAATGACCCCGCTCTTAAAGATGAGTTATTAGCAGAAGCAAACGTCATGCAGCAACTCGACAACCCTTACATTGTGCGCATGATTGGGATATGCGAAGCCGAGTCCTGGATGCTGGTTATGGAGATGGCGGAACTTGGTCCACTCAACAAATATTTACAGCAGAACAGGTATCCTTAGGTACCCCAGAAGTTCATACTGTGAGGGGCAGGGCCCACCTGCCCAATGCACATCATAGCCTGATTTCTACAGGAAGCTTTGTCTCCTCCCACACCTTCCCAGTGTTGGTCCACACTCAGGGAGACAAGAGAGCTGTAGTCTTTGGATCAAGTGCTCTTTAGTTCTTAATGTGTAAAGAAGAACTCTAATCCAACAATTTGGTCTCCTTTGTTCACTCTGTACTGTCCTGGTGATAGAATCAGCCTTAGACTATCTTGGCAAGCAGTCTCCCCTCACCAAGCAGAACAAACATGCTCTCTTAAAAGAAATATTTAAATAAACATTTTATAAAAGAAAACAGTGATATTTTACATGTCTGGCTGACCTCTACATTCCCTTGAGTAATTACTTCTGAAAACATCCGTTGCTATTAATTGATTACAACCATCTATGGAGTAATCATGCTGTGCTCATCTCCAGCCATGGTTGAGATGGAGGAACTCACGTGGAATAAGTCATAATAATAGCCACTGATTACTTTATCCCATTTGCTACATTATGTTTATACTTAACTGAGACTCAGGGTTGGTTTTGCTAGCTGTCCAATATTGGAAGGGGGATTCCAACTGAAGCCTGGCTCTTGGTGAGCCAGGTCTGACCACCCCATTATACTGCTTTTCATGCAATTCAAAGCATACCTTGAAAATTCTACCAGCTGAACACCAATCACCACCATTTGTGACTCCTGCTTAAGAAGGATAGGAAGTGAGTGAGTTCATATTCTGTGTGCATGGTTGGTTGTTCTAAAATGGACTCTTGTTCACTATCACTAATAACACATTTGTGACTTTCAGGCATGTCAAGGATAAGAACATCATAGAGCTGGTTCATCAGGTGTCTATGGGAATGAAATATTTGGAAGAGTGCAATTTTGTGCACAGAGATCTGGCTGCAAGGAATGTATTGCTGGTTACTCAACATTATGCCAAGATCAGTGATTTTGGACTTTCCAAAGCACTTCATGCTGATGAAAACTACTACAAGGTAGGAACAACTTAGCCAGTATTCAGAGCATCAGGTAGTAAAAATCTGAAATGCAAATATATGTTTTCTTAATTTATTATGGTAGGGTTTCAAGAAGCAATTTCCCTATTTAAAAATAGCTATGTAAGAAATTTTCTTCTTAAGCTTTGATCCTATTGTTTAAAAAAATGGAAATACTCTAATATGTCACAACTTGGGATTTACTCAGAATAGTATCTTCCAAACTATGTTCCTTGGAACAATAGGGACTCAAGGTATTAATGATGATACATTTGGAAAAAAACAAGAGTAGAATTCCTTTGTTAAATTGTTTTGGAAAATATGCGTTGAACAAGTTGACTCTTGCAGGACTTTTCAAAGCTCCTCTCTGAACCCTCAAATGAACTAATAGCAACTAAAAGAAGGGAAAAAAATAAGAAAGTCCCATCCTCATATGAATTCAATCACAGTCTGTATGTAGAGTCTGTGTTGATCAATTAGAAGGTGTAATAGGATTGAGACCAGGTCGTGGAAGAGGGTACCAAGAACAGATTCCCACCTCTTCAGGTCCCTGGGAATGTCCAGCCATCTCAGAAATAGACAGCATACCCTGAAGATCTAACTAGTGAATGGCAGGATGGGATCTGTGGGATTGCCCTGTGTGCCACACCCTAGAGTGGCTGGAGAAATACGCCTAAGTGTCCACACCTACCCACCCACCCTTTCTCTGAGAGCCAGGTGTGGGTATGACAGGTAGCAGCAGATAGCAGCTCTTGGTCAGCTAAGGGTCAGCATGAAGGTACGAGCAACAGTAGCAGAGCTCCCATCACAGCTCCTCACTCCATTCTTCATAGAGAAGCTGACCCCAAAGCAAAGCTACTTCAGAAATGAGCCATCATGAGAAAAGTATCAAGTGAGCCCTTTGCGAGGACTGCTGGGAGATGGAGCAAAGGGAACCATAGCCTAGAATAACAACCACACATGCACACCAGAAAAAAAATAGATTTTATGTTGGAGACACTTTGTAACATGCACTTCATCAAGATAATTAGAGAGAAGAAAATATAGACTAAAACAAGGACTCAAAGAGGAGACGAAGACGTTGAGATAACAAATAATCCCAAAACTTAGTGCATTAAAACAATGCCAGGCATTTATTTACACACAGTTCTACACTGTAGGCAGAGCTTGGTGGAAATGGTGCATCTCTGCTCCACACAGTGTCTCAGGAGGTGGTTCCAAGGGGGCAGAGGATTTATTTCCACTCTGCTCACTCACACAGCTAATGACTGATTTGACATGGGCTGTGGTCTGGGACCTCCACTGGGCTGTACCCATTAAACAATAACTTAACTACATGTGGCCTCTCCATGTGCCCCTGAGCTTCCTCACAGCATGGCAGCTGGGTCCTAAGAGCAAGTTACTCAAGAGGCAGGAAGTGGAGGCCGCCAGCCTCCTAAGTTCAGGGCCCAGGAACTGGCTCAGAGTCATGTCCACTTATTCTATTGGTCAGAGCAGCCACAGACCACCCATATTCAAGGGAGTGGGGAGGAATGTCAAAGAACACGAGGGCCAATTTTTTCAACTGCCACAGATATTAAACAGCATACCATTGAAAGAAAACCAGTGAATCTCTGAAAATCAATAAAGAAGGGGAAGAAAATATAGAAGACAGTATAGAAGTAAAAGGCAAAGGATCAGGAACAAGACGATGGAGTAGGAGACCCCAGCTTCTGTCCCCCAACAAAGATCAACAGTTAGACAGCTATCCATGAATGAAACAGCTCTGAGAGAATGCTGGAGTCCACTTAAGAAGCTTTAGCAACACAGTGGAACGAAAAACCTGAGAATAACTACATAAAAAGGGAAGGAACAATAGCTTAATTTTGCCTGCATCATCCCATCCCTCAGGTCAGCACTGCTCAGTGGAGGCAAGAACCCAGCTAGAAAGAGTTCTCTTCACCAGGAAAGGGAAAGCGGGGTGAGCAACGAGCTTCCCCAGCCTTTTGGAGTACACGAAGGACCCACTTCAGTTTCACCCAACGCAGAGACCAGCAAAGCTGAGCTGTCTAGAGACAGCTAGGAACAAAGAAGAAGGGAGAAGGGTGAGAGCTACCACTATCAGCTACACAGCAGGAGTGAGCATGGTTCCTGGTGACCCACTCTGCAAAGGAACCCCAGCAGCCTTCACTACTGAGGACTTCAACTGCCCTTGCAGACGCTGCAGATCCCCCCAGCTTTCATCACACAGGATCTCATCATGGACTCCCCATAGATTTCACCGCTGAGGGTTTTTGCCGTACAGGTTTTCTAATTCACAGACACCAGCCACCTGAGTCCCTCCCTACTCCCCCCACCTCACCCACTGGGGAGCAGCATCCATACCAGCAGCCGCTCCAGCTGCTGTGGCTGCTTGCGTGCAAAGTGGCAGCCTGGACCCCAATGGCTGATTCCCACCAGCATGTGTGCACCTGTGGCTCTCTCCTGCAGCTGTGTACCTGCACACTGCCAGCTCAAATCCCATTACTGGCCGCCACTGCTGTGCATGTACCTGGGGTGAGCCTGTGCAGCTGCAGGAGTGCACTCTGACAGCCAAGGCCCCTATGGCATCTTGTGGGCTTGGATATGGCCCTGTCTCCTGTCACTGGCCTGCACCACTGGGCTCACCTGCAGCTGCGCACTTGCACACTGTCAGCCCAACTCCCATCACCTTTAGTGCCATGCATGTACCCACAGCAAGTCTCTGCAGCCACAAAAGGGCATGCCAGTAGCCCAGGGTCACTGCAGCTGCTAGTGCACCCACAGGTGGCCTCAACCTGTGCTGCTAGGCCCAGCCCTTGCCACTATGTGTTTTGCAGCCAGCCCCAGTCACTACAGAGGCAGCTGCAGCCAGCCCCCACAGCTGAGTCTATGCACACCACTGGCTCTGGCCACTGCCAACACCTGCCTGGTCCCTAGCTGCTGGGCCTGGAGGTACCACTGAGGACCCCAACAGCCCTTGCAGCCACTGCAGATCCCCTGTAACTATTGCCAAGGAGCACACAGTTGTTGTTTTGTGAACCACAGAGATGTAAGCAAGTGAGACATCAAGCCCTACCACTAGACCTGGAGCCATCACATACCCTTGCACGTGATATCCTGTACCCTAGACCAGCAGTCCCCAACCTTTTTGGCACCAGGGACCAGTTTCGTGGAAGACAGTTTTTCCACACACCGGGGGTGGGGATGGCTTGGGGATGATTCAAGCGCATTACATGTATTGTGCACTTTATTTCTATTATTACTACGTTGTAATATATAATGAAATAATTATACAACTCACCATAATGCAGAATCAGTGGGAGCCCGGAGCTTGTTTTCACTTGCCACTCACTGATAGGGTTTTGATATGAGTCTGCAAGCAATTGATTTATTATGGTCTCTGTGCAGTCAAACCTCTCTGCTAAATATAATCTGTATTTGCAGCCGCTCCCCAGTGCTAGCATCACCGCCTCAGCTCCACCTGAGATCATCAGGCATTAGATTCTCATACGGAGCACGCAACCTAGATCCCTTGCATGTGCCGTTCACAGCACGGTTCGTACTCCTATGAGAATCTATGCTGCCACTGATGTGACAGGAGGCGGAGCTCAGGCGGTAATGCGAGCAATGGGGAGAGGTTGTAAATACAGATGAAGCTTTGCTCGCTTGCCTGCTGCTCACCTCCTGCTGTACAGCCCAGTACTGGTCCTTGGCCCAGGGGTTGGGGACTCATGCCCTAGACCCAGGGTCAAAGTATGCTCCAGCATGCTCCCACCCACAGGTGAAAGTCTTTCCTTACTGAAGTCAGCCCATACAGTCTGGAAGAGGTGGCTGCATCTTCAAATGTACAGATGCCTACACAAGGCTGCAAGGATCATGAAGAATCAGGGAAATGTGACACAACCAAAAGAACATGGTAAACTTCCAATAACTGATCCCAAAAAAATGGTGATACACAGATTGTCTAACAAATAATTCAAAATAATTCTTCTTCTCAGACAGCTACAAAAGAACACAGATAAACAATTTAATAAAAATCAGAAAAACAGTACAAAAACAAAATAAGTTCAACAAAGACATAGAGAACATAAAAAAGAAGCAAACAGAACTTTTGGAGTTGTACAATACAAAGACTGAACTGAAGAATTCAATGAGAGTTTCAACCACAAACTGGACCAAGCAGAAGAAAGAATCAGTGAAGTCAAAGACAGATCATTTGCAATTAGCTAGTCAGAGGAGCAAAAAGGAAAAGAGAATAAAAAGAAGTGAGGAAAGCCTACAGGACTTATGGGACACCATTAAGAGAAACAAGTTATATATTTCTGAAGTCCAAGAAGAAGAGAGGTGAAAGGGGCAGAGAACTTATTTTTAAAAATAATGGCTGAGACTTCCCAAATCTGAGGAGAGATTTGGACATCCAAGTTCATGAAGCTCATAGGTCCCCAAATAAATTCAATTCAAATAGATATTCTCCAAGACACAGAATAATAAAATTGTCAAAAATCAGACAAAGAGAGAATCTTAAAAGCAGCAAGAGGAAAAAAAGCTTGTCCCTTACACAGGAGCTCCCCATAAGGCTACCACCAGATTTCCCAGCAGAAACCTACAGTCCAGGAGAGAGTGGAATGATACATTCAAAGTTCTGAAAGAAAAACATTGCCAACCAAGAATACTTTATGTACCAAAACTGTCCTTCAGAAAGGAAGGTGAGATAAAGACTTTCCCAGGCAAACAAAAGCTGAGAGAGTTTATCCCCACTAGATCTTCCTTACAAGAAATTCTGAGTTCTTCAAGCTGAAATAAAAGGGAGCTAATTAGTAACATGGAAGCATATGAAAATATAAAACGTACTGATAAAGGTAAGTATATAATCAAATTCAGCATACCCCATTACTATAATATGGTGTTGTGTTAATCACTTAATGCTGATATAAAGATTAAAGGACAGAAGTATTAAAAATAGCT
This sequence comes from Balaenoptera physalus, assembly GCF_965194825.1. Lineage (NCBI taxonomy): Eukaryota > Metazoa > Chordata > Mammalia > Artiodactyla > Balaenopteridae > Balaenoptera > Balaenoptera physalus. The sequence continues at coordinate 102,762,804 of NC_138886.1, read as the reverse complement.
ATAGCTACAATAATTTGTTAATGGATACACAATATAAAAAGACATAAATTGTGATATCAAAAACATAATGTGTCGGGAGGAGTACAAGGGTAGAGTTTCTGCATACAATCGAAGTTAAGCTGTTATCACCTTAAAATAGACTTATATTTATAAGATGTTTTATGTTAAGCCTCAGGGTAACCACAAGGCAAAAACTTGCCATAGATACATACAAGATAGAGAAAAGGGAAGCAAAGTATACCACTATGGAAAATCATCAAATCAAAAAGGAAGACAGTAAGAGAGGAAGAAAGGAACAAAAGAACTATAAAACATCCAGAAAACCATAATATGGTATTAGTAAGTCTTTACCTATGAATAATTACTTTAATTGTAAATGGATGAAATTTTCCAATCAAAAAGCATAGAGTGGCTGAATGGACAAAAAAAAAAGTCAACTGTATGCTGCCTACAAGAGACTCATTTCAACTTTAAGGACACAGAAAAACTCAAAGTGAAGGGATAGAAAAATATATTCCATGCAAATGTAAACCAGAAAGTAGCAGGTATACCTATGTTTATGTCAGACAAAACAGACTTTAATCCAGAAACTGGAGCAAGAGACAAAGGAGGTCAGTCATCTTATAATGGTAAAGAGGTCAATTCATTAAGAAGATAAAATAATTGTAAATATACATGCACCCAACATTGGAGAACCTGAATATATTAATCAAATATTAACATATCTGAAGGGAGAAATAGATAACAATATAATAATAGTAGCAGTCTTCAATACCCCACTTTTAACAATGGATAAGTCATAGAGACAGAAAATCAATAAGGAAACATTGGACTTGACCTGTGCTTTAGACCAAATGGACCTAACAGAATTTACAAGAGAATTCTATTAAACATATCAAGAAGAATTAACGCCAATCCTTCTCAAACTATTCCCAAAAATGGAAGAGGAGGAAATACTTTCAAATTCGTTTTTCAAGGCCAACATTATCCTGATACAAAAGCCAGATACAAGGAAAGAAAACTATAGGCCAATATCCCTGATGAACATAGATGCAAAAATTCTCAACAAAATACTAGCAAACTAAATTTTAACAACATGTTAAAAAGATCATACACCATGGTCAATTGGGATTTATTCTTGAATTCGAGGATAGTTCAATATACACAAATCAATAAATGTGATACCCCACATTAATAGAGTGAAAGATAAAAATCATATGGTCATCTTATTAGGTGCAGAAAAATCAGTTGACATAATTCACATCATTTCATAATAAACAGTCTCAAAAAAGTCAGTATAGAAGGAACATACCTCAACACAATAAAGGCCATGTATGGCAAGCCTACAGCTAACATCAGACTCAGTGGAGAAAGGTTGAAAGTTTTTCATCTAAGATAAGGAATAAGACAAAGGTGCCCACTCACACCACTGATTAAACAGTACTGGAAGTCCTAGCCAGAGCAATTAGGCAAAAAAAAAAAAAAATGGAAAGAAGAGAAATAAAAGGCTTATAAACCAAAATTACCTCGTCTCTATTTGCAGATGACATGATCTTATACAGTTGACCCTTGAACAACACAGATTTGAACTGTGCAGGTCCACTTACACATGGATTTCTTTCACTAGTATGTACTACAGTACTACACAATCCACTATTGGTTGAATCCATGGATGCAGAACTGTGGTTACAGAGGGCCAACTGTAAGGTTATATATGGATTTTTGACTGTGTGAAGTGTCGGCACCCCCAACCCCTACATTGTTCAAGGGTCAGCTGTATATAGAAAACCCTAAAGACTCCAGCAAAAAACTGTGAAAACTAATCAACAAATTCAGTAAAATAGCAAGATACAAAATCAACACACAAAAAGCAGTTGCATTTCTATACACTAACAGTGAACTATCCGAAAAAGAAATAAAGGAAAAAAATCTCATTTACAATTGCATCAAAACAATAGAATACTTAGGGATAAATTTAACCAAGAAAGTGAAAGATCTACGTACCAAAAATGAGACATTGATGAAAAAAATTGAAGAAATGGAAAGATAACCTGCGTTCATGGATCAGAAGAGTTAATATTGTTAAAATGACTACACTACCCAAAGCCATCTATAGATTCAATACAAATCCCTATTAGAATTCCAGTGGCATTTTTCACAAAAATAGAAAAAATAATCCTAAAATTCATATGGAACCCAAAAAAACCCTGAATAGCCAAAGCAATCTTGAGAAAGAACAAAGCTTAAGGCATTATGCTTTCTGATTTCAAACTATGCTACAAAACTGTAGTAATCAAAACAGTGTGGTACTGACATAAAAACAGACACATAGATCAATGGAACAGAATCAAGAACCTAGAAATAAACCCATGCATATATAGTCAACTAATATTTGACAAAAGAGTGAAGAATGTTCAATGGGGAAAAAATAGTCTCTTCAATAAATAGTGTTGAAAAAACTGGATATTCACATGCAAAAGAATGAAATTAGACCTCTATATTATAACATTCACAAAAATTAACTCAAAATGGATTAAGGACGTGATTGTAAGACTTGAAACCATAAAACTCCTAGAAGAAAACATATGGAAAAAGCTCCTCAGTGTTGGTCTTGGCAATGATTTTTTGGATATGACACCAAATGCACAAGCAACGAAAGCAGAAATCAACAAATGGGACTACATCAAACTAAAAAGTTTCTGTACAACAAAAGAAACATCAACAGGATGAAAGGTCAACCTACAGAATGGGAGAAAATATTTGCAAACCATCTATCTGATAATTGGTAATTATCCAAAATATATAAGTAACTCATACAACTCAATAATAAAGCCCCTCAAATAATCAGATTTTTAAATGGGCAAAGGACCTGACTAGAAATATTCTATTTTTTTCTATATTTCTATGACAAAAGAAGACATTCAAATGGCCAACAAATACATGTAAGGGTATTTGACATCACTAAGCATCAGAGAAATGCAAATCAGAACCACAGTGAGATGTCTCTTCATACCTGTTAAAATGGTGATCACCAAAAAGATAAGAGATAACGAGTGTTGTTGAGGATATGGAGAAAGGGGAATCCTTGTACAGTGTTGGTGGGAATGTAAATTGGTGCAGCCACTATGGAAAGCAGTATGGAGTTTCCTCAAAAATTAAGAATAGAACTACCATATCATCTGGCAATCCCACTTCTGTATATATATCCAAAGGTAATGAAATCACTGTCTAGTAAAGATATCTTTACCCCCATGTTCATTGCAGCATTATTTACAATAGCCAAGACATGGAAACAACCTAATATCCATCAATAGATGAATGGATAAACAAAATATGATACGTGTATGTGTGTGTGTGTGCATGTGTGTGTGTGTATGTGTGTGTTGGCTTAAAACTGTAGACAAATATATGGGATATATTCAGACATAAAAAAGAAGGAAATCTTGCCATTTGCAATAACATAGATGGACCTTGAGGGCATTATGCTAAATGAAGTAAGTCAGAGAAAGACAAATACTGTATGATCTCATTTATATGTGGAATTTTAAAAAGCCAAACTCATAGAAACAGAGAGTAGATTTTGGTTGCCAGGGTTTGGGAGGTGGGGGAAATGAGAAGATGTTGGTCAAAGGGTACAAAGTTCTAGTTATAAGAGGAATAAATTCTGGGAATCTAATCTGCAGCTCGGTGCCTAGAGTTAACAGTACTACATTGTATAGTACTTGGAAGTTACTGAGAAAGTAAATCTTAAGCGTTCTCACCATTACAACAGCGACAACAAAAATTAGCAATTTTGTCAGGTGAAGGATGTGTTAACTAACCTTATGTTGTAAACATTTTGCAATATATATGTGTCTCAATCATCATACTGTACAAAAAAAAAGAAGCCATGTTAGAAGCAGCTAAAAGAGACTGAACACAAATGAAAAGATGGGAACATGGAGAATTTCTTTAAGAAAACAAAGTGAAATGGAAAACATTAATGAGTTAAGCAAGATTAAAGAGAAATGATAGTGATGAAAGCAAATTAGCTCAGTGCTCGGAGAACTGCATGACAGCATGAATTTGTGCAGCAGGACTAAATGCAAATGCCCTTTAATCCAGCAACTCCTTACAAGTACTCTACACACCGGGCAGATACACACTGTCAGTAATGTTGATTCTAGCATGATGTGTAATAGCAAAAATCAGGAAACGACTTAATGACCTCTCAGTAGGAGGCTGGTTAAATCAGTTGTAGAAGATTTATGCAAAGCATACAATGAACTCTCCTAAGAGTGACTTTCTTTGCATGTGCTGACATAGACATATATCTATGATACATGGTTAAGTAGAAAAATTAAAAAGTGAAGTGCAAAAAGTATATACCTATAGCTTGATTACCCCTCAAGAAAGCATATATTACCAGTTTATACTTGTATGTAGATTTTTCTGGAAAGATTCAAGAAAAACGATCAAACATGCTGTCTCTCTTGGTGAGGATTTGGAGTTTGTGGTGGAGAGAGATTCCCTTTTCATCATATTTAGGATTTGTCAAAGGTTTATCTTGTGATCAGTTTAAAATTCAGAATAAACTGGAAATAACATACATGACTAGATTGTTCACAACTTTTGAAATCAAAATCTAAAAATAATACATAACATGAATGAGACAGACATATAAGCAGTGTGTCATTTAGAGAAGTGCCCTAGCACCTGTGGTCTCAGATTGATATCCCCGAGTTGTCTCCTCCGGCCACCGTAGGGCAACTCACCTCCCTCCCTCCACTTCAAGAGATGTCACCCAGGTTAGAGTGACTTCCATGGGAGGTATCAAGACTTCACTACACCACGCTGAACCCTAAGCCCCAAAGAAAGAGTTTTGCTAGGCAAGATTTTGATCTCTTTACTAGCACTTGCTTTTTTAAATTAGAAAATTTACAACTTTGTTTTAAATGATACTAGCAAACCGTCTCCCCCAAAACAGTGTTGGTTTAAAGCTGTAGACAAATGTACAGTAATAGTTAAATATATTATGAACAGCCGAGTATTTCTTGGAGCAAAACCATGAAGTAATATTCAGGCCTGACTCTTGCATTGCCACGCCAAGCTCCAAGAAGCTGTGAGTAGACAAAGGAAGAGGTAAGAGAAAGAGACTAAAAAAATACAAAAAATTCAGTCTGAACCTTAAAAATATGTATTTAAATTTTAAACATTTAAGATGTTAAGATTTAACATATTTTTAAGATTCAGACCAGATATATACACACAGGCATTTTGTGAGTCACGATTTTATTTCTTTTTTTTTAATTATGGTAAATGCACATAACATAAATTTTACCACCGTAACTGTCTTTAAGGTTACAGTTTAGTAATGTTCAGTACATTCACTTTGCTCACAACCAATCTCTAGAATTCTTTTCATCTTCCCAAACCGAAACCCTGTACCCATTAAACAGCTACTCTCCATCCCACCCTCTCTCCAGAGCCCCAGGCAACCATTATTCTACTTTCTGTGTCTATGAATGGGACTGCTCCAGGGGCATCAGATGAGTGGAATCATACAATATTTGTCCTTTAGTGACTTGACTGGCCTACTTCACTGAGCGTAATAAAAGGTAACCACGTGGTGCATCCACGTCGTGGCGTGTATCAGACTTCCCTTCCTTCTTAAGGCTGTATGATACTCCACTGTATCAATATACCCCATTTTGTTTATCCATTCGTCGATGGACATTTGGGTTGCTTCCACCTTTGTGAATAGTGCTGCTATGAACAAACATGGTGTCCACCATTTTATTCTTAATGAAACATCTCCATGTGCTTGGTTTTCAGGCCCAGACCCACGGGAAGTGGCCCGTGAAGTGGTACGCTCCGGAATGCATCAACTACTACAAGTTCTCCAGCAAGAGTGACGTCTGGAGCTTTGGAGTGTTAATGTGGGAAGCATTTTCCTACGGGCAGAAGCCGTATCGGGTGAGCTACTTTTTGTTTCATTTCCTAATTAACAGACCATCAGAACAGATAAGCCCCAGATTATCTTTAAAGGACCCTGAAAAGCATCAAATCTGGACACCCTTTCTGAGTCTTTATCTCTTGAGAGTGTGGGGTTAATATGATCTCACTTTATTCTAAACTGAAAGAAATATTTGAAGCTATCTGGACAGTATGTGGGGTTTTTTTTATTGTGTATTACACATATAAATATGCATAAAATATGTCAACGGAAATTCAATTAACTATCAAGTTAAGAAGGATAAAAGGGAATTTTATTTGAGCCAAACTGAGGATTATAACCCAGAAAGCAGATTCTCGGGAAGCTCTGAGAACTGTTCCACCATTAGAAGTCGAAGGCACAGTCATATACATTTTTGAGATCATACATCAAAATGACATACTGATATTTTACATAAAGGTCATTAGGGATACATAGTCCAGGTAAACATATACAAAGGGAGCAGCAAGTCACCATGCCCTACAGAGCTAGGAAAGAACACTATTTTTTAAAGAAGTTACAGTGCTAGTGTCAGAAGAAAGGAAAAAAAGTGATCTTTATGGCCAAGCAGGCACTCCCATCTTTGAGGAGCTCTGGTTAATGTGTAATGCAGATGCACACTGCACATTAGGGAGGGAGGGAGAATGTCCACACAAACACAGAATTTTATGTGTAATTTTTTCTTGTCCTGCCTTAAAATATAAATTTTATTTCATCAAATATATACCCAAATCACGATTTATTAGATTTGAAATAGAAATAATGGCTATTCCCATTAACAAATTTGCAGCTGTTACCTTTTTTTAGATGTTTTTCATCAATATACATATATATATATATATATATATATATATACTGAAAAGTGCACAAATCCTAGGACACAGCTTGATGGATTTTCACAATTGGGACACACCCATGAAGCCAGCCCCCAAATGAAGAAACAGAACAGAAGCCCCCCTTTCCCCCTGCACACACAAAACTTACCCCAAGGGTAACCCATCTGACTTCTAGCATCATAGATTAGGTGCTCCTGGTACTTCCCTGGTGGTCCAGTGGTTAAGACTCCACGCTCCCAATGCAGGGGGCCCAGGTTCAGTCCCTGGTCAGAGAACTAGATCCCGCATGCCACAACTAGAAAGATCCCACGTGCCACAACTAAAGATCTTGCACGTCACAATGAAGATCCCGTGTGCTGCAACTAAAACCCAGAGCAGCCAAATAAATAAATAAATATTAAAAAAAATAAATTAGGTGCTCCTATTTTTTGTACTTTATATAGTTGAAATCACACAGCATGTACTCTTTTGTTTCTTTTGGGGGGTAGGATGTATTTGTTTTGTTTTGCTACATGCTATGTTTAAAAAGCTCAAGAATATTTTGCATGTTTTAGGGAATGAAAGGCAGCGAAGTTTCTGCTATGCTGGAGAAAGGAGAGAGGATGGGGTGCCCTCCAGGGTGTCCGAGAGAGATGTACGAGCTGATGACCCTGTGCTGGACCTATGAGTGAGTACCCAGCCCTTCCTGCCATTTAGCCCCACACTCTGGAGGCAGATAGAATTGCCGAGCACTAAAAAGGAGCATGAATTCTGTCTTTTCATGAATCAGGGATGGGCTCCTTTCTAAACAAACAATGGGGGAAGAGGTCTTGCTTCCTGAACCACGCACTTATATTCTTTAGTCTAAAGAGTACAGACAATTACTCTAATTCGGGATATCAAAATTTAAACGTAGATAATATTGGCCAAAGGGTGGAGGGGTGGTCAAAGTAAAAAAATATTCTTAAGGGTCTGGTCTGGTGATATGTGCTATTTTGGCACGAGCAGATGGCAGAGGTACTTAGCAGGGAGATGTCATACTTCCTAATTCCTGATCACCTTTCAGAGTGAGGCATGACCACGGATGGTGGCCAGCTCACAGATGGATTGGCCAAGGTAGCACTTCCCGAGAAGCAACTCAGAACTTGGAACAGTGGCCCTAGAGTCTGCACTGAGAGGCCTCACGTGGCCTGCCTGGTAGAGCACATGTGACGTTGTAGGCAGGTGATGTCCAGGGCAGCTCAGCTTGCAAGGGAAACACACTGCTCCTAAGAATCAGGGACGTGGCCTTTGACCTTGCCTGGGTTTGGCAGCCTGGACGTGCATCATGGGGAAACCCCCAAGCCATGGTCTCTGTCCCTCTGACACTGAAGTGTGCATATAGCACCCTTGCAGCTTGGCAATGATGCAGGTCTGTAATCCGGGGGAGCTCATATATCTGCCAATAGATTTGATACTTCGAGGGTCAGGTTTATTCTCAGATAGCTGATATTGCAAGAGTATCTTCAGGATGATGGATATTTCAGGTGCTTTCAGATGCCACCTGGGATTCTGCAACGCCTCGGGAAGCATCTTCCACAACTGTAGCTGGGAGTGGAAGTGAAGAATCTCATTATTATCTAGAAGTGACCCAGGGTCAGCAAGGGACAGGGCAGTTATTTCCCTGCCACTTTCCTCATGGAGGTTACAATTCTGGGCTAGGCAAACAGGAAACAAATTAACCCCGAGATAAATGCATGATTATGTATTGTGATGGCTGCTATAGAGCAAACTACAGGGAGCTTTGAATGAGAGTAGAGAATTTCAGGGGGGAGGTCATACTTCCATTGGAGAGTCCCTATTGGCCTCTTTTAGGGAGGGTCATTCCAACCGAGAACTGCGGGTTGAGGAGCTTGAGTGCTGGAAACGCCCCCACTGGGCACGAGGGTCAGAGCGGAAAAAGCACCCCAGACCCAGGTAGTCGGAAGTGAGCAGGACGCCGGCACACACACAGGACACTTGGCCACCCTCCTCTGCAGAAGCTCGGTGTTGTCCTAGAGGCAGCCTCACCCATGGTATAAAGGAGAGATTCCCTGGGAAACCTGACCAGGTGTCTTCGCTGAGGGCCAGTCTGTACTCCTGTTTCCCTACACTAGTTTGTTTGCTTGGTGCTAGGCTGCTGGGTGGATGAAACCCTCACAGCAAGACTCAAAAGGACTCTTTGTGCATTCGGATCCCCATGGTCGGAGTAGAACACCCTGTTTGGCAAAGATGTTGAAGTTGTGTTCTTTGGCTTGAAGTTTAGTAGCAGGAGGGAGGCTTTCCTTCTGTGTGGACACAGGTTTCCACACATGGTCCTACATCCCAGGCTTGGCCATCACGTCCCCTCCTGCAGCACAATTTGGTGGCCAGAGACACATCTTCCCACAGTGAGTGTGGTCTATAGACATGACCGCAGATGGCTGATATTTTTACGCAGTTTTAATGCCTGCTTTTGAAAGCTGTAGGTGCAACCATTTGTTTGATGCCATTTGACAAAACCACCTAGTTTGGTTCTGTAGAAGCCACTCTGCCCTTATAACAGTAAATGATTCTTGGTTCCCATGTGTGGCCGCTGGCTGTTCTCTTATAACTAGACTGAACCATATGAAATCGCAGTTGTTGTAGGTCAAAACGGTTGAATGTGGACAGTTCGTGCAGTTTAACCTCAAGTTCTATGTCACTTTTTGGGCAGTTTTACCCACTTGCAATATAACCAAAAATCTTACAAAATAAAATTAACTTCTGAGCAAGGATAGACTCTCCAAATTTTAAGAAATACTTGCTTCCAACTGATTCTGTTCCGTATGCCCATGTTAGAGAAAGCAGAGATGTCTATAGAAGTTTGTTTAGAGGTTGCAAGTTGTGAAAAAACCTTTTACCCGTGGTTTATATACATCATCGCCTCACCTGCCAACAGTGACAGAAGTAAGGCCTTGCCACATGAAGGTTTGCAATAGCAGCATCTTTTCAGAAAATCCAGAGCCATCTGATTGGGGTGTGGGGAGGGGAAGTTTAACTTGTGTCCACATTTTTTTTTAAAAAAAGGTTGAGTCAGACGTTAAATATATATCTGCAGCACACTGACCAACTAAGTATTTTCAGACACGTTCTGTTTTGCTAGGTCATAAGGACACAGTCTCTGAACCTGCGGTTAAAAGATCCTGACCTTGAGAACAAAACTTTCCCATCTTTAAGGTGGACAGGAGTCACCTGGAGACCTTGTTGAGTGCAGACTGGGCTCGTTAGGTCTGGGGCGGGCCTAACACTGTATTCCCCAGAGGCTTCTGGTCAACCACACTTAGAGCAGGGATGCAGTGTGACCGCAGGCTCATGGGGAAGCGGGGCGCGGCCACTCCACTAGCGCTTGGCCTGCAAAGGCCCCTGCTGTGACCAGCACTTTTTCACAAGCATTGATAACAAACAATAATGCCTCTCTTCCCTTTGCAGCGTGGAGAACAGGCCCGGATTTGTAGCAGTGGAACTGCGGCTGCGCAATTACTACTACGATGTGGTTAACTAACGGCTCCCACGCCCGTCTGTGGCTGCCTTTGGCCAAATGAGAAGTTGAGGGAAGACTATTCCAGTGCTTTGATTTTGAGTCTCCATCTTCCTCCGCCCGGGAGAGCCAGCTCAGGTGGAACGTTCCAGTGACTGTCGTTCCCCAAAGCCTGTCCTGGAACATGCCCTCCACAAAGCAACCCATCCCAGAGGAGCGGTGGGAAGACAGATGGACACCAGGACCAAGGGTCCCTTGGATTCGTGTGTGTTTCTTGTCTGAGTGGCAGGTTATTTGCAGGATTCGTTTCCAAATTTCTTTCTGTCTTTTCAGTTCTCGGGCTCCTGGGCTTCATTTGAATACCCAGCGTCACCATGGGGTGCTGAATCCTCTTTCCCATTTCGGCTGCATTTTCAGTGGCCAGAGGGTGCCCTTGGCTTGTGATGCCTGCTGTGGAGAGAAGGAAGGGAGAGGAGAAGAGGTTTGAGTGCCTCCAGAACATGGCTCCTACAGGTCCCAAGATTGAGCCCTGCCACTGAAAAACATTCCCCGATAAAAGTGCTTTGAGGCTTAAAAAAATCAGGCTGGACCACTGCAGTTTCTAAGCCTGTAGCCCAGTTAAGGGAAAATAAAAAGTCTGGATACTGCTTTTGCTCTATGTGTTCTGAGGCAGAAGACTCACATCTATATGAAAAATGGAGCCTGTTGGAATGAATTGGCTTGGCTTACTTTCCCCGCAAAAGCCTCTCTGAAGACTGTACTTGACTGGAGACTAATAAATAAAGTTCTTCGTGGAGACCCAGTAGGGAAGAGGATGTCTGTCATGTCAGGTCTGATCTAGGACAGACAGCAGGGTACAGCGGGCTGTCGTCTGCTTGGTGTGGTCGAAGCTTGCTCTCCCCTAGAGAGGGGCTGCAGCCAGTATTCCCTGACTCTTTCTGTATTCGTAGTGAGGGACAACCTGGTAGCCAAGGCCATCTAAAGAGGAGTTTCTAAGGCAAGTATTAATTCACAATAAAGCCACAGATCCTGACCCTCTCCACAAGTAAGCCTCATTGAGTGCAACTTTGGGTTGAAGATACAAGACTCAAGAAATTTTTTCTAGTCCCTGGGTCTTAGTTAATCCTTGGCTAATGTTTGATCTCATGAGGATCATCAGCCCATTGATATCAGATTTGCTGTAGCCATCCTTCTTAAGTCAGTCGAGACACATAAACTCAGACCATCCTGTCTTCAGCGGTACCTAAGACATTTTAAAGTGTACATCCAGCCTATAGCCAGAGAGGAGGCCCCACTCATGACAGGGGAGCCAGGCACGGAGAAAGGCAGCAGTCGGCACCCCAGCTTAGCCAGCAGAAGACATGAGTCCACTGGTAGAACTTGTGTTAAGAAACTTTCAGAAGCCACCCATGCTTTTTTGCCACATGGTGGTTTAATCATAGTGATAAAGAAAGGATCCCTGTGTGCTGAGCAGATACTCAAAACAATGGCAATGCACATTTAGAGTCCCTGAGATTATAAAGATGAGTGACACAATCTCTGTGGTCAGGTTGTTTGTAGAATCATCACAGAAAGGGCTGGATAAAGCAGTAATGGCATCTGAGAAAGAGACCATCCATACACACTGCTGAACTCCCAGGGTCCTTCTTCTACCCACAAAGTGTGTCTGTAGCAAGGCCACACACTTACAGGAAGAGAGGGCATGCGTGTCATAAACATGTAGAGCTCTTGCCTTCTTTCCAGTGGGATTTTCCACACTGTCTAGCAGCTCAACACCCTTCCCAGGAGTCTGGGGATGAAGAACATCTAGAATGTGAGTGGGCAAGAGATGCCCTGCCCAGGAGGCAGCCAGCACTCCCCTCTATTCTGTCCTCCGCTTCTCCCGCTAGTGGAAAGAGGCCTGTGTGTAGAATTTTCACTGTGGCCGCTCGCCCAAGTCTTGTCTAGTGAAAATTGTGTCCTGCGTTAGGGATAACTGTTCTTTTCCCCGGGGTCACAGAGGAAGGCACATAGGGAAAGGCACCTTTGTGGAAGGATTTATGAAGTAAATGAGCAAAATTTGGAATCTTAGGGCTTACTGCAAGGCTGGGCTTTCACATGCATGCTGCCCTTCTGATGGGTCTAACCACGTCTTTACCTGGGTCTGGGCTCACTCCATGTGCCTTCACCTTTTGGTCCATCTTTAGCAGGAACAAAAGGACAGCACATCAGACACACGGCCCTGGCCAGCACCAATTGTCTGCTGATGCCACAAACACTTTGTCACCTCAGTGGGACCAAAGGTTTTTGTAACAGAAACATAGTTCATTCTGTGGTTAAAATAATTACAAGTGTTTTTCGTTTGAGCGTGTCCTTCCCCTGCACTTGCTGGTACCAGCCTTGCCTTTGTCCGTTGCATGGTAACTTCACATCTACTCCAGCCCAATGACTGCAACCCCACCTGGGTTTTCACATGTAGGGGTGACCGGTGGTTTATCAGGCCCCCAGACTCCCAAAGAGCACACTCGACCTGTTAATCCGGGCATCATATTCTCCATTCATTTCAGAATAGCAATCTTTTGTCACTGGACTTTTTTCAACTGTGATTTTTAATAAAACTTTTAAATGAGCTTTGTGATGATTTTCATGGATGTGATTAAAGTATGATAGGTTATACTGTCAAATACACTGTGTCAAACAGCATTGTTAAATGTGCAGCATGTATTTTAAAAAATGGTAAGTCCCCAGCCACATCCTAAAAAGATGGATGTATGCAGGCTGGTCGGAGCAGATCTGGAAGCTTCTGCCATGCACAGAAGGAAAAGGCCTGTCAAGGAGGGCCCTGGCCCGCCATGATCCTCTGTTCACAGGCAGGGGATCTGCCCAGTGAGAGCCTCACAGCTCACATCGTACACTAACGGGAGGAGGGCTAACAAGACAGAAATCCCAGAAGAGGCCAGAGCAGCATTGTGGCTTGTGAACTTTCCCTTTCTCTGTACAGATAGCTTAAGGAGCATTGGGGGTGTCAAGGAAAGATATCCAGAGCCCCCATCCCCTGTTTTAAAGGAGGTTACACACATGCATGGACATCGCACACATACACATACATACACACACACCATGCACATACACACACTGCAATAAGCGCACATGCACACTGAACCTTATTCCAAATGACCACTTCAGTGCCACTGTGGGGCAGACATCCTGCCTCAGAATACATGCTAGTGGATCTAGTCATCTCTCTTCTACCTGCTCTGGGCCTGGGTCAAGTACCAGAGTCTCTCCTGTCCATCAGCCTCCCTCCCAGCCCCACTAGAGGTCCTCCAGCTTCTGGCGGGCAGAGGTTTGGAGGAGACCTGGATTGGCTGGCCTCACACTCCATTGGTGGGCCCTGAGACCAGGAGGGCCCCAGAATGGGGATGACTGCCAAAAAGCCCTTTGTCTGGTTTCCCCAGAAGCAGGGCACAACAGGTGGTCTCCAGCACTGACCTTGGGCGAGTCGTACAAACTCAACCTCCTGATGTGCATAACTGCAGCTGAGGGTTACCCAGTGACCTACGATGACACATGTAAGTGTCGGCCACAGAGGCCAGGAGCCATATTCTAAAAATGCCAGCGGGCACCACAGCCTGTGCCCCCAAGAGCAATGGGCGACCTGGTCGATGGGGATTCTGCAGGCCAGCAGGTGGCACTGTGTGACAGCTCAGGAAGTGACTTCTTCAACCCCAGGGAGGGCGCAGAACCCAGGTAATCACATGTTTGTGATCCTTGGAAGCAGTGATGTGAAATGGCTTTGTCACCAAAGTGAGCTCGGGCAGAGAGAGATTTTAAGACCTGCCCTTGTCTATCCAAGGGGAGGAGGGGACTTCAGAACCAGTCAATAAACACTTTCTCTTTTTAGTAAAAGCACCCATTAGACCTTGTCTGTCCCAAGCTGCAGTTAAGGTGAGAGCTGCTGGGGCCTGAAGGAAACGGGGGTGGCAGAGAACAGCTGACTTCCTATAAGCTTGGGTGACTTCTTGTCCCCTCAAGAGTTCCATTTCATTGAAATTGGCCCATTCTGGTGGTGTTGACTGGAGGAAGAGAATGTGTTTTTCCCATCCCACCCACACAGGTCAAACCGAGGAGTCTGAAAACTAACCCCCCATATGGGGGGGGGCGGTCCTATGAATGACATTGCTATAAAGAAACATATCCATTGACCACCTGATACATGAAAGTGACAACTCATTGTGTGACCCTGAACTGCCCACCAATTTGTAGAACACCTAAGGCCAGGAGCATCAGTGGCTCCCAGCTTCTGAAACATAAAGCTGATTTTCAGAAAAATGAAAATAGTTTGAAAGAGCCAGAAAGAGATTCTAATTCGGGACAAACGATGCTGGCATTTCCCACTTTATGCAGCAGTTGCTTCCTTCTGGACACTGACTTGTGGCCTCAGGGTGAAATTTGTCCCTGCTTCAGGGAAAGCAAGTCCTCCTGAATCATGGCCTTTCTCAGGTATTGGGAGCCCAGCAGAGGCAAAGCACAATCAGGCCCCCCGGCCCTACACCTTTTCCTTCTCCCTGCCGTCCATCCAAAGAAAAACCGGAGAAACAGCTCACAGATGTCTTCCCGCGAATGTGAGTCTGGAAGACAGAGCTGTGCTGTGCACCCAGCAGCTCCCTGATCAAATAACACGGCTGAGTGCATTCCCACGTAAGGACTCTGGTGCCCCATTAGCCCAAAGTTCAAGGAATAAAGTGCAACAAAGACCTTTTCACACATTTTTTTCTAGCTCATCATTTTCCCGGCTTCTTTGACCACAGAAGCACTATTGTGCTCAATGCCTCCTAGCAAGACCAAGCTGGTGTTCCTCACACACTTTAGGAAATGCCAGACTTACCACGCAGGAGGGAGGGGTCTCTACAGTGGGATACTGTGCACTTGTGGGAATGTAATTCTGTCCCTGAAATCAGCCAAGGAAACAGTTACCCTGTTCTTATTAGCTGAAAAACCAGCCCTGTCCTGTTCTCAAATGTGGGTTATTTATACATCATGTTCCCTCTCTCTCTTTCTTTCTCTCTCTCTCTCTCTCTCACACACACACACAACACTGGGACACATATAATCAATCTTTCCTTCCAAGAAAAAGAAATAAAATGATAGCATTTTGATACAGAAGGAGGGCCCAGGGCACATAACTTGATGTTTCACTACATAGAGCTCTTTTTAAGACCATTTATTTATTATTTTGTAGTTTTACAAAACTAACCTACATTAAGAAAGAACACATTTCCAGAGCCACCACCACCAAATCCAGCAAGAATCCACCTGGACGCCCAGCATGTCCTGAGATGATTCAACCCATCCTGTGCCAGTTTAAACTCATGATCTCACCAGCTGGGTGCTGCCAGTCACTGCCCCCTTATGGGGCATTAGCTGACCAAGTGGTGCTCTCAGCCCACATGTTACTCAGCTGAGGACATTTCCAGGAGCTATTTTCTCAGCGAGGCGTTATTTTACCCAAGTCTTGATTCATGAGACTTTATGCCTTTGCAGTCTTTGAGGTCTTCAAATGACTCAGTTTTCCATGACAACCATTCAACTGTGGAACAGTGAGTGGAAATTGTATGTTGTTCACAAACAACTCTTTCTCATTCATAAAAGTAAAGAGCCAGTGTCTAGTACTGTTTATTCTCCATAGTGTGTATGAAATGACACCATGAATTTCTATAAACCACCAAGGATGTCAAAGCTCTTTGGAAGACAGCACTGTTAATACCCATGGCTTGTGAATAGCTGCTCTGAGTCCCTCCTCCCCTGACATGGGGGAAGAGGTGACGCCTCAGCTTCACAGGCAATGAACAGGAAAGGAAAGGTAGGAAAGATCATTGATCAAGAAAACCATTTGGAAAAAAAAAAGAAAACCATTTGGGGGACCTTCAAGATGGCGGAGGAGTAACATGTGGAAATCACCTTCCTCCCACAAATATATCAAAAATACATCTACATGTGGAACAACTCCTACAGAACACCTACTGAATGCTGGCAGAAGACCTCAGACATCCCAAAAGGCAAGAAAATACCCACGTACCTGGCCATGTGGCTGAGAGGGTATTGGTGGCCCAGCCTGGTATCAGGCTTAAGCTTCTGCAGTCGGAGAGCCAAGTTCAGGACACTGGACACCAGAGACCTCCCAGCCCCATGTAATATCAATTGGCAACAGCTCTCCCAGAGATCTTGATCCCAATGCTAAGGCCCAGCTCCACCCAATGGCCAGCAAGCTCCAGTGTTGACTGCCCCATGCCAAACAACTAGCAAGACAGGAACACAACCCCACACATTAGCAGAGAGGCCGCCTAAAATCATACTAAGTTCACAGACACCGCAAAACACACCACCGGATGCAGCCCTACCCACCAGAAAGACAAGATTGAGCCCCACTCACCAGAACACAAGCACCAGTCCCCTCCACCAGGAAGCCTACACAAACCATGAACCAACCTTAACCACTGTGGGCAGACATCAAAAACAACGGGAACTACAACCTGCAGCCTGAGAAAATAAGACCCTAAACACAGTAAGTTAAGCAAAATGAGAAGACAGGGAAATATGCAGCAGATGAAGGAGCAAGGTAAAAACCCACTAGACCAAAGAAATGAAGAGGAAATAGGCAGTCTACCTGAAAAAGAATTCAGAGTAATGATAGTAAAGATGATCCAAAATCTTGGAAATAGAATGGAGAAAATACAAAAAACATTTAACAAGGACCTAGAAGAACTAAAGAGCAAACAAACAATGATGAACAACACAATAAATGAAATTAAAAATTCTCTAGAAGGAATCAACAGTAGAATAAGTGAGGAAGAAGGATGGATAAGACACCTGGAAGATAAAATAGTGGAAATAACTGCCAGGGAGCAGAATAAAGAAAAAAGAATGAAAAGAATTGAAGACAGTCTCAGAGACCTCTAGGACAACATTAAACACACCAACATTCAAACTATAGGGGTCCCAGAAAAAGAAGAGAAAAAGAAAAGGTCTGAGAAAATATTGAAGAGATTATAGTTGAAAACTTCCCTAACATGGGAAAGGAAATAGTCACTCAAGTCCTGGAAGCACAGAGAGTCCCACACAGGATAAATCCAAGGAGAAACACACAAAGACACATATTAATCAAACTATCAAAAATTAAATACAAAGAAAAAATATTAACAGCAGCAAGGGAAAAGCAACAAATAACATACAAGAGAATCCGCATAAAGTTAACAGTTGATCTTTCGGCAGAAACTCTGCAAGCCAGAAAGGAGTGGCAGGACATATTTAAAGCGATGAAAATGAAAAACCTACAACCAAAATTACTTTACCCAGCAAGGATCTCATTCAGATTTGATGGAGAAATTAAAACCTTTACAGACAAGCAAAACTTAAGAGAATTCAGCACCATCAAACCGGCTTTACAACAAATGCTAAAGGAACTTCTCTAGGCAAGAAACACAAGAAAAGGAAAAGATCTAAAAAACCCAAAACAATTAAGAAAAGGGTAATAGGAACATACACATTGGTAATTACCTTAAATGTAAATGGATTAAATGTTCCAACCAAAAGACATAGACTGGCTGAATGGATACAAAAACAAGACCTGTATATATGCTGTCTACAAGAGACCCACTTCAGACCTAGGGACACATACAAACTGAAAGTGAGGGGATGGAAAAAGATATTCCATGCAAATGGAAATAAAAAGAAAGCTGGAGTAGCAGTTCTCATATCGGACAAAATAGACGTTAAAATAAACACTATTAAAGAGATAAAGAAGGACACTACATAATGATCAAGGGATCAATCCAAGAAGATATAACAACTGTAATATTTATGCACCCAACATAGGAGCACTTGATACATAAGGCAAATGCTAACAGCCATAAAAGGTGAAATCAACAGTAACACAATCATAGTAGGAGACTTTAACACCCCACTTTCACAAATGGACAGATCAACCAAAATGAAAATAAATAAGGAAACACAAGCTTTAAATGACACATTAAACAAGATGGACTTAATTGAAATTGATATTTATCGGGCATTCCATCCAAAAACAACAGAATACACTTTCTTCTCAAGTGCTCATGGAACATTCTCCAGGTTAGATCATATCTTGGGTCACAAATCAAGCCTTGGTAAATTTAAGAAAATTGCAATCGTATCAAGTATCTTTTCCGATCACAATGCTATGAGACTAGATATCAATAACAGGAAAAAAACTGTAAAAAATACAAACACATGGAGTCTAAACAATACACTACTAAATAACTAAGAAATCACTGAAAAAGCAAAGAGGAAATCAAAAATTACCTGGAAACAAATGTCAATGAAAACACTATGAGTGAAAACCTATGGGATACAACAAAAGCAGTTCTAAGAGTAAAGTTTACAGCAATACAATCCTACCTCAAGAAAGAAGAAAAATCTCAAATAAACAACCTAACCTTACACCTAAAGCAATTTGAGAAAGAAGAACAAAAAAACCCAAACTTAGCAGAAGGAAAGAAATCATAAAGATCAGATCAGAAATAAATGAAAAAGAAATGAAGGAAACGATCTCAAAGATCAATGAAACTAAAAGCTGGTTCTTTGAGAAGATAAACAAAATTAATAAACCACTGCCAGACTCATCGAGAAAAAAAGGGAGAAGACTCAAGTAAATAGAATTAGAAATGAAAAAGGAGAAGTAACAACTGACACTGCAGAAATACAAAGAATCGTGAGGGATTATTACAAGCAACTATATGCCAATAAAATGAACAACCTGGAAGAAATGGACAAATTTTTAGAAAAGCACAACCTTCTGAGACTGAACTAGGAAGAAATAGAAAATATGAACAGACCAATCACAAGCACTGAAATTGAAAATGTAATTAAAATTTTCCAACAAACAAAAGCCCAGGACCAGATGGTTTCATAGGCGAATTCTATCAAACATTCAGAGAAGAGCTAACACCAATCCTTCTCAAACTCCTCCAAAATATAGCAGAGGGAGGAACACTCCCAAACTCATTCTACAAGGCCACCATCACCGTGATATCAAAACCAGACAAAGATGTCACAAAAAAAGAAAACTACAGGTCAATATCACTGATGAACATACATGCAAAAATCCTCAAGAAAATACTAGCAAACAGAATCCAACAACATATTAAAAGGATCATACACCATGAACAAGTGGGGTTTATCCCTGGAATGCTAGGATTCCTCAATATATGCAAATCAATCAATGTGATGCACCATATTAACAAATTGAAGAATAAAAACCATATGAACATCTCAATAGGTGCAGAAAAACCTTTCGACAAAATTCAACTCCCATTTATGATAAAAACCCTGCAGAAAGTAGGCATAGAGGGAACTCACCTAAACATAATAAAGGCCATATATGACAAACTCACAGCCAACATGATTCTCAGTGGTGAAAAACTGAAACCATTTCCTCTAAAATCAGGAACAAGACAAGGATGCCCACTCTCACCACTATTATTCAACATAATTTTGGAAGTTTTAGCCACAGCAATCAGAGAAGAAAAAGAAATAAACGGAATCCAAATCTGAAAAGAAGAAGTAAAGCTGTCACTGTTACAGATGACATGATACTATACATAGAGAATCCTAAAGATGCTACCAGAAAACTACTAGAGCTAATCAATGAATTTGGTAAAGTAGCAGGATACAAAATTAATGCACAGAAATCTCTTGCATCCCTATACACTAATGATGAAAAATCTGAAAGAGAAATTAAGGAAACACTCCCATTTACCATTGCAGCAAAAAGAAAATACCTAGGAATAAACCTACCTAAGGAGACAAAAGACCTGTATGTAGAAAACTATGACACTGATGAAAGAAATTAAAGATGATACAAACAGATGGAGAGATATACCATGTTCTTGGATTGGAAGAATCAACATTGTGAAAATGACTCTACTACCCAAAGCAATCTACAGATTCAATGCAATCCCAATCAAACTACCACTGGCATTTTTCACAGAACTAGAACAAAAAATTTCACAATTTGTATGGAAACACAAAAGACCCCTTATAGCCAAAGCAATCTTGAGAAAGAAAAACGGAGCAGGAGAAATCAGGTTCCCTGTCTTTGGACTATACTACAAAGCTACAGTAATCAAGACAATATAGTACTGGCACAAAAACATAAATATAGATCAATGGAACAGGATAGAAAGCCCAGAGATAAACCCACACACCTATGGTCACCTTATCTTTGATAAAAGAGGCAAGAATATACAATGGATAAAAGACAGCCTCTTCAATAAGTGGTGCTGGGAAAACTGGACAGCTACATGTAAAAGAATGAAATTAGAACACTCCCTAACATAATAACAAAAATAAACTCAAAATGGATTAAAGACCTAAATGTAAGGCCAGACACTATAAAACTCTTAGAGGAAAACATAGGCAGAACACTCTGCCTTATGTCTCATTTATGACATAAATCACAGCAAGATCCTTTTTGACCCACCTCCTAGAGAAATGGAAATAGAAACAAAAATAAGCAAATGGGACCTAATGAAAACTAAGAGCTTTGCACAGCAAAGGAAACCATAAACAAGACAAAAGACAACCCTCAGAATGGGAGAAAATATTTGCAAATGAAGCAACTGACAAAGGATTAATCTCCAAAATATACAAGCAGCTCATGGAGCTCAATATCAAAAAAACAAACAACCCAATCCAAAAATGGGCAGAAGATCTAAATAGACATTTCTCCAAAGAAGATATACAGATTGCCAACACACACATGAAAGGATTCTCAACATCACTAATCATTAGAGAAATGCAAATCAAAACTACAATGAGGTATCACCTCACACTGGTCAGAATGGCCATCATCAACAAATCTACAAACAATAAATGCTGGAGAGGGTGTGGAGAAAAGGGAATCCTCTTGCACTGTTGGTGGGAATGTAAATTGATACAGCCACTATGGAAAACAGTATGGAGGTTCCTTAAAAAACTAAAAGTAGAACTACCATATGAGCCAGCACTCCCACTGCTGGGAATATACCCTGAGAAAACCATAATTCAAAAAGAGTCATGAACCACAATGTTCATTGCAGCTCTATTTACAATAGCCGGGACATGGAAGCAACCTATGTGTCCATCAACAGATGAATGGTTAAAGAAGATGTGGTATATATATACAATGGAATATTACTCAGCCATAAAAGGAAAGAAAATTGAGTTATTTGTAGAGAGGTGGATGCACCTAGAGTCTGTCATACAGAGTGAAGTAAGTCAGAAAGAGAAAAACAGATACCGTATCCTAACTCATATATATGGAATCTAAAAAAAAAACAGTGGTGCTGATGAACCTAGGGGCAGTACAGGAATAAAGACTAAGGCATAGAGAATGGAATTGAGGACTAGGGGAAGGGCAAGTGTGAGCTGGGACGAAGTGAGAAAGTAACATTGACATATATACACTACCAAATGTAAAATAGATAGCTAGTGGGAAGCAGCTGCATCGTACGGGGAGATCAGCTCGGTGCTTTGTGACCGCCTAGAGGCGTGGGTTAGCGAGGGTGGGAGGAAGATGCAAGAAGGAAGGGATATGGGGATATATATATATGTATAGCTGATTCACTTTGTTATACAGCAGAAACTAACACACCATTGTAAAGCAATTATACTCCAATAAAGATGTTAAAAAAAAAAAAGAAAACCATTTTGTTGAATTCGAGTCCTTCTCAGGTGGGTTGTTCCAGAAAGAAAGGGATTTTCACAGAAGTAAGCGAGTCATCTGTATCTGCTGTGCAGGAAGCGAGTTTTTGATGCACCTGGAGATGCTTGGAGAACGTCCAGAGAAGTGTCTCCTCTCATACTGAAGGCACCTGGGAGAGCAGGACCTCTGGACACTGGATGTGTTCCCAGTGATGCCAGGGAGCTTTCTGCCTGCCAGGGTGCCCAGGTGAGCAACTTGACACTGCAGCGTGCTGCCACCCCAAGCACCTGTCAGAATTGAGGCGCACGAGCTGCCTGATAAGCCCCCAGCCTGCCCCATCCCTCCCCACCTCTTCTTACTTCTGTCAGCATTCAATCCTGAAGAAGAAAGAAAAGAGGATGCTTGATGAAGCCAATCCCACTTACCAGCACTTTGTACCTCACGCGATTATGAACATGGCGGGAAAACCAGACAGAAAAAAAGTGACCTAAACACACAGCGGGTATCAGGACACTAGGACCCGAGCAGACTCTCCTTGACTCAGAGATGAGTTCTGTCCTGAGATGGACAGAACTGAGTGCAGGAGATCTCTCCAAAGAAAAGGGCTGCCCAGGTAAAGCGTAGCATGGAACAGAGAGCCACGTCAATCGACTTTACTCTGCAATCAAAACTTTCAGACATTTGTTCATTCTGGGACACTCTTCTCTTAAAGTCAGTACGACATCCTTTCCTGAATGTTCTGCGATGAGAACTCGCTGGCTAAAGTGCCAGAGAGTTCGTTCTATTCCGAATTCCTACTTCTGTATGTTATCATTTGGAAACACAGGGTCCACAGTTGGCTCATGGGACCTGTATTCTTTTGTAATGTTTCCCCAGGGATTCTTTGTGTGTATGTGTGCGTGTGTGTGACTCTGTCAAACAGGTGTCTGTGTCTATTCTTTTTTTCAGAACTCCCTGTACTTTTAATAGTCTTCTCAACATGAAAATAACTTTCTCTTATTAACCAGCTTGAACTGCTTTTCCCACTTCAGTTCTCAGTGTGTAGAACCGGTTTCCCCCGCTTACCAGCACGGACCTCGGGCCTGACGCACTGTTACTGACGTCTTCGAAAGAGCCAAGTATTTCAGTGCACGAGGAAAGGTCTGCTTTCCCTGCACTGCACAGAGATTGACCCCCTGCTCTGTGGTGAGATGGGGGCTGGGAAGCCCCAAGTCAGGCGAGAATCGGGTCCACCGAGAGCAGAGGGCATCCTTTCCGGACCCGCAGGTACTTCTTCAGTGGAACTTGGACTTTTGCTGCAACTCTCTGTCCTCCTGCCCCTGAGGAACCAGCCTAACCAGCAGGGCGACAGTGCGCGGTACTTGGGAGCCAGCCACGGCCCAGGTTTTCCCAAAGACAACTCCCTGCGTGGCCAACAGGGCGGGGACAATCCCTGGACCTCGGGTGAAGCCTCAGGCCACTGGTGATTCTTGGAGCCTTCATCAGGAGAGAAAACAAAGTTAGATTACTTATCCACATCACTTGAGGGTGGAATTAGAGTCTGTGGGGGTCATAGTCTTCCTCTCTCCCCATTCTCAACTTCTGCAGAGCACCCAGTGAGAACTTGTGGGTCAGAGAAATGAATGTCTCTACGACGCCCTGCAGCAGCCCATGGGCTGCACCTCTGACCACTGAGCAGACCAGCACGCAAAGGGCTTTATAGTAAAAATCTCAAACAATGTGGGAATGCCCAGAGCGTTGCTCAGGCACACAGACGGTTTAGGCTGCTTTGGTAGACTAGGTATGTGCAGTGTCATTTTTGAGCCCTCTGTAATAGAAGTTGCATTTGCGTAATACAGCTGGCAAAGCCTTTTCAGATATATTTTCTATTTTAAGTCTAAAAACAACCAACTTTTGAAAGTGAAGTGCTTCTGGGTCGCCGCCAGCTGCCACCTCCCGGTGCAATGAGGACACTGAGGCTCAGAGAGGTTAAGTGACTCGGCCAAGGTCAAACAGCTAGTAAGGACTCACACCCCGTCTAGGAGCCATGCGCACCTTGTT
This sequence comes from Balaenoptera physalus, assembly GCF_965194825.1. Taxonomy (NCBI): domain Eukaryota; kingdom Metazoa; phylum Chordata; class Mammalia; order Artiodactyla; family Balaenopteridae; genus Balaenoptera; species Balaenoptera physalus. The sequence continues at coordinate 102,738,757 of NC_138886.1, read as the reverse complement.
CCCCTCCCTCTTCCTCTGTGTGACTGAGACACTGTGATTGAGTCTGGATCGACCCCGTGCGGAGGAGACAGGGCTGCAGCGGCAGGAACGGCAGCATCAGGCACCTGGCACTCTGACGATGAGGAAGAGGGAGATGAAGATGGGGATGAGGACGGTGAAGAGGATTCAGGATGATGAGGACGTGCAGGGCCTGGATGAGATAAACGACTGCAACGAGTCACCCGGCGATGGAGAGGTCAGGGAGGTGGACATGGAAGGCACCTCGCAGTATCAGGACCACTGCATGATCTAGGGAGATTCCAGCCCCGCCCAGTCTATCCTGGACCCCCTGCGGAGCCAGCTGATCACCCAACCCCCCCCCACCCCCCACCCCTGAAAGCTCACCCTCGGGCACCTCCTCAGCTGCTGCCAGCACCTGGTATCCTTGGCCCCTCCCAGCCCATCAGTCTGCCCTTGCGTCCCCAGGGCCTGAGCCCGCCCCACCTTTCTGGCCAGTACCTCACTCCTTGGTTGCCAGACCTAGCTTCTTTCTAACTCTCTTTAATAAAGGACTGATATAAAAATTAAAAATAAAAAAACAACCAACTTTTGAGATAGCTGTGATTATTAGCTCCTTATTTTACAAATGAAAAGTCCCTGACTCTGAAAAGAGTACCCGGAAAGTGGCCAACCCAGATGTCTTTGTCTAATACCACTGCTTCCCAGGACTGACCGCACAGCAGAATCAGCTGGAGCCTTAAAAAGGCTCATGTCCAGGCTGCGTTCCCAGAGCATGGCTGCATTCATCTGAAATGGGGCCCAGGCAGGTCAAGGCACTGACAGTATTTAAAAGTACAGTCCATTCCTGTTGTGTGGCCCATCACAGGTGCTCCTTTTACTCAGGGCTCTGACTTAGGGCACTTGGAATCATTTGGGGTCCTGGGACAGGAAGTTAAGGTCAGAGCCTCCCCTGAGTTCCAGCAGGTTGGGTTTCTCCAATGAAGCCAAACAGCGTGGACCGATGTTTCCTACGATGGGTCACTGAACATCTGCCAGGACAGTCCTCTAAGAGGCCCCTGCAATCTCAAAGTGGCCCAGTGAAGAGTGAAGGTCTAAAATTCTCTTGGCTGGTAGAACTCCGACTTTGTGGTTTTCCCTGTTAAACTTCATCACTTTTCTGTGATGTGGGTTCCAACTTTTCATGGAAGAACAGGGAACAGCCTGTTGGTGTTGGTCAGCAAATTGGGGAACAGCCTGGGAACTGAGCTGCCTCCTTAGCTCCCTCTCTGCTGGCAGAGTCTGACAAATAGGGGGATGGGGTTTGGGGGACCTGAGAAGGCGTCAGGAGCTGTTGTCAGCTCAGGGTGACTCAGAGGAACCTGTGAGGCTCAGGCCTCGCTCAGGAGAAGAATCTGGGAGATCTCAGCCTCGAATGCACGAGCCCCAGCACCTGGGTCCCCGGATGACTTGCAGGATGCCCAGCAATGAGCAAAATCCACGGTAATTTCAGCTTGAAGCCATTCCCTTACAAACATCCCGGTGGAGGTCCACATCCCTGAAGCCCTGGAACAGGGGAACCGAATATCCTTTATGTCTATCCCGGAGGCCAGGGCGGATTCAGGCTGAAGTTCACACACACAGGGTTGTGGAGCCGACTTTAAGAAAGAGATTTCATCAGAACCACCAGAATCGGCTCTGGTCCAGGTGTGCTAAGATGGGGCCAAAGTGCTGGGAGATATAAAATGTGCAATTCTGCATACTGAGTGTAGGATGGCTACAGGTTTGATCCAAGAAAATAGGAATTCTGGTAAATTCCATTAATTCCCATCAAAAAGAAAAAACAAAAGGATGATGCAATCATATGAATGATTGTATAAGTCTCGCTGTGCAGGGCATGTGGCTGCCAGGGGGATTCGCCTCACAGTAAGGACCTCCCCTCCTCCCACCATGAGGAGGCTTTCTCAGACACGCTTCCAGCCCTGCACGTGGTCACCATGTTCCTCCTGCAAGTCCCCCCCCCAGTCCAGTGCTAGCAAACAGGACAGTATCCTATCACCTGTGACCTTCCCGTCTCAAACCACGTGCTCAGTAGAATAGGTGGTGGCCTTGGCTGCCTGGAAGGCTGACGGTGACCTAAGTACACATGGATGATGCAGGGAACCAAGCTACTCTGCTGCAGGGGGCCCAGGCTCTCTGCATCCCTAACTTGGCTTTTCTTTCCCAGAATTTTAACAGTGCCCATGGCTATTCCAGTGCTACCCAGGAACATGGAGGGGAAAGAGACAGCTGTCTTGAGAGATTGCAGATCAAATTTCTTACTTGGGGAAATTTTATTTAAAAAACATAACTACCTTGCTAGGTCCTCTCCAAGGATCTTGGAAGGAGCCCATGCAAACCCCAGGCCCTGAGGATTATACAAATTATAGATAGCTGCATGGTGAATCCATCTCTGCCAACAGGCAATGCGATAGAGAGAAGTTGGGTGTTGGGAGAGAGAGAACAAGAGAGTGAGATAGCAAGAGAGAGAATGGAGGAGGGAGGGGAGAAAGTGGGTGTAGGTGGTGTGAGAGGAGGTGGACGAGTAGTGCCAACAAAGAGGAGAGAAGTCACCTGCTAGGGCCACACTCTACTGTGGGTTCTGCCTGGATCCTTACTACCCCCTCTACACCCCCAAGCTGGGTCCCCTGGAGCTCAGCCCCATCAGGACATCATCAGGCTCTGAGAAGGGCCCCTCCTGGTCCCCACATTCTCCATCCTCCTTTTTGCCAGGTCACACCACCTGCGGATGAAACTAAGGCCAGGTTCATAGAGAGAATGGTAATGTCCCTGGCTCCCAGCATCTGTGAACACCCCGTCTTATTGCTGAGCATCTCAGGGTCTCACATGTGGCCCCAACAGACTTTGCAGTCCCTGGCCAGGGATGCTGATGGGCATTCAGGGCAGCCTGCCCTGGAGTCCATGCAGAGACCAAGGCTCAGTGGGGCTGCTCCCGGCCCATGTCTCACGGAACAAGAACCAAATTGTGTTCTTCAGACTGCCTGCCATACCTGTCTGCACACCTGTGTGTATGTCTGCAGCTGGGTGTGGTCATCAGGTCCTGCCCCCAAGACCACATTTTACATGCTCTTTCCTGTGACCAACCTTTCCCTTAGGCCAGCAGAACCGATTCCTCCCCCTGTCAACATCCTTGTGCGCAGCAGTGTCCCAGGGCTGCTGTAACAAAGCTCCACACACAGGGTGGCTTAAACAACAGACATTTATCGCTTCACAATCCTGGGGGCTGGAAGTTCAAGATCAAGGTGTGGGCAGGGCTGGTTTCTCCTGAAGCCTCTCTCCTTGGCTTGCAGATAGCTGTTTTCTCCATGTCCTCACGTGGTTGTCCTTCTGTGAGTATCTGTCTTTGAGTCCATATTTCCCCTTCATTAGGATTTTAGAATTTGGGGCACATGACACAGCCCCTAACACTGTGCAGATGGACTCTATGTCATTCTGTTCACTGGCTCATCTCAAGAGACTGGAAATGGCTGGGTCCCCACTGGGGTCCAACCAGAGCCTCACTCCCAGCTCGGAGAGATTCTAGCTGACCAACTCAATGGTTCCTTCAGAGCTGGACCCTGAGGCCGTGCTGTGAGTTGGTGAGGATGCTTTCTGAAGATGGCAGGGGCAGCTGAAGTCAGCTTGCCACCTTCTGAGGGACTCGCTACGTTTCCCTTGACGGTGGGCAGCTCCAACCCATCAGGAGGGGACTGCTGCACCAGCCTCACCCTGAGACACTCTGGAAAAAGTGTGGTTGAGTTGTGTCCCCAACATGATGTTGAAGTCCTAGCCTAGTACCTGCTAGTGTGAACTGACTCAGAGACAGGGTCTTTGCACATGATTTAGGTAAGATGAGGTCACGACAGTGGGCCCTAATCCAGAATGACTTTGTCCTTATAAAAAGGGGAAATTTGGACAGAGAGACATGTACAGAGGGAGACCACCATATGAACCTGAAGACAGTCATTTACAGGCCCAGGAGAGAGGCCTGGACCAGATCCTTCCCTCAAAATCTCGGAAGGAACCAGCCCTGCCAATCATTTGATCTTGGACTTCCAGCCTCCAGGACTGTAAGGCAATACATTTCTGTTGTTTAAGCTGCCCAGTCTGTGGTGCTTTGTTATGGCAGCTGCAGGAAATGAATACAAGTGTCAGCAGGGAAACCCGGGCTCCCGTGGCCCTGCCTCCTCTGCCAGGTGCCCCTTCTCTCAGTGGCAGCAGAGGCTAGTGCCAGGGAGACCCAGGAGAGGGCCGAGTGGCTCCCAGTTGCTTTCTCACTTCCTCCTGTGCTCACGGATTTTGCAGATCTGGTTGAAAAGCAGATTCTGACTCAGTGGGTCTACGGTGGGGCCTGTATTCCTTTCAGCTCCTGGGTGAGGCTGATGTGGCCCCACCTGTGTAACAAGGAGTCTGGGTTCTGGTACTCGATTTGCTGCCCTTCAGACTTGCCTGCAGAGGAATGTGATGCTGGTTTCCTTGGGTCTGGGCTGTGGCCTGGGTGTTGGCAATGTTGAAAGGCCCCTGGGTGAGTCTGATGTGCAGCCTTTGGGAGGAAGACACTCCCTGGGTGTTCAGGGGGGCAGGGGGAGTGGAAGCATCTCCAGAGCCTGAATCTCGTCCAGTCTGGGACCCCTTTGTAAGAACAGACAAATGTGAATACACTGGGAAGGTCCAGAAGGGAGACCATGGTCTCATGCACTGCGGTCAAAATGCCTCCCTTTTACTAGAACATCTAGTCATGTGAACAAGTCACTGAAGTGCATCCCCCATCCTGGGAAGAAGAGGATGAGGGTCCCATCCTGAGCATCTTCAGCTGTACCATGACCCGCCTCTGGTCGTAAGTTAGGGCCACTGGGAAGAGCTCCCAAGACTGAGCCAGAAGCTGTCCCAGAGGGAAACCCAGGGCCTGAAGGAGTATCTCGGGTTCCCAGGGACCTGACTTCATCCAGTGGGGAGATTAAGCGCCTCGCAGCTTCATGGCATAGGCAGGCCTCCTGAGGGAGGCTGCGGCTGGGTCTCCAACCAGATGGGTTGTCCAGGTCTGTGCAGGTCTGGCGGTTTTGGCCCACCTGGGACAGCTCTGCTGGGTCATGTGAGCCCTGGAGCCCCCATGGAAAAGCTGCTGTGCCCCTTCCTTTGTCCACTGCTGATGGTATGGACCCTGCACCCTCGTTGATAAGTGCTTGCCCCAATGCTCCCTCAGAGTCAGCTTCCCAGAGGACCACCTGCCTTCAGGCTCTTTCCAAAGAACCCAGTGCCCTTGTTACTCCACTCCTATGTGTCCTGTGTTGTGGTGAATGTGGACTGCTGGGGGCCAGAGGACATGTGTACTTTATTTTTTAATTTATTTTTTAAAATAAATTTATTTATTTATTTATTTATTTTTGGCTGTGTTGGGTCTTCGTTGCTGCGCACGGGCTTTCTCCAGTTGCGGCGAGCCGGGGCCACTCTTCGTTGCAGTGTGCAGGCTTCTCATTGTGGTGGCTTCTCTTGTTGCAGAGCACAGGCTCTAGGCGTGCGGGCTTCAGTAGTTGTGGCAGGTGGGCTCAGTAGTTGTGGTTCACCGGCTCTAGAGCGCAGGCTCAGTAGTTGTGGTGCACAGGCTTAGTTGCTCCACGGCATGTGGGATCTTCCTGGACCAGGGCTCGAACCTATGTTTCCCGCATTAGCAGGTGGATTCTTAACCACTATGCCACCAGGGAAGTCCTGACATGTGCACTTTATTTTATTTTATTTTTTTAACATCTTTATTGGAGTATAATTGCTTTACAATGGTGTGTTAGTTTCTGCTTTACAACAAAGTGAATCAGTTATACATATACATATGTCCCCATATCTCTTCCCTCTTGCATCTCCCTCCCTCCCACCCTCCCTATCCCACCCCTCTAGGTGGTCACAAAGCACTGAGCTGATCTCCCTGTGCTGTGCGGCTGCTTCCCACTAGCTAGCTATTTTACGTTTGGTAGTGTATATATGTCCATGCCACTCTCTCACTTTGTCCCAGCTTACACTTCCCCCTCCCCATATCCTCAAGTCCATTCTCTAGTAGGTCTGTGTCTTTATGCCCGTCTTGCCCCTAGGTTCCTCATGATCATTTTTTTTTTTTTTTAGATTCCATATATATGTGTTAGCATACGGTATTTGTTTTTCTCTTTCTGACTTACTTCACTCTGTATGACAGTCTCTAAGTCCATCCACCTCACTACAAACAACTCAGTTTCGTTCCTTTTTATGGCTAAGTAATATTCCAGTGTACGTATGTGCCACATCTTCTTTATCCATTCATCTGTTGATGGACACTTAGGTTGCTTCCATGTCCTGGCTATTGTAAATAGAGCTGCAATGGACATTTTGGTGCATGACTCTTTTTGAATTATAGTTTTCTCAGGGTATATGCCCAGTAGTGGGATTGCTGGGTCATATGGTACTTCTATTGTTAGTTTTTTAAGGAACACCCATACTGTTCTCTATAGTGGCTGTATCAATTTACATTCCCACCAACGGTGCAAGAGGGTTCCCTTTTCTCCACACCCTCTCCAGCATTTATTGTTTGTAGATTTGTTGATGATGGCCATTCTGACCAGTGTGAGATGATATCTCATTGTAGTTTTGATTTGCATTTCTCTAATGATTAATGATGTTGAGCATTCTTTCATGTGTCTCTTGGCAATCTGTAGACATGTGCACTTTAGATACTGGCAGCTGTGGCCAGACTGTCCCCCGGACTCCACTGCTTGTCAGCGAGGGCACCTGGCTTATCCCCTCCTGATCCCTCCAGCACTTGGCAGCTTCCCAAAGCCTGAGGCAGGAGAAGAAAGGACTCTGTCCCCAGAGAGTCCGCAAGCCTGCAGGGGTCGGGGTGAGGGTCACGGGCAGGAGGGTAGTACCATGCTCACTGGGTCCTGCTCACCTCGTGTCCCCTGCTCACCTGAGTGCAGGCTGAGGACACAGTGCTGTGTAAACGGGGGCAGCTGTGGGCAGGCGGCCCGGCCAGGACTGGCTGTTCCTGCCCTGAGGCTCTCTTCCTCTCTGTCCCCTCAGCTTCCCCACCTGCACAGACCAGGCTTTGGCCACATCACCCCAGCAAGAGCACAGGGCCCTGGGAGTCACTGCGGCATCCCGGGAAAAACCAGGTGCGATCACCGTGTGCCTGTGTGTCCGCTCCTCTGTTTCCCACGGTGGCCTGTAGGCTCAGAAATGCTGACCGCAGAGGAGTACTCTCATTCGGAGAATCTGTGATTCAGCCAACACCAGATGTGATTGCATTTGTGTAAAGAAGGCCCTCACTGACCCATGAGTCCAACAGCCTGCCAGGGCACCGCAGCCCCCATCCTCTGAGACAGCCCCTGGCCCCTGCTTCCAGGTCAGCCAGAGAACTGGGGGCCGGCTGAGGCACCTGACTTTGATCTCTGAACGGCTGTGTTTAACAACCTACAGACCCCACGCCTTCATGGCCATGGGTTCTTTCTCTGGACCCAGCAGTCACCCTGACTCTGGCCAGCCGGGACAGTGGGCACAGCAGTGGAGGGTAGGCAGACGTCAGAAGTCACCTGGACAAAAGGGGGTTCTACTAGAATCTGCTAGAGTCCAGTATTCCTTTCCCTGCTCCCTGGGTTCACCCCACCCTGCGCGGCCCTGCAGGCTTTTCACAGACCGGACCAGGCACAGGTGTGACATCATCTACAGGGAGACACTGAGGCTCTGGGAGCACTGGAGGAGGCCAGGATCACCTGGAGAAAGTGCCCAGGCATTGGTGGTTGATGTCTAACAGCCGCTGTGTTCACCTGTTGGTGTCGGGCACAGGCCGTCCGGTGGGGAGCAGGCAGGTAAAGGCACTGGAAGAGATTTCCCGAGGTTCCCGCCCACATGGACAAGACAACAATGAGAGGATGGACAGCCACGGGTGGCTCCCTGGCTGTCATCAGGGCCTCTCCGTGTGGATTTGTCCAGCCAGATCTGGGGGGGATTGTGCGCGGTCCAACCACTGTGTTCTGGCTTTGCCCTCTGACCCTAGGAGGCCTTGGTCATCCCAAGGTCATCAGTTTTAACCCCACCCTGCAGGGCCCCAGGGTGGAGTCCCCTCTGCTCTCCAGACCCCTCCCAAGGAAACAGCTTTGGAGGTCAAAGACAAATGTCACCCTACCACCCATTGTCATCCTTCCTTAGAGGGACAGAGAAACCCTGGGAGGGCTGAGAGACAGGTTTATATGTGGGGATTTTCAAAATCTGGGACTCAGCCAGGGGTGTGTGTGTGTGAGAGAGAGAGAGAGAGAGGGAGATAAAGAACTAGAGAAGAGAGAAGATGAAAAGGCCAGCAGAAGGTTTTCTATAGCCCAAAGAAGGCCCAGAGCCAATACCTGGGGAAACGCCCCAGGTAGTATTTTGTTCTAGTAAAAGTAAATTCCAGCGTTCTAGGGAAGGACCAATGAGGAAGCAGGAGCCTGGAACTTGGGATGATTTTCCCCATAACCTGCTTGTGGCCTGTGGAGGTGGACCAGACTCCAGTTCCCAGTGCCCCTCCCAGGGAGCCCTGGAGAAAACCACCTTCTCCCTGGCACTGCTTTAACTGTTAAACCGGTAATGATCATCATACCTGCATCTGGGGTTTCCTGGGGAGGAGCTGATGAGACACTGGGGGCAGGCGGGGAAGCAGGTGTGGGACCCTGGTTTCTGCCACCCAGAGCTCACAACACCTGGGGCCCACAGGCCTGTCAGCCTGTTTCTCAAGCTGTCTGACAAGGTCCACAGACACCAGCTCCGGGTCCCTCCAGGTGTGGGATGGCAGCTCTGTGCAGTTCATGTTCGGGGGGCGCCAACCTGGCACATGTGTGGGCCCCTGTGAAGCCACCAAGTGACAACTTGGTCAGCTCGTGCTGGGCCCCTAGGCACCCTGTTATAGTGACCTAATAAACTAGGGGGACCAGGGCAGAATTACGATCCCTAAGTAAGCCTTATTCCTGAAACCCTGACGGGGAGGGGCCCTGTCCTACGGAATCTAACAGCCCCCGACCTGCTAGGGTTGAGTCCACCTGTGCCAGGGCCATGCCCAGTGTAATTTCTAAGAGTCGACAGTGTCCTTTCCAAGTAAAAACCTGGCCCTCTGCTGCAGGAGCTGCCTCTAAGGGGGATTCATTTCATTGGGTTGAACCTCTTTTAAGAGATGGGAGGGGAGGAAAGGAAGGGAAAGACGGGAGGGATGACCATCCCATCAAGTCAACATAGGCGGTGTGGCCTGACCTTGGCAGGAAGGCAGCAGGCTCGCTGGGCCCCTTCCACGGGCATGGCTGACACAGGGGAGCCCTCTGCTGCAGGACGGGCACCGTATGTGGCTGCTCCCCAAGCGTCCACTAGGTGGCAGCATGACACCTGGGCGAGAGCTCGCCAGTCTTAGAGACAGTGATTTAGGGTCCACCTATTTTCACAAAAGCCTGACATTTGCCAAGTGGATGCAGTATTGGAAATCACATTTCGGCAGGTAAAACGATGTAGTAAGTGATTTATTTTCGAAGTAAGTGGTTGGCATCTGGCTAGTCAATTCAGGGAAGCAATTTCTAATCTTTGCCTTTACGTATTGAGGGCTGAAAGGGAATTGGAAAGGTTTCTTATGTCCTCTTGTTAAAGATCTGCCTGCTGCATGTTCATTCCTGCTGGCCTGAACTCGAGGTGGGCTCATTTTGAGGTGGGATGCCGAAAGTTTGAGCTGGAAGGGCCCCTCATCCAGGCTTGTTCATCTGCAATCTAGAGGCCTTGGGAACTGAAGGACATACCACGTATTCCTGGAGAAGGCCACTTAGACATCAGAAAGACTCGGGTTCCTTAATTCAGGATCGAATAGTCCAAGCCTTTGATTAAAAGAAATCTAAAAACAATAGGTTTACTACGCAGTCAACATGGTTTGGATGTAGGTTCTAAGGGGGTAACACAAAGGATCCCAGGTCTAATCCACCCTGTTTTATAGGGGGAGCAACTAAGCCCCAAAAATGGGTGTGTATTGAGCCCATGGACCTCATAACTGCTTGTTTGGTGCCCTCTCCACTCTGCCTGGGTCACAGAGCCTCAGTGAGTGGAGGAAGTCACATTGCAGGACTGAGCTGTCTTTTCTTGATTCCCAGACATGGAGAGAAGCCAAGGATGAACCACCTCCTTGACACACCCCCAAAATATTTGAGAAATGTCAAGAGTGACAGGTGATTCTTCTAGGTTGGAGAAAAGAGATGTATTTCTACATATTCTCTTACCTCCTTTTAGTTAACTGACAACTGGCCTGTGGATAACAGTACACAGAGGGCAGGGATTTAGACCCCAGATAAATGTGTTTTGTCCTCCAATTTCCCCTACACTTGGGCACATCACCGTGAAAAACTTCAAGCGACCCGCGTGGGAGCTGAGTCCCAACCCTCTCACCACAGCCCCTCCAGGGAAAGTTCCAGTCCGTGCATGGGGAGATTCAGCTTGGGAAGTAAGCTTTTATATTCCAACCAGGGCGTCATGCCTTATCATATGTTTCTGCAGCATGAGAGGGTGAGGTTAGACTTAGAACTCATGCACAGGCTGAGGAATGTGCTGGAGAGGGAAGGGCAGGCTTTGATGGCAGTGGGTGGAGACTCCTCAAACTTTGCCTCCCGGGCATCTACAGAGCTGGGCCCTGCACAAGGAGTCCAAGTGGTCCTCAGTGCCCAGGAGCAACTCTGGAACCAAGTTCCAAAGCTGGACCTGTAAGAGCAAGGGCAGCTGCCACATGATCCTTACTTGCCCAGGCTTCCCAGGATGGAGGGCCAAGGACCTCTCCATCCACGTGGACGCCAAGGCTGGGGGGTGCCTTGTGCCTCGGGGTCCCTGCTATAACCCAGGGCCAGGCTCGGGCCTGGCACCCTTGGATGGTCCAGAGTGATTCTCCAGACCTCAGGCCCAGCACAGAACCTGCTGCTATGGCATAGATGTTGCCTGACCTACATCACCCACTCCCACAGGAGTAGAACGGCCTTCACGGAGTGCGTTTGTCAATATACACTTGTTTCTGTTTTTAAATGTCTGGACTTGGAGATTTTATTGTGCTCCTTCTCTTTCCCACCACAGAGAGAACGATTAAATAAGACCCATTCCCTCATCCCTCACTCATCCCCTTAACCCTTAGATTGGCCCTTTATCCTCTAAGGCAAGTCCCTAACCACACAGACAGAAGCACCATCAGGGGAAGTCATTTTCTGCAACCATCTTCAGCACGTGGATAGTTCAAAGGCATTTTAAAAGTCAAAATTGATGGCTGCCACTGCCCCCCACATGTGGTTTCCCCCTTTCACATGATTAGTGACCCTTCTGGAAGTTCAGCTGTGTTAGAAAGACAAGATTTCCCCTTCTTGAGGTCACTTTGCATTTCATTCTGAAGGCGGGCTGAGCGGACTCACCCTACACTTTGCATTTCCCTGCAAGTGGGCTTCAAATTCCACCAAGAGCTGTGAGCACCTGGGTGAGGGGCTCACTCCTGCCCGGGGCCAGTCCTTTTCAGCCAACAGCAGCTTTCCAGCTCCACACGCTGTTGACCTAGCAGAGTGGATCAACTCTGCTGTGCATTAGAATCAGGACCCTCTCGTCCCGTCTCCCAGCTGCAAGCTGTCGCCTCCCCATAACCCTTACGGCCTGTACCATCTGTTCGCATGAGGATTTACAGGCTGTGTTCTGCTCAGCAGAACAGTCCGTGGTTGAATTCTTATGGAAACCTCTGTCGACTGGTTTCCTATCAGAGATCCAGAAAGCACATTTAAAATGAACAGAATGCCTGCATCACAGGAACCTGTTCATGTAACCCCATATGTCTTCGGGGTCCTTGGCCCGGCACCACCCTTCACGTCTGCCCAGCGAGGGCGCCTGTCTGCCCGCCCTGGCCTCACTCTCTGGTCTGAGCTCTTCCAGCCGGAGAAGTCGGCCCACGCCTCTTTCCCCATAAATCTTCCCTTCCTTCCACTGCCGAGCGCCCACTCCCTCACATTCCCTCAGCTCTCACGGTCCCTGTAACACGATGTACCATCCAACTGGAGGTGTGTGTTTTATGGACGTTTGGCTGTAAGTCCTGTGCAGCAGGCGTTGCATTCCGTTCCTTCCTGAGCCTGGACCAGAGCAGCAGGGACGGTGCTGAGTGTGCACCTAGCGGGTCAGCCAACACCCCTGGCTGGCTGGACTTTATCCCAGCGCTTTGTTGCTCCGCATCCCTCCTCCTGGACGGCTTGGCTGGGTTTGCTCATTAGTGCCTCTACCAGGGGATGAAGAGGATGGGATGAAAGGCAGAACCCCGGCTGACTGTGTCGTTCACCAGCTCCTAACATTGCACAGGAGTTTGCTTGGCCAAAGTGAATAGTTGGTATATTTCTGTATTTGAAGAGCCAAAGGAGAAATTTCTACTGCTGTGTGTGTCTGTGCGTCTGTGCGTGTGTCTGTGTATCTACCTATGTGTATAAGTCTATGTGTATGTCTGTATATGTGCGTGTCTGTGTGTATATATAAGTATGTGTCTGGGTGTGTCCATGTGTGTCTGTGCATATTTGTGCATGTGTGCCTATGTATGTATCTGTGTAATGTATATTAATGTATGCGTGTTGTGTGTGTCTATAGGTATCTGTGTGTGTCCGTATGTCTGTGGATGTGTCTCTGTGTGTCTGTCTGTAGATGTGTGTGTGTGTGCTGTCTACCAGCGCATGAACACAGGGCGTGAACTCAGAGTTAGTCCTGGCCATCCTCTGACACGGAAAATGGCAGTCGGCCTCCACCACCCACTCCATCTTCCTGGGCTTTCTGCTGGGCCCAGATGCCCAGGTGCTGGAGCAGTAGAACGCTTTGTTCCAATGTGTCCTCGAGCTGCAGCCCACCGCCCACAGCCCCGCGGGGACAGCCCAGCTGAGCTGCGTCTCTGCACATCCCGGGAAACTGGACTGGATCCAGAGCCAGCCCTGCTGCTTCTGTGAGGAGACAGCCCTAGGAGTTTCGCAACCAGCCTGCTTACTGACCCAGGACGCTGGCTTCTCCACCTCCTTTGCCTTCTAGACCAGATGAAGACAAGATGCAGGCTGGGCCACCTGGCTGTTCAGAGTGGGGGGCCCTGGGAAGGGGACCCCTCGGTGCCCACATCCCAAGTGGTCAGCAAAGGAATCCTTACCCAGCTCGGCCATCACTTGTCCTGGTCACTGTCATTTCTCGTAAATGAACTCTTCTTGCTCTCTTTGGAAACCTCAAAAATTCCCCTTTACCTTTGAAATTCCAAAATAAACATGTTTAAAATGTATTCTGCTGTGAATTTGTCAGGCCTTTTAAACGGGGCCAGTTACCTCATTCCCAGGACCTCATGCAAAATGTAAATGGGGGACCCTTGTTCAAAACATAGGAAAACAGCGTACTTAAAGGTACCAAAGTATAAAGCTTTCCTTTCCTTCACAGTCTTTCTTGACTTGCCATGGTGTTTTTATTTAATGTTGTTCCAAAGAGAGAAAAGTTGAAATTTTAAATTGTTAGTGTACATTTTAGCATTCACCTTTATATTGTGCAATGCCAGTTTTAAATGCAAATAAAAGAGCGTTTTAAGTCACATGAAGAACCATTGAAATTACGTAGCTTATTTTGTACCTCATACATGCAGGTGTATTTCACTCTTACCGGAACAATGGAAACACTGCACAAAACTACCTCAAGTATTTTTAGTTCATTTATTGACACTTCGGCCCGGTGAGGAGAAAGGAAGGACCGAATAAGAAGGTTCTTCCCTTTCCTGCTGTGTCAGCATCACTTTAGAGTAAGTGTTCGGCTGATACAGGGATGTAAGCAGGTGAGAGAAGCTAGGCCAGGGTGCCTTGGTTGCTCTTGCTGCTGAGAAGGCCACTGCCTTCCATTTGCATTTGAAGCAAACTCTGGTTCAAGTGAAGAGTGTGGCTCCTGAGAGCTGCCAGCGCCCCACTCCCTCGGCTATAAAGGTACACACTTACCTGTACATGATTTGAGTTTTGCTGAATAAACTCCACACATCCTGGATGCATAGGAACTCTATTTATGGGGTGCTGTGAACTCAAATCAGGCAGCAAAAAACCAGCAGACGTTGGTTCTGCGTGATGTCTCCTCTGCTCACAGGCACGCTTCGTTATGCCACCAGACCTCACCTACAAAACACAAGTTCAAAGCTTAAATTATTAACGATTTCAAGTTGGTGACAGCAGGGCATTAAATCAAGTGGAGGGCCTTCTGAGCAGAGGGCCCCATGTGACTGCACACAGCAGTGAGGTTAGTCCTGCTGAGAACTGAAAAAAATCTGATAAATGTTCTTCTATTTGTTAATTGATTATTTTCCTCCCTGGATTCTCTCTGTTCTCCTGGAACTCTAGGAAAATAAGTAATGAGACTTCTGGTTCTCCCATTTGTGTGTCCACATTTCTCTCTTATTCTGATTTCTTTGTCCTCATGAACAGTCTGCAAGAAATGCCTGGTCTTTCAGTTCACTAATTCATTCCTCAATCATGTCTATTTTGTTACTGAGCCTATTGATATTGTAATTAGCAATCATTTTTTTGATTTTCCAATTTCCCTAGTTCTTTTTCGTAACAAACTCTTCGTGTTTTATAGATAGTTTACATTCTCTAATTTCCTTGACTATATTCATTATAATTACCTTTAAGACTTTGCTGTATGGCCTTTTTCCATTTGTTGAATTGGATTGCCACTTTTTCATAGTGTTCATTTTTCTCTGATGTTTGACAGCTCTCGGCTATCTGCTGATCTTTCTGTTTGGGAATCCTTGATCAGCATGTTTCTCTGTGCCCGGTTTTCTCATTTGTAAAATAACGACCTCAAGTAGATCAGTGGTTTTCAACTCTTGTTAGCTTTGGTAAATGTTGTCAAATGATAACTTATTTGTGGAAGCACAGTGTATAAATGGAGACCGTGTGGCAATAATCACAGCAGATGCCAACCCTGGAGACATCACCTTGGAAATCCCTCCTGCAGCCCCACCTCAAGATGGACTTTGGTGGGGCTCCCGGGCCACGTGTCTCAGTGACCACAGCCTGGACCCGGTGATCCAGATGTTCATTTCAAACTCAAATATTGTGTGATTCCTTGTAGGGAAACACCCAGACTTGAAATCTGTGAAATCCCTTCCTACACATTCACTGGGGTGTGGTTCTAGAAATGGAAGCATCCCCCTGGCAGGTACACTCATGGTGACTTGAACACCATCACACTTCAGATGGGAACAAACCTCCCATGAGCAGCTCCCAGATACAGTCTCGACAAGGATAGCTGCGCGTAACAGTGGTGGTGTAAGTCACCAGGGAACACACAATTCTGCTTCTTTTCTTTAAGTGGACCTCCTGACTCAAAGGATACATTTCCAGAAAGGACTGGGCTAAGCTCCAATCTTGGCCTCTGTGTAAAATATCAAAGTAGATGCTATAAATGAGTACATTCTCAGCATTCGATCATAAAAAAGACAAAACTGCCTTTTTGGCTTGACCCCATGCTGCTCTTTCCCAGAACCCGTGCAGAGCACACGCCAGGTGGGACGGGGCTTTGTGGACCTGCGATCCAGTTTCTGGTCTAGAAATAAGTCAAAGCACCAATGTGGAAATACCTGCTGTTCTTAAAATAGGTCTGTGTGTCTCAGTGTTTTGTTTTTTCCTTAAGTTCACTTGAGATTCAGCAAAAGAAATGAGGAAGTGAAATTTTTGAATTGGTTTGTCCTCTTTTATCTCAGAGAGGATGGTTCTTCTTTTAAGGGTTTCTGACAGGGAAATTTTTACATGAATCAAACTAATAACAGCAACAACAACAATAATAAATCCTGGATTATAACCTCAAAAGAAGTTTGCCACTGGAAACCCATTTCCTTGGTTCTGGGAGGCTTTCAGCTCTCATCCTCTCCCAGGTTTTTCCTCCAAGAGCCCTGGGACCAAGGGCTGCCCCTCATACCTCTGTTTCTTCTTACACTCTGATCTCTTTGTCCTTCTGAAGAGATTCTGGAAGAACCCTGGATCTTTGACTTCAAGCGCCAAAATGCTGTTGGGGGTCTTCACTGTTCTGGATAATCTGGAGTCTTAATGTTGAAAACAACAATAACAATATTTTTTTGGTTTTTTTTCCCTTTTGTCAGCCACCTCAAAGCCATGATGCCACAAGAGGGGAGCATTTGGGGATCCCACTGCTGTCTGTGCTGGCCATCTCCTCCTATCCCCAGCTTGTCACTTACAGCCCGTGGAGAGGAAACATAGACCAGACCACCACGCAGGAGGGAAGTGCCACTGAAGGAGGAAAGCAGTGTCTGTAAGGACCTCTCCTTTCCAAAGGCCCACGTGGATCTTCCGACCTGCTTGCCCCACAGCAGATGCAGCCCTTGATTTTTTACTTTATTTTTAAATTTGAGATACACACACACACACGCAAACGGAGCACATTTCTGAAGTGCACAATTTGTTGAAGTCTCACTAACTGTTCAACCCACGCATCCAGCCCCAGAACAAGAGCAGATGTCAGCAGCACCACAGAAGAATCACCTGGTTATGGCCAGGCCTGGGGCCATTGTTACCCTGACTTCCAACAGCACAGCTTAGTTTCCCTTGATTTTGTTCTTTGTACAAATGGAATTATACTTTCCTGTCCAGCTTCTTTGGCTCATGTTGCGTTGGCAAGATTCTCCTCTGTGTTGTCTCATGAGCTTGTAGAGCACCTCGTCCTCATTCTGGATGGCGTTCCCTCACTGGGAAGTGTGGGGATGTCAGGTGATGTATTAGTGCATTCCTCTGCTGCCGGGCACTTGTGTGCTTATTCCCACTCGCTGGGGGTGAGCGGGCGGATGCTTTCAAGAGTATTTTCAGGTTGAAACAGTTGCTATTGTCTAAAGAATTTGAGAAACAAACCAAACCCAGCCCCACTAAATGCACAATTCAGTCGGTACAGGACGAGGGATAAAAGCTGCTTCTAGATCCCTGGATCACTGCCCTTTCCTCCTTTCTCTGGGGCAGGCAGTGTTGACTGAGCTTATAAAGATCTTAACATATAGATAGCTGGTGATAGCTGGGAAGCTGCTTACCAAACCCCACCTTTGATTTGCTGGAAGATCTCATCAGAAAAGGAAGGATAAGTGGGTAGGAGAGGGGAGAAAGGAGGAGCAGATGACATCATTCAAAGGGAATATTTTCTTTTTAGAAAAACCTGTATGCTTGACTCCACAGATGTCTCCAATCTAGAAGGTTGTGAAAAACACATTTGACCACTTTACCTTGTCCCACTATGAAGAAAGTGGGAGTAGGCCACTCATTCTCTCTTCAAAAAATCTCCTTGGATTGAAGGAGGTTGGAGTTGGCAACGGGTCAATGTCATGAACCTCCAGAAGATGCCACGTCATCCAAGGAAGCCCAGGGACATGCCACTTAGAAACTTCTAACTGGAAGTCAAATTTCCCCACTTGGATGGAGTAAAGTAGATCTCAGAGGATTTTGACATTGGAGAATTCAAAAGTTTGGATGTTCATATTCTTGGTTTGGTGCTAATATAACGTGATATTGCTGCTTCTGTTGAATGCAGATTAACTACATGGTATTATCTTGTATTTTCAGGCTCCAGGGCATTTTTTCCCCCAAGAGAGCACTATTTTGTAAATTCATTCAATGAACACAAAAGTAAACGAATCTGTTCAATGAGGGAGAAGTTTCTGTTCTCAGATTCACCTGACCTCCAGCTGGAAATTTGCTTGGGTTCCAAGATGCAATTCACTCCCTACCCCCCACCAAGGGCTGATGCCTTGAGTCTCAGGTCCACAGCCAGGTCCCGCCTGTCCCAGGAGATCCACTGTGTGAGCAGGTGCCCCCTTCTCATGCAGGAGACCAGCTGTCCTCTGGGGGGTGTTAGATGGTGCAGGCTCACCCCGGGCCAACAGCAACACCCCTCAACTACCCTGCTGTGGTGCTCTCCTTAGCCCAGACCTTGCTGGCCAGCCTCACTCGAGGGCAGGCGGCCCAGGGCTTGCAGGCTGCTTGACAATTGTCCAGCCAGGGTCTGTCTTGTCCAAGTCTCCCCATGTGATCCACAGCTACCTGTGTCCCTGTCGCTGCAACACTGTCAGTTGCTCTCCATTGACCCCAAGACAGAGTATCGAATGACCAACAGAGGGTAGAGTATTTTCAGATTTAAAAAAAAAGAAGTGTTTTGATTTTTTCTGATTTCCAAGTCAATACAGACAGGTGAGGCAAGGTGGTGGTGCTGCAGAAGGTTTGAGAAACTTCTTTCCTTCTAAACCAAGTAAACTGAAAGCCCCCAAGTGAAAAGAGCAGAAGGGGTACCGGCTATGTCAGAGCTGAAGAAGGGCTAAAACCATCCACCAGATCAAAAGAATCTAGGAAAATCATTCAAGTCTTGTCCCTAAATACATCATCAGGGAAGGAAGTAGCAGAAATCTCTTATGTGATGTCCACCCAGGGCCCATCAGAGATGGTAAAGCCTACCCAAGATGCACAAGATTGTTTCTCTCGACTCAGGAACTGAGTTGATTGCCCAGACATAACTTCTAACTGTGCACAGGATTTGTGTATAATAAAAAGACAAAATCAACAAGGGGAAAGAGGAGGCAGAAGGCTGACACACATTTGAGAAGCCCCTCCCTTCCCATGTGGCAGAAGCTTGCCCCGGCCCAGACCTCCTGCAGGAAAAGAACCTGCAGTGTTAATAGCTGTGCTTTTCTTCCCTGTGTCCTCAGGTCCCTTCTTCCACCCGACAGATGTGTTCTCCAGAAGGATGGTTGTTATGGAAGGAATTTATCAAAAAGAAAGAGCCCCATGTACAACCTTTGGCCTCTAACAGGAAGCCCACTTTGAGACAATAGTACTAAAAGGCAAGCTTTCAATCTGCCAGAAAAGAGCATTTTGACATTAAAAAAACAATCATTTAAAAGGATTTGAAAACCCAAAGACTAGTGAGCAGGGCATTGCGCTCTCCATGAATAATAGATTGAATAGGTAACAGGTGAATAACTGGCCTATCCAAGGCTGGGGTGAGGTGGGAGGATGGAGGGCTGCCCAGGGTTATGGTCACAGCATCAGAGAGAGGAGGCTGCTGGGCCCTGTGGGACGTGAAAGGACAGGGTTGCAAGTAGCCAAGGCGGGGCTGCCAGCCTTGAGGGAGAGGAGCCCATGCTTGCTGACCTCCATCTCCTCCAGTGAGCCTGGAACACATATTCCATGAAGAGGAGTGACATTAGCAGCCTCCTGGCTGCTGACCAGCAGGGCACCCCTCAACTGCCTTCATGTTGGCTGTCCCACAGGAGTGACCCTCAGGTTTGCCTGAGGACCATCCTCAACTTTTCTCAATAACCCCGTAAGGCCCAGACAATTCTGAGCCCCCCAGAACAATGGTGAGGCCCCAGGAACCCGGAGATCATAGCTATGCACAGAAAGGTTAATTTTATGTGTCAATTTAGCTGGGCAATAGGACACCCAGGTATCAGCTTAAACATGATCCTGGGTGTGTCTGTGAGGGTGTGTCTGGATGAGATTAGCATCCGGTTTGGTGGATTGAGGGAAGCAGATTGCCCTCCCCAGTGTGGAGGGCCTCATCCAATCAGTTGAAGGCCTGAATAGAACAAAAAAGCGGAGGAAGTGGGAATTTGCTCCCTGTGCCTGACTGTCGTGGAGCCATGATATGGTCTTCTCCTGCCCTTGGAATGGGACCATCGGTACTCCTGGTTCTCAGACCTTCAGACTCAGCCTGCACTACACTATCAGCTCCCCTGGGTCTCCAGCTTGCAGACAGCAGAGAGTAGGACCTCTGAGCCTCCATTATCATATGGGCCAATTCTTCATAAGAAATCCCTTTATCTCTCTCTCTCTCTCTCTATCTCTGTATCCATCTCTTATTGGTTCTGTTTCTCTGGAGAACCCTGGCTAATAGAGTCTCTATCACTTGTCTGCTGGTGGAAAAGAAGATCTGATTTAGTTGTCTCTCTGTTTGTTTTCTTTTTTAATTTAATTTTATGTATTTATTTTTTATACAGCAGGTTCTTATTGTTTCTCTGAATAGAACAATGATCAGTTCTCTCCTCCTCCCACCATTCCTCCATCCTTTTGCTCCCTTGGAGGGAAGGGGCAGAAAGGAGTTGAAGCAGAGGAATAATACCAAGCTCATTGTCATGGGTGGGTTGGTTAAATTCTTTACGGGTCAGGGTAGCCAAGCTTAAGCCTTCACTCTGGAGCCCCACCCAGCAGCTGCCAAAGGGGCTCTGAGATCCCTGTGGGAAAAGGGGGCCAGGAAGGTAAACCTGGAAGGCTGAACGGCAGGAGTGTTTGGTGTATGGCAATGATTGCTACTGGGGCTGAGATGGGGGCCCACGCGTGCACATGGAGAAGAGGGCACAGGCCAGAGGGCCGACTGATGCAAGATGGGGATCTGGAGAGGTGAGTGGTAATTTAATAGAGTTCCCCCAACACAGACCCTGATTTGTGCAGAGGCAGTACATTGGGCGACACTCTGAGGGTCAGTCCCTGTGAGGAGCGAGGGGGTGGGACCTGACGGAGGGAGAATTTGAACTCTGGAAGCAGCCCCAAGGAAGGGTGTCACAGGGGCCCTTCAGAAATGGGGATGGGCTTCAGCGCTCCCCGAGCGAGCGCACTGGCGCAGCCCCAGGGCAGGGCTGTCTCTGGGCGAGAAAGCTCCTCCTGGCTGAGGCAGTCCTGGGGAGGTCTCAGCTAGAGGCCCGCAGGAGTGTGGGGGTCTATGTGGGGGTCTGTGTGGAGCCCACAGGGTCCAGCAGTGGAGGGAACAGCCAGAGTCCTTAATAGGCCAAGGCTGGAGGTCCACGAGCAGTAATTCTCGTGCAGTTCTGGAACCACCAGGGCAGAAAATTCCAGAAGTGCCAATCAGCAGTACATCTATGGATGTAAACCAGGACCTGGGCTTTCGAATAAAGACATGTGGTGTGAGAGTTTAATAACACAGTGACAGTTGCAACTCAGCAATAGAAAAAGCAACAGTTTGTGTAATATATCATGTATATTTCAGGTTTAGGACAACCATATGCAGAAAAACCAAAAAGGGCACGGATGTCTGCCCCAGTCAGGGTCCAGCGGAGCAGGCCCGGCAAATTTACACCCAGAACAGATCATTGCTAACACTCATCTCCTGAGTAAGATGAAACTATTGTCCGTGATAATCATGAAATGAAATATAGTTCACACATGAACCAAAATCTGAACTTAACAAACAAAAATACTGCAGTCACAGTTCCAACTTATATCACTGTTTGGAATTTTAAACACAAACAAACATGCCAACTGGTCACTTTGAGAAACGCGGTTCTGTTTCTTTATCTTTTTTCGGTCACTGAGCCACCCTGGTGAATTTCAGATCTACTGTTTTGATGCAGGAACACAGAGCCCCCCAGAGCTGGGGACCCCAACTGTGCCTGAAGTGAGCTTGAATGGTCAGAGCCCTTAAGAACGTGCTTTCACAGCCAGTGCGTAGCTGTATCTGAGTGTCCAGGACCAAGAATCACCAGGGGTCCTCTGACTCACTACAGCACTTATTAAAAGGTTGGAAATGACCACCTGCTCATATGCAGCTGACGTCACATCACCGAGGCTCCAGGAACTGCAGCAGTGCTTCACGACCTGCACCAACAGAGATTTTTTGGGGAAAGAATATGTCATTACTGACACTGTTTAGAATTCCCAGTGCGTGGTGACAATAAAAAATTTTAGTACGTCGTTTTTAGATTCTCTGCAGTCAGTGACCGCCCACATTGTCTGCACCAGGGCAACAAGCCCCCACCCGACTCCCTGTCCTTGGTACGCTACTGGCATGATGCTTCTTCCCATGTAGAATGCCAGCATGGCCTGGCTCTTTCAGCAACTTTATAATAAGTTTTTGCCCCAAAGTTTCACTAAACTTGAACCTGGCATCTCCAAAACAGAACAACATGCCTTGGGAATGAAGGCTGAAATGATTCAGAATCATGATCTTTGTAAGCCAGAAAACTTCCTTCCCAGTGTCTAGCAGTGTGTGTGTGTGTGTGTGTGTGTATGTGAGAGAGAGAGGGAGAGAGGGGCATACGTGGGGTGGTGGTGCAAATGTATTTGAGGGTGTGAGTATGAGGGTGTATGTGTGAATATGTGTTGGGGGTATGAGAGTGTGTGTGTGTGTGTGTGTGTGTGTGTGCGTGCGTGCGCATTTGCATGTTAGATGTCACTGGGGAACCAAGGCTGTGAGGACAGGGTCGGGAGGAGGAGCTGCCATAGGAAGCATGCATTCAATAAGCATCTCCGGACCTTGCTTCCTCTTCTACTAAATGGGGACCATAACCTGAAAGCCAGGAGGTATAAGAATGCAATGAGAAAATCCTCCTGAAGGAAAGAGCTCAGGAAAAGCAAGCCCTGTAACTCCAAGACTCAAAGCATCTCTATGCCGCTCTGCTAGGTCTCCACAAAAGCACAGAGACCACCAACTGGGGAACCCGCCTCATTGTCCCATGTCCAGGGTCTTTCCCCTGAACACGCCCAGGATGTGCGGTTGTCATGGTGCTGCTGCATCAACCACGTTCCACACAGGGCTGGTGAAGTGACTCATGACACGGGTGGTTCACACAAGGAGAGCAAGGTTTCTCTGATCTTGGAGGGCTGAGAATTAGACAGATACAAGCCTAATTTAACCATGAAATCAGTCCAGAAATCAGGTCATTACATTTCTATGGAATTTTCTACCTCTGGATTAGGAGGCTAACCCTATTATGATGTAACGATGTAAGGCATTTCTAGAAGGCAAACATACAGTAACTGCTGACATGAATTGAATGTTTGCTATGTGCCTTCTCAAGACGCCACCAAACTCTGTCTTAGTTCAGCTGCCCCTGTGAGCAGATGCTGAGACAGGGTCTGGAGAGCAGGCAGTTTATCTGGGAGGTGGTCTGGGAGGTTTCCTGAGGGAGAGGGAACATGATAGGGGCAGAAAGGAGGCCATCAGTTTTGCACCAATGAACAGACATTGCTTGGCAACTGGGCTCAGTAGCCCCAGGGCTCTCTGAGTCACGGCCTAGACTGTGCCACCAAATTGGCCTACCATGGAATGGAGACACTGGGGACCATCTACTCATTCCTTTGCTTGTTGGCTGAGGTTAACTCCTTGGGAAGTTAAATAGCCAGCGCTCTGGTTGCCCTGCACAGGCCCTGAGCAAGCTCCTGGGGCACCAGGGAAGGCCCTCAGACACTGAGGCAGAGGAGGGTCCAAGTGGGGTGTTTTAGGATAAGAGGGCACCGTCTGTCTTGGTTGCAGTTAATTCCGGTGGACTATGGTAGATTAAACTTGACCATAAATTTTTGGCTACTTCTTCACTGATACATGGAATCTGGGTACTTAACTTCCTGAATTCCTTGACCCTTAGAATGTGATGGATTTTCTGGGACTTCAGAAGCTACATCTTGAGAAGGTTTACAACTCTCACCCAGGCCTCTTGGAACACCCACTCCTGGAGCTTTGAGTAGTACTGGATAAGTTTGAGTAACCTGGGTCTGCCATGCTGCAAGGAAGCCCAAGCTCATCACTTAGAAAGACTGTGTGAGGAAGGAGAGAGAGAGAGAGAGAGAGGGAGGGAGGGAGTTGCCCAGTCTGCATTCTCCCAGCTGAGACATTAAGGAGCAGAGATGAGCCAGTCCAGCTCTACTACGTCTACATTTCTGACCCAAAGAATTGAGAGAAATAATTATAACAAATTGCTGTTTCAACCACTACGTTTTGGAGTAATTTGTTGGTAGCCGTGGATAGCTAGACATGGGCTGAGGGGATATGAAGGAGGAGATGAAGCAGTGTTTGCTATAGCTCAGAGGCTGGAAGGACAAGCACAGACCCTCAAGCCCAATCCGTTTATTTTAGAGTTGAGGACGTGAAAGTCCACCGACACCAGCCTAGGGCTCTTTTGCTGCCCTGTGGCAGCTTCTGGGGCACTGGGCAGGAGGGTGACCCTGGGACCAGCACACCCAGAGTTTGCTTGGTCACCAGCTCAAGTAGGGCGTATAGAAGGATTTGTGCTTGGGAGTGGGGGAACCCGAGGAAAACTGGAACCCCCAGATAGGATGGTAGAGGCCACTGGCACCACCCCTGTCCTAACTGGGGGGCAAGGGAAGCGCAGCAACCCGGAGGGATTTGTGTCATCCAGTGGTTCTCTGGGTGTGGTCTCAACCACAGCACCTGCATCCTCGGGGAGCTAGCTAGAAACACACAATCTCAGGCCTCCCTCTAGACCAGCCAACTCAGGAACTCTGGGGTAGGGGCTTTCACAAGCTCCGCAGTGATCCCAGTGATCGTCAAACCCTGGGCAGCCTGGTGTCATGAAGGAGAGCCACATGAACAAGAACATGGCTCTGCAGACAGCCTGACCAGAGCTCCCACACAGACGGGCCACAGAAGGACCCCAGGCCCTGAGTCTGGGCCACAGTGTTTATTTCTGAGGAAATAACTTCCCTCACACACTGGACCCCATGTGCCTCCCGTCCCTGCCCCTAGGAAATGGGGCCGGATGGACAGAACTGTCTAGCTCAGGTGTTCCTCCCTGTGGAGTCAGGGTTGTCCTAGGGCAAGTGGCTGGGGGCACTTCTGTGAGCTGGGTCTTCGTGCAGCAGGGTCTCCGAGGGGCACCTCAGGGAGGCCATGAGAAGAGGAGCCACCTGGGGGCCCTGCACCCTCACTCCGTGGGTCAGCTGCTTGCCTTGGTGATAATGCTCGGGGAACAAGGGTGGGAATGATTCTGCTCTAAGCAGACACAGCTTCAGTGTCCCCATCCCGACCACAACCCCCAAGTCACAGTGAAGGAACACACAGCACCAGCAGGGGCCCTTCCATGCTGGGGAGAGGCAGGAGGTCTGGGTCACCTCTGACTTGTGGGGCCTTGGCACTAGCTCTTTGTTTCCTTAGCCCTACATAAAGCCCTGTTGTCCTGGGTCCCTCCAGGGTGCCCTGCATGTCTAACACTCCCTAACAAACACCCCAGGAAGCCAGCCTGTCAGGAAGGACAGTGTAAATGCAGTGAGTTCTGTTTGGCTTGCTTCCAAGTCCAGCTCAGTGCATTAGCACAGACCCTGCAAAGAGGGTGCATCCCTCACCACTGATGCTGATGACATTTACATGGACACCGCCAGCTCCATCACTGGCAAGAACAGCACGTCTTGTTTTAGAGCTGAACAACATTCTAGTCAAATTAGACAGAAAGGGCATTAACCACTTCTCCTCCTGACTAACCCCTTCAAGGGCTAGAAGACAATAGAAAACTCTGAATAGTTCTGTGAGTAATATTAGCTGCTCCTGGAGATAAATCCTGGGGACCCTGAATTGAGTAGAGGTGAGATTTTCCCACAGATCTTACCTTAAGCTGTTGTGGAACTGAGTGGGCATCTGAAGGAAAGCACTGAGTGGGGTTCACCCCGTGTTTCTTCCACTGTGGAGTATGGAACTCACAAATCTCCCGGCTCAGGTCAAGGGTACTAGAGAAGTGAAAGTGAAGCTTACTATCAGCTAGGACTGAATTAAGTTCCTCCTTATAAGTAATATATGGTCCATTTTAGGCTAATGCCTGAAAACCACTTAACAACACGCATCTCCTAGAACCCATCTCTTTTGTCTTCTCTGCCTAACAATGTGGGTTTTAACTATAAAATCAATGGCCCAAGGAGAAGAAAGCCCATTTACTTTCCCCTGGCTAAGACCCGCCTCACCATGTCTACTCTGCTGCGTGTTGCCGGGGCCCCCGGGGGTGGGTCTGTATCCCAGTGCTGCTCAAGCTAAAGCACCAGCAGCATCAACACCACCAGCAGCATCTGAGAACTTTCGAGAAATGAAAACTCTAGGGCCCTTCCAGACCTACTGACTCAGAAACTCTGGGGGTCAGCCCAGGAATCCGTGCTTTCACAAGTTTTCCGGTGATTCTTAGGGTTGCTAGGGTGTGATAAGCACTGACCTACAGGGTTGCCCTACTTCTGCTCCAGAGCATTCCTGTCTCTGAGGTCTACAGGGGTCCCTCTCTTCCTACCCCTAGAATAAACCAATCAATCACAGGACTCATCAGAAACCAAATCACATGCGGGCCATAGTCTTATTATTTGTTTAAATAATGTAACCTGAAAGTTATTCTCTATGGTTATCAAAACAGTGCTGTTCTGCATTAAGCAGAGCGTTAAGGGTTGAAATGTGTCCCCACCTCAAAATTCATAAGCTGAGCTCCTAACTCCCAGGACTTCAGAATGTAACAGTATTTGGAGATAGGTATTTAAAGAGGTCATTAAATGAAAATGAGGTCATTAGGATGGGCCCTAATCCAATATGACTGGTGTCCTTGTAAGAAGAGGAAATGTGGACCCAGAAACTAGCATGTGAAGATACAGGGAGAAGACAGCCATCTACAAGCCAGGGAGAGAGGCCTGGAACAGATTAATCCTTAGAAGGAACTAACACTGCCAACACTTCAATATCAGACTTCCAGCTTCCAGAACTGTGAGAGAATATATTCCTGTTCTTTAAACCACTCAGTCTGTGGTGTTTTGTCATGGCAGCCCTAGCAAACTGCTACATGGACCAAACATCTACTTGTCACAAAACAATGAAGCCCTATGTGCAAAATACCATACCAAGAGGTAGCTTCTGAGTTAAATAATATTTCAAGAAGAGAGAGCATGTTACTGATCACTTTGTAAGATGAGGACATCTGCTCATTGTAAGGAGACAGCAGGACTCCACAGCACAGATCCATTTACTTCCCAGCCCCTGAGCAACGTGAGTCACTCCATGACAACTTTCACATAATTGCACCTGCTTTTGACAATGAGTTCAACTCTATAATTAAATAAATTAAAAAGGCAAGGCCACTGGATCAGATAGCTTATCCTTAAGTTCATGAATATATTTTGCATGAATGTTAAGGCTTGATAAAGGTAGTTCCATAGTGTTTAATCTAAATTTTTGTCAGAAGCCGTGTCTACCACAACCAATTCACTGTGAAACACCAAGCACCCATTAGACCTTGTCTGTCCCAAGCTGCAGTTAAGATGAGAGCTGCTGGGGCCCGAAGGAAAGGGGGGTGGCAGAGAACAGCTGACTTCCTGTAAGCTTGGGTGACTTCTTGTCCCCTCAAGAGTTCCATTTCATCGAAATTGGCCCATTCTGGTGTTGTTGACTGGAGGAAGAGAATGTGTTTTTCCCATCGCACCCACACAGGCCAAACCGAGGAGTCTGAAAACTAACCCCCCATATGGGGGGGGGAGTCCTATGAATGACATTGCTATAAAGAAACATATCGATTGACCACCTGATACATGGAAGTGACAACTCATTGTGTGACCCTGAACCGCCCACCAATTTGTAGAACACCTAAGACCAGGAGCTTCAGTGGTTTCCAGCTTTTGAAACACAAAGCTGATCTTCAAAAAAAAGAAAGTAATTTAAACCAAGTTACGTAACTGACATCTGATCTGAAAACACATGGAAACTTGGCAAAAATCAGAGCTAGCTGGCCTTGACCCTGCAGCCCTGGGCATCACCATGCAGATCAGAGTCCCGGGTGAGTTGTCCGGTAGCTGCCCACAGGTCATGGGACGCCATCACATGCACTTGTCCAGATGGCTCGTCAGTGCACAGTTCAGGCCATACACGGAGAACACAACAAATCGACTGTGTGGGCTGTAGAATGATGAACTGAAAGAGAAGCTCACTCTGAGGCGGGCATTAACTTTTACGTGACAGACGCCGTGAGTGGAGCGGTGGTCAGATGCCAGTTCAGCAAAATCACCCACACCTCTCATGTGAACGGCCTCACAGGACTCCTAAATGGTGCCCAGGCTTCATCTCTTGCTCTCCCACAGGCAGTTCCCCTCACAGCAGCTCACGGGTCTTTAACATAGACCCTGTCCTAGCACTTCCTCCCTTCAGGTGCCCCAGTGGCTCCCTGTCACACTGGGGAATAGAATCCACTCTCTGACCCTACCTGACCTCTCTGTTTTCCCAGCTCAGACGCTGCCTTCCTCCTTCAGCTTCTATGGCCTTGAGGTCTTTGCATGTCCACTCCTCTTCCCTGAAACATTTATTCATTCTTCCCCTGGATCTTCAAGTGGCTTCTTCCCTTCATTAGCTCTCATCTCATTGTCACCTCCTTTCCAACTCACCCAATGTGAAGTAGCCACCTAATAACTCTATCACTTCTTCCTGTACTTATCTTTTCATTTCTGATACTTTTCTTTGTCTTATTCATGAATTTACAGTCGGCCCTCCATATCCATGGATGCAGAACCTGTGGATACTATGCTGTGTTATATAATGGACTTGTGCATCTGTGGATTGTGGTATCTGTGGCGGTCCTGGACCTAATCCCCCAAGGAAACTGAAGGACAATGGTATTTGTCTCACTTTCCCGCCCCATCCCAGCATCCTCCATGCCTAAAACAGTGCCTGGAAAATAGTAGGTGACCAACACATATCAGTTAAGTGCATGAGTGTAGTGTGTGAACCCAGGGGGACTAAAGGGTGACTGGGATATTTAGAAGAAAAAAACGAGATCAAGGTTGACCCTGTGTCAAGGTGGAGAGTGGGGGTGGGGGGTGAGAGTGAATGCACTGTTTTTATCGATTTGCATCTTCTGCTTGGTCTCAATACTGATTGAAACTTGGGAAACACAGCTTGTATCTGTGCGCTATTCATGATTCACAGAGCATTCTGTTGAGCATGGCTTCATTCGCTCCTCACAACGTTCTGTGAGATCGGGCAAGAACAGCAGTTAGCTACTATCACATAGCAAACCATCCCAAATTTTACTAGCCTCAAACAACAAGCATTTCTTTCACTCGTGATTCAGATGGTCAGCAGCTAAAGCTGGGAGCAGCTGGGCAGTTACGGTATTTGGGTTGCGCTCCCTCAGGTCATGCCCTGGAAAACTGTGGGTCAATAGGCAGCAAGTGCACTTGTGGGGTCCAGGGAGCTGTCACCTAGGCTGGCACGCCTTGGTTCTCAACTTACTGTTTTCTCCCAGCAGGCCAGCCCAGGCTTGTTCCCAAGCAAAGACAAAAGAGCAAGAGCCAGAGAAGTGCACCAGCCTCCAAGCAGCTCCCTGTCATGGCCCCTGCATTCTGTAAGCTGAAGCAAGTCCCAAGGCAACCCAGTTCAGGGCGTGGGGAATTAGATTCTACCTCTCAATGGCAGGGCTGAAAAGGCATACTGGACAGGATATAGATAAAAGGGAGCTAGGGGGAATAGGTGCCATTTTTGCCATCAATCACCATACTCACATTTTACAGAAAATAAAAGCTCAGAGAAAATTCAGTGACTTGCCCAAGGTCAAGGGGCTCAGAGAGCTGAACATGGATTTTCTGCTCCCAAATTCACTACTCAGTTCTGGGTTCTAAGCACACCGGAAGTTCTCACAAATGCTCCTTCTCTTCCCTTTCTTTACCAAGCTGCTGATCACCAAGTATATTTCCTGTACCTCCTCACTCGGGCTTACTGCAGAGACTTTGGATCTGTTCACATGTGGATTGACCATAAGCCCGGAGGGACAGACAGTGTTTCTCGTTGAGCAAAAACACCCAGCTGTGATTAAATATTGATGCTACATGAGCAGTATTGTGCTTCTGGCCTGAACATAATTCTTCATCACAGATGGTACAGGCAGGCTTTTTACTCTACTTTGGTGACACGTGATTCACATCCTTGGTACATTAAGAACTGAGCTCCGGCTCTCAGAGACAGTGAAAGCTGCAAGGCCAGGTAGATATGGACATAGTGGGTGACAAACAGGAAAGTCCACACTCTTCAGAGATTGTACAAATAGGAACAGAAAGAATGATGAGAGTCTGACTCACCCACTGCGTAACTCCATTAGAAATTTCCAGCGCAGTTACTTAGGCAGCAAATCAGACTCAAGAGACCAGATGCCTCATATGGTAAGAAAGAATTTTCAAGGCTGCCTTTCCCCTTCATTGGCCAACTCTGAAGAGGTTAAAATGTAATGCCTCTCGTTTACTAAAAACGGCAATTAATAATGTCATTAACAAGTGTTTAGATCAAATAGTAAGTTAAGATGAAAGGACAATTAAACACAATTTTACATAATTCTTTCTTCCATAGAAAATAGCATTATTGATTAAGTTAGATCAGGAGTTGGTAAACTACAGCCTGTGAGCCAAATCCAGCACTGCCTGTTACATTAATTAAGTTTTGTGGGCACACAACACCATCCACTCATTTATAATATGTCAATGGCCGTTTTCATGTTACACAACAGGGTTGAATAGTTGGAATGCAGACCGTGCAGCCTTCAAAAACTAAATCATTTACTCCCTGGCCCTTCACAGAAAACATTTGCTGGGCCCTAATCTGTACCCTTGAGCACCAGTCTCTGAAGAAAGTCCTGGGATGTGACAGACTGTGCTGTCTGTGGGGCAAGTATGACTTGTTAACCTCTAGGTCACCAAGGCCGGGGATAGTGCTCACTCCTTGGGCAAGTTGACTCAACTGAATAGCATAGCATGGAGGCAAAGCTGATTCCTGGGTTGGAAAGCATATACGTGGTGACCTTTCTTGGTCCAGTTAACTAGAGTCTCGAAGAACTAATTCAACCCAGATCTGCCCCAACTCCGCATAAAGCAAAGCCACAGCCTATGCCTCCATTTGTGCTAGGGCACCTCTGAATCAGCATTACTGCCTAAATCCCATGCTGCCCAGATGGAGACTCCATCATGCTTGGGGAGGGCCCAAACTAGCTAGAGGACCAAAGGATGAGCCAGTCAACCCTTCAAGAAGTTCAGCCAGCCCCCAAAACCACAGCCAGAAAGGACCAGACCTCAGCTCGGGCATGAACGGTTGCCTGAGTCCAAACATACACGTGCTGTTGGGTTTTCCAACAACTCCAATGGATGGTTGCATCTGAAAAGGCCAAGAACGACAAGGGGCCCCCTCAAGCTTGGTTTATTCCAGGGCTCACATCAATCTGAGTGGTTCTGGGCCTGCACTATTGGCAGCCCCACCTCATGGGACAGCCAATACTTTTGTTCAATATGAACCAATCCTATGACCCTCCAAAGCCTCTGGGTCTGCACACTGGGAGTAGGATTGACCTACCTGCCCAAGGAGGTTGGCAGTTCAGGCCCAGGACCCTGTAGACTGGCCTGATGCAACGTTCCAGGTGATGAAAGTAGGGAGGGGAGGGGAGATAAGGTTAAGAACGCTTTTCTTAGAAGTTGAGCAACTGTGCTGCCCCCTCTTCTTGCTTGGTGGCTGTCCTCACCCCTTTCCTTTTTTTGCCTTCCTTCCTCCATCTCTCCTCCCACCTATCCCTCCCTTCCCTACATTAATGGCCCTACCCCTGGCCTGGACCATATTAATAGACCTGTGTGTCCACAAGCCTCTCTTTCCTCTCTTCTCCTCCCCATGCATTATGCAAACACACTCTTGCTGTGCCCTCCCAGCCCCCGACTTCCCAGAAGCCCATGGCATCTCTCTGGGGGATGCTGGTGGGTACATCCCAGTCCCAAAGGATGAGCCCACCAATCGTGGTGGTCCCACCCTGCTTCTGGCAGTTGGATCAGGCATGGACATTGCAGACCATTGTGACTGAAGAAACATGAGGAGGAGTCTTCTGGAGGTTTCTGGGGAAGGTTATCCTTGCTGTTGAGAAGAGACACTAAGAGGAAGACAGGAAGAAGCAGTGCCTCCCATTTCTCTGTCCACTGCTGTCACTGGGTGTGGGTAGAGGACAGAGCAGCCAGCTTGTGGGGAGGAAGATGTTGAGGGAGATGGAGAGAATCCATATTCTTAATGATGTTACAGGTAATGAATTTATCAACTCTGGAATCACCCTGACTACAGAATTTGCAATAGGTGAGAAAATACACTTCCTTTGTCATTTAAGCCATTTTGAATTTATTTGCATGTTACCTGCAGCTAAAGTCGCCTAAGCTTAAGCAAGCTTTGGAGGGCTTGCCACCTCATGAAATGCCCCTCTGTGGACCTGAGGCCTTCCCTCCACTAGGCATGGTCTCTACCCCATAGAGTCTCCTGGAGGGGCGCTTAAACCACTCCCCAAAGCTAACACATTCCCTAAACCCATGCAAGGCATCACTGGATTTTTGAAGCCTTCACATTTACCTGCCTTGTCCTCTCCCCTTCTCCTGCCATGTCCAAAGATATTGCAAATGTTATTTAAAACAGAATCACCAAACTTCTGTATCTAGCAATGATGAGGTAGGTCATTTGAAATAAAACTCCTGTTGAGGTCAAGAGAAGAGTCGAATACCGTATGAAAACTTAAGTTTGAGAGCATCAGAGAACTATCAATACATGTAAAGTTAAGAATTACTGAGCTGGGACTTCCCTGGTGGCACAGTGGTTGAGAATCTGCCTGCCAATGCAGGGGACACGGGTTCGAGCCCTGGTCTGGGAAGATCCCACATGCCGCGGAGCAGCTGGGCCCGTGAACCACAATTACTGAGCCTGCGCGTCTGGGGCCTGTGCTCCGCAACAAGAGAGGCCCACGCACCGCGATGAAGAGTGGCCCCCACTTGCCGCAACTAGAGAAAGCCCTCGCACAGAAACGAAGACCCAACACAGCCATAAATAAATAAATAAATAAACCCAAAAGTTTAAAAAAAAAAAAAAAAGAATTACTGAGCTGGATCAAAGTGAGAGGTAAGCTCAGTTGGAGCTGCTTTTTTTTGGCGGGGGAGGGTTCCAGTTTCAGAGAGGGTGGTTGGGAGATAGGGTAGCAGCACATTTAACAGGCTCAAAGAGTAATAATTAAAGTCAAAGTATGAACAGACTATAAAGCCAAGGAAAAACTGGCCTGGGTGAAAGAGAATTCTTTTTACTAGCTGGTGCTGGGTCGGTTGGAGATGAACATAGAAACAGAAGGAAATTAGTGCTACCTCATACCGCACATAAATTTGTAGCTTTAAATTTGAAAGTGAACACAATAAAGCTTTCCGAAAAAAATATAGACGATATTTTCTTCAACATGAGATAGAGAAAGAGTAATCAAGCAAGATGCAAAAAGCATTGTCCATAAAGGGAAAGATTTGATCGATTGCTCTACAATAATCCTAAGACCCTCTAGTATCAAAGACACCAGTAGGAAGGGAAAAGATAAACCATAAAGAGGAAGGAGACGTCTGCAGTGAATTGACCTTACAAAGGGCTCTTTCCCTGTGTATATAAGGGATTTCTACAAATTAATTAAGAAAATGACAGAGAAATAGAAAATTGAGCAAGAGACTTTAAACGGATAAATCTATGAATAGGTACTTACATTTATTAATAATCAAGGAAAATTAAAATCACAATATAATGGCCCTATGCACACCAGAATGGCCAAAATGGAAAAGCCGGATAGCACCAAGGCTTTGGTGTGAGGTGAAGGTCCAGAGCTCTCACACACTGCGGTGAGGGGTTTCCATCAGTACCACCACTTTGGAAGACAGCTTGGTATCATTTATTAAAGGCAAGGACACTAATAAAACAGGACCCAGCAGACGTACACATGTATGTTCCCAACAGAATTACATAGACATGTGCACCAAGAGATTTATACAATAATACTTATTGCAGCAGTATTTGTTACAGCACCAACCTGAAAATAACCCAAATGTATATTAAGAATAAAAATATATTCATAAGGTGTTGTGCTAGACAGGAATGAAAAGGAAGGATCCACAGCTAAATACAGCACGCCAGATACAAAATAATACTTCCTGCATGCTTTCATTAAGATAAAAATCAAAGGAAGGAAGCAAAGAAGTGATTTCCATCAAAGTCAGGATAATTGTTACCTTTAGGGACAGAGGCAAATGAAAGGTCCTCTGGGAGAGACAGTGTTATCCTTCTTGACCTGGGTACTTGTTATGCAGGTATTTACTTTGTGATAAATTATCTTGGTTCTGCATAATTTTCTGTTTGTGCTTTATATTTCACAATAAAAGGAAGATAAAAGGAAAATTTGCATCAACACCATTCAATGAAGCCGCAGGGATTAGGTTACCTGGCTTATTACTCTCCAGGACCGGCAGCAATGCTCAGTATTCACTCATAGACAAATAGTACAACGGGCTGTTGTGTTTTTCCCTCTGGACACTGCCAGCCTCGTAACTGGTCACATCGCCTCATTTGGTTTTGGTGCAGGAAGCTTGGGACACCTGCTACCATTCAGGATGCAATTGCAAGCTTTTCTGTGAGCTGATCTTACTTAGGGCTTTATTATTTTTTCTACTAATCTTTCCATGCAACTTCCTCAATCATTCTTTTGATCCTTTCTTATTATGTGTATTTTGATATATAATTTTATCTTTTTTCATCTTATACTAGTTTTTACAAACGGTACTGTCTCAATTGTCCATTACTGTGCAACCAACAACACTAAAAGTTAATGAGTTAAAACAATGATGATTGATGATTCCTCATGACTCAGCTATCTGGGCTGGAACATCCAAGGTGGTTTCTTCAGTTGGCTGAGCATTCGTTACCTCCTACGTGGTTTTCCCAGCAGGGTAGCTGCATCTCTACATGGGATTCAGGGCTCTAAGAGACAGTGTTCCAAGAAGAGCCCAGCATGCAAGCTCTTACCAAGCCTCTTCATCATGTTAGCTGATGTCCCATTGGCCATAACAAGTCACATGGACAAGTTCACTGGGAGGGGACAACACAAGGGTGTGAATACCAGGTCTCATCCGGGGCCACTGACATATGAATACATGTACATCATGTTAATAAATACAAATGCATAGAAATAATCAAATACTTATATTCAGGAATACATACAGCAGTAAAAAGACTTTAAAAATATTTGTATATTTCTATGCACATTTTCCTTCTTTGATGATTTGACCCAATAGCTCACTAGGGACAAAAGCTACACTGGTTATACACTCTCCATTTGTAGCATAACCAATTAGAAAGCTTTCCAAGAGTAGGAGTGTTTATGAATACTGCAATGCTCATACACTTCAGAAGTGGGAGGTTCAAGTGGGAGGTTTTGGGTGCCATGTATGAACGATTAAAGGACAAAGCCCCTTCGAAAAATGCACAGTGAGCTGAAAAATCAGGGGGCCTGTGCCTTGCCCAGGGTCTGGGGGCTCCTGCTGTCTCCCGTGAATCCTGGCTCTGACTCGGCACCATTCCCAAACTTCTCAGTGTCCTCCCCAATCAACCTGTTCCACTCTTGGAAATCACTGCCTTGGTATTTGACAGTGGCAACCCCGAAAGTGTAGGGATTACTGGGGTCATTCACCTGAACAAGTAAGAACATGAGAAAGCCCAGTAATAAGGCATCATCATCTTCAGATAGGAGATAGTCTAGTCTGGGTGGAAAGTACCCGGGCTCTTCAAAACCTTGAATTGCCAATCCACGATCACCCAGGGGCTGCTTCCTGGAAAGCCTCCGGCAGCGTCCCTTCCCTCCCCTCCTTCCCTCCCCAGCAGTTCTGAATCCAGTGTCTGTGAACATGGGTGGCCGGCAGAGAGCTCCAGGCTGCATGATACTGACGCTGCTGAACAGCTCGGGCTGCTGAGTTATTCCTCTTGTTGGGGTTTTCATGGAGCTGCCACCAGGCACTCACCATCAGCTCCACTCCTCTGCCTGCCTGCCTGCCTGCCTGAGGTGTATAGCATCTCTTCCCTGATGTGGAGTGGTCCCCACCCAGGACACCGCCAAGCGCAACTTATTCTGTGCTCCATATAAGCATATGCTTCATGAATGATGCAGGCAGAACTGTTTAAACAACAAATAAATGTGTTTTTAAAGTCCTTTCATTTGGCCAAAAGGAGGGGACCAACCATTTGTGAGCATTTATTATATGCCAGATGATTGTTTATTACCTGACTTAATCCTCACAATGTTTGAGAGAGATATCCTCGTGCCCATTTTCACAGACCTGCAAACTGAGGTGCAAGAAGGCTAAGTTACTCGGCCAAAGTCTCCTAGGAAGAAGAACTAAATCTGCCTCTCTTTGGACGGGAGTCTAGTTCATTCTTTCCATTTACCATCCTCCCAGACACTGTACCTAGCCCAGAATTCAGAAATGAGCCTGGGCTAGTGCCTAGATCAGTATCATCCCATAGAAATATAATGCGAGTCATAGGTGTGAGTTACATAAGACATTCTGAATTTTCTAGTAACCACATAGAAAAATTAAAACAAAGTAAAGTGGATTTTAATAATATATTTTATCTCAGTATAAAGAAATATTATTTCAACATGAAACCAATGTGAAAAATTACTAGTGTGATATTTCACTTTCTTTTTGTACCATACATAACCATCCCAACTCGTAGTAGCCACATTTCAAACATTATCAGCCCTGTGGGCTCCTGGTTACCTTACTGGGCAGTGCAGGTCTTGATGCTTTGAGATTTCATAGTTTCTCAAAAAGTAGTCAAACCAATGTTAATTATAAAGATGTATTTGTTCTCCAAAACACATGGGTGTGAGTGGGTACAGGAAGAAAAAAGTCAGATATGATTGAAATCAGTCAAAAGTAATGCACCACACCTCCTACAAGTTCACAAACCTGAAAGCCTCAGGTCCAGCCTGGGCTGCAGGCACAGTTGTCTCCAGCCACCAGGATTCCTTTTATGCAAAGACCCTAAAGTCCTCATAGCGTTGGGAGAAACGTACTTGAAAACGTCTCCGAGAAATGTTCTGATCTGCCTAAAATATTTCTGCTGACCTGGAAATCTAAGAAAGAAAATTTTTTGCTATTTTTTTTTTGTTTGTTTTGCTTTTTTTCTTTTAATGTTAGGGGCTGTTTTAGGAGAGAAAATCCATCAGATATTTGATACAGATTACTAGTCCTTAGATAGAGACATAATCAGCGTCAATAAATAAGACCAATAAGACTAATGAAGGTCAACTTTGATTCTAATTGAAGACAAATAGTCTCAGTGACTATTGGGATGAATGTCCTTGCCATGTTTGCTCAAAGGATTTTCTTCCACTATCTGTGATGCAAGAAGGCAGAAGAGAGTGAATGGAAACACTAAAGCACTGTTAGTCAAGAATTTTGCTGGTCTCCCAACAATGAAAAACAGAGTTGCTGGGGGAAGCCCTCCTCCAATCTAATTAGAGAAGTCAAAGAGACAAAACTTAGACTTGACTAACAGGCAGCAAATACAAAAGTGGCTGCGGTGTCTTTAGAACCAGCCTGGAGATCACACAACCTGGAGAACAACACACTGTCAGATGGTGCAGAAGGAGGGCTGCAAATCAAACATGTGTTACAGTGATGGCTAGCAGTCAAGTCACATTTATCTATTGAGCACCTACTTACTATGTGCCAGGTTTTGTGTGCTGTAGATACAATGATGATGCCCTTAAAGAATTTAAAATAAACTTAAGAGTGCAGCAGTCCTAAGTATTTAAAATATTGACAAATACTGAACGTCTGTTTAATTGTATCTCAGGATTAATTATAACCATTTTTTACATTATTCTAATTATAAGTGGTAGTTTTCTAGAAAAAAAGTTCCATTTGGCTTTATTCACCTAGGTTTATCATTTCTTGATTACATTTTCCCATTGGAGATATATATATAACCTTAGCAGGTACAGTAGTTCTCCTAGAAGGAGCTATTTCAATGAAGGAATGATGTCTAGGAGGAAACATTAAATGTCTTATGATGTATTTGCAAATCCATTCCTCTGGAGAAATAGTGCTTTTAACCAAAACGTATCAGAAAACATATTTAGTCTCTATCTTCAAGTTATTTTTGAAGTACCAGGATGGACATGGCAATCTAATAAGGGAGAGCGGATACGCTAAAATAAGTTATTCTAAATTTAGCCAGAACTTCACAAGATCTGTTTGTAACATAATGGCACAAAATCTTTGTTTCTCTATTTCCTTCTGAGAGATCCAACAGCAATAAGGAATATGGGAAACAAACTACCTCTCTGATGAGCCTAGACATATTCAAAGCTCCAAATTATAAGATAAAAAGAAGGGCTGTCCAGAGCAGTTGTCAAACAGAGTGTTGGAGACATGAGAGGGAGGACATCAGAAAATCTGGTGGAGAAGTCTTCTCAAAGTAAGTGATGTATTGAAATGCCATCCACCAATCCCTTGTTTGCAGTAATGGGAATAAAAAAGCAGATGTGTTGTGCTATACCACTCTTTGTGCAAGTACTTAAGAAGCTGGAAAGGCAGAGAAGCAAGCCATGTTTGCAGGAGCAGTTTGTTGATGAGGAGGGCTGGAAAATAGAGATTCTGAGCTGTGAGCTGAAATCTCTGCTGGAGGGGAAAACAAAGGCTAAAATGACTCCATGACACATATAACCCTGCATTATAAAAGAAAGTTCTGCTAACTTCAGCCCATGCCCCTTCCCCTAGGAACTATTTTCCAATGACTTGTCCAGGAAGAGCTCATCTCTTTTAAAGATATATAATGACCCTGCTCGCTGCAACTAGAAGAAAGCCTGTGCGCAGCAACGAAGACCCAATGTAGCCAAAAATGTAAAAAAAAAAAAATTTTTTTAAGTTAAAAAGTAAAAAGATATATAATGAAATGAGTCAGGTAGAGGGTCTAATCAAATAAACCGCATGAAACAAAAGGAAGGACAAAACAAGAAAGTCAAATTTCAGACAAAGAACATTCCTGTAAAAAATATTGTTACAGATCAGATGAATTGTGAATAAACATATTGCCATTAAATCAACAAAGTAATAAAGAAATTGCCCTTATAAAGCAAATGTGGAAGGAAAGATACAAGATTTCCAGTTATGACATGGGAAGATGACAGAAAGAGTTGAAATACAAGCCAACAGAGCTCAGGAAAGAAGTGTTCTTCCAGGAATGAAGGCCACTTTGGAAGCATTACAAAGGAATATAAATGCTGCAGAAAAAAAACTAAAAACACTGAAATGGAAATGAACTTAGAATTAAGGGATTTGAAAAAAAGTAATAAATACGTAATAGGCAATAGACAGCCAATATATACATAACTGTCACCAGGTAGGTAAATAATAAAACAGAGCAAATATTTTTAAATATAATGCAAGAGAACTTTCCTGAAATCAAAAAAGACATACACTTTCTTATTGAAAGGGCACATTGTTTCTTAGGAAAAGTGGGCAAAGGATAATCAACACTGAGACATCCTGAAAAATGATCATGTTTTTGAATTAGAGGAGTGTAGGCTGGTCTCTGACATTTCCATAGCAGCAGTTGATACTAGAAGACAGTAAAACAAAGCCTAAAAAGCCCTCAAGAAGAGAAAAAGTGACCAAAAATATCTGAACCCAACCAGATGGTTGTTTAAGAAGCAAGAAGGAAAAACATTTTTCAAATATGCAATAATTAGAGAAACTGCTGCAGGAGACACTTGAGACAAAGAGTAGATGAATGAGAAGTCATGGCAGAAGAAGACGGGCTGTGAGCATTGCTTGTTTCACTTTTGGACTAAGACTAAAGCAAAACTAAGATTGTGAATACATAACAGAATGCAACAGAAGTGTTATAATGTGATACAGGTTTATAGAACAATGATTGAGAGAGGAAGGTAGATGTAATTTGATAGCTATTATAAGCATGCTTTGAGAACCAGAGGTCAAGAGAGATAGATAAAACTGATGAATGAGTTAAGAGAAATATGCTCTTTTAGATACAAAGGGAAACATTAAGAAAAATAAATAAGATTTAAGTGGCTTGTTGGCAGGGGGAGAAAGGGAAGGAAATACACAAAGAAATTTGTCTTTGTCTATGGTAAGGAGTCAATGGATTTTATCCAAAGAAATGGAGGATTAAGTGCATTGTGTTTAATTATAAATGAAAAGTTAACCATTTTAACAAATTATCAAAAGGAACATCAAACTAAACACAAAGATTTAAGAGCTATTTAAAAAAGAATGCGTAGCATAAAACAGAAGTAAGACTGTATCAAACAAATACACATAAAAGCATTAAATGTTTAAAGAGACTCAATAGTGGATTGCAAAGCAAAATCAATATGCTTTATATTAGAAACATACATAAGTGAATCAAAATGTTTGAAGGTAAAAGAATGAGTGGAGGCATAGCAGGCAAATGCAAAGAATAAAGAATGCAGGACCCCAGTCTAACGTGGGGTAGATTCAAGGAAAACGGCATCAAGAAAGATGAAGGGGGATGCTTTCCAATGACAAAGGCGCAATCCATAATGAAGACACAAGAGTCCATATTCATAACAGTTATGAATATCCTTCCACCAATGAAACTGCATCAGCATTCATACAAGGTAA
The DNA here is from genome assembly GCF_965194825.1 of Balaenoptera physalus. NCBI lineage: Eukaryota > Metazoa > Chordata > Mammalia > Artiodactyla > Balaenopteridae > Balaenoptera > Balaenoptera physalus. The sequence continues at coordinate 102,698,501 of NC_138886.1, read as the reverse complement.
AACACAGCTCTATAAGGAAAGCTACACAGAAGACATATTAATAGAGATCTCAACCACTTTCAGTCCATAAGAGAGTGGACAAAATTAATTTATAGAAGACCCATATAACTTGGTCACTTTTTTCAAGTGCCAATGATACATAAAAATTGACCATTTAGTAAGACATACAGAAAACCTCAATATACACCAGAAATTAAACATAACCACAAACACCATTCTCCGATAAAACTGCAGTAAAACAAAAAATAAATAACAAAAATAAGAAACAAACAAAATAGCCATAAACAAACAAACAGCCCCTATGATCTGGGATTTTTTAACCCATCTCTTAACCAATTCATAACTCAGAAAGGAAATTAAAACCAAACAACAGAATATCCGGACAGTGACAGTAATAAAAGCTTGACCTACCAGAACCTATGAGTTACACCTAAAGATGTGCTCAGAAGAATTTTTATAGCTTTGAATAACGTATTGTATTCATTCATTTGGATCAATCATCAAAGACATTGAGGATCTACTCTATGTCAGGCATTATTCTAACAGTACATAGAACAGTTGAAAACCTCTGTACTTGTGATGTGTACTTTCTAGTGAGGACAGACAACAACAAAGAAATAAATATGCATTTACACAAAGGTCATATGATGATAAATGTTAGAGAATAAAATTAGGAAAAGTTGGGAAAAGGGAATTAAAAAGTGCTGAGAGTAGAGGAAAAATAGGTTGAAATTTGAATAGGGTGGTCAGGAGGGCCTAGTTGAGAAGGTGGCATTTGAGTAAAGAGAGAGGTGAGCAATGTGTCTCTCTGGGAGAGAAAGAGTTCCCTTGTAGAAGGAACATAATGTTCAAAGGTCCTGAGGCAGGAATAAGGAGGTCAAGATGCCTAGGAACTACTCGCTGCTAAATGAGAACGCTATATTCCTCTCTTCTCCAAATGTTATGAGAGTACCGCTTACTGGTGAAATTTAACCAGAACCTGTTGGCAGGGATTTTGGAAACTCCCTGGGCATCCATCTCCTGTAGGATAGGGGAAAGCACAGGCAATATCCAGCTCAGGGCTATAGCTGGAGATGAATATGAAGCCAAAAGATTTTTGTTGTTGTTATTATCTTTCTTTTAAATGACATTACAGTGCATTGTTATACTGATGGTAATGGTCCATCAGTATGGGAAATATTTAGTATGCAAGAGAGAAGGGGCGAGAATGTCTGGAGCAATGTGCTAGGGGCATAGGATCTTGTGAACAAGTGAAGAAGCTTTTCTAGATGAGAGAATTGACAGATCATAGTGGCAGGAGGGAGAATAGAACATATTGTCAGATGTGTCAGTATTTCGGTTTATGTGGTGGTAGGAATCTGTTGTCATTGCTCCTTTTTTTCTTTCCAGTGAAATAAGAAGCAAGGTGATCAGCTGAGAAGAGGATGGAGAAGAAGTTTGTGAGTTTTGAGGAAATAAGTATTGAAATGAAATTTAGTCTCACGTCTCAGGACATGAGACTAAATGGACCAGGAAATGTAAAGTGACAGCTGGAAACTTGTAGGGCCCATTCGATGTTATGAAATTAAAGGGAGGCCAGTCAGCATATTGGAGGGTATTTTTCCAGCCACCAGCAGCTGCATAGGTGCAGGTGCATAGGAGATGGAAATTCACTGGTAAACTTCAAAACATCTAACAATCGGTGTGGTGCAAGCATTGATCAGCTAGGATGCACCAAGGCCACCCTAGTGAGAACCAGCCAAAATGCCAGTCCTGGGAAAATTGAGTTTATCCAGTTCGGGATGTTTTCCTAAAGGATATGACAAAGCAGGAGAGGAATATGTGAGTTAGTTAAGGCTGTATGTAAGGGCGGTGTGACAATGATGATAAGTTATTTAACTGAAGTAAGGAGAGGCAGTGAATGGGAGTCCCAGGGCGGCTGAAGAATTAATTATAGCAGCAAACAGATAGGAGAAAGTGAGCTGGGAGACAAGAGGAGGGGACCAGGAGAGCAGGATGCCTGAAAAGGCGATTGTGGCAGAATTGGAACGGCAGTCACTAGTAATGACATAAGTAATGGTAATTACCGTGTGACCCTGGAAGAAATGTGGCTGAAGCAGATGCAGAACAAGAGCCTTGGAGGGAAGGGGGGACAGTGTGTTAAAGGATCTTCTATATGGCCATTGAAATTGGCAAACAGTCTGATAGGAGTGGTGTTGGAAAGAATGACCGGAAGCCAAGAGATAAGTCTTTGACAATCCGACGGAGAGAAATACAAGAGGGGTGGTGTGGGGATGACTGCCGAAGAGATAACTTGGTCGGATCTGATGTCGAATGATCAGATCTGCTGGGGGAGGGACAGTTAGGGAGGAAGATGGAAGAATGTCCTGGAAGCAAGAGTGGGGCACACAAACTTGGATTCTATCACCGTTTTAGCTAGGTCTACCCAGAACAACTCTGATAAGTAAATATCCTTAAGTTTTAGCAGGTACACAATAATTTTTGTTATGCTAATCCTATGGCATCTTTGTGGGTAAATGGGATGCTAAAATGGAACCATCTTGGTCCCAGTCTTGCCTCATTCCAAAGGGATGGCACTGACGGCAGATCCCAATGTTATATCAGAGCAGGCAGGATCACCTAGGGTGAAAGTCTGTAGAAAATTACCCTAGGGACAGCTCTTCTTCGAAGGGCAGCACTGCAATTTACTCAAAGATCATGTCCAGGGTGTGGGTGGCAGAGGTTGCCTATTTTTGATCATGGGCTCCTTTTTTACCAAAGGCAGGTATTGGGGAGAGTATGAAACATGAAATCCAAAATGTCCCATCTTCCTTGATGTGTCAGAGATTTTTAAATCAGCAGAGGTGACTACAACATCGTGCTGGTACCAGGATGAACTATTCATTCATCTGAAATGTATTTACAAAATCCCTACTCTGGCCTTAGGGGCTATGTTTACATAGTTTAAGTAAGAAAACATGCCTGACTTTCTGGGGTTTCTGTTATAATGAGGGGGAAGGACAAATAATCAGTCACACAACTTCAGGTGACGATAAAAGGGATGAAGGAAGTGGCACAGTTGGGAGGAGAGTGACAGCATAGAGAGGACACCATGAGCTGAAGATGGGATGGCTGCAGAAGCTGCTCTTGGCAAAGATCTTGGGGCAGGAGGTCCAGACAGGATGTGAGGAACCTGGGCGGAGGTTTAGCAGGTGCCCCTGAACCAGCCAAATGGCTGGTGTGGCAGGAGCTATATGCAGGAAGGGAGGCTGCGTGGAGAGGCGATCATGGGGCACCTATGTCACAATGAAGAATTTGGATTTTTTAAAAAATATTTTTATACAAATTTTAAAGGTTACTTTTCATTTACTGTTATTACAAAATATTAGCTAAATTCCCCATGTTATATAATACATCCTTGAGTCTATCTTACACTCACAATGGCCAAGGACATCCTTTAACATTCAGGTGAAAACAGGGAATTGTATAAGGTTGTAGCTCCACAGACTAGCCTGCATTTTTGACTAGCATTTTGGTGACTCTGGGCCAAGCAAGCACTGTTCTGCCCTCGGAACGTTGTCTTAATTAATGTGGACAACCTGCCTCCCCATCCTACAGATGAGGAAACTGAGACATGGAGAAGGTATGTAACTTGCCTTGACTTACCTGGCTGGTCAGAGGGGCTGGGGGGCTGGAAAAGTCTGGGCAGCCTGTCTCCATGCTCTGTACAGAGCCCCTGCCATCACACCATGAACTGGCGTGCCTCGTGAGAGAGCCTTCAGACCCCAGGTGGGGAGACGTGGCCTGCTCCTTCCTCCCTGAAATACAACGAAATGCCTACACCAGCAGTGCAACAAGTCTGTCCAATGCACACACAAACAATTCAGAGGGTGTAAGTCATGGGTTCCATCATACTCCATTGCATCTATGGGAGGTGGGGCTGGGCCACAAACACAGCCGAGTTTTCAGCCCAAAAAGAGATTGTGTGACACCCCAGTATCTTGACCTGGTTGGAATTTTTATCCCTCCAACTGGAAGAGTGAGGATAAAGTACAGAGACTCCAAGATGAGATATGTGTTTGCAGAGTCAGCAGTTATCTCTCAGACCCGGAGTGGTCTCCTCTCCTTCTGGCTTTCAGCTAATCCCCGTGGGCCGTTTCCAGCACTCACTCAGACAGGGATGGCTCCAGGCGCAGGACTCCCCAAACACCTGTTAACAGCCAGAGGGTGGCCAGAAAGTGGCAGTGGCCTGAGAGTGGCTTGAAGGACAAGGAAGCAAGCAACGCACACACCAGCCTGGGAGAAGGTGAGCACAGTGGGAGAGGGTCAGTGCCTGTGAAATTCTTAAGTGGCACAGAGAATCCTATAGACCTGCCTGCAGGTTAACAATGATGCTCGCGTGTCACCTGAATGAGAGCTCGGCGTGTGGAAGGTTCCTCCCCTCTAGAGCCACACAGCCCGTGCACTGCAAGCATGGATGAGGTTGAAATGGAACATCCTCTTATCCATTTCATAATACGGGTTTCTTAAAAAATGCAGACTGTCAGTCCTGTTGGGGAATGGGTGAACAGTCCTGGAGTTGGGATGGACCCTTAGGTCAGTAAGACCCTGTTCTCCCTAGGGAATAAGTTTCACAGGAACACATTCAAACATGTACCCTACATAAAAATTAGATATAACAAGGAAAATAAAATTATATATATATATATATATATATATATATATATATATATGTAATTTTTGGTGAAATTTGCTGAAACAGATCTATTCCTTATATTAAAGCAGGATTTTCCAAAGTGATTCAAAGTGTGACGTAGACAAATATTGTAACCTAAAAGCTGTGTATTTATTTTGGAGCATATTATTAAAAGAAACACAACTAGATACATCAGTTCTATGGCGTTAGTAGTGATGGAAAGTTTTCTTTATAAGTTCATATAGAAAGAGTCGTTTTCAGGTAAAATGTGAGATGATGACCAAGTTGTGCTGCCATGGCAAATGGTGGGAACCTGGAAAACAGTGCGTGGAGATGAAACGCATCTCAGGACCCCAAGGCAGAGCCTGCCTACCGTGGCTCAAGGGAGTTCCCTTTTTAAAAGATGCACTTGGTTTTAGGTATGGTTTATCCAATTTGAACAAATTACAGTGAATCAATCCAGTGTTTTTAAGTATCCATTCAGAGGTTGGATGGAAAAGGCAAGGTTAAAGACTATTTGGATACAACTTAAATCCTCACAATGTTTTAAACCCCTGGGGTGGGCGCTTTTCTCCACTAAGTCACCTTGGAATTAGCTCCTGGTCAATTGCCTATGGCGGGTCTCGGGGAAACAAGGGACCTCTGGCTCAGTGGGGATGCGGAGGGCACTCTTGGCTCGGGAAACCCGCAGGAGGCTTCTGGAGGAAAAGCAGGGCCATGAGTGTAGCAGACTGGTAACCTGTCCAGGGACTTAGAGGTCCCTAGAATACAACAGAGCAAACACCACAACACACCAGGCTGTGTGCAGAAATTTGAATTTTTTTCTGAGCACAACTTTTCTCCATCCTTTACACTCAAAAATATGAAAAGGGTGTTTTGATATTTGAGGGGTGCCAGCCCCTGAATCCAGCTCTCCTGGACCAAAGGGTGTATACCTGGGGGATACTTTTCCAGGATCCAATCCCATCGGTAACATGTGGGCAGGATTCTAAGACACTCAGGTTTCCTGCCTCTCCTCCCTTTGAGCACGCATGGGCTGACCTGCAATGCAATGGGGTGTCGCTCCTGTGATTATTGTACCTTATATAGCTGGGTCTGACCTAATCGTGTGAAGCTTTTAAAAGCACAGAATTTTCCCTAGGGAAAATGTCCCTACCCCAGCCCCTCAGTTTGGATGGGCTGACCCCTGGGCCCACGGGCTCCTGGGCAATTGGTCTCAGTTTTCAGCCCTCTGTTGCCCCCTGGGCTTCTTAAATTCTTGTCCTCTGCTCACGGTTCTGCAGACTGTGGGATCTGCTTTAGGTTTGACAATCTCATTTTTCAGATGTTTCTCCACAACCTCTGCCTCAAGCTAATAGCGACTGATTCAAGCGTAAAATAGGCCAGGAGGGCAGAGGCTGCAGTACCACCTCTCACACCCCGAGATGCTGTCTCCCTGGACCACAGTTCAGGAGGCAGTGTCCTTTCCTGGCCTCACTTTCGGTGGCACTGCTCTCTCTCACCCTCCTCACAGCCCCAGAACAAAATCACCAGGGGGGCAGAAGGACCCACAGGAGGAGGTGCATTTGGTCCTAACACCACCCCTCTCCCGCCTGCGGGGCCAGACATCTGGATGCCCATCCCCACACGGACGCCCCAGCACGGGCACTCGCCACACCCTCTATGTGTGTCCCCCATCATCCCCTCCCCAGAGCAGGGCCCAGCCTCTGAGACAGCGATCTCACCATCCTCCTCTCTGGTGCTCTGGGGAGGGAGTCCTGCAGATGGTTTGTCCCCTCTCTGCTGGGGGATGGCCGAGTCAAAAGTACAGTTCTCACTCTGTCCCTGGCGCTGAGCAGACGCTGCCTTTCACAGACACGTGGCCCTGGGAAGGGGCTGGGACTCACATGTCAGGGGGCAACCAGGCCCGTGGTCCCTCCTCACCTGGGCTTGTTCCGACCCAATACATAGTGCTTCCGTAGGTAAAGCTGGGACGGCTAAATGTTCTAAAGTTTCCTTCAAAGAGGCCATTGCAGGTGTGCCCCTCTAATCCCATTCAGAAAACCATCGCCCCAGTTTTGGTTAATCACACCAGTGACATTTTCACATCATCCATGTAAGTATCAATGTTTCTCTCACTTGCTTTCCTATGAAAAGTCACACGATGATGCTATCGGGGTGAGCACAGAAGAATACAGACCATGCAAGCACGGAAAGAGAGATGGAGATGACTATCTCTGGAGAAGGACCCCCGGTTAATGTTGCAATGCAAGCTCCCAAAACATCACGCAGCCAGTCTGCAGCCAGAGCAGTTACAGACCGAGTGTCCGTGCTTCCCCATCTCTCAGCCGCATTCACACACAGAGAACTGCTTTGTCCAACATGGTCATTGTAGAAAAGGGCAAAGCAACAGAGATTTTCCGTCCTGGCCAGAGTGGCTCCACGCCAGACCAGCAAACTCATGGAGCTCATTCCATTGCTGTTGTCGGCTGGAAATCCATGTTCGGTGAAACTGAAATCGCCCCATTTTACTCAAACCATGCCTGCCTGAATTTCACAATCTCCAAAAATGCACACCTGTTTATTGGTGTGGCCCAGTCTCGTTCCTCATTTCACTTAAGAACAATTCTCCAGACACGAAAGTTTTTATTCTTTAAAAAAAAAAAGGATAACATTTCCTGGGTGCTCAGAAGTGGAGCAGATTTCCTTCTGAAGACTTTACAGACATAAATAATAATAATCCTGGGCCCAGTAGAAGAATGGTTAGCCTTGTACAGATAAGGAAACGGAGGCTCAGAAAGGTCAAGTGGCTTGTCTGTGCTCTCGACCCGGTGATGCAGCTTCGTGACTCTCAGTCTCCGCGCAGGGGTACAGACAACTGATGTCGCTGTGTACCCAGCAGACGAGCCCCTACATGCACATCTCCTATCCCGGGGTATATAAAGGCAGCGCTGCTTTTGGAGCCCCACACACAACCTCGAGGAAGATTTCCTTCAGCCTCATACACGTCTTCCCTCCTGTATACTTGTGCTTCCAACAATGAAGCTCCCTCCTCAGGGTGTCAGTGCTGCAGTGAGAGAGGAAAAGGCTGCTTTTCTGGACCTTCACAAACTGCCAGGAAAGAGGTGACTGGGAGGTGTGGGAGGAGAAAAGCACAGCGGACCTGGGACTTTTCAAGAACCCCACTCCTATCCTACCCTACACCGCTCATCCCTGCTGCGGTCTTGGGGACACAGGACACATGTGTGTGACCCTCCCCTTCCACGCAAAGCCCCATGTGGAAATGCAGGTGGGGAAGCGATGTCCCTGGGTTCTTATTAGGAAAGTGTAGACACATAGAGTACTGAGAAGCTGAAGGACCGGGGAAGCGAACATCGTGTTATGCCACTGGATTCAGAGGTTAACGTTCTGACCTGTTCCTTTACTTTTCTCACTTTCTCTCTCACACTGAACCAGTTGAAAGTTAGTTACAGGCATGACAATTCACCTCTAAATTCCTCATGCCTGCTTTATTCCTAGAGATTATCATGCTAAGTGAACTAAGCCAGACAGAGAAAGACAAATATCTTATGATATCGCTTACGTGTGGAATCTTAAAAAAAAATGATACAAATGAACTTATATGCAAAACAGAAATAGACCCACAGACGACATAGAAAACACACTTATAGTTACCAAGGGGGAAAGGTGGGGTGAAGGGAATAAATTAGGAGTTTGGGATTAACATATACACACTACTGTACATAAAATAGATAACCAACAAGGTCCTACTGTATAGCATAGTGAACTATACTCAATATCCTGTAATAAATCATAATGGAAAAGAATATAATAAAGAATATATACTATACTATACTTCAATAAAAAAATTTTTTTTAATTAAAAAAAAAAAAAAGACATAATCATTGCTTTAGTCAGGGATCTCCAGAGAAACAGAATCAATAAGCTGTGCATATACAGAGAGATTTACTTTAAGAAATTGTTGCCCTCAATTGTGGGGTTGGCAAGTCTGAAATCTGCAGAGTAGGCTGGCAGCCTGGAAATTCAGGTCAGGACTGGTTTTGCAGTCTTTTTTTTTTAAAGAAATTCACGTTCTTTTATTTATTTATTTATGACTGTGTTGAGTCTTCGTTTCTGTGCGAGGGCTTTCTCTAGTTGCGGCAAGTGGGGACCACTCTTCATCACGGTGCGCGGGCTTCTCACTGTCGCGGCCTCTCTTGTCGCGGAGCACAGGCTCCAGACGCGCAGGCTCAGTAATTGTGGCTCACGGGCCCAGTTGCTCCGTGGCATGTGGAATCTTCCCAGACCAGGGCTCGAACCTGTGTCCCCTGCATTGGCAGGCAGACTCTCAACCACTGCGCCACCAGGGAAGCCCGGTTTTGCAGTCTTGAATCTGAAATCTGTAGGAAAGACCAGCAGATTGGAAACTCAGGCAAGGTTTCTATGGGCAGACTTGAGGCAGAATTCCTTCCTTAGGAAACCTCAGTCTTCAGCTGATTAGATGAGGCCCACCCACATAGATCTGCTTTACCCAAAGGCTGCTGATTAAGTATTAGTGACATCTTAAAAAAAAAATAGAAAATACCTCCCAGTGCTCTAGAACTAGTGTTTGGCCAAACAACTGAGCACTGCGGCTCAGCCAAGTTGACATAATTAACCATCCCAATCATAATACCATTAAAAGTGATATTTGACCTTTTTTTTTTTTTTTTAGATTCCATATATATGTGTTAGCATACGGTATTTGTTTTTCTCTTTATGACTTACTTCACTCTGTATGACAGATTCTAGGTCCATCCACCTCACTACAAATAACTCAATTTCGTTTCTTTTTATGGTTGAGTAATATTCCATTGTATATATGTGCCACATCTTCTTTATCCATTCATCTGTTGAGGGACACTTAGGTTGCTTCCATGTCCTGGCTATTGTAAATAGAGCTGCAATGAACACTACCAAATGTAAAGTAGATAGCTAGTGGGAAGCAGCTGCATAGCACAGGGAGATGAGCTCGTTGCTTTGTGACCAGCTAGAAAGGTGGGATAGGGAGGGTGGGAGGGAGATGAAAGGGGGAGGAGATATGGGGATATATGTATATGTATAACTGATTCACTTTGTTATAAAGCAGAAACTAACACACCATTGTAAAGCAATTATACTCCAATAAAAATGTTATAAAAAAAAAAAAGATAGCTAAAAATTCCACCATCCAGAGATAACTATTATTATACATTTAGGGATGTGTGTGTGTGCACACATGCACACTTTTTTCTATAGATATTTTTACTTTTACTTAGATGGACTTATACAATGATTACCATTTTGTAAATTTTTTCCACTTCGTATTATAGTGAGCTTGCTTTGTAACAAAGATAAATTATGGCATAATTTTAATGCCGGCATGATATTCCATGATATAATTATATTGTAATATTTTTAACCAATCTCAATTAATAGAGTTTCATGTTACAGCAGTATTTTTTAACAGTAAACATTGTACTGTAAAAAAAAAAAAAAGTGATATTTGAATAATAGTATGAAATTCATGGTTTAATACTTGCTCCTTGGGAAGCAAAGGTGAAAAATACTACTCTTCGTGTGAAAGAAGGAAAATAAAGGAAATGTTATTGCATTTGCTTACACTTCCATATGGCATATCTAGAAGGATTCACACAAAGCTTGTGAAGGTGGAGGCCTGGGCTGGAGGAGGGGGTGGGACAGAGAAAGACAAGGGAGGGAAATGGTCACGCAAGGCTTGACTGGAATTATGGGCCACGTGAATGCATCACCTGTTGAGTAAAAAAAACATATATCAAATGGAGAGTAATTCCTAGCTAAAGAAAAAACAGAACAAACATTTTCATTGTGAATCACTGCTCCAGAGACTTCCGCATACCTTAATTTCTAGTTTCTCCAATAGAGGATTTGCTCCCCCACAAAGATTGGAATTCATCCTAAAGAAAACAAAGCAAAATTAGAAATAAAAATGTACAGAATATTGCTAGTTGAGATTTGCACTAATCCTTAGCAAGGCGAGAGCAGAATCTGGGAAGCCTTGCGCCAGTGAAATTTACCCGGTAGGTTCTGGGGTGTCCTGGGCCCTGAGCAGCAACAGTGGAAGGGCGGCTCTGCATGAACGTTCCTAACCCTCTGGCCTATGCAGGCCTGAGATCGCTCCGTTGCTTCCCACAAGCTCCATCTGTGCCCTTGGAACCAGTCCTTCTGGATCTCACAGCCTCAGCGTCAGTGGGAGCTCCCAGCAACTCCTGGGGAAATATCCGTGGATGACCCTCACATTATGACCCCACTTTGACCCCTTTGCCCACCAGGCTGGTGGTCCCAACAAGCTAAGGTGCCTGGAAGGTAGCAGGAGAAGTCACATGGAATTGCTGTGGGTGAGAACGAGTGTGTTTTAAGGGAAAATATGTAAACTCTCGGTTCCCAAACTCCTCACACTCTGGGAGTCCCCACTCCACGGGGTCCCCGGGCTTCAGTCCTGTCGTGTTGCTGCTAACCTTCCATAAAGACCAACGCTGGGCTCATGAGCACAGAGAAGAACCTTCCCCTGGGCTTCAGGATGTTGCATTTCTGCCTTCGGCTCAAGGGGCCCTTTTGATATTACTACCCGCTGACCTTTCCTCCAGCCACCAAACATCTACGTGTGGGATAATGTTTCCACTCTGATATTTTAACTAGGAAATTTCCAGATGACTAAGAACTTAAGGTATGTTTTTCAAGATGTGCTTTTCATTTCATTCTAAAACTGTACTTTGTGGGAAGGATATTAAATTCTGTTCATCATTAGCGCAGCATGACAAACCACCCCAAACTCCGTGGTGTAAAATAACAACTCACGATCACAGACTCTAGGGGTCAGGGACAGGGCTAAGGGTGTGACGGAGGAAGACGCCTCTTCTCCGGGATGCCTGGGCCTCAGCTGGGCTGACTCAGAGGCTGGGGCTGGAATCATCTAGCAGCCTCTCTCCACGACCCAGAGGCTGGGTTCACCTGGGCTTGTACCTCAGAGAGCCTGCTTGTGGCTTCTCCCGTGGCTGGGACTTCTCAGGGCGTGAACCCTGCATGGGTCTCTTTGAAGACATAGTTTTCCGTGTATCATCAGTTCCACACAAGCCATCAGTCACCAGCCAATCCCTACAGCTAGGCATAATCCAGGGGAGAAATTTGGACCTCCAACTCCTGAGGGGAGGGCAGCAAGGCCATACTGTCTGCAGACAAGCTTGTGGGATGGGAGATGTGATTGAAGCCATCTTTGGAAAGTCCAAGCTGCCCCCCGATCCAATCGTGGTGAGGGGGGAAGGGACCAAGGACCTCACTCCTTCCTTCTGCAAACATCGAGGCCCTGAGCAGGAGCTGGCACCTGGTTGTCCAGACCTCCAGGGCTGCTGCTTCTACCAGGCCATACGCACTCTCCACTTGTGTTTGCTCTTGACATGTTTTGTTCTGCCTTCTTGTATTCTCTGGATCAAATGAAGAAAGTCCATTTATTATTTATTCCTGTTACATCCCAGATGCATACAATTTCTGCTCAGTGATCATTTAAGACAAAAATGAGGATTAAGGTAGGTTTTTATTTTTTAAATGAGAGTAAAGTGGCACCCTCGATTGTCAAAGGAGTGGTCAGCATCATGCCCTGTATGGCATCTGCAACCCCTTAATCTCTTCTTTCAAGATTGCAGTTAGTGAATTAACTGGGGTGTGGAAAGGGGACCCCATGCTCAGGCCCAGACATGTGGAAGATAGCCAGTCGGTGATTTAACATCGAGCAGGATGGGGGTGAGGGAGACACAGAGAGAGAGAGAGAGAGCTGAAGACAGAGGAAGGAATGGGAAATTCTCTTATACTAATGATCCATTTGAAATCAACCTTGACCATTGGACTGCATGAGTTAGAATATAGACTGAATGCCTATAACAAAGACCTAAAAATATGGTGGCTGAGATAATTTTATTTCTCTCTAATATAAGATGTCAAAGGCAAACAGCCCAGGCTGATGCCACTGCTCTGTCACTTTCAATGCACGACTTCCATTTCTGGGTTGTGAGCAGCTGCTCCAATTGTCATGATTTCCAAGCTGGCAGGTGGACAGGCAGGGCAGTAGTGGACCATACCCTGGTTTTCTAAGCAGCATCACTTCTTCTCTGGTCTCACTGGCCCACACTTGGTCACGTGATCATATCTAGCAGCAAAGATGGCTGAGAAATGCAGTCTCTGGTCCATGTGCCCAGTTAAAAAGTCTGAGGGTTTCCATTACTAAAAGGAATAAAGGGAGAATGGATATTGGAGAGAGCTGGCTGTCTCTGCCCTGCACTCATATTTCTCTTCCCCTTTTCCCATGAGGAAGCAGAGTTTAGATTGCCATGGCATTGGACATAGGGAAACACTTCTTATTGGCCACTGGTATCAATTATCATGGCAGCCTCACTGACTGGCTGGCACTTTCCACAATGCCATTTTTTTTTTTCTGCAACTTTTGCATAAACAACTTCTCTAAACAAGCAAGTGTGTAAGAAAAAACGCTGTGGACCGAATGCCCACTGTTTCTTGGTCATTGATTTTTTAGGACATTGTTAGCCTTGATCGTTGTTCTTGGTGGATGAAATCTGATTTGAAGATGAGAAACAAAAACATGATTTACTAATACTTTTCCCTCCAGGTTTCTTGGATGAAAGTTGACACGCACATGCAGAGCCCATCTTGGCAAGTTGTGTGTGTGTTGGGGGGATGGGGGCGTGGAGGATGAAGGTTGTCCTCTGGACCCCATCTCGTGCTTTGGGGAGTCCTTCTTTGCTTTTCTGTTTCCAAATCTTGGCCCTGTCCTTATTTACCCATACCTTTTTTCCACCCAATATATACAATTACCTTGTTCTGTGGACCACTGTTTTATGAGATGCTAATAGAAGTCCAGTATAAAAATATTATTGTCATATAATGTATGTAAACTGCATCTACTCTCCTAGACATTCATAGTTCACTAGAGAGAATTAGAGGCTCTTCATGAAAAGAAACCACATTATAGAAGTTTACCCCAAGTGTTTGTCAAATTTATTTGAGTGGAAAACACATGTTGAAAAGTGCCCGGTGGGGAATGTCAGCCTCATCTTGCTGCAGTGTAATGCACAGAAAAAGCCATGAACTTTTGAGCCAGATACACCTGGGTCCAAATCCCAGCTCTGCCACTGGCTACGCATGGGCCTCAGTTTCTTTTACCAAAAAAATTAGTCATTGCATTAACTACCACCAAGGGTTAGTGTGAGGATTGATGGAAGAATATAGAGGGAGCACAGTGCCTGATGTATAATATAAACTCAGTAAAAGAGCCTCTATTATTTTTACTGGACAGACATTATTTAATAATAGCCCAATGTGCCAGTCTGATAAAGTGTTTGTGTCAGGCGTGGTGAAGGATACCTCTAGAACCCTCTTCCATGTTGATTCTACTAGTGCTTATTAGATCTACATCTTACCCACTGAAATGGCTTGGGATGGACTGAGAAAGTCTGATTCAATTCGTTCTGCCTGATTCTCACCTTCCAGTGTTGTATAGTATAAGCCCCAAGAACAGTATAGACCCCACTTGACTTTAAGCCGAGCATCCCAGGGAACACATCTGGTGGCCAGCACCTGGCTTCAGGGTGCAGTTAGACACAGAGATGAACCAGGAGTGTTCAGGGCTTCCCCCGCCTCATGAGTCAGGTGGAGGCGTGCTTGGTTATCTAGGCATTGGTGAGACATGCTGCCTTGGTAGGGGTCTGGAACTTGGGGATTATCTTCTTCAGCTCCCTGCAGCCCTGGTTTAGAGTCTGGGGGCCCTGGTTGAACTTCCCATATTTAAGAGATCCCTTAGTCTGTTTAAGGGCAGCTGTTCTGATGGTCTCCATGACAACCCCGGGCAGCCTGGAGTGAGCAACCAACAGGCCTGCCAGCAGGGAGACCCATCCCACTAAATGGATGATACCTGTGGAGGAAACAATCCTCCCTGGCACTCAAATCAAAGGGTGAACTCAGCACATGTGAATCATGCCAGCCTTTTAAGTAGGTACAAGTGAGTTTATTCCTGGCCCAGGAGCAGTCCTCCTGGTAATTAACAATCATCCCCGATGTCTGTCTAATGCCCATAACATCCTCCAGAGGAGTTTTGTCATTTCTATCTTGTAAATTAGTGACAGATGGAAGTTGACCTGAACAACAACAAAAAAGGAATAGAAGAAGGACATAGTTGCCAGTTTGTATTAGTTCACAGATGTTAAAAAAAAATGACTGCTACTATTACCTATTCCCATCACATGTTCAGAATCTGAGACAAGAAAGTATTTGCTCAAATGTCCTAAAGGACAGGTAGCAACTTTGATTGCCATCCCCTCAGGACCCTTATTTTTCTAACTTCCACTTAGATGGGTGACAGCTTGAGCATGTCCCATGCATGAAAACCACAGGAGGACAAGATTGTATGACCATGTGCCTCTCCCCCACCAGCCTCCTTTCCTCCTTCCCTCACAGGCCTCAGATGATGCCTAAGGCTCCTGAAACCAAATTATCCATTTTGGGGGCCTTTTGAGCTACCAAATATGGGTAAAGTATTAGCAAGTAACAAACCATAAAATATATATATACACACACACACACACACACACATATATATATAGTATAGAAAAGACAGAATATTTTTTTTAAAAAAGCTAAGAATTTGCCCTGAGTACAAGTTAAATGTTTTTGTTCGGTTCATTCTAAAAATAGAAAAATAGAAAGTGATGCCTGATGGTTTATGGGCACAAAGGAAACAAATCACTCTTGGGCAAAACTATTTTTGGCAAAATGCTACAGCTGACTCAGAAATTCTTAAAAGGCTGAGGGTGTTAATGTGATGGAGATGGTGTGGAGCTATTTGCTGTGCTGTTACACGCCAGCTCTGGTACGTGCCTGGCAAAACGCTAGAAGCAAATACGTGAGAAGGGACCTGAAAGGCCAAGCTTCGAGTTAAGGAACAAAACGGCGCTTTATCCAAGGTGGGCAGGGTCTCCCTCCTACCTCATCATGACATGACACACCGTCCACGCCCTGACTCACTTGTAGATGTCCGCCTGATGGCCTCGGAGCTGGTGGGGATGCGCCTGAGGCCAGCAGACGGGCTTGCTGCCACCTGTTCTGCCCCCAGCCTCTGGCCTTATTGTTCTGTGCACACAAAAAACTGGCAAGTCTCAACTGGGTTTCAAAGTGGCCTCTCTTCCCCTACCAATGTGAAGTCATTTTTCTCTCATAGCTAAGTAAGCCCTACTGTTGCATTACAGGATTTAAATAATGATAATGGTAAACACTAGAAAACTGAATTATACTGGGATGTAATCCCAAAGGGGATTCTGTTATTTGCTTTATTGTCCCATATGTTTCCCAGAGGGACGGTCCTATGTTCCCTTAGATGCAGACAGAATACTAATTGCTCCCATTTATTGAGCATTTGCTATGTGACAGGTGGCTTATATACATTTCCCATTCA
Source organism: Balaenoptera physalus (assembly GCF_965194825.1). NCBI lineage: Eukaryota > Metazoa > Chordata > Mammalia > Artiodactyla > Balaenopteridae > Balaenoptera > Balaenoptera physalus. Next base: position 102,682,335 of record NC_138886.1, on the reverse strand, counting down.
ATACTGTGGCTACTTTAATCCATAAAGAATGGAGTAGGTGTTCCAGTCTGTGTTTTACAGATGAGGACACAGAAGCCCAAGGAAGCTGAATAATTAACAACATCTCCCAGCTAATGAATGAAATTCAAGTACCAGCCTTTCTGACCCTCAGACATCCTTCCAGGCACTCCACCTGCTCTCTGTAGGCCAGCGCCAAGAGCAGCCCACACGCCACAACCTCTCGGCCAGGCAACCTCTGTTCAAATTCTTGCCTCCTGTAAGAGATGTTCAGCCTTAATGCTCCACTTTGTTCAAACCAAGGACAAAACCGAGAGAGGTTAAGAACTTATCATACCGAGAATCGTCAAAATGTTCCCTCTGTAAGTGCAGAAAAAGTACTGCAAGAGGACTTTGAAGAAATTATCACATCCATTTGTGAAAGTATTTACTGCAAACAAAGATCCAGCTAAGTCAAATTCCTTCAAAGACTGATCTAAATTAGGAGTGATGAGTTTAAAAGAATGACTGTCATTAGTATTTCATTTGTATGTACATGAATGTATCTAGACAGCGGTTTTCTCTTAAGCAGCTTATCCTAACTGCTCTATGTCATCTGCTTATTCACATACAGTAATGCTTTCATAGAAACATTGTTTCATAGAAACCTGGTGTCTCCTGAGTTGACAAATACCACTGCAGAAGAGCCATCAGAAAGCACAGTCTGTGTCACCATGACCTTAATTTGCCTTGCTGCCCAATGGAAAAGGAAAGGTGGAGAAAGTGGCACAACTGTAAGGAAAAAGATACCTGAGGGTCAAGGCTAAGGACTTTCAGGAGGCCAGCAGTTTCTGTGTCTGAAAACGTGATAGAGAAAAGCTTCAAGGAACCCTCTAACTCCCCGGTCCAGGATCATCGGAACTGGGTGCAGGTGGGAGACCTCCAGGTGCCAGTCCTGCCAGCTGGGGTGGTCAGTATTATTCAGCTCAGAGCCGGGCTCGCTGACCATGCATCTTCTGTACTAGGACTCCTCTAGCCTCTTACCCAGACCTGAATTGATCTAATTCCCTTTGCGATAGGAACACTGCTCTGGAACAGGTAAGGAGACCTGCCCGGGTCCACAAGACTCCATCCTGTGATGGTTCCTCAGGGAAGATGGGTGTGGAAAATGCCAACTCATCTGTGGGAATATTGCGATCTTGCTCCTTAAAATTATCCCCCCCCCTTAAAATAGATCTGTAAAAACTATACAAGAAAGGCAGCCTGGAGGCAAGGGAACATCCTTGGTGGCCTCGTCTGCCATCACCACTGATAGTGATAGGCACCACCCATCAGCTTTCAATCTCAGTTGCCTGAATTGAGGGTACAGCTGACCAAAGGGAGTCATAAGCAAATCTATCCAGCAGTAATACACCTCACTCCCCTCTTACCTTCTTCACTTGTTTCTTTCTTCGGTTTTTAAACAAGAATCTAATCAACTCTGCTGCAAACCGAATGGCCTTTTTGATACATTAAAAGTCAATTGGTGTGTGGAGCCGCAGAACCCTGCCTCACTGCTGGTGGGAACGCAAATGACCCAGCCACCGTGGAGGACAGTTTGGTAGTTTTTGACAAAACTAAATATACTCTCACCATGTGATCCAGCAATTGTAGTCCTTGGTATTTACCTAAAGGAGTTGAAAACTTCTGTTCACACAAACACCTGCACACAGATGTTTATAGCAGCTTTATTTATGATTGCCAAAACTTGGAAGCAACCGAGATGTCCCTTAGTAGGTGAATGAACACATAAACTGTAGTACATCCGGACAATGGAATGTTATTCAGGGTTAAAAAGAAATGAGCTATCAAGTCATGAAAAGGCACGGAGGAATCTTAAACAGACATTGCTAAAGGAAAGCAGCCAATCTGAAAGGGCCACGTACTGTATGATTCCAGCTATTTGATATTCTGGAAAAGGCAAAAGGATGGAGACAGAAAAAAGATCATTGGTTGCCAGGATTTAGGGGTAGGGGAAACATGAATAGGTGGAGCACAGGGAATTTTTAGGGCAGTAAAACTATTCTGTAAAATACTATAATGGTGGATACATGTCATTATACATTTGTCCAAACCCACAGAATATTCAACACCAAAAGTGAACCTGATGTAAACTATGGACTTGGGGTGGTAATGCTGTATCAATGTAGGTTCATCAGTTGTAACAGATGTACCACTCTGCAGGGGGATGTTGATAATGGGGGAAGCTGAGCATGGGGTGGCAGGAGGTGATGGGAAATATCTGTACCTTCCCCTCAATTTTTCTGTGAACCTAAAACTACTCTGCAAAGTTGTCTTTTAAAAGCCCAGTGGAGGATTCAGGAGTCAGGAATAAGTGGTTGATTCTGGAGCATGTGGCTTTTGGAATGAAAAAACAAGAGTTGCAAAAAGAGTTGGCAGTTGGTCCTCCCTTTCATCCTTACTTTCTCTTCAGCAAACACAGAGGAGGAAGAAAATAAACAGCCTGGGCCCTGGAAAGGCCCTGGGCCTGTTGTAAATCTAAGTCACTCCTGGGCCTGCCTCAGAGCCCAAAGCTGCTGACCAGCCACGGGCCCAGCTCTACCCGCCCAGCACCTTCTATCAGTTTCCTCAGCTGAGGGGGAAGAGCTGGCCACGGAGATAGGCCAAAAAAGGAATTTCACAACGACTGTCCCCAAAGTTTGGAAATACATGTGCTCTAATTTAGTCCATCAAACTCAGTTTGAAAACGCAGCTAAGTTTTTATAAGTGGTTACTAACTATTGTTTTCAAAGTAATTCACGTTTGTGGTTTTTCCCCATATCCAGATTTACGTAGGCAGACTCAGAATGTGAAGCATTCAGAAAACACAAGGCATTGAAGTTTGATGTTGTGAAGTAAGGAGAACAGAGTGGGAATAGAACAACTGGTCCCATAGGTGTCGCTGAAGAAATGATGGGCTTTGTGGTGGTTTGGAAACGTGGTTGTACTACGGAGCCCCTGGGAGCTGTGAAATTCCTGCTGCCAGGCCTCATGCAGACCTGTTCTGTCAAAAGATATGGGATGGGCAGCACCAGTCACCTGTATGGTCTTAATCTCCAGGGGATCACACTGTCCAGGCAAAGCTGGGACCACTGCCCTCAGAGTTGACGAGGGAGCATCTTGCCCTGGAGATGCAGGCGTGGCCGTGAATCCTGGCTGAGCTCTTCACTCAGGGGGGAAGACCCTTCTACCAGAAATTAGAAATCAAGTTATTTTGTAGCTTTAAAAAAAAAGCAGAAGTGGCATCACCAAGAATGCTTGTTTTCCCCCCATGGCAACTGTGAAACTGTCTCACCAGAAAGAGTGACAAACAGATGCCCAGAAAGCTTTTACCTCTTCTGTTTTCATGATCAATCAGAACACTGTGCCCCTGGGTTTTGTCACAGAAGAAGAAAACTTGGAGGCAGCGGGGAGACAGGGAGCTGAAAGGATTAGGGCGGCGCAGCATCTTTGAGCTACCAAGGGGCACGGCAGGGTGCAGGCTGAATGGCTGGAGGCTGGAGGTCTTGTCTCAGGGCCACTGAGTGCCTCCCTCTGCAGCTCACACCATCACCACCTGCATGAGCACCAGGGCAGATGGAACCCAAAAAGTCCCAAAAGCATGGTTTTATGGGGGTGAGAGATGAGAAGAGAAGAATAACCCACCATGTGATGAGAACAGAAATGCCAGAAAAAAAAAACCCCGGCTTCCTAACCATGCTGCACAGTTTTCAACAAATGGATAGTACATTATCCTGACATAGCACTTTCTCTAGGAGACGTCACCAGATGAATCTTCACAGTGTTTTTATGAGCTGCGTGAGGATCAAGAATTGTCTGTTTTTAAAGAAAAAATAAAATAAAAGTGAGGACAAGCTGGAGGGCAGGAGGTGTCCAAGGCATCTTCCCCTTGGGTCCCCACCCGTGGAGAGCCACCTCACATTCCAGGGCCAGCCCTGGAGGTGAATTCAGCCAGAGGCGAGTAGTGAGTCAGGCTGGAAATCTACTGTTCACTCTAACAGTACAGACTTGATCCTTAAGGATGGAAGTGCCCTGTCTCCTCAGAGCCAGGAGCCCAGCCTTTGTTTTGTAAAAAGGTGTGAGTACCACGTCTGTCCTGGAGACTGTGGATACCAACAGATGCTCCAGCCAGGTCATGTGTATCCCAAGGCCCCAGCCTGGACTCCAGTTTACAGCAACCTTGGAAAGTCTTCCGACCCCCTCTTCCCAGAGCTGCTCAACATAAGTGACAACTCAGCCCTGCCATGAATTTATGCCTCAGACCAACATCTTGATACAAAAGAAGCTTCAGGGGTAAATGATGTGGGATGAAAGACCTAGGATGACCTCCAACAATTCAGTGTAGCCTTTTTTCTCCAGGAAGATTATTTTATTATTTAATGAAGAAAGGAGTAAACAAATTGCATTCCATCTGGGGCTGTTGAACGAAAATGAGAGGTATTAATATGCTTTAGGTTTCTACATTTCTTTCACAAGTCATATTAATAATAATTAAAATTTTAAAATAATAATAATGATTAAAGTTGTTATTCCCGCCATGTCACACACTATATTGCTTTGTTTTTTTTAATTAATTAATTTATTTATTTATTTTTGGCTGCGTTGTGTCTTCCTTGCTGCACGCAGGCTTTTCTCTAGTTGCAGCAAGCGGGGGCTACACCATGCTGCAGTGCACAGGCTTCTCATTGCAGTGGCTTCTCTTGTTGTGGAGCACGGGCTCTAGGCATGCGGGCCTCAGTAGTTGTGGCTCACGGGCTCCAGAGTGCAGGCTCAGCAGTTGTGGCGCACGGGCTTAGTCGCTCTGTGTCGTGTGGGATCTTCCCGGATCAGGGCACGAACCCATGTCCCCTGCATTGGCAGGCGGATTCTCGACCACTGCGCCACCAGGGAAGCCCCTATATTGCTTTTTTAAGATAATGTCATCCATCACTTAGTCAACACATATCTTTACATTCGTCATCAACACAGGAATTGTCAACATAGGAGCTATGCAGCTCTGCATTTTGAGTGTTCTTTTAGCCTTGTTTGGGGAAACATCCTTCCCCAAATAAGCTGTGTGTCTAGAATTTGCCACAAAATATGGACAGATCATCTTACACTTCATCCAGGGATGCCCTTCCTTCCTCCCAGATCTGATACTCTGCGATCTACCTGAACCCAGTTCTGATCCTCTAAGAACACCAGAGCCCACGTAGAGAAAGCAAAGCCCCTAGGGAGATGCTTGATTCTCTTTGCCCACCTCCTTAGAGGGACCATTTTATACCTCAAGACGGGAATTGAAAGATCCCCTTTAGGAAGTCAACCCTAATGTGGAAGTAGCAGCCGATGTTCTCCTTTTACCTTTAGTGGTCAGACTGTATTGGGCCCCTTTACCTAGAGGAGTTTCCTCTGTGGAAAATGTAAAAAACAGAACAAAAAATATCTCAGTAAAAATATGGAATTTTCATCCCATTTTGCCCCTTAATATTTGAATTAGTTAATCCAAGTGTTCAAATAAAATGTCCAGAGATGATGCTTCTGATTCCAACATCCTTAACCTGGGGCCATGGATCCCACAAGAGTCTGTGGATAGAATTTCGGAGAGAGGTACAGGGGCATAGATAGGGAAAATGAATCTTTATTTTTATTCACCTCTAACTGAAATGTAGTGCTGAGCTCGGTTGTGAATGTGGGCAACAAACCACGATTGGAGAGCAGTTCTCGTGGTCCTATTGCCTGAGGAATCTCAGGTGTTTTCAGGATACAAGGCGTTGTTACCCACAGATGCATAGAGGACTGGGTTCCCGTGACATCCTATGGACTGTGTGCATGTTTAGAGATGTCATTCTGAGAAGGAGTCCATGGTACAAAAAGGTAAAAATTCATCCAGCAATGATAAATAAGACAGGAACACATCTCAGCTGGGCATTAAACACATCCATAACCCCTTGAAACTCAAGAATACACTAGTTAAGATGGAATTCACAGGGTGCTTTACAATGTCTCTTCAGACTCCATTCTCTCCTCATTGTAACCCTACCAGGGAGGCAAAGTAAACATCGGGCACATTTTGTCACCCTCAGAGCCCTGAGCACAGAGAGGCCTGGTGATGCTCAAGGTCACACAGCTGGGGAGCAGCCAAGTGAGAACTTGTCTCCTCACCCAGTTCTCTCCCCAGACAGTCGATGTCTCCCAGGTGGAGGTGAGAGGAGCCGGACCTTTTGTCTTTCTGTCTGCTGTTTAATTCTTTAATGGGATCCCAGTCCTCTTACACTATGACTCTCCCAGCCTTGAATTGGTGGCTCCATCATGCATTCTGTCCTCCAAACTATTCCCCACTCGGTCCATCCTGCACTTTTCTGGGGAGAGTGGGGCTTCTCTGGGGAGATCCAGAGCCCATTTCACAGTTGCGGCTGCTGAGTGGGTCTCGCTGGAAAGCCGAGTGTGCCAATGAGTTCCTGCCCAATGGGAGAAATCATCACCTGCTCCGAAACAGTTTGGCCAAACAGGAGACAAGGGAGATGAGGTGGTAAAGTAGAGAAGAGAGAGGATAAGCCAGAGAAAGGGAGGACACGGGCGAGACGGTGAGAAGCAGGGACGGGACTGCATGGGAGGGCAGGAGAGGATGCCCAGGACGCGACTGAGGGCGGATCTGGCCTGAGGGAGGCGGGGCCGGAGGAGCGGAAGTGAGGCTCAGTGACCACCGCGAGCTTGTCCTGTCCTCTTTGCTATTTATCCAGGGTAATTTGTGTGCTTTACAATAATAAAACCCATTAAGCTGTACATTTTGAAGTCCTCTGGTTTTCTCTGTTTCCAGAGCAATTCTTTTCCTCTGTTTCCCTGTACAGAGATCAAGGACACCTGGTTTAAGTCCCATCCTGCGGTTTCCAAGCAGTGACACCCTCAGCCTCAGTTTCCCCATCTGCAAGGCCCCAGCCCCTTCTACAAAGAGAGCTGTGTTGGGGACGGGGGAGGACTGGGGAAGGGGTGTGAAACCCAGAGGCTGCCCTGGCTGCCCCAGCCCTCCACCTGCACAAACGCACCTCACCAGCCTTTTCCCCACAGCATCCCGAGCTCCCTGTAGCCACCTCAGCCCATCCCACTCCTTCTCGCCTTCACTCTCCTGGGTGTTTTTTCCGGGGCATCTGGCACCATCTGACATACTATGTAGTCAACTTGCTTATCTGTTCACTGTACAGGTACCCACACCTGGTCCCGAATATGAGCTCCAAAGAAACAAAGCGTTTGCTCTGTGATCCTCCCCATGTCCCAGTCCTGGGCCTGTGCTGGCCCAGGGTCCTCATGAACCAGCTGACAGATGTGAATGCTGGGCGCATGCCGGGCAGTCGTGAGTGCATTTGTTGGCTATTAACTCTGATGTGGTCTCCCAGGTCCTACCCTCAGCATCAAAGTTGGCCCTGGAAGTGAGAAGGGGGCTGTCTGCACAGCTTGCTTCCTTCATTCAGGGTCAGATTCTGCAGAGACCCCAGGTGACAAGAGTTGGGGAAGAAGAGACTTGAGCTGACAGCCTAGGGCGTCTGTCCTGGAAAAAGGGACACTCTGGGCTACAGGCTCAGCCCTGCCTGGATCTGTCCACACTCCAAGCTGGGTGCAACCATCCTGTGGCTGACAGGTCACACTGAGCAGACCTTTTTTTACGCAACCATTTTTGTGGTGGGCTCTCCTGCCTGGTATCTGGGACATCTGCCGGAAATCAGGCACCGTCTGTGGGATTCCGCAGCCATCTCAGCTGGCCTCCTGCTGCCGTTGACTGAAGCCACAGCCCGGGCCTGCCTCTCAGCGAAGGGGTGAAAAAGGCAGCTTGGTGTGGGCCATCAATCAATCCTGGTGTTGCCATCCGAGGTGAATCTCGTGCAAAAATAAAATCAAAACCCCGGTCCAAAATATCCTCCGAGGGAGGCCATCAGGAGCTCTGCCTGCGGTGGGCAGGCCAGGACCGCAGCATCTGGGATTCCTAATTATAGGGGGGTTCAGGTCCCAATGTGTCATGTGGGAGCAGAGATGTGCCTGCCTGTGCAGCCTTCCAACTGTCATCCTGGCCACCAGCTTCCTCACAGCATCAAGACAAAAATATAGACTTCCCTGTGCCCCAACGAGCTTTCCCACATCTGTAGGAGTGATTTTTACTGTTCTCTTAAGGGTCAATTTTAGATTTGGGGTCAGTTAGCACCCCACCCCCATTCTTAGATGAGGCCTGCATGACCTAAAGGAAGAGTTCCCTTTTTAAGTTCTCACTGCAGGTAAAAGAAATATTCACTAATATCTTTGGGAGGGGGGGAGTATTTATTGACAATGTGTTGGAAAAGTAATATTTCCTTCCAGACCTTTCCACTCAAGGAACTCCCTATGTCTCTTCCTGCTGTATCTTCTAGACCAGGGTGTTGGGATATGGCCATTGGGCAGTGGGGAGCTGCAGAATGTGTCACAGAGCTAGAGGGGACCACAGGGGAATTCTAAAGGACACAGGCAGGCCCGAGGATGCATTGGGCTCAACTGGAGTGTGACCTGAGGGAGGAAGAGGCCATTGGTGTGGCCTAGGGTCTCTCAGGTAAGAGGGAGAGGGGCTGACAGTGGTGCGGGGCAAGAGGAACCACACTCAGGGCACCAGACCAGAGTCCTGGGACCACAGCTCTGGGGATAAAGCAACGACAATGTGAGTCTCAGATGAAGGGAACACACAGAATGGGATTGACAGTTTCCAAAAGAGAAAAGTTCAAAAGGAGACACACTTGGTAAAGAAGAGGTTAAACTTGTTTCAGGGACCACCAAGATAGAGGCAATGGTGGGGATTTTGGTGTGGAGAGTGAGAGTGAGTTGACACTGCAAGAGGAGACAAAGTCTCCAAGGAAGTAACTGTTGAAAAACTTTGATCCAGATAGCAGAGTACGCTTACATGCTCATTTGAGATAATGAGAAAGAATTATTCACGAAAATACATCCAGGAAGCAGTAGAAAGTAAGAAATAGTACTATCAGGAAGCCAGAAGTGACCATAATTACTATCAGAGAGAAAGAAAAAGAGATCCACATTGATGGAGAAACAAGAGCAGAGATAATAACAACCAAAGGTGTGGAGGTGAGAGGGGTCTGTGCAATGCAATGGCCCTCAGAGCAGGAGGAGAGTCCAATTGCCATTCAGGGGTGGACCTGGGAGCTACAGCCTGAGTAGCTGGTCCAATCACCTGCTCCTCCCCAGACTAGGCTGAGCGGTGAGTGAAGGGAAGATTCCCACCCCAGGCCCCAAAGGCGACAGGGTCAGAGACCAGAAGGCGAAGATGGGCCCCACCCGAGAAGATAAGCCACCAGTTCACCTTACTCAACCCAATGTCATTCCCACAATCACCTGGGTCAGTTCCTAGCATCAGAACCCTGATTGGGAAGAGAACACGACTCATCAAATCAAGGAGTTGAAAACTGATGCTCAGCACCACATGTCTGAGAGAAGTGAACATCATGAAGCTGTGCCAACACAAGGAACAAACAAGAAAACACCCAAGAATGGAATTAACAGAGAAAAAGGAGAGTGCATTAAAATTAGCCTCATCAGTATCCTTAGAGACAGTACAAGAGGATATTCCACACATAAAATTGGGAGGGGTGTTACACCTGTGCTTCTGGTGGTGCCCTCTCCCTCCGGGCACAGACCCATCCTCTGAGTCCTCTCTCTGCCCTTCACTGTCAAGTTTACCCTCTTCAGCGGGGCCTCTCAAGCAGCCTACAAGATAGCACTCCTAGCATCATAAAAGGGAAGCTCATCCTTTATTTACTCAACCCCCAGCTATTGCCCCATTCCTCTGCATCCCCTTATGGAAAAAGATCTAAAGATGAGTCCAGTGTCCCAGATACCCATTTCTGTTTTCTTTGACCCCTCCCCACCAGGTTTTCATCCAGTTCCCATAGTCAGGATGGCATTGATCTCTCAGTCAGACCCAGTGTTGGGGGGTGAATCACTCCTTTCCTCTGACCACCCTCCAGGCTTGGCTTCCAGAACCCACACTCTCCAGGCTCTCCTCCCATCACTGAGTGCTCCTTCCGGGCTCTAGAGCCAGACCCTGTCTCTGTCTCAACTCCACGGTGCTGACCTGCCCGGCTCACCTGGCCCCCTGCATGTCACCTACACATTGGCGGCCTCCAAATCTGTGCCTCCCGCTGTAAAAGGAAAATCCAAATGGAGTCAGTATTGCTAAGAGAGCTCTCTAAAAGGAACTGGGAGGCCATCAAGGAAGTGTGACTTATGCACATCTCAGCCTCGATGGAATCTGAACTTTTAGCCACTTATTGTCCTAATGAAGACATCCAGAACATTTGCCAGAAACTCAAGATAATTATAGGACCCTTACCCTAAAACAACTCATGATGCCTACCCATTGAGGACAAATACCTTTTATCTTGCATCAGAGTACAGCCTCATGGCTTTAGCCTTTATACACCCCTGACTCTTTCTCTTCCCTGGAACATTCTTTATATTTTAACCAAATCTGTGTCTCCTGCATTGCAGTTCTTAAGACACCAAATAAAGATCCTCTTTGTTCTTTGCAGCCTCGTTACTGATTATTGTTTGACACAGCCCAGTCTCCTAAACCTCAAACTCAATGTCTCTAATTCAGCGTCAAACAGACATCACAAGCATGCCCAAACACGAACCCCATTCTACCCACTCCTGCCTACTTCTCCCAGTTTCTCCCCACACTGAACAGTATGCAGTTGCTCAAGCTAAAACCTTAGAGTCACCCTTGACCTCTCCTCTCCTTTGAATTCCAACATCACCAGTACCGGCCACCATCCCCTCTTGCCTGGGCTATTTCAGTAGACTGCAGACTCATTTGTATGCTTTCACTCACCCATCCCCCAGGAGGCCCCAAGGGAGGCTCTTAACAGGCAAACTGGATTGAGTCACTCCCTGGTGTATACCCTCCAGGGATTCCCCACACCTCAAATCCTGGCATCCTCACCATGGCTTCCAGATCCAGCACGGTGGATTCCCCACACCTCAGATCCTGGCATCCTCACCATGGCTTCCAGATCCAGCATGGCGCCAACACTCCTGCCAACCCTCCACCTCTTGTCCTGACCTTCCCATGTGGGTCTCCTCGCTGTTACTGGCACCCGTTTTTGTCAATGAGGTAAGAAAAAGAATGAGAAATCAGTATTGGAGATGAAAGGGAAAATACAGAGGAAGTTAATAAGGTCAAATACAGTCCATCATTTCAAGACAAAATGAAGACAAAATGATCGTAGATATAGAAAAGCCAAGATAATCCCTAACAAATCATTAAACCTCATGAGAGTTCAATAAGTTCAGCAGATGAAATATCCACAAATAAAAATCAAGCTTTTTTCTACACAGTAATAGCCAATTTAAAAATGTAATGGGGAAAAAAGAGTCACAGTAGGAACAAAATCATATAATACCAACAAAAACTGTGCAAAATCTACCAAAAAAAAAATAAAACCCATAAAACTTAAAGGCAAAAAGAATCCCTGAATATATGGAGACACACAACATATATCTTAATGTAGAATCAATATTATAAAGATACCAATTCTCCTCCAACTAAATCTGTAAATTCCGTGGAAGACTAATCAAAATCCAACAGGATTTTCTCCTAGTATTTTACTATGAAAAAATTTAAACAAAGAAAAGTTGAAAAAAATTTACAGTGAACACACATAAACCTGCTACCTAGACTTAACATTTTACCATATTTGCTTTATCACAGACTGTCCATCTATCCATTCCTCTATCCACCCATCAATCCTTTTTTTGTTTGTTTGTTTGTTTTTCTGGCCACACTGCAGCTTGTGGGATCTTAGTTCCCCAACCAGGGATCTAACCTGGGCCCCTGGCAGTGAGAGTGCTGAGTCCTAACCACTGGACCACCAGGGAATTCCCAATCTGTCTTTTTCAATGCATATCAAAGTTTCAGACATCATTACATTTCACCCTAAACATTTCATGTACATGTCATCACTCAGGGTCAATATATTTTTTTACAGTTTTTTAAAACTTACATACAATTAAATGTACAAATCTTAAGTGAGCATTTCCTAAGGTTTGGGATGGATATACCCATGTAACACAAAGTAGTATCAAGTGTGAAATACTAACATCACCCAAGAAGGTTCTCCCACATACCTGCCAACCAATCTCCACTCCCATTGTAAGGCAAACACCTTCTGATTTTTTCCACCATGAGTCCTTTTTGCCTCTTCTAGAAGTTTGTATAAGTGATTCTTACAGTATGTGCTCTTCTGTGTCTAACTTCTTTCACTTGGTGTAATTATTTTGAGGTTCAGCCAAGGGGTTGTATATATCTGTAGTTCAATCCTTTTTTATTTCTGCCTAACAAACCCACTGTGTGAATGACACAGTGTGGTTATTCATTCAGTGGTTAATGAATACCTGGGTAGCTCACAACCAGTTTTTAAATGGAATTTGACAAGCTAATTCTAAAATAGTAATGGGAGGAAAAAGTATAACGATGGCCAAGCAGAAATCTCTGAGAAACGGGACTTGCCCTACTATATATGAAAGCACATTATACAGCTATAATAATTAAAAGAGTGGATTTTGACACAGAAAAGGCAAATAAATCAACAGAGTAGAATTTAAAAGTCCAGAAGAAGACGAATGTAATAAAAGAAATGTGTTTAAATAAAAGTGGGCCTTTTAACAGTCCTCAAAATGCATAAACACACAATTTTTAAAAAGGAAAAATAAATATATATACAACATGGAAGAGAATTTCCCAAGAAAGGTTTAAAAGCCAGAAATCATACATGGAAAAATGAACTAATTTAACCACAGAAAATTTAAAACCATTTGCACAATAAAAAACATAAAAATTAAGAATATAAGAGATAAATTGGGGAAAAAAGCATAATGTCTTTAGATATTTTTAAACTCTTACAAATCAATAACAATAACTCCTATAAAACTCAGCAAATGAAATGAACACTGTCACAGCAAGGAAGAATACAGATACAAAAGAAATAAAGCATTGTCTTAAATGTTCAATCTCACTCATAAATAAAGCACTGCAAATAAAAGGCCACCAATTGACAAAGTTTTTAAAATTGAAAATAAACACTCTTGGCAAGAGTTTGAGACACTCTCATACATTCTGTTTGCTGGAGAATAAATCGATAAATCCAGCATTATAAAAAGGCATCTCCATCGATCTGCAATTCCACTTCTGGTATCTAGCCAGTATCTACAAAAATACTGGAACACAAACACTGTGGTATTACAAAATTGAAAATAATTAAAATGTTCACCAAGAGGAAAAGGCTAAACAAAATATGGTTGACCCATACTACAGAATATTATTCATCTCCTTAAAACAATAAGGGAGAAATTGCAGACTAGCATAGAAAATAATCAGGTTATATTTTTAAAAAGAGAGTCATAAATATTATGTATTGTATGATTCAATACTGGTAAAAAAAATGATCTGTGTATGTGCTCATCCTCAATGCAGAGGAAAAGATTTTGAAGGCTTTGGAACAGGGCTATTCCTAAGAACTGGATTTTTACTCTATTTCCTTTTCTATTGCTTGGATCTTTACACTGAGACTGTATTACCTGACTGATAAAAATGTGTGTGTGTGTTTTAAAAAGGGGAAAACAAGTTGAGGAAGGCCCATCTTTCCTATGACTCTTGAATCCTAATAATTACAAAGTATTCATAACATTTACATATTTATTCATTTTATTTACAAATAAATTCTTGGCTCCTTCAGTTGCTTAAAAACTAGAAATGAAGGATGAGAAAGCAGTGGAATCATCATCTTCATCATCCTCATCGGCCTGGCTTGCAGTCACGAAGTACCGCCACTACCACGGCAGGCAAAACATGTTAAGTCGTATCTGATGCCCACCAGGACCCTGCAAAGGGGATATTGTTACCTCCACTCAACAGAAAGAAATCTGGGTCTCAGGTGTGTCCCACCACTGCCCGAGGCCTCTTGGCCACAGAGCAGAGACTGGGTCCAAAGCCTCTCCAGGTTTCCTCAGCATTCTCACAGCCTTTAGAAGACATGGCCCAGGTAGGACCCCTGCAGAGGCACTGGCCTCCCAGGGGGACACACTAAAGACACTCTCACACGCTTGGTTGGCATAGCCCCATGTCCAGCTGGAGCTGAAATCACAGGGGTGTTCAGCTGGTGAGGATGCCCCTTGGTATTCTAAAGTCAAGTTGACTCTGATATGTCATGTGGATATCACCATCTTCACACACTTACGCATGTACATACACACACATATGTATATACATTTATTACTAGAATCTTGGCTACTCTGGGTACCAAAGCAATCATATTGAATAGTATTGGCCCTGGACAAGATTTTGAAGAATAAGAATACATCCTTACAATTTCTTATACTTCTCATTCAATCCATGATACTATTTGACACTCAATATGCAGGCAGGTAACACAAGTATGTGATGATCCCTTGGCTGAACAAGACCAGCTGTTCTTCCAGCCTTCCCACTCCCATCCTTCTGTGCAACGGGATCACCAGTGCATCAAACCAGGTGTTTTAAAAAATTAGCAATGTGTTCTGGGCTAGATGCCTCCCCATCTTTCTTTCAGTTTAGCAATTCTCTCCTCCCCCCACTTCTTTGCCTTCAGTAGTAGTTCACAGAACAGTCTGAGAGCCCATGACCCACCCACAGCGCTCAGTCTTTCTTGTAGTTCTCAAGGCTGCCTGCACTTCCTTTCCTCCTCCCAGCCTCTTACTCTTTCTGCCTCTCCCTGGACCACCCCCCACCCCAACCAGCTTCTAAGAAAAAACTATTTTCATGCTTACACACTGATGACAGATGATGGTTTCAAGTGGTCCACATCTTGTAGTATACCTGAAACCTTCAAGAGCCAAACCCAGGAAATTCTGGTACCAGTGGGTACCAATGAAATCCAGAAGAAGAAAATATTTGGGGAAAAGTGAGACTCTTTGTCCCCAAATGCCATGCATTCTCTCTTGTTATGTCTGCAATTGCTGCTCTAGCATTGTAGAGTTAAAATAAATCTGCACGAAACAAAATGTCTTCAGTCACATCCCGTGCAGTGGCTCCCTGCATCTCATGGCCTTAAATGCAGAAATATACACTTATTCACCCATCCCCCAAACTTGTTGTTAGTCATCTTTCTTACACATCCCATTGTCATGGGGATTCTAGAATCTATTTTATTCATAGCTATCCTCTATCAGCAGTGAATACATCCCAACTGGACCCACAGATTCCTTACTAAGTTTAAATCTTATATTATTGTGTATTAGCTTGGGCTCTTGGAGGAATTTATTGGGTTCCAAGCAATATGGGATGGGTGCCAAAGCATCACCCAAGATGAAGAAATGGAGAGAACGTGATTGCCACAACTTACCTTAGGAAGGGTAAAGGTTCTTTGCTTGGAAGTAGCTCCTGTGGGGCGTGTGAGTGTATAAAGGAATGAACAGTGAAAATGTGGAACTTGAAGGTGGATGCAAGTCTGAAGCCAAGCAGAATTTCTCTGAACATAACAGAGGAGGAGCTGAGGGTGCCAGTAGAGGGCCCCTTCCTTTACCTTGCCCCCTGCAGAACTGAACCTACCTCTAAATACATGCTGGACAAAGATCTTCTTCTTGTACTAAGATGTACTTGGTCTAGCTCATAACACAGATTTGTTTGGCTGGTATGTGCACACACCAGCCCCTGCTGCTGTTAGCTCCCCTCCTTAATGGATAAAACCATTGACTTTTCCTTAAGGGTGGCTTTCTATAAAGATCTACACAGATGTCCTGGTCTGGTCTGGCCTTGTCCTGGGCAGTGATTCACGCACTCAGACTGAGCAAATGACTTCCCTGTTTTTCAAGGTGGATTCCCAAATACATGATTTCTGACTGAATGTGTAGAAAACAATTATCTCATCCACTCATTGTCTGGCTGCCAGGACTTGCCCTTACAAGTCCGAAATCCAGCTGTGTTTCTTCTTCAGTTACAACATGATTTAGAGAACAATCTACTTTAGATTGCTTGAGGGTAGAAGACAATGATCATCAACAATGTAATTTTTGTTTAACTTTGTTAACAAGGATTTATTTTTATAAAACCATATTGGGACTATAGATGTAGAGGCTAAGAAGGGGGGCCCTGTCAGCACCTATAATGTGGGTTTGACCCTGGACAAATGCTTTCTTATTTCATGTACCCCATTATCAGCCTGATCAATTTCCTACTCTTTCATTTTCTTGTACTTGAAAAAATATTTTTCTTTACATTCATCTTTCTTTGAGGGTTTTTTTTTCACACACACACACACACACTGTATTTTATCTTTACAAGAGATAAATAAACTGATACCAAGCATTGTAAATGGATGACCACAACAAAAGCAACAATGATTGCAATTACCAAACACGAAACACACTCATATTATGTCATAATATTGATATTCAGTCCAGTAATCCTCCACTGTAACAGCTCCTTTGCTTTGCAGTGAAAATTGATTTGTATATTTTTTGCCTCTGTGTCCTTGTGGGATTTTTTTTTTATTCAAACAGAAAGTCACAAAAATTATAATCATCCTTATCAGTTCACCCAGTCTTATGTACTTAATTTTTTTTATCTTGATCTTTTGTTAGCACTTTTATGAATTCATTAGAGTTCTGAAAATGCTTATTCATTCAGTTCAGCAGTATAGTCAGTTACCAGAAACCTGTACTTGTCAGAGTCTTTTCCATGAATTCCTTGAAGATGAAACCCTTTTATAGGAACATATTTGCAAAAGCATCAGAGTACACCCAGAACTGTCTGTAAAGACAAAAGACTTAAAAATGACTACGGTTAAAGATTTTGTGAAAGTTCATAATAATGCAATTGACAAGGAAATTTAGTTATTTCTGAGATATACATTTTAAAGTAATAACTAGAATTATGACTTATAACATTATACCCGAACATATAAGATTTTTAGAAATTTCATGTAATGTCTGAAACATTTATATTAACATATTTCCATATAAATAACCCAAAGAAAGTTCAGTGTTAGTTGTTTTTTTGTTTTTTTATACAGCAGGTTCTTATTAGTCATCAATTTTATGCACATCAGTGTATACACGTCAATCCCAATCGCCCAATTCATCACACCACCACCCCCACCCCCTTGCCGCTTTCCCCCCTTGATGTCCATACGTTTGTTCTCTACATCTGTGTCTCAACTTCTGCCCTGCAAACCGGTTCATCTGAACCATATTTCTAGGTTCCACATACATGCAGTTTTTTATTTTTTGACACGCTTCTTGATATCAGAATCAACTTTCTCCCAACTTATCCAATTATTCTCTGGCTTAGTATTGCATGAATTTATTGACCTCACCAAATTGTAGTCATTTCTAAGCTTGAGTTCACGCACGCACACACACACACACGCACGCACACACACACACATATATTTCTCCAAGTATCTTCAGCAGACTCTTGGCTACATACGTACTACATCATTGTGCTGTTTGGGGCAGGGGTGGGGATCTCCACTAAGCCCATCCAAGAACCCAGATAGAATATGCTGACCAATTTCTGAGACCTCAAAGCAGAAGCCACAGCCTTATAAACATAGATGCTCTTCCAAGGAGAATTGAGTGAGTTATGTTAAGCTGAGTGTGAGTACAGAAATCCAAGGTATATGATAACCACTGGCTTGGTGTTCTCCTCATGGCCCAGTCTCTGGTAATGTTTTTAACCTATTGCTATGAGCTTATCGAACACTCCAGAGTACCTTTAATTGGTTATCCACATTTTTCTGGATGATGACTCTCACAGGTTGTAGTCCCCAGGAAGTAGTTTCATGATCAAAATAAATGATTGTTGGTGTTTTAAGCCACAAAGTTTGCAGTGTTTGTTATTCAGCTGTAGCCAATGGAACAGGTTCTTCTGTGAGGTCCGGGACATCCCTATCAGCTTTCCGTCTTCCTGTTTCAGTAGGCTACTTTTACTCTGTCCAGTCCTGTTCATTCCATGGGCCACCAGACTGTTGATGATCATAGAATGTAGTAAAAGATGATCTATTTCAGATACCCCAGAGACTCAAAAATTTGGCTCCCAAAATCCCTGCTATAAAAAGTATAAGTAATCATGACATCAGATGACTAATGATTTAGTGCATATTTTAAAATAATTTCAAGTTGGAATTTAAAATGATATATAATATATAAATATATTATGTGTCTATTTATTAATAATTAATATATAAGATAATAACACTTAACATGGAAACTTCCTATGAGGCTTCTGGTAGCAAATAACACTAGCCCACATTTCCTGGCAGTGAGTAAATATAAAATGCCTGGATTGAGTTAGAGCCAAGTCCAAAACCATATCACACAACTGCTGGTATCTGATGTGCATGTTGGCACAAGAAGACATAATAGTCTTCTCAGAATGAATGAGTATCTCTTTGGTTTATCAGGACATTTTACAAGTCATCAGTCTTTATGTGCAAAAGGATGAAGATACTGGATGGGACATAACACAATATCCACTGTGATAAGAGGTGCAGGGATTTCATAGAATCTTCTCCACTTACAGGTGTGTGGATTTGCTCTAGGTAATGTGAATAACCATGGCATGACAATAAGTCCATAAATATGCTCATTGGTGAAATAAAATGAGGGATCAATTGTCATTACTTACTTTCTTCCCACCTCTGCCTGCAGAAACACAGCACCACAGTTCGTTTGGAATATTTACAGCAACTCTCCAGACTGATGGATGATCAGGTACTAAGGTGGCTGGCAGGGGATTACTTAACTAGTTGCTGTAGTTAAGAAGAATGTCTCTTTGGGTTTGTTGTACAAAGCACTAATGGATATGTCCACATTCTCCATCAAGACACTCATCCTCCATGGGTCCACGTAATATAAAATCTCATGTGTCTGAACTGTTACCCTTCAGGTTATTTCAGATATTGCGTAACTATATCCCTGCTACAGAAGAAATAATTTTTCTCAAGGGACTCCATAGCAGACTATAGACGTATTCCAAATAGTCATATAATAGACATATTTCCAAATATGACCCCAATAATATGCTCCAATTCTCAGGTTCTCCTCAATGTGATGGTCAGACTTTCTGATTGCTTTGCCCAATAGAATATAGCAGAAGGGTCCTTAACTGGTCCGACAGATTCTGCTTCCTGTTTCTTGGAAGACACCCATCATGAAACAAATATGGCTATCCTGAGATCACCATGCTACAAGTAGTCCAAGATCCAGTGAGAGGCCCTGAGGGATGAGAAGTCACATGGAGAGGGCACAGGGACTGCTGGATGGCAAAGACCAGTACTAAGTCACCAGATGTGGAAGGAAGATGCCATCTTGGAAGTGGATCTTCCAGCCTCAGCCAGATGGAGTAGAGATGAACCATCCCAGCCAAACCTGTTCCAAATTTCAGACCCACAAAATCATGTGTTTAAGCCATTAAGTTTTGAGGTTGCTTGTTACACAACAATAAATAACTGAAACAACATCTGATGTTTTTGTCCAGTCCCAGTTTCTCTGTCATTTTGTACAACCTATGTTCCATTTAATCCAAGTCGGCAGTGTTTCTGCTGATACAATTTTTTTGAGACACTTGTGAGCCTTGAGTGTATTTTCCCTGGGTTTCACTTAAGATATGTCCACAGACCTTTTCCTAATAATTTCTTCTCTATCTTTGGCTTTTGCTGAGAAAGAATGTTCTTAAGGCTCCCCAGGCCCTCTGGTTTGATCAAGAAGATCCAAGAGGAACACACAATCCCTTGGAAGAGTTATTGATGTGGCTAAATACTTCTATAATTTTAAGCTTTTGGAATTTCAGCAAAGAGTTGTACAGTCACATACTCAGCCTTTTCTCTATGGCATGGTTTTGGCATCCATTTCTGTCTTTTAGGATCTTTTGTCATCTGCAGAGGCTGAGAGTTTTCAAAATCATCAGGTCCTTGTTCCTTCAGTAATTCTTCCTTCAGTTCATCTCTCTTCTCTCACATTTTACTATAAGCAGCAAGAAGAAACCAAGCAACACCTCCAATCTTTTGCTTGGAAATCTCCTTAGCTAGGTATTCCAGTTCATTGTCTATGAATTCTGCTATCCACTAACTGCAGGGAGCAATGTCACTGAACTTCCTGCAGCAATATAACAAGCATCTGCCTTCCTCCAGTTTCCAATGTTCCTCACTTCCTTCTTTGTCCTCAGCAGTAATATCCTTTAAGTCCAGATTTCTAGTAACAATCTGTTCAGAGTGACTCAGGCTTTCACTACGATGCTCCCCAGTCTTTGCCAGCAGGGTCTTTAACAGCCATGTTTCAGCCAACCAAACAAACTGGTAGAGTCTTTTCTAACCCATCAAGCAAAGACACTGAATCCAGAATCTCTCCCTAGAGAATATATATCAATAATTCAGGCTAGTTCAAGAAAGTTCATATTCTTTCCACCTTGATGTCACGCCCTTAAGATCCATTCCTACATATATTCCTGAAGACTCTGTCAATATAAATTAGAAAGTCACCCCGTTCTCTGGGTGCATACTACACCTCACTGTGGACAAACTTTGTACCTCATCCTGTAGGGCCTTCTGGGACTTGAGTTTAGTTATAAATCTAGAAGCAGAGAGTGATGGTGGGGGTGGGTCCTGAGGAGAATCAGCGGTGCCTTCAGGGCCACTATCTCGGGGAGGCCATTGTAAGTCTTCAGATGAAGGGCTAGGCTAACCTCTTCAGGTCGAGGAAGGGCTGCTTCTACCATTGTTCTGGGGCTCCCCAAGACCACCCCCAGTTTAACTCACAGGAGTAGGTGTATCAGCTGTACTCACTGCTGTGATTACCTCAAAGGGATATGAATCAAAATCAACCAAGGAAAAAGGCACATGGGACAAAGCCTGGAGGAAACCTGGCACAGGCTTACGAGATTCCCCTCCAAATGCAGTCACACAGCATGCATTTAATTCCTCCAGCAATAAACTGTGACAACACATGGGAATGTTGTCTACCAGCAAGTCAGAGGCTCAGCACCCAGGGTTTTTTATTGGGGACTGGTTATAAAAACACCCTCTGCCTAGCACATAACAAAATTTCAGAGTCCCAGAAGGAAAACAGGTGTCACATAAATCCCATTGTTTGCACACTGAGACACTTTTCATCATGTAAGGAATGAGGGGGTCCCTTCCAAAGTCCAAGTTCCCAGGAGTCAACCGAGGGTCAACCTTGCAATCAGGCCTTTCTATGTTAACTCTTTCCTACACAACTGTCCGAGAAGACACGATGGCATTTAGGGGCTCGAGGTCCTCAGCTCCATTGCATCTGTTCCTATGTTCCTGTTCCAATTTTTAGGATCCCACTCAGTGCAATGCTGTGAGGTTAAGAATCAAGTTTCATTGAGGAGAAAAACAAATATCGTATGTTAACACATATATGTGGAATCTAGAAAAATGGTACAGATGAACCGGTTTGCAAGGCAGAACTATAGACACAGATGTAGAGAACAAATATATGGACACAAAGCAGGGAAAGCGGGGTGGGGTGGGGGGGAGTGTTGGTGGGATGAACTGGGAGATTGGAATTGACATATATACACTAATATGTATGGAATACATATTAAGAACCTGCTGTATAAAAAAAATAAATACATAAAATAAAATTTTAAAAAATTAACTCAAAAAAGCACAAAAAAACAAAAAACAAAACAAAACAAAAGAATCAAGTTTCATTGTAATTCAGCCCTTATAAAATAAGATTCTGGGCTTGCTTGGTTGACATGATAATTGAGGGGTGCTTCTGGCATTTGGTGGGAAAAAAAAGAATGCTAACCATTCCACAAAGTAACAAATTTCTCCTCTCTCATATGACTTTTGAATGCCCACTTGGATTTTCACATAGATGGAGAAATCTGTTTATGATGATCTGAACCTTTCATATAACTCTTTACATGTAAATACAAGGGATATTTTGACAAGGGATGAAAATATATTGAAATTTCCAAGAATGTAGCTATCATGTAAATTAAGAGGAGATTTTTCTCTGTTTTGTCTGGAACTTTACCGAGAGTGTTTCATCATTCTAGAAAATCACATTCCTAATGACAAAACCACTTATTTGAGTCACAAAAACAACCTCTGCATCATCAGTCTGCATTTGTGGGTGGGGCATCCAAAGTGGTTCTGTGTGTGGTGTATGATTATTTCAAAGCGTCAACTATAGAGACAAAACTTTTCAGCTGAATATTGGCTTTCTTCTCTCATATCCAACCTTGTTTATTGTAAGTAGGTACAAAAATCTAGTTACCTCCTTGTCTCATAGTGAGGTTGCCCTGTCTCTTCTGTCACAATGCATGTTGTTGAGGAATGAATTTATTCACTCGCTACATCAGTTATCTATTTCTATGCAACAAACCACCCTAAAAAAAATAGTAGCCTTTAAAACAACAAAAACTCTTTATCATTGCACACATTTCTGCAAGTTGACTGGAATGGACAGGGTGCCTTTTCCAACCTGCAGAGTGTTGATTGCAGACACCTGGAGGCCTGACCGGGCAGGGGCATCCAGAGTAGTACATACACCAGGCACTGACTATGTCAGCTGGTAGCTTAGCTGTGTGTAA
The DNA here is from genome assembly GCF_965194825.1 of Balaenoptera physalus. Taxonomy (NCBI): domain Eukaryota; kingdom Metazoa; phylum Chordata; class Mammalia; order Artiodactyla; family Balaenopteridae; genus Balaenoptera; species Balaenoptera physalus. Next base: position 102,659,711 of record NC_138886.1, on the reverse strand, counting down.
GCTGGCGTGCCTTGCCGTGCTCCACATAGCTACCTCCTGGTGCCTGGTCATCTCCTAGCACTGGGTGGGTTCAAAGACACAATGTCCTAAGCCTGGAATGGCCCAGCCTTGGATGTCACAGAACATCAAGTCCACTACACTGGATGGCTCAGAGAAATCACAGGCCCAGCCCAGATGCCAGGGGAAGGGAAATGGGTTCCATCTCTCAAAGGGTGTGGCAAAGAATTTACAGCCACCCATCACAGTACCCAGCAGATAAATTGGAGAATAAAATCACCTAATAAAAAAAACAAAACCAAAAAAAATGAGCCATTTTGCACGAGGTGGGCTAGTTTTGTACAGCTGTACACTAAGTGGTGTAGGTGACAAACCCCCTTCCTCCCAGCTCAAAGCAATAGCCTTCTATTAGCTAACAACCCCATCACCCACTGGCCACGCTGGGCGAGTGTGTGTGGTGCTGGTCTCCTGAGCATCAGAATTGCTCGATAGAAGTATCAACTACAGACACTCAAACATGAGCAAGCATTTTGGCTACAAGAATCCAAGCATAAATGACAAAGGACAGCCTTGAATATGGAGGAGAAGCTTGAAATAATAAAATATTTAGTAAGACTTGGAGATCATGTGATATTGTAAGAGAATTACACCTACAGGAATCCAGATTGTACAACAACAAATGGCACTGAAAGCAACAATAACATAAAATAAGATAAAGTAAAATAAAATAATAATACTACAGTAAGCAGCTGCCTTAGGTGTGACCAAAAACCCCTTACAGTGGATGGAAGGTGACAATTCTAATGCTCAGTGCAATCAGATTTCTACTTCAAGCCAGTGAGAAGACACAGAAAGAGGACGAGCCACAGCCACCCTTTCTGGTATGGTGGCACTTCATCCTATAAATGACATGGCCCTTCTGTCCACTCCTTCTCCAAAAACCACGCCCACCCACCAAACTTCGTGAGCTTGTCAAGGTAAATGGCATATTGATGTGTATTTCTTAAGAACTTAAGATGTTTCAAACTGCAGCAGAATTTTAATAAGGTTTCTCATGTATTGTGTAATAAATTAATTATAAGATTGTACAGGTGTTGAGTATTCTCTTGCTAACCTTATTTCCCCATAAGCACTGTTATTATTTAACACAAAATTCCACAACATAGTGAATTTTAAGGATACATATCCTGCTTTGTAGAAGAAACAACCATTTATTGAAATTCATGTTATTTTATTAAGAATTATTTTCTTTTTACTTCTCCATATTACTGCTGTCAAACCCAAGTTCACCAAGTTCATGTGCCTGATGCACACTGAGGCCAAACAAACCAAAATGTCAGAGTTTGGAGCTGAGAAAGGTTTATGGCAGGGCCCAAGCAAGGAGAATGGAACGACTCATGCTCTAAAGACATAACTCCCCAGTGGTTTTCAGGGAAGAGTTTTTATAGACAAAATTTAGGGGGAGGTTTGCAGGGTGTGTGACCTTCCTCTGATTGGTTGGTGGGGAGGTAACAGCTGGGGTACCAGGAATCTCAATCATCAGCTTTCTGGTTCCAACCAGTCTGGTGTCCACGTACTTGGGCTCAGCCTGAAGTTACTATTTTCCACCTGGGTGGGGACCCTAGTTCCTGTAGAAGAACTCAGAGATATGAATCAGACTGTTCTGTATATCCCTTGAGGAGGAACCAGGACCCTGCCCCATCGCTTCATTAATGTTTCTTGACTGCCTTTCCTTTGTTTCTGCATTCCCACTCCCCTAATTAGTCACTGAATCTGTGCTTTGGAACTCACAGAAGGTCTAGGAGGCTGAAACCTTTCTCCTACAAACAAGAAATGGGGGACACAGGATGGCTTTTGTACCTGGGCGGGCCCCAGAGGGTTCTACTTGGTTTCATTATGGCTAGTATATAAATATATAAAGATGTATACATATATTTATGTACATTGCACATCTAGATAAATTGTATTATGTGTTAATTTCATCATAGGATAGTGAAGGAGTATAAAAAGATATGTATGTGGAAGAAGAATTTGGGAGTAGGGCTGAGGACCTAAACCCCACGATCTCTGAGGCATACCGCCAATGCAGCTCATTCCCTGGGCTGGGATCCAAGGGGTGCCTATATCAGTTATCTATTGCTGCCTAACAAAGACCCCCAAATTTAGTAGTTTACAACAATAATCCTTTATTACCTCTCCCAGTCCTGTGGGTCAGGAATTTAGACAAGTTGCAGCTGAGTGGCTGGTCTCTGCCCTGTGATGTCTGGGCCCTCTGAGGGGGATGTGACAGTGGGGCAGGACAACCTGAAGGCCATCCCTTGGAGGTCTGGCAGTTCATGCTGGTCGTTGGCTCCTGGCTGGAAGTCCCACAAGTGGCATCTCTGTGTGGCTTGGGATTCCTCACAGCAAGATGACTGCGATCCAAGGACAAGTACCCCAATAGAGCCAGGCAGAAGCCATACTGCTTTTATGGTCCAGCCTGGGAAGACCTACAGTGTCAATTAGGCTGCATCTGTTGGTCGAGGCAGATACAGGGGTTCCCCTGGGTTTAAGGTGTGGGAATACCTCAGCTCCCAATGGAAGAGGTCAATATTGCATTGCAAGAAGAGCTTGTGGGATGGAATAGGTAGTGGTGTGACCAACTTTACAAGATACAATCTGCCCAGCCCCCAAGCAAGGGATTTGGGTATATCCACTGCCAAACTGATACCTGTGAACTAAGTAAGGAATGGGGGAGGGGATGGGGGAAGGGAGAAAGGAATTCTATAAGGGCATGCATAAAACTAAAGCAATGGTAAACCTGAATCCTCCTAGAATATCATAATTTATTGAAATCTCTCAGAATCTGTGATAAACATTCCATTTTTATTTGGGTCACATCTTGAAAGAAAACAGTTTCAGGAATTCCTTAAAAAGGAACATCATGTGTATTGTCTAACATGTGGATTTTGTGCAGAACTGAATGTTCATTTGCCAATTTAGTTCTAAGTTGTTTTTAAAAAATCACATTTACCTTCATATCTTTTGGAGGGAGTATGAAGAAAAGCCAGTTCATTTAGTCGTAATTCTTGCTCTGTGTGTATGACGTGTGTATGTGTGTGATGTGTGTGTACTATGTGTTTGGCATCTGTGTGTGGTGTGTATGTGTACAAAACAGAACAGATGAAACAAGAAGGAATGTTTGCAGTTGTTCAGTTGCTTGTGGTGTGACTTGTTACTTTACAAGACAGACCAAGGGACCAGGAGCAACTAAGCCAATTGTTTCCTATCCAGTGACCCTTCCCCCCATAAAATGGAGGTAGAAACACTGACCACCTCAGCCAGTGCCCCTGTGGCACCCTACCTCCCCTGGGGAACCCGAGCTCAGTGCCTGGATTTTCATTGAAAACTACTAGAATACAACATACTCTGCCCATTGTGCCCCTGGAATGGTGTGGCCAGCAGGTCACCATGGAGAGTGATGGCAACACTTTTCCTTCAAAATAAACCAAGGAAACATTAGCCTTTGGAGTTTGCTCAGCACACAGCAGGCACTCAATAAATGTTTGTGAATGAGTGAATCCAGGAAGCTCTGCACCCCCTTTTCTTTGCCTCTTCCCTGAGCAGCAGAATGCAGGGCTGGAAACTTTCCAGCCAACCAGTCTGGGCATGTTCCGCTCAGAACAATTTGCATCTTCTACACAGGGTGGTGACCATGAGTGCCAGAGTATGACAGAGAAATCAAACAAATGTATTTTCAGATTCTTTGAACTGAACAAAAACTTCATCCTCAAAAGCATTTGGTTCCTGTTTACAATCGTGAGTTTGCATAACATTACCTGGAAGCACCATGGATTGAGATAGCAGCTCCAGAAACCCAGCCGGGTAATTACATCTTAGGAGCCAAGTACAAGATGTGACATTTCACCCACAGTGCACCAAACAAAGTAACATGTTTAATGTTTATTCTGCCCCAATGTCTTTCTGACCTTCTGTTTGAAAGCATCTTATGAACATACAGCGTTAAAACAGCCAGAGAGCCCTTGCAGAGACCAGGAGGGAAATGATCGTGGATGGTTTAGGAACAGTCTCGTGGCCACAGTGGTTCTGAATGGATGAAGTCTTTTCTACTACCTGCTTTCAGCTTCCGCCACTTACGCTTTCAAGGTTTCCAGGGTCCCATCTCTGTTCCTCGGGGAAAGGCTTGTAGCTCTAATTGTGTGTGATGTCCAAGGAAATCACAGAGAAGGAAGCTGCCATTTTGCTGCCATTGTGTATAAATTACCTTCCAACCACGATAGCCGTTTGGAGTCTTACTTTTTTTCTCTCTCTCTTGAAAACCATGTCTTGTCAGTGGCCTGAATGTTTCCCAGTTGGGAAAGAGTCTCTTCTGGAATCTCTCTCCTGGAATATGCTAAATACAGATTTCATAACCAAGTTAGCACAGAATGGATTATTATTGTTATGTGTTTCAAACTGTAAGCACTGGATATAGGCTTAAGTGTGCATTCTGTGCTGACAGATTAGGGGTCAACCTGCCGTCCCTATTTCCAAGAGCTAGTCTTTTTTTTTTCTTCCTCTAGTAATGACCTTTGAGGAATTTATTCCTTTTCCCCCTAAAACGGTGAAGGAAAGTTGGAAGTCAGATGGGAATATAGAATGAAAGAGAAAGAAAGGGAAGAATAAACAAAGAAACCTAAACTCTTGAACTTTCACTCATATATTTTTGCACAATAGTCGAATAAGTGGGTCACAAAGCTTCTGAAGGCTCTCAGTCCGTCACCCAACGACTGAGCAGTATGGGATTTTGGGGATGGGGGCACCTGTCCCCTGACTCAAGGAGACCAGTAGAGCTTGGCTGCACCAGAGATTCTGCAAAGCACCAGGAGACCTTGCCTTTGTTCTGGGATCCAGTCCAATCTTAGCCACACCCCAGAGTAACAAGGGAAACAAACTTAAATCATCTTAATAAAAGGTATACTGATGGCCTACCTGTGTTGGAAACCATGATATCTTGTCCTAATTGACTTCCAGTTTGTCACTCTCAGCTCTTTTCTGAGCTGAGAAAAGGAGCCAGTGTTCCTTTAGACCTGAAATCTCCTAATTAAGCACACCAAGCCTTACCATCAGAGGCCACCTAATGAGGAAGCTGAATTGCATAACAAAACATCCTCTCTAATCATCCACCTCCACTCTTGTGCAACAGGCCTTGGAGATTGGATGGAATGCACATCAAAAAGTCAGGAAGTTCACTTCAGGGATCATTCGTACCTGGGAAATTGGAAACTCTGACCATGGCAGGACTGAGCCAGCTGTAGGCCAGGCCTGCAGAGACAGGCAAAGCTGGGTCTCTCTCTCTTTTTTTTTAATTTTATTCAATTTAAGTTGATTTACAATGTTGTGTTAATTTCTGCTGTACAAAAAAGTGATTCAGTTATACAGACAGTATATACATTCTTTTTCATAGTCTTTTCCATTATGGTTTATCACAGGATATTGACTATAGTTCCCTGTGCTATACAGTAAGACCTCGTTGTTTATCCATCCTGTACATAATAAATAGTTTGTGTCTGCTAGTCCCAAACTCCCAGTCCTTCCCTTCCTATCCCCCTTTCACCCAATCAGAACAGCAGAAAGAAAGCTAAGTTTAAAAAAATGAAAACAATATAAGAGACTTATGGGATAATATAAAGCATGCCTATCTATGCATAATAGGAATCCCAGAAGGAGAAGAAAGCTGGGTCTCTTGATGTTTCTAATCCAGCCACCACCAGGGGGATTTCCATGAAACCTGTTAAGATTGTGAGATACAGTTATTCTTTGTCTTTTAATTTATTAAATAAAAAGTATTGTGATGTCTTTGTCTCTGATTTATACATACACATTTATGCTGTAAATTATAAATGATTGATCTATATGAAGAACTGTGTCTTTGTTCAAATGTCTATAACTGGTGCTTAGAATTGAGATATGTAGCAGTCAAGATTCAGCTTAGGAAACCAAAAAAGTTCTTGGTACTTTATCAAGAAAAGGTTTAATACTTGGACTTAAGTGTTTTAAAATTATTGAAGCAACAGATTTTAGGCTAGGGTTCTTGGAATGACTTTTGGAACAATAAGAACCAGCCCAGTTGGGGAATTACTGCCTCTGAGTTCATTGCTGGAGCCACGCCAGGCTAAGTTCAGCACCACTGGGGCTGTGCCCCAGCACATCAAGGAGTGATTCTCCTTATGATCAGGAAATCAGAGATCAGAAGACAAACACTGGGAAAACTCTTGGAGGAGAAAAAGAAAAACAAAGACAGAAGCCACAAGAAGAGCATCCAGCCTCAACCCTGACTTGCCAATCCTTCTCTAGAAGAAGGGTCAACAAACTTCCTGGAAAGAGCTAGATAGTACATATTTTTGGTCCTCTGGGCCATAGAGTCTTTGTCACACCCTACTCAACTGGGATGTTGTAGCATCAAAGCAGCATAGATAATATGTAAATGAATGAGTATTCTGTCCTTCTGTTCACAAAAACAAATGGTCCAAAAGATTTGGTCTGTACTAGGCCAAGCTTTGCTCTAGTGAATCTAAATAGAACTTAATTTACCTCCAGAATCCTGCCTGCAAGGGAGTTTGGAAAATGTAGTTTTCAGTTTTCCAATTAAAAGGCCTTGGAACAGTGAAAGAGTGCTGCTTTCCTGCCTGCTGAAAGCATGTTTCTTCTGCTACTTTTATTTATTTGAATAAAGAAAAAGTATTAGCCAGAATGAAAGGTACATGCCAGGCATCAAGGGCCATGGTGATTTTCCCTAGTAAAGAGACCACATCATGAAGAATACCTGCAGTTAGCGTCATACGTGATGAGTTTATGATAATTTACTGTTATTCTCCAAGAACTCTCTGTCCTCTGCATGGGTCAGTAAAAGGGACAGGAGATGGGGTCACCACCTCTGCATCTCACAAGTATTTGATGGTGGCAATCCTTATCTTTGCAATCCTCCCAGAGCTGCTGTATTGGTTTTGGTTTTACCTGGAGGATAGTTCCCAAGGGTTCCATTGGATCATTTCTGGCAGAGAGGCCCTCCCTCCATCAATAAGGGAACCCATGTGGGGATGCAGCCCATTGTTGAGTATGTCTATCTTTTTTTTAAAATTATTGAGGTATAGTTGATTTATAGTATTATATAAGTTTCAGGTGTACAGCATAGAGGTTGACAATTTTTAAAGGTTATACTTCATTTATCGTTATGAATGTTTCTGTCATAACTGTACATTCAGGGAACTAGAAAAATAAACACAAGATGGGTTTCCAGAGCCACTGAGCCTACCAGGAAATAGACATGAGCCAAAACTCCATTTATCCCCTGACCTGCCCACCCTCCACAAAGTCCCAGTTCTGGGGTAATTCACATCAGCTCAGAGCTTGTGTCTATTACTCCCTGAAAATCTGGGTTTCCACTTCCCTCATGCACAACCACCCTGGTTAACAGCTTCAGCTCATGTTCAGGAAGGTAGGGGAAGACTCAGAGTATGTTCTGGTGGCAGCTTCTCAGGGTCTGAGCTCAAGGGAACCAACCAGCTCCTCACTCAAGGCCCTGCCTCAGGTTTCCTCACTCAAGGTTCCAGAGTGTTGACTCAAGTGCTTTCCAGTTTTAGAGATCAAGCAGGGTGTCCATCTACTTCCTGGACTCCATGACCTGTGTGACCAGTGAGCCTCACCCTGGAGACCTGTGGGCCCAGACACTGACCACAGCTGGGTCCTGCTGCTTGTCACCGCAGTCACTCCCATCTTGTCTCTGAATTCAGGGTCCTTCTTCCCTCAACTGAATGAGGCCTACTGGCGTTTCCATACAGATCACGTGCAATAGAATTCACCACTTACCTGATCATGATAGGATCACAGCTTTTTAGTTTGTTCAATGAAAGAACTGCGATGTATTTAACAGAGCTTTCATGCTTGATTTCTTTTCCTATTTATATATGACTGATAACTATGAAAACCTGTGGTTTTGTTGTGTTTAAGTGCTCACAACACACACAAAATTTGGAATTATTTGAGTTGGCACCACTTGGAGTTTTGTCTCTGCTGGGACTGATGCTAAAGCTGGTAGAAACAGGCCTTACAGAGGTGTTTCCTGTAATCAGCCAGAACTAGAGTAGTTGAGGAATAAGATGCTCTTTATGAATCAGAAATCTGTTTAGCTGAAGTTTTTTAAGAAGTCCTACTGCATAACCATTGTGATTGCCAACTCTAAAAAAAATCTGTAGGTCTCTGAGCCTTGGGGTGATTTGTCTATGGCAGCCATATTAAGCTCAACTTGGAAGCAGAGTGAGACAGGTGAGGGGCACCCCAAGTGGAAAACTCTTCTAAGGGAGGCATGGGTCTGGGGCATGACCCTGATTCCTCTACATCATGGGCCAGGACTGCCAGCAATGAGGATGGACTTCCTGCCTCCAAGAAGGAGGACACCAGCTGGATGGCTCTGTGCTCAGGACCAGATGAGGTTAGCAAAAACCACAGACTCTAGAACCAAACTGCCAGAGTTTGAATCCCACCTCCACCACTTGCTGGACAAATTATTAATTTGTGTTATTAATTTGTTTCCTCATCTGTATTTTGGGGATGAGATGAAGTTAATTTATGTAAAACATTTTGAGCAATGCCCACACATTGAAGCTCAATCCAGCAGATACATCATCAATGTTGGGATAGGAGGGCAATGGCAGGGATTAGAGATGAAGACAGAATGATATTGGGCTTACCTTATTTAACTGGGCTTCACTTATCCCTGGGTGGTGTTTGGATGGGATTATGCTAACTTTTGCAAATCTTTCTTTTGTAAATGACCTTCTCTCTCAATAAGACCATTAGGGTAAAAAAAGCACATATCGTTCAAGACCAGACTTGCCTCTCAGGCAAAAAGCACAACAGGAAAACTTGTATCTCACCCTCCTGCCCACGTGTTCCAACTTAATAGATTGCTCCAGGTCCAGGTATCATGAGCTGTAGCCATTCCTCAGGTGGCCACTAGATGTCTCAGCTCTGGATCTGCTGATGTTTCCAAGGACAGTAAGTGGGAGAATAGCCCCTTTCACTGACCATGCTCTTTCCTGCCCTTTTTCTTTTCTCCTTCCCTCCCTCTCTCCTTCCCACTCTTGATGTTTGTTGAACTAAACTGAATCCTAGCAGAAGTTCTACATCACTTTCTAGAAAGTTTGAAATACTCTTAATTCAAGCTATATCCCTTAAAAGAATCCAAAAAGCTTGCTGCTGAAAGAAATGTAGTTTGTACCAGACAGAGTCACCCAGTCTTTCTGAGATGAGTTTGGGGTTCTCAGTCAAGCCCATTCACCTGCCACAGATATTTCCTCTGAGCTCAGAGGACCCCAGCACAGGCAGCCACACCCTCTCTCTTCAAGTTCAGTCAATTCAGTTATCCATGCCTATCAGGAGGCACGTGGGCTTGGTGCAAAAGAAATGCAAATGGCTGAGATGCCTACGGCTGGGCCACCAAGAGCTTTGTTGGCATCAACAGTTCTGAGGATTGCTAGAGCAGCATTCAACTCATAAATGAAACCAGGAAGGTCCCTCCAGGAGCCTTCACAGAACCCTAAGCAGGAGAGATGGTAAAGATGACAGGCGAGATGGATCAAAGGAGGAGGAGCAAAGGGAGAAAACAGATGGCACGTGGCACTGGTGCACTTGCTAATTTAGCCCAATCATCCTCAAGAATAGCTTGAACAGTAAGCAAATATTTTTTTTTAAAAAGAAAGAAAAAAATCTGCCGAAGGCACCAGAGGAAAAACAAGCTAACAAAGAATTAACAGGGAAAGATCTGGGAGCTAAAGGAAGGACAGGGTGTTGAGCCCAGTCTTCCCAGAAATGTTTACCACTTCCAAAAAAAGCAATTAAGAGGAATCAAGAGTTCCTGGCAGCCTTTTAGTGGAGGAGATAAAACCTGGAGCCCAGTGCCAACCAAAGGGCAGGAGAGTCTCATAGGTCACCCACACTCTGGGTGGGAACCACGAAGGGCTCCATCCTAGGCATAAGGGTGACCCAGATGTTAATCATCTCTCAGAGGGACTGAATCCCACCTTCAAATCATGTGTGAAACTAGATTATGGCTAATGCCCCAGCTGCTAGCCAGGAGAAAGCACAAATCCTTCCTGGAGGAAGATAACATCAGACTAGGCCTCAAATTATTCCTACTACTTGCCATATAAAACATTTGACCCTCAATCAGAAATGCCAAACACCCATGAGACAAAAACACAGGAATATAAACCAAGAAAGGCAAGAGAAAATAGAAGCAAACTCTTAGGAACACCCCCAAAAAAATGGGGTCATCAGAACAAGACTTTTTAAAAACTTATTTTTTTATTTTGGAAAGTTTTAGGCATACATCAGAGAAAGAAGAGCATAATGAACCCCCATGTACAAATTATTCATCTTCAACAATTACACACACAAACACACAAACACACACATTTGGGTCGGCATTTTAAAACAAGTCCAGACATAATATTTCACCTCTAAGGACTTTAGTATATAATTCTAACAACCTAACCATCAGACCATTATCATATTCAATAAAATTAACAATAATTTTTCAATAGAATCTAAAATACAGTTTGAGCCACAGACTTTAAAATAATTACCCTTAATATGTTCCAGCAGATTAAGAATGAGACTGAAATTTCTAGCAGAGTACTGAAAACTTTTAAAGAAAAACAGTGAACATACTGAAACAGAAAAAATAAAATTATTCATATTAAAGCTCCATTAATGGACTTAACAGAACTTAGATACAACCAAGGAGAAAATACGTGAAAAGGAATACAGATTAGAAGAAAAGATTCTGAATAAAGCACAAAGAGACGAACAGATGGAAAACACAGAAATAAAGGTAAAAGACAAGAGAATGTAGTCTCCTGTCCAGAGGTAACAGAAAGACTGGAGCAGAAGAAATCTGAAGTATTATTAGATGATGACTTCCACAAATTGATGAGAGACACTTCATTGAACACAATTTATGCCCCTTTTTGGATTCATTCATTCATTCCTGACTCCAAAGATCTTGGTCCCTTTTTCATGGACATCCTCAGGTGCCGCCACCATGTCACATCCAAAAGCCAGGCTGTCTTGGCCTCACTCCTGGGTAAAGCCCAGCTCCTCCACGTTCTGTTTTGGCAGCTGTGATGGTGGGAGCCGCAGCAACTCCAGTGCACAGGCATGGCCTGATCAGACTCTCTGAGGCTCCTGCTTCAGCACTTATCAACTCAGCTGGTGCTTAGGATTTGGCTTCCCCAAGGCAATATACTCAGATTTATGGGGGTACCAAACCCTCAAGGGGAACTTTAATAAAGGGAGACAAGAAATAAGAGCACCAGCAACTAAACTCTCTCTTCCTTCCTCTGATGGGATGTTCTAGATGGTGTTTTTCTGTTCATCCTGCCTGAAAATACCCTGGATAATGAGCACCCCACTGTGACTCTCTATTAAGCACTTCTTGGCATTTGCTTCTCTTCCTTCCGCTTCATTCCTCTTTCACACTCACAACCCCATGATTTTTACCTCCCTTCACCTTTAACAGTGACAGTCTTGTCCACAGTATGTGTGTACCATAGTTTTGTCAGCAATTCCACTATAGATGGACATTCAGATGGTTTCCTGTGTTTTGCTATAATAAAAATGCACAAGAATATCTTTAGACATACATTTCTGTGTATTGGGTGTTTTTTTTTGTAAAATGTATTGTTAAAAGTGGGATTTCTACATCACAGAGTTAACAGATACTGCCAGATTGCTTCCCATAGAAGTTGTAGCAATTCACATTCCCATTAGTAAAATTACAAGGTGCCAGTTTCTCCAAGCCTTTACACATCTTGGATCCTATCAGTTTTTTTTTTTTTAATTGCTACAATTTGCTAGGAAACTTGATATTTTTGTTTTAATTTAAATTTTCCTGATACTAGTGAAATTGAGCATTTTAATCTTTTCTCACATTTTGCACTTTACCTAGCCTATTCATACCCTTTGACATTTTTTCATCTGGATCTTTGTTTTTTCCCGTTCTGTAGAAATTCTTTGTATAGCAGCGATATTAAACTTTGTCCACATATATTACAATTTTTTTACCCTGTGTAAAAAGAGTCATTTATTTGACTCTTCCCAATATTCTTTGCCATATAGAAATGTTTAATGTATACAGTGAATCTGTCACCATTTGCCTTTAAGATCTTTGAGGGTTGTCTGTCACTTAAGAAGGCTTTCCTTGTTCTAAGGTTAGACAAATATTCTTCTCCGTTTTCTTCTAATATGTTTATAGATTTGTTTTAGGGTTAGCTATTTAAACCTTCTAGGATTTATTTACATGGAACAAGGTAGGGGGTCTGTCTTTTTTTTTCTTCCAAATGAATGATTGTTATTCCCCCAACCATTAATCCCTTTCTACTTCCTCCTTACCAATATAATCCCAGACTTTTTCAGGAAACAAGTTCTGCCTTGTTCTTCATGGGAAGTTGACCCCACTCAGTTCCAAAGTCACTCTAACTTGTCTAATCTTTCTCCAAAGTTTCGTTCAAAAGTGGGCATGTGGCCCAATTCTGGCCAAAAGGATGGGAGGAGACTTGTGCTGTCTTTGGGGAAAGGTCTGTCTTGCTCATCTGGGTCAGCATCCTGACAAGTTACCATCTCTCTTCTTCATCTGCAAGTGGCCATGAGTGGGAAGAGGCCAGGGCTTGCTACAGCATCTGACCACCTGTAGGGGGGAGCCAACGAGGAGGGCAGAGCCAAGAGACTCAGGGAAGTTCTGAAGGCTGCACATCTCTAAGCTCATCTTGCTCTGCATCTTGCTTGTCTAAATACTGTTTAACAGTCTTGCATTATGTTGTATTAAATTCATTATTAAATTCATTTCCATTTATTTTCTAGCTTTTATTTTTATTATAAATGGGGTAATTTTCTATTTAGTTTCTAGTGATTAACATTATTTTTTAAGCTGCTGGTTTTTATTTATGTGCAAAATTATATTTTTAATTCAATAGACTTTAAAAATTTGATCTGTTGTAATTTCCAAGCCTGCAATTCTATCACCTACAAATAAAGATAATGTTGATCCTTCTGTTCTAAATTAGTATGATTTATTTCCTCTTTCTTAGTTTATTACATTAGCTAGACCCTCCAAAATCATGTCCTTTAATAGTGATGATAGAGGGCATTGCAGTCATGTTCCGTATTTTACTTGCTTAATATTTCACAATTTGACATGTAGATTTCTAGTAAGTTGCCTTCATTATGTTACAGCAGCTTAGTCCTAGTCCTATTTTGTTTACAGCTTATGTTACCAGTAGCTAAAAATTACTCAAATGATATTTTAAATCTGTAGCTATAATTATATGGCTCTTTAATGTGTTTATGTAATGAGTTTGCTAAGCACATTGAGTCATTTTTACATTCCTGGAATAAATTCTACCTGGTCAAGCAAGACCTGTATTCTAATTCACTGCTGAATTTGATTTGCTAATATTTTAGAGTACTTTGGGTTTTGCATCTATATTTACTAATTGAATTGATCCATTGTTTTCCCTCTTCATTCTCTTTAAAGTCAGATTTTGGTATTAAAACTATAATGAATGAAATATAAAATGAATGAAAAATTTTCTTCATTTCTATGATCTGCCATATTTGTTTGAATAACAAGAAAGCTATGTTTTATTAATTGAGACATGTTCTCTAGGGGCACCACGCTCTATCAAATGAAATGATGTGCTTCCTAGTGTACACAGTACCACAAAAGTATTTTCTTGCCCTAAGAAACAGCTTCTTTGTTGTTGTTTTTTTTAACACCTTTATTGGAGTATAATTGCCTTACATTGTTGTGTTAGTTTCTGTTGTATAACAAAGTGAATAACTATACATATACATATATCCCCATATCTCCTCCCTCTTACATCTCCCTCCCACCCTCCCTATCCCACTCTGCTAGGTGGTCACAAAGCACCAGCCTGATCTCCCTGTGCTATGTGGCTGCTTCCCACTAGCTATCTATTTTACATTTGGTAGCGTATATATGTCCATGCCACTCTCTCACTTCGTCCCAGCTTACCCTTCCCACTGCCCGTGTCCACAAGTCCATTCTCTACGTCTGCGTCTTTATTCTCGTCCTGCCCCTAAGTTCTTCAGAACCACTTTTTTTTTAGATTCCATATATATGTGTTAAGATACAGTATTTGTTTTTCTCTTTCTGACTTACGTCACTCTGTATGACAGACTCTAGGTCCATCCACCTGATTACAAATAACTCAGTTTCGTTTCTTTTTATGGCTGAGTAATATTCCATTGTATAAATGTGCCACATCTTCTTTATCCATTCATTTGCTGATGGACAATTAGGTTGCTTCCATGTCCTGGCTACTGTAAATAGTGTTGCAATGAACATTTTGGTACATGACTCTTTTCAAATTATGGTTTTCTCAGGGTATATGTCCAGTAGTGGGATTGCTGTGTCACATGGAAGTTCTGTTTTTAGTTTTTTAGGGAACCTCCATACTGCTCTCCATAGTGGCTGTATCAATTTACATTCTCACCAACAGTGCAAGAGGGTTCACTTTTCCCCACACCCTCTGCAGCATTTACTGTTTGTAGATTTTTTGGCCATTCTGACTGGTGTGAGTGATACCTCATTGTAGTTTTGATTTGCATTTCTCTAATGATTCGTGATGTTGAGCATTTTTTCACGTGTTTGTTGGTAATCTGTATATCTTCTTTGGAGAAATATCTATTTAGATCTTCTGCCCATTTTTGGATTGGGTTGTTTGATTTTTTGATATTGAACTGTGTGAGCTGCTTGTATGTTTTGGAGATTAATCCTTTGTCAGTTGCTTCATTTGCAAATATTTTCTCCCATTCTGAAGGTTGTCTTTTTGTCTTGTTTATAGTCTCCTTTGCTGTGCAAAAACTTTTAAGTTTCATTAGGTCCCATTTGTGGTTTTTTTGGTGTTTTTATTTCCATTTCTCTGGGAGGTGGGTCAAAAAGGATCATGCTGTGATTTATGTCATAGAGTGTTCTGCCTATGTTTTCCTCTAAGAGTTTTATAGTGTCTGGACTTACATTTAGGTCTTTAATCCATTTTGAGTTTATTTTTGTGTGTGGTGTTAGGGAGTGTTCTAATTTCATTCTTTTACATGTAGCTGTCCAGGTTTCCCAGCATCACTTATTGAAGAGGTTGTCTTTTCTCTGTTGCATATGCTTGCCTCCTTTATCAAAGATAGGGTGACCATATGTGCATGGGTTTATCTCTGGGCTTTCTGTCCTGCTCCACTGATCTATATTTCTGTTTTTGTGCCAGTACCATACTGTCTTGATTACTGTAGCTTTGTAGTATAGTCTGAAATCAGGGAGCCTGATTCCTCCAGCTCCATTATTCTTTCTCAAGACTGCTTTGGCTACTTGGGGTCTTTTGTATTTCCATAAAATTGTGAAATTTTTTGTTCTAGTTCTGTGAAAAATGCCATTGGTAGTTAGATAGGGATTGCATTGAATCTGTAGATTGCTTTGCGTAGTACAGTCATTTTCACAATGTTTTTTCTTCCAATCCAAGAACATGGTATATCTCTCCATCTGTTTGCATCATCTTTAATTTCTTTCATCAGTGTCTTATAGTGTTCTGCATACAGGTCTTTTGTCTCTTTAGGTAGGTTTATTCCTAGGTATTTTATTCTCTTTGTTGCAATGGTAAATGGGAGTGTCTCCTTAATTTCTCTTTCAGATTTTTCATCATTAGTGTATAGGAGTGCAAGAGATTTCTGTGCATTAATTTTGTATCCTACTACTTTACCAAATTCATTGATTAGCTCTAGTAGTTTTCTGGTAGCATCTTTAGGATCCTCTACGTATAGTATCATGTCATCTGCAAACAGTGACAGCTTTACTGCTTCTTTTCTGATTTGGATTCCTTTTATTTCTTTTTCTTCTCTGATTGCTGTAGCTAAAACTTCCAAAACTGTGTTGAACAATAGTGGTGAGAGTGGGCAACCATGTCTTGTTCCTGATCTTAGTGGAAATGCTTTCAGTTTTTCACCATTGAGAACGATGTTGGCTGTGGGTTTGTCATATATGACCTTTATTATGTTGAGGTAAATTCCCTCTATGCCTATTTTCTGGAGGGTTTTTTTAATCATAAATGGGTGTTGAATTTTGTTGAAAGCTTTTTCTGCATCTACTGAGGTTATCATATGGTTTTTCTCCTTCAATTTGTTAATATGGTGTATCACATTGATTGATTTGCATATATTGAAGAATCCTTGCATTTCTGGGATAAACCCCACTTGATCATGGTGTATGATCCTTTTAATGTGCTGCTGGATTTTAAACAGCTTCTTTGAAGTCAGAGAAATAACACTGATTCATGAGGCCCATAAATTTTAACATTTAGGGAAAAGATAAATTTCATTCCAACTCTTCTAAAAATCTAATAATATTTCATGCCCAAACTATATTGTCAAATCTATATTATTCTTCATGAGAAATTTATTATTAAATGCCTTCATTGAAACACATAAAAATACACTTTTGAGGTGATGGAAATTGTACCCATAAAGGATTCACATAGACCATCACAGTGACCAGAACCACAGAAAATGTAAAACTAAAGTTGTATAGCAGAAATGTACAAGAATAGCCCAATTCACTGAGCCTAAGGAAATGGTCATTTGACACAAACAATTACTCATCTCTTTCCTACTTTACAAGGATACAGTAAAGATAAAAAAGGTTTCCATGAGAATGCTTCAGGGTGTTTCAAAGGAAGCTGCATTCGCTGTATAATCACCATTATTGTTGAGACTGCCAATTTAAAAATGACCTATCTCTGGGATGACAAAAAGGTATGGCCATTTATGGTATTTGCAAAGACTTCAGCTATGAGAAATGATTGTTATTCTTGGCTCCACCATAAAATGGAATTATTCATTAGGTACCATGTGCCAGAAAACAGTAGATTTTTCCAGAGAGCTCTCAAGCTAAAATTAGATGATAGTTGTCCAATCTGAGACCAGTTATTAAAGGATACATGATCATATTACTAAGTCATTCCAGTTGAGAAAAATGTATATAATTTTATGACTCCGACTTGAAGGCTCACGTAGAATGATGTGGTCTAGATCTATTGTTATATAGAATGTAAGCTGATTCTCAAGGTGAGATGACTTGCATAAGGTCTCATTTACTTTGCAGGTATACCAGAAATGGTACAAGAGTTTGAGGAAACAGCGGTGAGCAAATATAAATGGTCCCTGCTCTCAAAAATGTTTACAGCTTAAAGGAAGAACATAAAGATCAAAATAGATCATCATGAATGGTATCCACGTGAGGAGATATACGTTAATTAGCTTGACTGTAATAATCATTTCGCTACATATATATGTATCAAATCATCATGTTGTACACCTTAATTATATATAATTTTTATTACCAAAAATTAATTAAGTTAGACCCCTACCTTCACCAAACATAAAAATTAACTCAAAATGGATCATAAACCTAAATTTAAGGGCTAAAACTGTAAAAGAAAAGAACTGTGGGAGAAAATATAGGAGTAAATCTTCATGATCTTGGGTTAAAGAATGGTTTCTTAAATACAACACCAAAAGCACAAATGACAAAAAAAAATAGATAAGTTAGAATTCATCAAAATTTAAAACTTCTATGCATCAAAAGACACTATCAAAAAAGTAGAAAGGCCACCAACAGAAGGGGATAATATATTTGCAAACTAAACAATAAAAAGACAGCCCAGTTTAAAAATGGCAAAGAAGCTGAATAGACATGCTTCCAAAAAAGATATACAAATGGCCAATAAGCACATGAAAAGATGCTCAACATCATTAGTCGTTAGGGAAATGCAAATCAAAACCACAATACAAAAGCCACTTCATACGTCTAGAAAAAAGAAAAGACATATAATAACAAGTACTGGCAAGGCTGTAGAGAAACCAGAACCCTCAAACATTGCTGGTGGGATTTAAAATGGGGCAGCCACTTTGAAAAAGAGTTTGGAAGTTCCTCAAAAAGTTAAACATAGAGTTACCATATGACCCCTCATTCTACTCCTAAGTATTACCCAATAAGAATTGAAAACAGGTGGAAACAGCCCAAAAGTCCATCCATAAATGAATGAATAAACAAATTATGATAAATATATACAATGGTATGTTATTCAACCATAACAGGAATGAAGTCTGATACATGCATAAACATTATGCTAGCTGGATGAAACTTGAAAACGTGCTAAATGAAAGAAGGCAAAAACAAATGGTCACATATTGTATGATTCCACCTATATGAAATGCCCAGAACAGATAAATCTATTAAGATAGAACTCAGGTTGTTGGTTGCCAGGAACTAGGGAGGATGCGAGCAACTGCTTAATGGGTATGGAGTTTCTTTTTTGTTGGATGGATAACAAGAATGTTTTGGAACCAGATAGAATAATAGTGATTGCACATTGTGAATGGACTAAATGTCACCCAACTGTTCACTTTAAAGTGGCTAATTCTGTGTTATGTGAATTTCAACTCAATAAAGTACTTTTAAAAAGCAGGTAATCATGTGATGGGTTGCTGCTGCTCTTGTAGCACCTGCTTTATTTAGGTGGTCAGCACCTACCCTCTTAGATTTGATCCTCGCTTTTCTATTAAGTTGTATATGATGAACTCAACATGTCCATATAAAGGGAATGCCTAAAACTCCTCCCTATCAGCCCCTGGTTAGCAGGCACTGGCCGGGTTTCAGGATAAGAGGGACAGAGCAGAATCAGTTCCTAGAGACCAGGTTAAAGATTAGTGCTCTCCTCCCAGGTGCACACCACTTGGGGCAGCTCCCTTCCATATGGCCTCTACTTCCTCTCTGTAAACAAGGGTCATAAAAATATCCTCACCCAAGTCTCAAGACTACAAAGAGAATTACATAAATGCTCTTGTAAGCTGTAAATCACCATGTGGATGTAAATTTTATATTTGATTGAACCATATGAAATTGCCAAGAGTCAACCATTTTTGATTTACTGTTGCCATTTTTGACCTACAATTGCAGTCTTTTCTTAGGTCAAAAATGGTTAACTCTTGGCAATTTCAGGTGATTCAACCTAATTTTTAATCTATTAAGTAACAACAATCTCTTCCATTAAAAAATAAAACACAGTAAACTCTACAATAATTGAATTTTATAAATTCCCAGGTAGCACTTCATCCTATCCTGTCACTGATACCTTAAACGTGCTAATCTACACAACTTACAGAACTCAGTCACATAAAAAGAGGTTAAAATATTAGAGTATGTTGTCACATAGAGGTTAAGAGCACAGGTGCTGGAACCCCATTGACACAGTTCTAATCCTGGATTCTCTATTATTCCCTGTGTGACCTTGAACATGTTGCTTAACCTCTCTGTGTTTCAGCTGCTTCATCTATAAAATAAGATTAATAATAATACCTACCTCAGAGCTGTTGACAGGAGGGTAGTAAAGACGCTCTAATCATTCAGTGTTATTGTTATTGACTTTCACTTTTTTAATTTAATTGCACAAAAAAATATTTTAGAAATGGAAGTCACCCTTTAAATGTTCTGTGGATTTGTGTGTGCCTATAGGTCTATCTGGTTTAGGGGAAATAAATGGCAGTTAATTTTTTAGAGGTTCAGTAAATCATTTTGCCCTGAGAACTCCTGAATACATGATCCCTCTGTAGTCTCATAAATTTGGAATTCTGAGAGTCTCTTTCGTTCTTCTGTAGGAAACCTCAGTATTTCTAGCCTGATAGCTATAAAATCTAACTTTTGACCAAAGTTTAACAAGATAGTACATAGGATTTCATATGTGATACTCTTAGGGGAACTATGAAATACAAACTTTGCTAGCATGTTAAGAAGAAAAGTCTAACATTTTACCTAATATGAAAAGCCTGCCTTTAGTCTTAAGTTGTCTCAACATATGATTTTTTTCTATTAAATTATGAAAAAATTGATGTGAAATCCCATTGCTGTAAGTGGACTTTTTTATTTTTCTTAAATCATCCATGTTTCTCAAGGAGTGTTCTGAGGAACAATTGCATCAGAGTCACTTGGAATATCTGTAAAAACTCAGATTGCTGGATCCCACAGGTTTTGAAATGAACAGAAACTGAACTTAAAATAATTATGTTATTAAGTAATTTTTAAAAGGAAGACTGAAAGTATGATCCAGGAACAAGACACTATGAATAATATCTGCACAACTTTGAAAAATGCAAAATAATTTCTAGAAATGAAAAAAAAAATCACTCAAATTAAAGCACAATGGACAGATAAACATTAGATTTTAGTCAGTTGGAGAGAGAATTGGGAAATAGAAATAAATCAATTATCCAGAATACAATCCAGAAAAACAAAGAAGCAGGAAAAGCAAAAGGTAGTTAAGAAATGTGGATGCTCAAGTGAGAAGGGCAAATATATGTCTAATTGGAGTTTGAAAAGGAAATAATGCAGGATGAGAAAGATTAAATATTTTTAAGAGGTGGTTGCTGAGAATTTTCTTGACTTACTTAAAATGTTCAGATCCAGGAAGCTCACTGAACTTCCAATATAAACTTTTAAAAACTCTCCCCATACACAGATATCATCATAGTAACACTGCAGAACACCAAAAGAGAAGGTTTTAAAATCATCTCAAGGGATAAAACTGACCATCTACAAAAGAAGAGCCATCTACAGAAGAGCTGATAGCAGCAACAGGATCCAGAAGACAGTGGAAAGGAAATATCTAGGTTGGGCAGATAGTCAACAAAAGATATTGAGATACCATTTCACACCTACCAGATTGGCCAAAATATAAAGCCTGACCATACCAAGTATTGGAGAGAAGGTGAATCAGTGGCAACTCTCATCACAATTGATAGAATTGTAGATTTGTTTGACCAGTTAGGAAAATGTTTGGTGTTACCTAGTAAAGTAGAGCATGAGCACACCCTGTGACCCATCTTTTCTACTCCTAGGGCAGCACTTACAGACATGCTCCAGAAAGCATACACAAGAATGTTCCTGGCAGTATTGCTGATCATAATGAGAAATATGAAAATAACCAAAATGTCCATCATTAGTACTATGAAAAATAAGTTTTGGTGTTATCATAGAATGGAAACCTACAATCATGAAGTGACCCACAGCTACATGCATCAATATGAAAAAATGTCAACAACATAGTGTAAGCAAAAGCAGTCACATAGAATATACATGGCATGATTGCATTAGTATAAAGTCCAAAAACAGGCAAAAGCTCAGGGATAATAATTAACACATTGTTAACTTAGTGTGTATGTATATGTATGTGGGAGTGTGTGTGTGTGTGTAGTAAAAGAATAAAGTCATGGATATGTACCAAGTTCATATTAATGCTTACTTTTTAGGAGGAAGAGAAGAAAATTCGGGAGGGGTAAGAAGAGGGCTTCCAATGTATCTTATTTATAACATTTTATTTTAAAAAATGAAATCCAAAGAAAATGTAAGAACATGTTATCATGTGTTAAATATGGGTATCAGGCTTATAAGATTTTTATATTATTATCTGTAATTTTCTCCCTATTTGAAATATTCCTTAATTTTAGAAATAAAGCAGACTAGTATACATAAGATATAAGGAGTTCACAAAAACTATTAATAAGAAGACAACCACAAAAAAATGGATAAAAGATGTGAACAGACACTTCACTAAAGAAGATATATGGATGGCAAATGAGCACATGAAAAGCTCAAATCAGCAGCTATTAAGGAAGTGAAAATTAAAACTGTATAACACCCACTAGTAAAGAGGATAAAATTTAAAAGACCATATCAAGTGCTGTCAAGGATGTAGAGCAACTGGAATTCTCTTACACTGCCAGTGCAAATGAAGAATGACACAATTTTTTTGGACATCACTGAGTTAGTTTCTTAAAAATTAAACATATAATCTATATACACATATCAACCATATAACCCAACCATTCCACTCCTAGGCGTTTACCCAAGACAAAGGAAAACATATGTCCATAGAAAGACTTGTACTCAAACGAGCATAGCAGCTTTATTTGTAATTACAAAAATTGGAAGCAATCCAAATGTCCATCAACAGGTAAGTGGACAAACTCTGATGTATCCATACAACAGAATATTATTCAGCAATAAAAGAGAATGCATTCTAGACTACAAAAATATCGCTCTCAGAACAATTATGTTTAGTGAAAAAAGACAAACAAAAAGAATATATGGTGTATGATTCCATATATTTTAGGAAACATAAACTAATATATAGCAACAATAAATAGACCAGTGATTGCCAGGGGATGGAACTGGTGAGGAGAGGAGAGAAGGATTGGAAGAGAGCATGAAGAAACTTCTGGGGATGATTCACATGTTCATTACCTTGACTGGGGAGATGGTTTTATGAGTGCATTCCTATGTCAAAATTTATCAAATTATACCCTCTAAATATGTGCATTGTTATACATCAATTATACCTCAATAAAGCTATTTTTAAAAAATAAATAAAGGACAGGGAGAAGTAGTAACTGTCTAGCAAGGTAGATGAAGGCACAAGCCATAAATCAGCAGAGAATTCTTACAAAACTGAGCAAACACCCCACAAACACCAGAAAGTTTCAGGAGTTTGGTGCACCAGGGATGTTGGAAGACATAAAAGAAAGTCACTGCTGGATTAAAGTGTTTACAAACCACCAGGTCACCTTCCGTATTCCCCAGCTAGGTGCTGACCCCCTCCCCAGCCCACTCTGCCCTGGGCTGCAGCACCACCTGCCACTCCCACCACTGTGCTCGAGGAGTTAAAGGCAGCCATGCTCCAGAAGGGGCTATAGGGCGCTTTGCTTTGGAAAGGCACTCCTCCAGCGAGCGCAGCTTCCACCGAGCTCCTGCCACACGGCAGGCATCCTTCTCCCAGGCTCCTCTCTGCACTCTCCCACAGAGCCCCTCTCCCAGCGGTGGCACCAGCATCCTGCTTCCTTTGCGCTCATCTCCCACAGAAGGACACTTGGGGGCAGTCATTCGACACTGCACACACTTCGTCCTCCGCGAGGCTCCTGTTCGCCTCGAGAACAGAGCCTTTATTTGGGGGCTCCAGGACGCTCTGTGACAACTTGGAGTCTAATCCCCAAACCAGACCGCAGGTGACGCTGCTTGCACTTAGCCCCTGTGGGCCGGCCCCGCCAGCCTGCAGACCGCTCACTCGGGGGGTACGAAAGAGCTGGACAAGCCTCGCTTGCAAGACTCATCAATCACAGCCCCTCGTCGGGCTCAGCAAGTGGGAAGAGAGAACAGATTCAGACACATACTGTTTTAAGTGGAATTAGAGAAACACACCTACACACAACTTTATTTCCTTGTCATTCTTCCTCTCATTCTCTTAATAACCCTGACATTCTGTGGGGACGGTTCATCTCAGTGAAGGACACGTGTATGGTTTCTATCTCATAAAATCATTATGTCTTAAGCAAATGAAGAGAGGGGCATAAAACAGACTGAAATTATAGCCTGCGTATGTTCTGCCAGTCCTCCCTGGAGTTTGGGATTCTTTGTTCTTCTCATCTACATCACCCTCGTCACAGCATTTTAATTTATGGCAACAATACCCCACAGCAGTATTGTGAGAACCTCAGGACCAAAACATTAATAAACAGGCAATATGCTTACAAATGGCAAGTCCCAGAAAGGCGGACTGGTTAATAAATGAGCGAAGGTTCAAAGGAAGACGGGTGATGTAAGACATACGATGGTGACTCAACCAGTGCAACGTTAGAGCCGGACATTTTCACAAACAAGGGGGTGGCCGGCCGAGTCAACAGGAGCAGCTAAGAAGTCCATCAGCCCGGCCCCGGGTGGGAGTTCTTGGAAACCCCAGCAGAGGGGGAATTGCCGCAGAGCTGGGACCCAGGGCTTGCTTGCAAACAAAATGACCTCCTGCCTGTTCTGTCACACTTGGCATTGCCCTGCATTTCTGAGTGGCAGCTACTCCACCTGGAGGTAATCATTCACGACCATTGGGCACACCCAGGTGATTCCAAGCTGAGACCCCCTTCGGAGGGGCAAATCCAGTTTTGTGAAAGAGAAACCGGGGTCCTACTGAAGCTTGACATAGTTTTCTTCATCATTATGATGAAAACATCTTCAGATCCACGCCCAAATGACCGCCCAGAAAGAAAGAATGTGCACGTGTGTGTTGTATGTGTGAGAGTGTGTGAGCGTGTACGTGTGTGTCTGCATGAACTTAGGGCAATAAACACACACCCATGGGCTCCAGAGGGTTACAAAAAGTCCTCTGTACCAAAGAATTTCAGACTGGTGGGATGATTCATTTAGGGGAATTGCTGAAAGCACATAAGGAAAGGAGTGTGTGCATACGAGTGCCATCCAACGCTTACCAACTGGGGTCCCTGGCAGGGGAAGTTCGCTGCTTTCAGGTTTCCTTGAAAAGGAGACGCTGAAAATGGGATCCACACACAAGAGTACGACCAGACAGATGTTAGAGGAAACACGGGAGCCAGAGAACTGCCGTGGTTCAGGAAGAGGAAAACTTTACAGTAGTCAGGAAAGCTTTCTACTTCCTCTGTCCCTTCCTCTGGAGTCTGTACTCTCCCTGATCAGTGGGGTTCGCCTTCCTTCCCAAGCCTCCAGGCCTCCTGCAGTGATGGGTGGGAGCACCAGCTCCTCTGGCTTCCCTGGGCTTCTCCTCTGTTAACTGTGATGCTTTGGGCGGATGATGACCAGCTCATGGCCACCTGCAGGGATGCGCTGAGCCCTAGAATCAGGCACCGTCAGGACAATGAAAGAATGGGGACCTCCCCGCACAGGGCCTTCCTGTACCTGTGGGGCTGCACCCGGCACACATGGGGCAGCCATTGCGGATGCACACAATCATACTCACACGTTAGCACAAACACATACACACCACCACACACACTCACACACGTACAAACACAAATGCATACATATATACTCACATGCACAGTCAGACACATGTACACACCCTCACAACATTGTATGCACACAAAAAGGCCACATATACACTCTCACAGGCTCACAATCACATAATCACACACTCACCCCTATTCACACACATGCACTCACATGCTCACGTACCTACTCACACAATTACACATACTCACCTACATTCACACAAACACAGACATACACACACTTACACACACCCTGGTCCTAGGTGAGACCACCCCAGCCCCACACCACACCACTCCATGCCCCAAACCTAGCTGTCTGAGGTGGGCACAGACCCATGACCTCAAGTCCCCTACTAGCTAGTTGATAGGGTGCCTCTGACACCTGTTTCGGGGGACCTGGGCAAGCCCAGTGGCAGTCTGTCCCACTGTTCCTGCCTGGAGTGCCCCATGGGCTGGCCCGAACCCGTGCAGGAAGGGAGCAGATTGCCCGGTGGCCCAGGGTCACACATCCCACTTCTCTCAAGTGGGAGTGGCACGCCACAGCTTCCTTCCTATTGTGTTGAAGTGTACAGATCCTTTCCTTGGCCTCTTATTTCCCTCAGGACCAAAGGAGCTTGTGTGCAGCCCACATGGTCCCATCTGGTGACCACCAGTCACACCTTTGGTAAGAACTGATGGAGGCAGGATTTCTCCACCCTGGACTACTGGGGCTTCCTGAGCATTCCACCTCATCCATGGTGAGCCTGATCCAAAGCTGTTCCCTCCCTGCAACAAGCTCCCGTCAGAGCATCATGTCACCGAGTGATGAAGCAACAAAGGTTTCTGTACCAGTTCCATCCTTGCACTTAGAACTCTCAGAATACCAGTCCGGCCAGGGTTTGTGCTTCTGTGAATCCATAATCCCCTAAAATTAAACTGTTTATCTTTATGCACAAAAGGCCATCCATGCAAGGCTGGTTGGATACCAAGAGGTCATTTTTGCCAACCTCCTTTTTCACCGAAAAGCCACCCCGTATTCGCAAGCATCTCAGATGATGGTTATCCCATAGCCTCCTATGTAGACTGAACCAGCATTGAGTTGCCTTAATCATTCTGTAGGTTCTATTTCCTCATCCAGAGAAGAGTTCTGAGATCCCATCCTCTGCACACTGGTGGGCCCAGGTCCGTCCACTGACGACCGTCTACACTCGCTCTCCTGGTGCCCAGCTGGCCTCTGGGCTTGAGACAAGAGCCCTCAGAGGTCTCTGGACTGACTCTCTCCCCTGACCCTCAGAATTGTGTACCCAACAATCTGTTCAAATTCTCCTGGATATCGAACATGCCCTCACACAGGCCACATCAAAGATCAAACTCACAATTTCCATCCCCCTCTCAGTAAGGGCTGATCCAGCTGCAGGAAACCGTCTCCACACAACACAGGCTTAAGCAATAGAGAAGTTTATTATCTTTTCTTTTTCTTTTTTTGCCAGGTCAGGTGATTTATTTAAATTTAAAAAAATTTAAGTTTCGAAACAGTTTGAGACTTACAGAAAAGTTGCAAAAGTAGTATCCAGATGTCCTATGCAGCTTTCACTCAACTTTCCATACCGTCACCATCCTATAAATGGTTATAGGGAAATTATCAAAACCAAGAGAACAATTCTGGTAAAATGCTGTTAACTGAACTCTAGACTTTCTCCAAATTGTAGTCATTTTCTCTTAACACCCTTTTCCTTCCAGGACCCCGTGTTGTGTGTCACTGCCATGTCCTTGGTCTCCTGAGACGAGAGACAGCCTCTGAGTCTCTGCCTGTCTTTTTTGGAGAGCACTGGTCAGGTATTTTGTAGATGCCCCTCAGTTGTGTTTATTGAATGTTCTTCCAGATTCGATTAGGTTGTGGGGCCAGGATGGCATCTGTTTTACTGATTTTTCCTTTTGCTTCAGGCTCCAAGGCAGGTCAGCACGGCCTTGTCACTGACAGGCTTTATTTAACGATCCCAGATGGCTTTGCATTACTATTGGCTTTTTAAAATACTGCATTAAAATGTTACTTATCACTACTATATATAAAATAGATAACTAACAAGGACCTACTGTATAGCACAGGGAACTATACTCAATATTTTATAATAACCTATAAGGGAAAAAGTCTGAAAAAAGATATATTATATATATATACAACTGAATCACTGTGCTGGGCACCTGAAACCAACACGACATTGTAAATCAATTTTAGCACTGGGAGATCAGCTCGGTGCTTTGTGACCAGCTAGAAGGGTGGGATAGGGAGGGTGGGAGGGAGGGAGATGCAAGAGGGAAGAGATATGGGGATATATGTATATGTATAACTGATTCACTTTGTTATAAAGCAGAAACAAACACACCATTGTAAAGCAATTATACTCCAATAAAAACGTTAAAAAGAAAGAAAGAAAGAAAAAATAAAGTATTCCTTAACTTTTTATAAAACAAATAATAAAAAAAAATTAAAAAGAAATTAGAATACCCAGCTACATATAAAAAGCTGAAAAAATGTTATTTATTTTGATGTTTGAGATTTTGTTTTTTTGGCTGCATTGTGTTTTCGTTGCTGCGCGCGGGCTTCTCTCTAGTTGCAGTGAGCGGGGACTACTCTTCATTGCAGTGCATGGGCTTCTCATTGCGGTGGCTTTTCTTGCTGCAGAGCACTGGCTCTAAGCACGGGGGCTTCAGTAGTTGCAGCATGCGGGTTCAGTAGTTGCGGCAAGCAGGCCTTAGAGTACGCAGGCTTCAGTAGTTGTGGCTCAGGGGCTTAGTTGCTCAGCGGCATATGGGATCTTCCCAGACCAGGGATTAAACCCGTGTCCCCTGCACGTGCGGTGGATTCTTAACCACTGCGCCACCAGGGAAGTCCAGATGTTTGAGCTGTTTGACTCCCCATTAAATTTGGCTCTAAGGCAAGCACCTCTCTTGTCTCTCCCTAATCCCAGCCCTGTGTCATGGTCAAGCCTGGATCCCATGGAGGGAATATCTCCCTGCTGAGGGGAAGGTACACTGAATGCCATCTTTGGAGACAGTCCTGCATGTCTTCCGCTCTCTTTTCCATCACTTTCAGGGGTGTCACAGCTCTCCTCAGGACTCCCTTTCTCCCATCCTGCTTCAAATGCAGAAATGCTGCATTAAATAGAAACGGCAATTCAGCAGAGGCAGGGAGTCCTGTCCCAGTGAAGAACCAATTAGCCCTGAGGCCCCCCTCAGCAGGCACAGGCCACTGGGAACCCCCAGGATTAAAGCTGGGGGAATAGTCAGGGATTCCAGGGCATGCTAGGAGCCAGGGGAGGGTCCAGGAGGGAACCGAGCAGGAGCAGGCAGGCTGCTAGGACCTTCTGTTCTTTCACAGTTCCTGTAAGAATGTTCTGTTGTGCATTCTTGTCTGTGGAGGGTCGACAGTTATAGGAACAATAAAAGGGGAATTAAGATCTGGATACAAATTTCCTGCCTGCAAAAGGGACCGCGCGTGGAAAAGAGGTGGAGTGCGGCCACATCATCCCCGTGGCCAGCTTCTGAGTGGGATGTGCACAGAGGGACCGCACAGACACCTTGAAAATGCACATGGGCCTTTACCAGAGCGTCCAATAGGTGCAAAGAGCTGCTGACACAGCATACATGGGACATCACACTCTAGGCTTCCACACTCCTCCCCCGGCCACAAAATCCTTACAGCAACTGCTCAGAATCCCCCCTACCTCCTGCCCTTCTCACTTGGCGTCACCCCTTTCCCCACTCCCTTCCTTCCACCTTCTTTTTTCCTTCCAGGAGTAGCCCCTGGTCCTTTCTAAAGTCAATCACTTTAGTTCCTTCTATCCCACCATTCTCCAGTTAGGCTGCACCAGCCCCATACCAGCCCCTCCCCCTCCCATCTCCCTCTCTGCCTTTCCTCTCCCTGACTTCCACCCTCCCTCCCCACTCCCGCTCTCTCCTCCTTCCTCTCTCTCCCCTCCCCCTTTTATTCCTTCCTCCCTCCTCTCCCTCCCCCTCAGCACCCAGGGAGAAGCCTGGAATTCCTCCAACCTAGGGTGCCCAGGGGCTGTCTTCCAGGGTCCCCTTGGCCTCCTTGGTCAGCTCTATTTCCCACTGAGCTGTTGGCTTGGCCAGTACTCATGAGGTGATAAGACAACTGGGCAACTCATGACTGACCACTGGTGAACTGGGGAGACAGTGAAAAGTCAGAATGAACCCAGACCTACCACCCACATCATATGGCACATAAACAGGCAAACAGAATACTATTGATACATAGAATACTATGGTGACCATCTCTTCGGTGGGAGGGCTGGAAGGGGAAATTAGTCGTGATTTGTATATTTCGCTTATTTTTATTTTCAGCTTATCTACAGTGAACTTCTACTGCTTGTGCCTTTTTAAAACTTAAATGTAAGCTCAGTGGAGGCCCTGACATCATTTTTCTCAAAAAAATAAAAGATAGAGAAAAATAAACCAATATTTAGAAAAGATAAATAAAACAATAAATAAAAATCAATAATGGAAGACGTATATACAAATTATCTTCTTTCCTGAAAACAAGAATAATCTTTGTGAAGGAGTTTTCTGCCTCAGACAAGGCAATTTGATAGCTCAGCTAGAGAGGTTGGTTTGTTGAAAGAATTCAGCCTCAGTCTCGGGGCATCCAGAGCTCCTCGGGGATCGGGATATTCCCAAACCAGCCCTGAGGTCACTCCTGCTGTTCTCTGTGGGGCTTCTGAGCTTCCAGGTGGTTTCTCTCTGCAAACAGCTTCCTCTGCTGATTCATGGTTTTTCTGCTCCCCCATGAACTGCCTGGACCCCTTCAGACTCAGCCAAGACTCTGGGTGCCTCCACCACTCAGACACCCCTCGTCACACAATTGATGCTCCCTGTTTCAGATCCTATTGCACATCCACGGTCAAGGGAATCTGATGATCCTTGCCTGGGTCAGGATCCATCCCTCGTCCATGCTAGTGATGGCCAGGGGCCAGGGCCTGGGCGAGAGGAGGTGTAGAGAGATGGGAAGAGGAGAGGCACATCTACTTCCTGTTCAGACTCTCCCTCAAAATTAATTACCCCTCTGACAAGGATATTTAAACCAGGTTTCTGACCTCCAGGGATCTTGAGTTATAAACTTAATCACAAACAGGTTTTAAAACATTAGAAGGCTGCAAATAGTTTCTAGCTCTTAGCACAGTGTCCAGAACAGACTAGAAATAGAAGCTTAATAAAAATTTTAGTTGAATGAATAGCTCTGAGAAATTGGAGGAATTTCAGGATGGTTATTTCAAATAACCCACATAACTGGGTAGAAACTTCTCCATCTGAGAGGAGTTTTTTTCTCATATACATTTAAATATTTATTCATGTACAGTCACAAATTAAAGCCAGACTTTGGCGTGAAAAGGACTCTGGTTACCACTGCATGACAGATAACCCCTCAGTTAGCAGTCTGGTCTTTGAAGAGCAGAAGTAAGGAACTGTCTGAGGATCCTGTTGCATAGAATTCAGATGCCTCTTTTAAAAAGATAATATGATAAAATATCTCACCTGCCCACCTGCCCTCTGTGTGAACAATAGTAAAATTGGAGTTTAAATCAGCTGGTGTTCTCCAGCTGGGGATGAAATTATGACACATGCTTATAAACTGCTATTCCGTGACATGTCCTGTCCTAAACACTTTGCATATTTTTACACATTTCACGCTTACAGTAACCCCAGGAGATTCATTATCCTCTATTACAGATGAGGAAACTTACAAGTTACTTAAGTATTGTGCCCAGGGGATACGCAGTAGAGATGTGAGCCTGCAGCATGACCCAGAGTTTTGTTTCAAACCATCACATCGCTGGCACCCCTTCAGAGCAGGGCTTTCACTTTCTACACCATGAAGATTACACATGGGTAAGAGAGACTTCAGAAGAAACAAACCAAATTGGTTTCCTTTCATTTTAAAGTTCAAATCTAATTCATCAAAGGAAGGAAATGATACGCTAGTTTTCTTTTCTTTCTTTTTTTTTAACCTACTGGCATACTTAGATTTCAGTTTCAAGTCTCTTTAAAAACTTCACAAAAATCCCTCATGCTTTATCAGTAATTTTTAACTGTCTAATTGAGGGGAATGAGTAGACATGTTGCCAAAGAACATCAGCAGGTTGTCTCAAATCAGACCCACACTCTCAAAAATTGAGTGCATTTCTACACTCGGGTCAGCAGAAGATGTGATGATGGCAGGTTTCTCTCAGTGTTGAGATCTGCCCCACAGCAGAAATCATGTTGTATGGTTTGTTTGTTTTTTCCCACTTCAGTAGTAAAAACAAGTGTGTGAGTTTCCCTATTGACATTTCCAGTCTGTCACCGTGTCAAAGGTTACCCCAAGGAATTTCTAATGGAAATGCCAACAATTTCTTCTGTGCTTGAGCCCTTCTTGTTAGTGGAGCACAGCTGCTCATTACCTCTCACTCCTTGAAGCACGTCGGGGCACCTGGCATGGCAGAGAGTTGGCTTCAGGTACATAAAAATCTAAGTTGGTGCTGCGATACCCCTTCCTGGCTATATTCACACCTCTTCAAGCTTCAGGTTTCCATCTGTAAATTGGGGGCAGTAATAACCACACAGTCTTAGAATGTCAAGGGCATTAGTCTGAACCTGTGGTTCCTCAGCACAGCCCTCACTTGGGTGACCAGCAGGGCATCTAGTTGATTAGGGGAGAGACTTGCTCTGCTCAATTATGCAGAGAAATAAGCTCCACTGTAAGAGTCAAGACGAGCAATGGGACTGGATCAAGAGAGGGATTCGGGCCCAATATTGAGGAGGAACTTTCTACAAACTGGAGTAGGCTTACAACAGAATGGATTTTCACAAGAGGGGATGGGTTACCTCTCTCATGAAGTATTAAGGTCAAGTCCCAATGAGCACTTGTTGGGGGTTTTGCAGAGAGAATTTATAGAGCAGATAAAGTGTTGAGCTGAATGACTTTCTCTGAATGGTATCTGAGGTATACCACAATCCCCTCACCCTGAGATACTCTCTATCATAACATCACAATTATTTCCTTCATAGAATCTTATCAAAATCTGCAATCATCTTCTTTTCTACCTGTTGACTTCTTTTTCTGCCTCTGCCACCTGACTGTCAACTCATGAAGGCAGGGCCCCTCTCCCTGCTGTCTCTCCAGCACCAAGCCCATAGTGAGCACCGAGGACGTATTTGAAAAATAACGAAATGAGTAAATGAATGATTTCTAAGACTCCTTTCAGTTCTGAGTCAATGAGGCATCAGGCTTAGTTTACCCTTAGTTCATCCTCTAGGGTGCTTCTTTAAAAAAGACAAAAATGTTCTTTGGGAGCATTTGGGCAAGAAAAAGAAAGAAAAGGAAAAGAAGAAGTAAAACTATCTAGTCTGTCAGATGTTACCCTGAGGAGTTTCTAATGGACATGCCAACAATTTCTTCTGGGCTTGAGCCCTTCTTGTTAGTGGAACACAGCTGCTCATCACCTCTCACCCCTTCCAGCATGTCAGAGCACCTGGCACAGCAAAATCAGTATGACATGATCTTGTGTGTAGAAAATCTTAATAATCCACAAGGTAATCTATCAGAGCTAAAAAAATCTAGTTGCAACATACAAAAATCAATTGTTCTTCTGTACAATAGCAAGGAGTAATCCAAAAGTGAAATTAAGAAAACACCATTTAAAATATTATCAAAAGGAGTAAAACACTTAGGAGTAAATTTAACAAAAAAAGTGAAATTCTTGTACACTTTCAACTACAAAATAATGTTGAAAGAATTAAAGAAGACATAAATAGTGAAAAGACAATCCATGTTCATAGTTTAGAAGGCTTAATATTGTTTGATGACAATGCTCGCCAAATTGGTCTATAGATTCAGCGCAGTCCCTATCAAAATGCCAGCTGGCTTTTTTTTCTTTTCATAAAGTGACAGGTTAGTCCTAAAATTCATAAGAAAATACAAGGGACTCTGAGTAGCCAAAACTACCCTGAAAAAGAATAGCTGTAGAACTCACACTTCCTCACTTCAAAATTTAATACAAAACTATAGTAATCAAACCAGTGTGGTCTGGCATAAGGATAGATATATAGATGAATAGAATAGAATTAAGAGTGTAAAAGTAGATTCATACATATGTATTTTTAATTTATTTTCAACAAGCATGCCAATACCATTCAATGGGGAAAGAATAGTCTTTTCATTGAATGGTGCTGAAACAACTAGATACCAACATGTAAAGGAATAACGTTGGACCCCCCTACCTCACACCATATACAAAAATTAACTCAAAATTGATCACAGAACTAACTGTAAATGTTAATACTACAAAACTCTTAGGAGAAAACATAAGAGTAAATATTTGTGATCTTGGATTAAGCAATGAATTTTTAAATATAATACCAAAAGCACAAGAAACAAAAGAAAAAATAGTTAAATTTAACTTCATTAAAAGTAAAAGTGTTCATGCTTTAAAGAACAGCATAAAGAAGGTGAAAAGACAGCCCACAGAATGGGAGAAAATATTTGCAAATCATTTATCTAATAAGGCACTTGTGTACAGGAAACAAGTCAATACGAAAAAGACAAATAGCCCAGTTTACAAGGTGACAAAGTATTTGAATAGACACTTCCCCAAAGAAAATATAAAAACAGCCAATAAGACATGAGAAGATGCTCAACTTCACCAATCTTAGAGAAATGCAAGGCAAAACCACAATGAAATATCACTTCACACACACCAGGATGGCTAAAATTAAAAAGACAGACAGTAAGGGTTGGTGAGGATGTGTGGAGAAATAGGAATCCTCATACATTGCTCGTGAGCATGTAAAATGGTGCAGTGGCTTTGAAAAATGGTGTGGCAGTTCCTCAAAAAGCTAAACATAGAGTTACCATAAAATCAAACACCTCCACTCCTAAGTACATATTCAAGAGGATTGAAAACATGTCCACACAAAAACTTGTAAGCTGCTTATTGATTACATTACTTATGTTGAAAATGGTAATATTTTGTATATACAGGATAAGTAAGCTATAGTATTAAAATTTAAAAAAAACTTGTAAACTACAGTTTATACCAGCATTATTGAAAATAACCAAAAAAAAAAAAAGGAGATAACTCAATGTCCATCAACTGATAAATGCATAAACAAAATGTAGTATATCCACGAAATAGATTATTATTTGGCAATAAAAAGGAATGAAGTATTGACACATGCTACAATATGGTTGAGCCATGAAAACATCATGCTAGGTGAAATAAGTCAGAAACAAAAGGCCACATGTTGCATTATTCTGGATATTAAATGTCCAGAATAGGCAAATCCATAGAGAAAGAAAATAGAGTAGTGATTCCAGGGGCTGGGGGTTGGTGGAAGGGAGGAATGGGAACTGACAGCTAAATGTTTCTTTTGGGGGTGATGAAAATGTTCTGAAATTAGAAAGTGGTGCACATCTCTGCTCAGCTAAAAACCACTGAATTATACACTCTAAAAGGGTGAATTCTGTGGTGTGCTAATTATATATCAATAAAGCTCTTGCGTATTTAAAAAGTCAAACTACTGAAACAAAGTAAAATAGCAAAGGGAATAGTTAACTTGTGGGAGACTGAAATTTGAAAAAAAAGTATTTATGGTCTTACATTTGCTTTAAAATGTTAAATTGAATGACAAAGATTTTTCTTCTATTGATGATTTTATTTCACACTACATTTTAAAATGATCAAAAAGATATTCTTTTTGTAAAATATTACTTTGAAATATTTCAAGCATACAGAAAAAGAAAATAATATAACAAAACCCATAGATCATCTACTTAACTTTTTAAGATCTCAATATTCTGTTATATTTGCTTCAGACAGATCTTTTATTATATAAGAAATAAGATTTTGTGTTACAGTGGAAGACCCCTAAATGCCGCTCTCCAATCATATCCCCACTACCCCTTCCCCCCAGAGTAACTGCCATCCTAATCATGGAACTCTTAAGTCCCACACATATTTGTACTCTTTAGTATCCATGAACAATATATATATTGTATATTTTGCTTTATAAAATTACTTATAAATGTTATCATGTTGTAAATATCCATCTGTAAATTGCTTTTTTGTCAACATTATGTTTTTGATATTTATCAAAGTTAATTCATTCATTTTAGCAAATAGAAAAACATACAGTCCACACTGTATGAACTTTACCACAATTTATTGATCCATTCTCCTGAATGTGTATGTTAAAACTGTTTATGTGTTTTCTACTATTATATGCCACGCTGCTGTGAATATTCGTCTGTGACTCTTTGGACATCTGTATGAGTTTCTCCAGGGACACCAGGCAGTGGAATTGCCAGGTTGTAAGGGATCCATGTTTTCAACCAGATACTGCCAAATCGCCCTTCACTAAGGTCATCTAATTTACACTTCTGCCATCAGAGTTCTGAGTCTCTTCCATTTTCACCGTCACATGGTACTGCCAACTTTTACTTTTTTTCAATCTGCTTATTTTATTTTAATTTTCACCTTCCTGATTACTAGTGACTGAGCATTTCTCCTGTTTGTTGGTCTTTGGGGATATGTCTTAACATGAGTTGCCTGTTAATATCTTTTGTCCATTATTCCACTGGGTTGTTTGCTTCTTCTTAAAACTGAAAGGGTTCTTTATATATTCTGAATGCCAATCCTTGGTCACTTACATGTTTGCAAATATTATCTCCTAGACTGCAGCTCATCTTTTCACAGTTTAATATCATCTTCTATGCTCATTTTTAACTTTAGTATAGCCAAACGGACGAAGTTTTTGTTTTATGCTTTGGCCTTTTGTCTTTTAGAAATCCTTGTCAACTTTAAGATCACAAATATCTTCTATATGTACTTCAATCTTTTTTAATTTTGCTTTTCACATTTAGGTCTTTAATTAACCTGAAGTTGTATTTGACTATGGCGTGAGACAGAGATTTGATTTTGTTTTACAACACTTCTCCCGGCAATACTGATTGAACTGTGTATCATGTTGTCATTGATCTACAAGGCTACCTCTGTCATATATCAATTTTCCACATATGCTCAGGTGTGAGTCTAAGTTTTCTATTTTGTTCCTTTGACCTATTTGTTTATTATTATAGCTTCATAAAATGTCCAAATACCTGGTAAGCAAATCCTCCCACCTTGATTTATCTTATTTATCTTTTGCCATTTCTTCTTCCATGTGAGTTTTTGATCAGTTTGTTAAATTTCCCTCAAAATATTTGTTGGATATTATTTGAAATTTCAATGAATTATTTGATTAATTTGGGAAATAGACATCCTTATGCTATTGCCTTCCCATCCATGAACATCTTAACAATGCTCCATCTGTTCAAGCCATTGTTTATGTACTTTAATAACACTTTGAAGTTTCCTCCATAACGATCTTTCACAAATTTTCAGTTTAATTCATAGTTACCGTAAATTATTGTTGCCACTATAAACGGCATGTTTCTTAAATTGCATT
The DNA here is from genome assembly GCF_965194825.1 of Balaenoptera physalus. Classification (NCBI taxonomy): domain Eukaryota; kingdom Metazoa; phylum Chordata; class Mammalia; order Artiodactyla; family Balaenopteridae; genus Balaenoptera; species Balaenoptera physalus. The sequence goes on along the minus strand of NC_138886.1, from coordinate 102,623,291 downwards.
TTATATTGTCTGTTGCTATGGATAATATATTGATTTTAAAAATTTTTTTAATTTTATTTTATTTTTTTTATACAGCAGGTTCTTATTAGTCATCACTTTTAAACACATCAGTGTATACATGTCAATCCCAATCACCCAATTCATCACACCACCACCCCCACCCCCCTGCAGCTTTCCCCCCTTGGTGTCCATATGTTTGTTCTCTACATATGTGTCTCAATTTCTGCCCTGCAAACCGGTTTATCTGTACCATTTTTCTAGGTTCCACATATATGCGTTAATATACGATATTTGTTTTTCTCTTTCTGACTTACTTCACTCTGTATGGCAGTCTCTAGATTCATCCACATCTCAACTAAGGACCCAATTCCATTCCTTTTTATGGCTGAGTAATATTCCATTGTATATATGTACCACATCTTCCTTATCCATTCATCTGTCAATGGGCATTTAGGTTGCTTCCATGACCTGGCTATTGTAAATAGTGCTGCAATGAACATTGGGGTGCATGTGTCTTTTTGAATTATGGTTTTCTCTGGGTATATGCCCAGTAGTGGGATTGCTGGATCATATGGTAATTCTATTTTTAGTTTTTTAAGGAACCTCCATACTGTTCTCCATAGTGGCTGTATCAATTTACATTCCCACCAACAGTGCAAGAGGGTTCCCTTTTCTCCACACCCTCTCCAGCATTTGTTGTTTGTAGATTTTCTGATGATGCCCATTCTAACTGGTGTGAGGTGATACCTCATTGTAGTTTTGATTTGCATTTCTCTAATAATTAGTGATGTTGAGCAGCTTTTCATGTGCTTCTTGGCCATCTGTATGTCTTCTTTGGAGAAATGTCTATTTAGGTTTTCTGCCCATTTTTGGATTGAGTTGTTTGTTTTTTTAATATTGAGCTGCATGAGCTGTTTATATATTTTGGAGTTTAATCCTTTGTCCATTGATTCATTTGCAAATATTTTCTCCCATTCTGAGGGTTGTCCTTTTGTCTTGTTTATGGTTTCCTTTGCTGTGCAAAAGCGTTTAAGTTTCATTAGGTCCCATTTGTTTATTTTTGTTTTTATTTCCATTACTCTAGGAGGTGGATCAAAAAAGATCTTGCTGTGATTGATGTCAAAGAGTGTTCTTCCTATGTTTTCCTCTAAGAGTTTTATAGTGTCCGGTCTTACATTTAGGTCTCTAATCTGTTTTGAGTTTATTTTTGTGTATGGTGTTAGGGAGTGTTCTAATTTCATTCTTTTACATGTAGCTGTCCAGTTTTCCCAGCACCACTTGTTGAAGAGACTGTCTTTTCTCCATTGTATATCCTTGCCTCCTTTTTCATAGATTAGTTGACCATAGGTGCGTGGGTTTACCTCTGGGATTTCTACCTTGTTCCATTGATCTATGTTTCTGTTTTTGTGCCAGTACCATATTGTCTTGATTACTGTAGCTTTGTAGTATAGTCTGAAGTCAGGGAGTCTGATTCCTCCAGCTCCGTTTTTTTCCCTCAAGACTGCTTTGGCTATTCGGGGTCTTTTGTGTCTCCATACAAATTTTAAGATTTTTTGTTCCAGTTCCATAAAAAATGTCACTGGTAACTTGATAGAGATTGCGTTGAATCTGTAGATTGCTTTGGGTAGTATACTCATTTTCACAATATTGATTCTTCCAATCCAAGAACATGGTATATGTCTTCATCAGTTAGTATCATCTTTAATTTCTTTCATCAGTGTCTTATAGTTTTCTGCATACAGGTCTTTTGTCTCCCTAGGAAGGTTTATTCCTAGGTATTTTATTCTTTTTGTTGCAATGGTAAATGGGAGTGTTTCCTTAATTTCTCTTTCAGATTTTTCATCATTAGTGTATAGGAATGCAAGAGATTTCTGTGCATTAATTTTGTATCCTGAAACTTTACCAAATTCATTGATTAGCTCTAGTAGTTTTCTGGTGGCATCTATAGGATTCTCTACGTATAGTATCATGTCATCTGCAAAGAGTGACAGTTTTACTTCTTCTTTTCCAATTTGGTTTCCTTTTATTTCTTTTTCTTCTCTGATTGCCGTGGCTAGGACTTCAAAAACTATGTTGAATAATAGTGGTGAGAGTGGACATCCTTGTCTCGTTCCTGATCTTAGAGGAAATGCTTTCAGTTTTTCACCATTGAGAATGAAGTTTGCTGTGGGTTTGTCGTATATGGCCTTTATTATGTTGAGATAGGTTCTCTCTATGCCTGCTTTCTGGAGAGTTTTTATCATAAATAGGTGTTGAATTTTTGTCAAAAGCTTTTTCTTCATCTATTGAGATGATCATATGGTTTTTATTCTTCGATTTTTTAATATGGTGTATCACATTGATTTATTTGCCTATATTGAAGAATCCTTGCATCCCTGGGATAAATCCCACTTGACCATGGTGTATGATCCTTTTGATGTGTTGTTGGATTCTGTTTGCTAGTATTTTGTTGAGCATTTTTGCATCTATAGTCATCAGTGATATTGGTCTGTAATTTTCTTTTTTTGTAGTATCTTTGTCTGGTTTTGGTATCAGGGAGATGGTGGCCTCATAGAATGAGTTTGGGAGTATTCCTTCCTCTGCAATTTTTTGGAAGAGTTTGAGAAGGATGGGTGTTAACTCGTCTCTAAATGTTTGATAGAATTCACCTGTGAAACCATCTGGTCCTGGACTTTTGTTTGTTCCAAGATTTTTAATCACAGTTTCAATTTCATTACTTGTGATTGGTCTGTTCATATTTTCTATTTCTTCTTGGTTCAGTCTTGGAAGGTTATACCTTTCTAAGAATTTGTCCATTTCTTCCAGGTTGTCCATTTTATTAGCATAGAGTTGCTGGTAGTAGTCTCTTAGGATGCTTTGTATTTCTGCGGTGTCTGTTGTAACTTCTCCTTTTTCATTTCTGATTTTATTGATTTGAGTCCTCTCCCTCTTTTTCTTGATGAGTCTTGCTAATGGTTTACCAATTTTGTTTACCTTCTCAAAGAACCAGCTTTTAGTTTTATTGATTTTTGTTATTGTTTTCTTTGTTTCTATTTCATTTATTTCTGCTCTGATCTTTATGATTTCTTTCCTGCTGCTAACTTTGTTTGTTCTTCTTTCTCTAGTTCCTTTAGGTGTAAGGTTAGATTTTTTATTTGAGATTTTTCTTGTTTCTTGAGGTAGGCTTGTATAGCTATAAACATCCCTCTTAGACCTGCTTTTGCTGCATCCCATAGGTTTTGGATTGTCGTGTTTTCATTGTCATTTGTCTCTAGGTATTTTTTGATTTCCTCTTTGATTTCTTCAGTGATCTCTTGGTTATTTAGTAACATAGTGTTTAGCCTCCATGTGTTTGTTATTTTTATGTTTTTTTCCCTGTAATTCATTTCTAATCTCATAGCGTTGTGGTCAGAAAAGATGATTGATATGATTTCAATTTTCTTAAATTTACTGAGGCTTGATTTGTGACCCAAGATGTGATCTATCCTGGAGAATGTTCCGTGCGCACTTGAGAAGAACGTGTAATCTGCTGTTTTCGGATGGAATGTCCTATAAATATCAATTAAATCTATCTGGTCTATTGTGTCATTTAAAGCTTCTGTTCCCTTATTTATTTTCATTTTGGATGATCTGTCCATTGGTTTAAGTGAGGTGTTAAAGTCCCCCACTATTATTGTGTTACTGTCGATTTCCTCTTTTATAGCTGTTAGCAGTTGCCTTATGTATTGTGGTGCTCCTATGTTGGGTGCGTATATATTTATAATTGTTATATCTTCTTCTTGGATTGATCCCTTGATCATTATATAGTGTCCTTCCTTGTCTCTTGTAATGTTCTTTATTTTAAAGTCTATTTTACCTGATTTGAGTATTGCTACTCCAGCTTTCTTTTGATTTCCATTTGCATGGAATATCTTTTTCCATCCCCTCACTTTCAGTCTGTATGTGTCCCTAGGTCTAAAGTGGGTCTCTTGTAGACAGCATATATATGGGTCTTGTTTTTGTATCCATTCAGCAAGCCTTTGTCTTTTGGTTGGAGCATTAAATCCATTCACGTTTAAGGTAATTATCGATATGTATGTTCCTATGACCACTTTCTTAATTGTTTTGGGTTTGTTTTTGTAGGTCCTTTCCTTCCCTTGTGTTTCCTGCCTAGAGAAGTTCCTTTAGCATTTGTTGTAGAGCTGGTTTGGTGTTGCTGAGTTCTCTTAGCTTTTGCTTGTCTGTAAAGCTTTTGATTTCTCCATTGAATCTCAATGAGATGCTTGCCGGGTAGAGTAATCTTGGTTGTAGGTTCTTCCCTTTCATCACTTTAAGTATATCATGCCACTCCCTTCTGGCTTGTAGAGTTTCTGCTGAGAAATCAGCTGTTAACCTTATGGGAGTTCCCTTGTATGTTATTTGTCATTTTTCCTTTGCTGCTTTCAATAATTTTTCTTTGTCTTTAATTTTTGCCAATTTGATTACTATGATGTGTCTTGGTGTGTTTCTCCTTGGGTTTATCCTGTATGGGATTCGCTGCACTTCCTGGACTTGGGTGGCTATTTCCTTTCCCATGTTAGGGAAGTTTTCAGCTATAATCTCTGCAAATATTTTCTCAGGTCCTTTCTCTCTCTCTTCTCCTTCTGGGACCCCTATAATGCAAATGTTGTTGCATTTAATGCTGTCCCAGAGGTCTCATAAGCTGTCTTAATTTCTTTTCATTCTTTTTTCTTTATTCTGTTCTGCAGCAATTAATTCCACCATTCTGTCTTCCAGGTCACTTATCGTTCTTCTGCATCAGTTATTCTGCTATTGATTCCTTCTAGTGTATTTTTCATTTCAGTTACTGTATTGTTCATCTCTATTTGTTTGTTCTTTAATTCTTCTATGTCTTTGTTAAACATTTCTTGCGTCTTCTCGATCTTTGCCTCCATTCTTTTTCCGAGGTCCTGGATCATCTTCACTATCATTATTCTGAATTCTTTTTCTGGAAGGTTGCCTATCTCCACTTCATTTAGTTGTTTTTCTGGGGTTTTATCTTGTTCCTTCATCTGGTACATAGCCCTCTGCCTTTTCATCTTGTCTATCTTTCTGTGAATGTGGTTTTTGTTCCACAGGCTGCAGGACTGTAGTTCTTCTTGCTTCTGGTGGATGAGGCTATCTGAGAGGCTTGTGCAGGTTTCCTGATGGGAAGGATTGGTGGTGAGTAGACAATATACTGATTTTTGTATACTGATCTTGTGTCTAGAAATATAGCTGAACACCCTTGGGGTTTTTTTCCCATTTAATTAATTTTTGTTGATCATCTATTGTGTTTTAGGCATATATTGGGCAAATTCAAACAAAAAGAAATCAAGATGGTTTCATAAACATTATATAGAATTCAAAGCAAAGGAGCATGAGACCAGATAAAGAGAATCACTTTGTATTGAAAAAAGGAAAGCTGCATTGTCAAGAAATATCATGGCATTAAATAATGTAATATTTTAGAAGTTTTAATTATAGACAAAATGATAGAAGCAAACACTTAACAAGAACTTGGAAGTGCTAATCTACTATAACAAGGAGGAATGTATACAGGTTGGAACACTCTATCCATGAGAATGCCTGCACTCCAAGTTACAAAATACAAATGAACAATGGCTTTAACTCTTGCTAATCAATGTGAGGTCCATGGACCGACAGCATGGGCATCACCAGGGAGTCTGTTAGAGATGAACAATCTCAGGGCCCACCCCATACCTACTGAATCAGAATCTACATTTAACAAGATCCCCAGGTGATTCAAATGCACATCACTCATTAATATGCACATATACACTTGATATGTAAAGATTCTGAGTAATAAAAATAATAAGGTAAAATTATATATGTTATATACTCTATTTACAAAGGTTCTTTTTTGAGCTTTTATGAAAGACTTACAAAATGCATCACTAGGCTATAAACAAAATTCCTATTAGCTCCAAACAGTAGAAATTGTAAAAGTCATATAGTCTGAGAACTAGATTAAAATTTAACTGTACAGATTTGAACAAAAATCAGTCAACTAAACAATAAACAGAAAAAAACTCTAGTTAGCTATTGTTTCAAAGAAGTAATTAAAATTATTGATTCTTCCAATCCAAGAACATGGTATATTTTCCATCTTTTTGGGTCATCATCAATTTCTATCATCAGTGTCTTATAGTTTTCAGAGTACAGTCTTTTGCCTCCTTAGGTAGATTTTATTCCTAGGTATTTTATTATTTTTGATGTGATGGTAAATGGGATGGTTTCCTTAATTTCTCTTTCTTTCCTTAGTTCATTGTTAGTGTATAGAAATGCAACAGATTTCTGCATATTAAATTTATGTCTTGCAACTTTACTGAATTCATTGATGAGTTCTAGTAGTTTTTGACAGTGCCTTTAGGATTTTCTACATACAGTATTATGTTATCTGCAAACAGTGACAGTTTTACTTCTTCCTTTTCAATTTGGATTCCTTTTATTTTTCTTTCTTCTCTGATTGCTGTGGCTAGGCCTTCTAAAACTATGTTGAATAAAAGTGGTGTGAGTGGGCATCCTTGTTCTTTTCTTAGAGGAAATGCTTTCAGCTTTTGTCTGTTGAGTATGATGTTAACTGTGGGTTTGTCATATATGGCCTTTATTATGTTGAGATATGTTCCCTCTATGCCCACTTTCTGAAGAGTTTTTATCATGAATGAATGTTGAACTTTATCAAAAGCTTTTTCTGCATCTATTGAGATGATCATATGGTTTTACTCTTCAAGTTGTTAATGTGGTGTATCACATTGAACACCCTTGTTGATTCTAATCATTTGTCTGTAGATTCCCCTGGATTTTTTTATGCAAACAATTTTATCAACAATAGATAATCTCAACTTTGTTTCCCCTGGAAATTCTTGCATTTCTTATTTCCCTTTAGCATCTTACGACAAATGTGTAGCTCAAGTAAAATATTGGATACAAAGGGTGATAGCAGACATTCTCAGCTTTTCTTGACTTTAAAGAGACTTATTCTAATGGTTCACTATTGGATGTTTCTTGCTACATTTTTTTGTAGTTGCTTGCTATTCCCAATTTCTATTCCCAGTTTCCTATGAGTTTGTCTCGTGAATGAGTGTAGACTTCTAAACTGTTAAGGTATGAATTATAGTTGTTCTTTGGTATGCAGGGAGGTTGGTTACAGGACACCCTCAGATACCAAAATTCAAGGATGCTCAAGTCTCCTATATAAAATGCTGTAGTATTTGCATATAACCTAAGCACCTCCTCCCATATACATTAAATCATCTCCAGATTACTTATAATACCTAATATAATGTAAATTCTATGTGAATAGTTGTAAATACAATGTGAATGCTATGTAAATAGTTGTCAGCATTGCATCGTATTCAAGTTTGTTTCTTGGAAATTTCTGGAATTTTTTTTAATATTTTCAATCTGTGATTGGTTGAATCTGCAGATGCAGAACCCAAGGATTCAGAGGGCCAACTGTACACAAATAGATTTTTCAGTGCAGTCTTACATTCCTTAAGTAACCCATAGTTGTCATGATCTATTTATGCTGAACTCTGTTTGCTAATATCTATTAGAATTTTCACATTCACATTTGTAAGGAAGATGAATCTTTTCCTTTCTCATGCTGTCCTTGTCTGCTTTGATATAAAAAATAAGCTAGCCTCAGAAGATGTGTCAGAGAGCAGTGCCTCCTTTCTAGTCTCTGGAACATTCCATATCATATTGGGATAACTGTTCCTTGACTGTTTGGCAGAATTCTCTTGTAAAACTGTCTGGTCCTGGTATTTTGTGTATAGCATTAAGCAGAGTAGACTTTTAAACTGCTGATTAACATTTCTTTAATGGTTGAAGGTCTGTTCATATTCTTTTTGTTTTTCAGTTTTGCCATGTTACATTTTTAGAGGGAATTATCCATCTCTATGTTTTTACGGGGTTTTATAAATTGTTGTTGTTCTTAGTGTACTCTTATTTTTAATTTTTACTCTGTCTACAATTATATGCCTTTTTCACTCCCAGTGTTGCTTAGTTGTGCCTTCTCTTTTCTTTCCATCTATTTTGACTGTTAGTCTATTTTGTCATTTCAAAAGACCAGCTATTAGATTTATTGATTCTATTTTATATTTCTTTTCTATTTCATAAATTTTTGCTCTTATTTTTATTACCTCCTTCCTTCTACATTCTTTGACTTTACTAGGTTTGTTTTTTTCTCTCTCCCTACGTTTTTTGCTTTTCTCATTATGTTTGAGCATTTTTTTCTCCTCAATTATAAATATTAAACACTATAGATCAAGCAGCGTCTAATCTGTAGTTTCTCTCATTCATTGTGTCGTTCAATCATAATTAACCTCTATTTGAGAGTTCTGTTTTCAGAACTTCTTGGGTGTGTCAGCTGAATCAGCCAGGGAAGTTTTTGCAGACATCCTAGTTGACCAATTTGCAGGAAACGATGGCTCTAAAGCATTCCTTCGATAACTTGATGGCCCCTTCTCCAAGAGATGGTCTTCGAGGTGGCTAGTTCTACAGCTCTTTGACAGCTGTGCTTCTGGAAAGTTGAGACACAGCTCCAAGACCAGCTTGAAGTGGAGGCAGATGTAAAGGCTCTTGACATGCTGCCATCGTGAAAGTAAAAGTTTCCTGCCTCTGATGGCCCTTTGAAGTAGAGAAGTGTGAGAAGATGCTGAGTTCCACAGACATCCACAGATGTGTCTCTTTGAAACTGTCTTCTAAAATTAAAATTTTCTATTGAACTCTCAAGGGATTAACAAGATCCCTCTTCTGAGCCATCCTGCCTTACCCCCAACCCCACTGCCTACGGAAGGACTCTGGACACTTCCAAACTTCCCATCCCTCTGACATGATGTCAAACAACAGCGTGTGGGTTTTCTGTTGGAGGTTTGGTTTTAGAACCCTTGATAAGATGAGGAAGCTGAGATTCATCATGAGTTAGTTATAAGATGCAGGAAGATACCAGGGGCAGACCTACACCCCAAGGCAAGGATTCAAATTACCATAGGGAGAGAAATAGTGAGCTGAGTGGTGGGGGCAATAGTGATAGGTGTTTTAAAACATTTTAAGCTCCAAAGATAAAGTGGGGCAAGAGATGCTCAGCGAATTTTCAGGTTAATTTTTTGTAAGTCTAGGGGCCTCTTGCAAAAATAAAAATGAATAATAAACATATGAAAAAATTCTATATTCCCAGTAGTAATGAAAGAAATACAAATTAAAAAAACGAGATGGAATTTCTCATCTCTTTGATCAGCAAAGAGTAAAAAGTGACAACACTTGAAACTTTTCAGGGACAGAAAAAAAGCTGGTGGGATGATAAAAATGTTATAAGCTTCTTAGGAAAAAAAAAAAGTTCACAAAACCCAATAACTCCCTTTCTAGGACATGCATCCTAAGTAAAAGTCATCCCCTTGTGCAGGGGGGGATATTATCATTGCCTGCCTACATCCTGCTCTCTTCTCCTTTGGACTCATAGAAGGTTACAAACCACCTCCTTGGCCGGCAGGCTGGGCCCTGGGACTGGCTCAGGCCAAAGGCTGTGAGCGGAAGTGGTGAGTTTCACATCCCCACCCACCCACAGCACAGAAGAGCAGTTGGAGCTCTCCTTTCACTCTGTGCTCTCCTGCAGCAAACTCTGGAAGGCGGCTTGCAGTGCTGGCACTCCTTTCGCCTCTGGGACTGAGTGACTATGTGGAATGGAGCTTCTGGCCACCCTTTGTTTCACTTGAAAGTGAACAAGAAACAAACCTTCGCTGTGTTAAGCCACTGAGATTTTGAGGTTGTTTGTTATCAGCTCAAGCTTACATGGTCCTGACAAATACGCAAAAACTTATGTCAAATGAGATTCCTTATAGCCTGAGATATAAAGTATAATTTTAGCAACAACCTAAATGTCAAAAAAAACATAGAGAACAGACTTATGGTTGCCAAGGGGTAGCAGGGTGGGAAAGGAATGGATTGGGAGTTTGGGATTAGCAGATGCAAACTATTATCTCTAGAATGGATAAACAACATGGTCCTACTATATAGCACAGGGAACTATATTCAATATCCTGGGATAAATCATAATGGAAAAGAATATGAAAAAGAATGTGTATGTACGTATAACTGAGTCACTTTGCTGTACAGCAGAAATTAACACAACATTGTAAATCAACTATACTACAATAAAATAAAATTTTTAAAAAATAGAAGATGGCCAAATATATGATGGCCAGTGGTATAGTATAATACTATAATAAATACTTTACAACAAATAAAATTGACATATTGAGGGTCTCTCGGAGCCATGGGAACAGTCTCACAATAAAATATTGAGGGAAAAAGGCAGAATATTAAACTATTCATATAGTTTGATGACAGTTTTGTTTCAAACTGTTGATACAAACACAGAGGAAAAAATAAAGCACAAAGACCACAATGTTAATAGTGATCAAAATAGTGAAATAACACAAAATTAATGATCCAAAACCTAAAGCTGGCCATCGGGGAGTTTGTATGAGAGAGCATGGAGAGTGAGCTGAAAGATGTTATTTCATATAATACGGAAAAGATAAGTAAGGACTGTTTTGCAAAACCACAAGAGCAGCAAGTGGGAATAAGTAATGACTGGTTATAGGAAGGTTGTTTTATTGAGCAAGTGGGCACACTACTTGTGAAATCATTTTATGGGGCATTGTGCCAACTTATCCCTTTCTTTTATTTTCACTGGCAATTATCCAAATCTCAGGCTGCAGGCTGGTTGGTCATAGTTGAGGGAGAGAAATAGAGGTGAAGTGACTATTTAAATATACAAGTCGGTGTCAGAAAATATCCTTACAGCCACTAAACTAAAATCAAGTCTCGAGGTACGGATTACTAGATGTGCCACATAACTGCATGGACAACTTGGTTTCATCATCCCCAGAGGTTTGAAAAATATGCCAAAATTTGACTGTTCAGGAACATCGTGTGCTTGGGAAGGGTGTGGGCTTACAGAAACACAAGAACATTCTGATATTATTAGGGCCTGTTCCAGGAATGGCACAGGGTTGACAGAGAGCTGGAGCATCTTGTTTATAGAAATGGTCATCAGGCTGATCAAAGAACACTCTTGGGTCTCAGCAGCAAATTCAGAGTTCCAACCATTCCAACTGTTTCCCTTTCTGGGGACGCCCCTCTGCCCGTGAAGGGACTCTCTCATCTTTGTGGATTTTCCCAGAGGTAACCACAGAGGAAGTCCATTTCTCAGCACAGTTCGAGCTGGAATGACTCCCACATAGATGCTGATAAACCTTTTTTGGAGCTTAAAAATGCTGTCGTGGGACACCCACAGCTCCTGAATGTCACCAGCTGGGAAATTACTACTGTTCTCTTTCCCTGGCAAGAGTGACAATTGATATATTCACTCTGAATGCAAAGTAATGACAATGTTTTACAGGACAACTCCCAGAGCGTATCTGAGAGAGGAGTGAGCTGAGGGAATTAAGGAGTTTTAGGAGCAGGGAATTCGAGTTGGAATCATTACTAAGCTCAGGATGTAGCCAGTGGATAACTTGGAGCATCTGTCATTCTTTATTCACTTGGTAAATTTTTATTTAACACTTACTATATGTCAGGCCTTGTTCCAGTCATTGAGGACAAATATGGACCCTATAGTCATAAAGTTTACCATCTAAACTTTAGATGGAGGATACAGATATTTATAAACAAATACACATAAAAAGATTGGCAGAAGACTTGTCAGGAAAGCAATCTCTGAGCTGAGCCTCCAACTCAAGCAATAACAAACAGAAGTCCAACCAAGGGCATGGGTTTGAGGGAAATCTGTCCCTGGCTTCTAGGAGTTTTGGACAGGTTCCTGGGAAATGAGAGATAAATACTAAAATATCTCTGGAATGGGAAACACTTCAGGCCTTTACCTCAGAACCTCAAAGGTCTTGAACCAAGTCTTGGAGGAAGCTTAGCTTTGCCTTGGAGTTTTCAAGTAATTCTTCCAAGAGCAATTCAGTGGCTGGTTCAATCAAGTCTGTTAGTTGGGTCCTTCAAGACAAAGTTCAAAGTGCTAAAAATTTATTGGGAGTAACACCTGTGAAATAAAGAGGAGGAGAAGCAGGAGGGGACAGAAAATGGAAGCCTTCACACCATGACCCAGGCCCGACACCTCTGAGAGGTGAGGGAGAAGGAAGAAAGATTGATGAGAGTGAGCTTCAGGCTGTGGTGCAGCCTGGAGAAGGTCTTAGCCAGCCCAACAGGGAGCTGCGCACAAGAGAGATGTAGAGAAGTTCCACATTGGGCAGAAATGCCAAGACTCTACTGCCCTATTGTCTTCAGGCATTGGTTTGGGGCTGCCTGAGGAGAACATGGCCTCAGATTAAACACTTCCGTGAATCCCAAGGTCATTGCAGGTGAAGACTGTCAGCTGGCTGTGCTCCTTACAGCTGAACGTCAGAAGTTTTCTTGAAGGGAGAACCAGCACCACTCAGTGGCTTCCACCCAAGACCACATGGCTTGTTAGCATGGTAGATGTAAGAACAGGCCATCACTTGCAGAACTGGGGACAGGAGTTGATTCAGAAAAAAGTTTTTAAATAAGAATTTAGTCTCTGGTCCTTCAGGAGACAATTCTCCATGGGTCTTTGGCAACTCTGCATGAGTCAGGAAGGAGGTGCTGACTCCCCTTTGTTCTGGACTATCTTTGTGAAGATTTGTGGAAAAACGAAAGAGTGACTTCCTCTGGAACAAACAGCTGGTATGTTGACTGTTCAGGATGATAAAGATGAAGCCTCTCTTTAGCATCAGAGGCAGGCCTGGGTCCAGAAAATTCAGGTTCCCTAAGTTTGGGCTGCCTCTTCTGTAATGCAACCCACTGCGTGTGAAGAGGTCACCAGAGTCTCGGAATCAGGGGAAATGGGAATTCCTGTAGGACTCAGGGCTCAGGGAACCAGCACAAAAATGTTGATCTTCTGGCTGCCGTGATTGCTCTAAGTAACAAACTGTTCTTTGTCTCTAACTCAGGAGTCTCTTGTCTTCTGCCAAGAATACAGGAAACTGTTGCGGGCTAACTTGTTAGCTTGTAAGAAGGGGAAAGCTCAGACCCTTCACAGTTCTTGGAAGGGCAGACTTACTGGAAGAGAAAACATCATGTATAGATAAGAACATCCAAGACAGAGTCGGCTCAATTGGCTTTTCAGAAAGATAACCAGGGGGATAAACGGTGTGAGGAGAACTTCTGTCCCTAGGAGGCCAAAAAGGGGAAGCGGCCTGCAGTATCTTCCTCCACCGCCTGGGCTGTTTTATGGGCCCCGTTTCCGAGGTTAGACTGAGGGAAATAAGAGGCTTTGGAAAGTAATGGCTACCTTGGTGACCTAGCTATAAATAACCAATATTTGTTTTAAATGATAACAGTGAAAGTCTGTCACAAGATCTCATCTCTGGAGTTATTTATAGGCTTCATAAGGCAACCTAATGAGACAGATCACATTTTAATGCTGCAAAGCTTTGAGTCATAAGATAGTCTATTGTAAAGGTCAACATTTCCCTGGAGGAAATCTGCCACCTTAGGAACCATGCAGGGAGTACAGGTGGTACTTAATACGGCCTCCTGGTACTTTAACACAGAGTCAATTTCCCAAACGTCAGAGGGGAGTGAACCAGAGAAGGCAGCTTCCCGCCAGCCCTAAACCTCGTCAGCCCTGAACTCCTGGCCTGGCCCCAAGCACTCCAGAAAAGTTCATTTTCACCTCTTAAGCTTCAGCATCATTAGCTCTCAATGATCTCTGCTGACACAGAGCATGGATGGGCTGACGCTTCAGCCCCATGGTCGCTCCTGTACCACTTCTGCTTGGCTGTGAAGTGAATTTTCACACTTGGCTTTTAAGCACTGGTGTGCCAAGCATTCCATCATGGAGCTCCAACTTGGGAGATGCCAATTCGGGTCTCCTTTTCTCAGACACATGTCAATTCTTGCATTTCCTCCCCGCTCTGCAGTGGACAGCTCTTCTGAGTGAGTGCCCAGCTGCCCAAACTGCATTTCCCTCAATTCTACCCAACTCATGTTTCTGTTCCCTAAAATGAGGCTGGAGAGGGGGTGAAGCCGGGTTTAAAGGGTCTCTTCTCCTAGGTGGGGAGGAAAGGATGACCTCAAAGGAGGACTAAATTACCAGTGGATGGGAATCTTAGTAATGTACATTGGGCCACAAAAATCAGAAAAGCAAGTAACAACAGTATTTGCCTAAAATTTAACAGTTTATAATGTTTTCCCATAGACATTTTAAATTAAAACCATATATTTTACTTAATTTATTTTAATTAATTAATTTTATGTAATTGTGGATTCACATGCAGTTACTCTTACCCAGTTTCTCCAATGGTGTCATCTTGCAAAACTATAATATATCACAGTCCACCAATCATATTCAGATTCCCCCAGTTTTACATGTACTGATTCGTGTGTGTATATTTAGTTCTATACAGTTTTATCACATGCGCACATTGGCATATCCACCACCATAGTCAAGATACTAAATCATTTCCATTTCCCCAAGGAGTCCCTCCTGTTGCCCTTCGATAACCACATCCACCACTCCCCTCCTAACAACTAATTTAATAACAATTCATTTTTAAAACAAAATACATTGGTAGGAATGTAAAATGGTACAGCCACTCTGAAAAATAGGCCATTTCTTGTAAAACTAAATAGGCAACTCCCATACAACCCAGAAATGGTGTACATGAGCATTTATCCCAGAGCTATGAAAACTTATGTTCACACAAAAACTTGTACTATGAATGTTCACAGAAGCTTTATTTGTAACTGTCAAAATCTGGAAACAACCCAGATAACCTTCAATGGGTGAACGGTTCAACAAACCATGGTCCATCCACACCATGGAATACTATGCAGCCATCAAAAAGAATGATTTACTGGTACATAAAACAACTTGGATGAATGTCCAGGGAATTATTCTGAGTGAAAAAAGCCCATCCCAAAAGGGTATATACTTTATGATTCCACTTTTATAACACTCTTGAAATGATAATTTTAGAAATAGACACAGATTGCTTTGACCTGCTCCTCATCACAGCCTTGGGAGAAGTGTTATGCGTTGCCGTTACATTAATGGATAGGTGGTCCCAAAATGAAGGTTGGGGTCCACAATGGCATCTGATTTGCCTCCTTAGCCTGTTTCCTTCCTAACACTCAAAAAATATTTAGTTAATATCTATCTAGTCTGGGTAAGACATGAAAAGGCGTAAAAGAAAAATAAGATCCAACTGTGGCACTTTGTATGATGTGATTCGCCTGGATTAAACATGATCACACCTGAATTATTTCCCAGAACCCCCTTCCATGTCACAGAGTTGGCCAAAAGAGGAATTTTGCAAGGCAGAAGCAGAAGCAGCTATTGCTTCCTGAAGGTTGTGGTGGCTTTCCAGGGTGTCAGTCATGCTCCCCCAACTCCGCATCCAGGTCTCTTCCTGACCCCTCAGCCTGCACAGTACACTTGACGTGGCGGCATGTGGTAGACTTCCTCACCAGCTGTGCAGATAGATGCCCTGCCCTCCTGACACCTCTGCTCGTGCACAGCCTCAGGAGCCTGGACAGAGATTTTTCTCAGATCCCCCAATACACCTTCTACCCTTCCTACCCCTAAAAGAACTCCTCCTCTCCATGTCACTCATCTTGGCACTGCTCTCCCTAGGGAACCCAACCCTGACAGTCAGCAGACCACTCAGGACAGGCTATGGCCATGACAGAGCCCAGGACAGGGGTACTTCTGAGGAGTGGGGACAGGAATTCCAGGAATCATCGAGATAGGCATTCCACAGGAGGGAGGATGTGCTCAGATTAGATATGAGAAGGGAGTCCACTGCACTCAGACCCCCCACCAAGACGCACACTGCATAATTTGCCCATGAACTTGGGCCCCTCGCCAGGTAGAATTTTTTTTTTTAATTTTATTTATTTATTTATTTTTGGCTGTGTTGGGTCTTCGTTTCTGTGCGAGGGCTTTCTCTAGTCGCGGCGAGCGGGGGCCCCTCTTCATCGTGGTGCGCGGGCCTCTCACTATCGTGGCCTCTCTTGTTGCGGAGCACAGGCTCCAGACGCACAGGCTCAGTAGTTGTGGCGCACGCGCCCAGTTGCTCCGCGGCATGTGGGATCTTCCCAGACCAGGGCTCGAACCCGTGTCCCCTGCATTGGTAGGCAGATTCTCAACCACTGCGCCACCAGGGAATCCCCCAGGTAGAATTTTTGAGGAAACTGAAAATGGGGCTCTAAGACCAGCCAGCATGTAATACAAACCATATCGTTAGCATTCTGTGATGTCAGTAACCAGTAAGAGGCAAAATACACAACAGGAGTTACGGAAGGATAGTCATGCCTTGGTATCCGTGGGCGATTGGTTCTAGGACCCCCACAGATACCAAAATCTGGGATATTCAAGTCCCGGAGTTGGCCTTCTGTATCCGTAGGTTCCAATAGATGGCTGAGCGATTGTATGTTTCAGAAGAGGCCCCACATGTGCTGTAATTGTGAACCTGTGAACTCTGGCCAGAGCTGGGCCAGGGAGCCGCACCTCACAGGAACTATGTAAAGGGGGTCTTTTTGGAGGACAGAAGGCAGCCAGTTTAGGAGCCAAGATGTGCTGACAAAGTGGTGCCTCTTGCTGCAGCTCTGCTGCCCATGTGCTACAGCTAACATGACTCCTGGTTTTCCAGGTTTGGCCCTTTGCTTCTGGGCTAACCACCTGCCCCCTAGAGAAATACTAGAAGGATCAAAGTGGCCCCGGCCCGGAGGAAGACAGACCTAGGAACAGAGCAAGTGCCTTTTGTGCAATTAAAAATCCAGTTGATGGGACAGTCAATAAAACGGTTAAAGAGATTACGTGAAAAGCCCGCGCACGCCTTGGTCACAGGGCTGTGTGCTCACTCCACGTGGGGCAGGAGACTCAGGAAGCCTGTGCCATCAACTCCCACGTGGGCCTCCTCTGCTCGTTCGTATCCATGGGCTGGAGGCTTCGAGAGAAAAGACAGCACCAGCATTGCCAGTCAAGACAGGCCCTTGCTGCTGTTTTGAATGACACTGGAACCACGGGAGGGCATTTTGCTTGCCGTGCCCTGGCCGTGACAAAAGCCACCCCTGGCACAGTGAGTGGTCAGCCCAGGTGTGGAGCCAGTTGTTCTAACACCAGGAGGCCGTGGTGGGGCCGAAGCCACAGCAGGAACCTGTGGCAGGACCTGGCGTAGGAGGGGCTGATGGGCTTGAGCTGGGCGGTGGTACCTCTGGTAACTGGTTGCCTGTCACGTGGAACCTCTGGTGCCCGCCCGGCCGAGCAGCGCCAAGGATTGGCAACCGTGCAAGTGAAGCACCTGCACACAGTAGGCTGACAAGGTGAACAATTGCCATGAGGAGTCTCAGCAGGGCCGGTGCTGGATGGCGGAGTCCGCTAATCAGAGCGTCATGCTGGCTGAAGAAACAAGGTTCAATGTGGAAGTAGCTGCCCCTTCCAGGATGCCCTGGGGACACGGAGAGACCAAGCAGTCCTGGTGGAGGAAGGGACCCAGGCATCTTGAGCCTTGGGGCGGGGGTTTTCTTGGCATGGGGTATTGGTCAGCAAAGTGTATCGTCAGGTCCTATTGTGGACAGACAAGCTGGCTCTGCAGACCTCCTGAGAAGCCCTCAGAAGGTCTCCCAAAATTGTCTAAAGGAGGTGGCCTATTTCCACTGGCTCCTGTCACTCTGCTTTACAGTCCCCAGGGCTCTTTCAGCTGTGCTTGTGGACAGGCCACCTCCAGACCACTGCTCACTCCAGCTGCCCCAAAACTCTGGGCCCTCCTGGAGCTCCTCCTGGGGACTTGCCTGTCACCCCTCTCTCTATCACACTGTTCTACCACCCCAGTGCGTCTGTCCACATCCTCAGCTTGTGTTCTGTGGCTTCTCCAAGCAGAGTGGAAGCTCCCAGGAGTCCTGCCTCTTAGGCTTCCTTTTATTTCCCCAGGACTCGTAGAGTCTCCACCCATCCTGGGTGCTGGCTAAGTATTTTCTGTTCTTGCCTGCCAATAAGTGAGAATCCAGGGCATTGCCATTTTAACGTAATGATCACTTAAACTCCGAGTTCTTCTGTCAGTTTGACTTGTGTATTAGTCAGGGTTCTCCCAGGAAACAGAACCAATAGGAGGTGTATAGAAAGAGAGAGGAAGAGATTCATTATAAGAAATTGGCTCACAAGGTTATGGAGGCTGGCACATCCCAAGGTCTGTGCGTAAACCGTCAAGCTGGTGACCCAGAAGAGCTGATGGTGTAGTTCCAGTCTGAAGGCAGAAAAAAGCTGATGTCCCAGTTCAAAGACTGTCAGGCAGGAAGAATTCTCTTTCTCTCTTTTTTTTTTTTTTGGCTGTGCCACATGGCTTTCAGGGTCTTAGTTCCACAACCAGGGATCAAACCTGGGGCCAAGACAGTGGAAGCCCTGAGTCCTAACCACTGGACCACCAGGGAATACCCAAGAATGTTTTCTTATTCTTAGGAGGGTCTGCCTTTTTTTTTTTTTTTTTTTTTATTTATCCATTTATTTATTCATTCACTTTTGGCTGTGCTGTGTCTTCGTTTCTGTGCGAGGGCCCTCTCTAGTTACGGCAAGTGGGAGCCACTCTTCATCGCGGTGCGCGGGCCTCTCATTATCGCGGCCTCTCTTGTTGCGGAGCACAGGCTCCAGATGCGCAGGCTCAGTAGTTGTGGCTCACGGGCTTAGTTGCTCCGCGGCATGTGGGATCTTCCCAGACCAGGGCTCGAACCCATGTCCCCTGCATTGGCAGGCAGATTCTCAACCACTGCGCCACCAGGGAAGCCCGGGTCTGCCTTTTTATTCCATTCACGCCTTCAGCTGATTAGAGGAGGGCACCCACGTTGGGAAGGGCAATCTGCTTTACTCATTCCAGAAATCTAAATGCTAATCTCATTCAAAAACACCCTGACAGACACAGCCAGATTTATGATTGACCAAATATCTGGACACCCAGAGCCCTGTCAGGTTGACACATAAAACTAACCATCATAACCTGTATTTCAATGTAATTAATTTCCTTGGTAATCTCATGATCTGGTTTTCTACTGCTGGGTAACAACACCCCTCTCCCCAGAATAAATAAAAACTAAACTACCTTTGAGGCCTAAAACAACCCTTTTCTTTTGCTGACAGTTCTGTGGGTCGGGAGATTGAGGGAGGCTCAGCTGGGCTGTCGGGTCTGACCCACGAGGTGTGGGCAGGGCGGCGGGACTTCCGGGTCCCCTCACAGATGCTTCTCCGCTCAGCCTCTGCCTCCTTGGTGCTCCTTGGCCTTTCACAGCACCATGGTCTCTGGGCCGTCGAACTTCCTGCACAAGCTGTCTTCCAAGCAGAAGAAGATGAAGGTTCAGGATGGCGTCACTTCCACCATATTCTATTGGACCAAGTATTGTCAGCGCCGCCCAGATTTGGGGGGGTGAAGAAACAGACCCTTCAGCTTGAGAGGGAGTGATAAGGTGACTGAAGAAGAGCATGCGACCTGGGGGACATTGTCCAGCCCCCTTTGGAAAGTCCGGTCTGCCCATCGGATGGACTTCACGTATTAAGGGCATCACTCTGACCAGGCATCTGGGGGCTGCACTAAGCTACCAAAGGGGCACATGGCACCAGCTAAGACTGATGCACCGAGACACTGGCTTATTCTGTCAGGGGAAGAGAGAGAAAGGGAATTATTTCAACTGTGTATTGGCCGAATTAAACACCATTCGAACAGGCAGCCCAGAGATCTACAAATATGCTTGCTTTCCTAAATTCATCACAAGGTTTAAAATCTCTCAGTCAAGGGTGAGACGCAAATAGGGGTGGTCTGTTAACTCTGGGATCACATCTTATCCCAACCCCTATTTCAGAGCTGCCAGGTTGCTTTCTGGGCTGCAGCCTGGTTTTGTGGCCAGGCCTGAGGCCTTCCCTGGGAGAGCACCACCCAGGTCTGCTTGGAGAAAGTTCTAAGTTGTAAGTAACTGCCAACACCGGGGAGCCAGCACCCGAGGGGCCTGGGGCTGCAGGCGGCTGAGCAGTTCCGCCCTGAGGGAGCTGTTGGCAGATGCAGATGCCCCTAGGGTCAGAAGTTCCCCCTCCACATGACAGACCCCCTTCCAGTCCCCCGGACCTCCACAAACAGGAGCCAACCCGAGGATGCCAGCGGAAGAAGAAGGCCTGGCTCAGCTCATGGAACAGAAGGGTTCCATTCATTCCCAGACTTTGAGAAAGGTTTCTGGCATTAGAGGATTGACTCGGAAAGGAAAGGACTTGTTGGATTTCTTGCCTCCTATGTTGGTCCTGTGAACAGAGGAGGCCGGCTAAGTGGTGTTTGGGTCAGGGCCTCCTGGATGAGGACAGTGGGTCAGCAGCTGGTGAGGCCCGTCCGCAGTGCAGAAACCGGTCATGAGGACAAAGACGGTTGTTTCCACCCTGTGACGGATAGTGCCTCAAACAAAGTCAGTGAAAACAGCTACAAGCAAATGCAGACATTGACCCCCTGGGTTCTTTACATGATCCCCAAGAACCTCTAGACTGACCCGCTTCTCTGTCCCGAGTTCAAAATCCCAGCGTGGTCAGGGGAGGAGAGGGGAGGGGTGAGGATGGATTAAAACTGTCCCCTTGACAGACATGTATTCAGTCTCTTCCCTTCCCTGGAGAGCCTTAGTGACCAAAAGCCAATTGGGTCCCCCTTCCTCTCGCCCAACCAGAGCTCTCAGGGAATAAAAATAAGCTGAGTCCAATTCACTTTTAAATTACCTGGAGAAAAAAGGAGGAAAGACAAATGGCCTTTGACCCACTGCTCCTGGGAGACGCCAGGAGGGTGGCAAAGTCCCTGCAAAGTTGATTCCCCCCAAGACACGAGGACAAAGACGGGCTGCATTGTGCTGAGTAGCAGGGCAGGGCTATTTTTATCCCCTCCACATAATCTGATTTCCAGTTGGCATGTTTTCAGACAGAACTTTCCTATTAAAATGTGCCACAACTGTGACTGAAAGGAAAGCTTGTTGTGCTCAGAAAACTCTTTACAAAAGGCTCTCTTACCACGATGCCCGCGTGACTGTGTCCTGACTGCGCTTTTGAGGATCGATTTTTTCACTAATATCCAGCCTGACTGGACACATGTGGCCAGTGCTTTACGAGGGATGAGAAATTACTGCAGAGGAAGGATGGCGACAGAAAGATACCATCCCTGCCCTGCCTTTTTCTTCCCGGGCCAAGCAAGCACTCTGGATTTGGGACCTCGGACACAGCCCCCAAAACTCAAGGCTCTGACCACATACTTGAAAGAGGTTTAAAGAAAATGTTGGTGTTTGGATGAGGCCCAACTGGGCAAACAACTCTTGTTTCCTAACCTGGAGAACAAGCTTCCTGCTAAAAGGTACAGAGGGAAGGAGATTAACATAGTGATGAAGCAAAACGATGAAGTGAAACCAAATATGCGCTGATCTCATCGGAGGTCCCCAGCCTCAGCTCCTCTGGGCCAGAGGAGAGTGCACCCCCCAGCCAGGTAACCGCGCTGTGCACCAGGTACAGGTGAGAGGGCTGATGTCTGGGAGGGGAGCCCGGCTCCCAAGGTAGAAAGACTCACAGCGGTGCGGCTTCGTCTTTGCCTCTGTAAAAGCATCACTGCGCTCCATCTCTATTTTTAGAGCTCAGCATTTAAAAGGTCAAGTGCTTTCTAAAGTGTTTATTTTTCTCTCCGGTGTTTGTGCCCTGATTGAAGTGCCAGCCTTGTGTTACCTCCTAACCCTCACACCAAACTCGCTCTACTCCCCGCAGCTTACTTTTTACCTGAATTGCCAACAAAGTTTGAAATTAGCAGCGTTTGGGGTTTTGATTTTTTTTCTTAATCTGGCTCCAACCTTGACCCCTGGAACCACAAAACATGGTGGCCACTCAGGAAAAGTACAGTGCCTTCCCTGGGGCAGCGGTGGGCAGAGTGCACCCCCTGCCACGGAAGGTCTTCACAGATGGGTCCAAGTGCGCCCCACATGTATGCAACCTGACCCCCAAGGGTTCAGTCTCCCAGGCACACCTAAGTCCTTGCAGGAAGTTTGGAGCTGTGTCCAGGGGCCACCCTTGATTCCTGAGCCTGTCCACAGAGAGCTGTCGGGCCACATCTGTCCCGGCTACCACCTGTCACCTCTTGCCCTGGGCTTCTCCATCCATCACTCAGTGTCACAGAACTCTCTGAGCTCCTCCCAGGATCGCCCAAGGCATGGATGAAGCCCCCACTTAATTCCCCAAAGCACAGTGAATACGGGGCTGCAGGGTTCTGTGCAACCTCAGCCAGGGTGCCTAGGTGGCAGACGGAATCCCTACCCCAGGAGGGAAGCTGCAGCTGCTCTGCAGACCCCCTTCTCCTCTAGTCCAGAGGCTGTGCTTCGGGCCACCAGCCAGCAGTGTCCCGGTCCAGCCATCTCCCATAGAACTCCCTTTTTACCGGTCCACTATCCAGTGTCCAGGCCTCCCTTCCCTCCTGGGGCCTCATTTCTGGTGACAACACAGTCAGGGCAACTCCTCCGGGAGCGGGGCCGAGGCACTGTGGGATTCCCAGCACCACTCTGCAGGTCCAGATGATCCTGTCTGAGGATCTGGAGCTTGAGATTTCAGGGTTCCATGCCCACCAGGGCCCTCGGCCCCAAACCTCGAGGAGAAGGAGAAAAGAGAAACAGGGCAGAAATCTCCTCTAGCAAAGCCCTTGAATTCTTGGACCAGAAAGACAAAACACTTCTCCCAAAGGACAGAAACATGCTTCTCACCCTGAACACACAAAACCAGTGTGCACAGGGAAGTAGCATCTTTCAGGTCCAGTGGAAAATGTGTGTTTGGGTCATTTCCTCAACTCTCCAGAGCAAGGGCAAGATCCACCCTCCAAGACAAGCCCCAGATCTCTCCCTAGGATAAGGCAGGGCAGTTTCAAGTGGAAAATCATAGTAAACAAATAAAGCATGTGTCCTCACGTCCAGCCCTCGGGGATTGGAGATCCTGATGTCCGGCTCTTAGCAGGATGCACACGGTCTACTTTGTGTGTCCGCGTCTCCATCTGCGAAGCACCACAGTTCATCCGGCTCCCTCAACTCATGAGAAAATGCATCAAAAGGAGAAAAGAAAGGCAGCACAGCTAGAACCAGAACACAGAGTTCTTTAGTGGTTCTCACCATGGAGCCGTGTCCAAAATAAAAATAAATTGAAGCCGAGGTACATTCTCTTCCCCTGGAACATCCACTCCTTTTCCCCCTCAATCTCAGTGTCCCCTCCCCTCCTCTCTCCTCTGGGTGCTGCCTCTCTGCCCAGGCCCCTCTCCGCCTTCTGCCTGCACTTTGCTGCCCAGGGCCTGTTCCAGCCCAGCCTGGTGCTACCTGCCCTCTGTGCCGTCCAATCCCCTGCTGAGACCACAGGGCAGCTGTAGGTTGATGGGTGAGCTTTGGAGGTGACCATTACACTGTGGTGAGGGCCTCACATGAGACCACAAGATCCAACAAGGACATTCAACCAGCCCAGCACGCTTACTCCCCTTTCCTGCAGAGTTAGCTCTTCCACTCACCAAAGCTGACCTTTCCTTTGACACACACACACACCCACCCTCCCCCATAACTTCTTCGGGAAGAAAAAAAAGCAAGCAGGCAGTGACTCCCTTGCCACCTCTCCAGTCTCTGACCTGCTTGTTTTTGGATCTGCGGATTAAAGCCCTGCTCCTTGCCCAGAGCACACCTCCGCAGGTGCTGGACGCACCCCTCCACCTTCTCAGGAACTTCGCTTTTTTCCCAGAAACATTATTTTTCCCTCTCTACCAGATACTTCCAACAGCAAGAAAACATGTTCTAATACATCAGTCTTAAATGTTTTTCTTGACTACACATCCTCCTCCATCAATAGTCTCATTTCCCTGTTTCCCATCACAAATCGCAGAATGCTGTCTATAGATGCCATCTGCACTTTCTCTGCCTTCTAGTTTCTGCGGGGCCCCCTCCCACCTTATGCGTCCCCCTCCACCCCCTGGAATTGCTGGTCAAGTTCACTGAGAACCTCCCGTGACTTTCAGTTAGACAAAGACGGAGGCTGCTCTCTGAGTTGCCCCATCTCTCAGGAGCATTAGAGCCTGTCTTGACCCCAGGATAACATGCTCTCCTGTCCTCCTGCATCAGTCTTGTGCCCTCCTCCTCCTCGCCGCCCATCTTTCCAGGCTTTGTGTGGCTTCCCGTGAATGCCATCCAGGTCCTTGTCTTAAATGTCATCTAAGGCTCAACAACTCCAGACTCCAGCCTCTCCACTGAACACCATACACAAACTTAACTGCCTTCTTGATTTCCTTGAAGATCCAACCAGAGTCCCATACTTTGTGTGGCCAAAAGGAGTCTTAACTCTCCCCAAGCTTCCAAATGCTCCCTCCTAATTGTTCCATCTTGGTCAGTGGCTCAAGCACTCATCCTCAACCCAGCTCCTTCCCTCTCCCTCCACATAGACTCAAATCTCACATTGTTCTGTTGGTTCTACATTTTTATTTCAAAATGCACCTCACATCCACCCTCCACCCTGCCCAGGCCTCCATCATCTCCAGCCAGGCCTGTGGCAGCCTTCCCAGTATCTACTGCTTTTCCATCTCCAGTCCCATCTCCCTGCAGCACATGTTGCCAAGGTGGCGGGTCTTCCTGGGCTGCTGAGGTCTCTGCAGCTTCCATCTGGCTCTCCTGGATGCTCCCTCACTCAGTCAGGACCCTGCCTCTCAAAACCTAGCCACCACACTGTGAGCAGCCCAAGCCACATGGGGGTCCTCATGATGAAGTTCTGGTCCACCGTCCCACTCAGCCAGCCTTTGAGGCATCCCTGCCTGCAAGTCATTGGCACCACTCATTTTGAGGTGGTTCCTTAGGCAGCATTAAAAATTGGAACACTGCATCACACCCATAGAAACAGGAGGCGATCAAAAGGGGATATTCAGGTAATAAAATAGGGAAATTAAAAATATATACAGAAATGAAAAAGTCAATAGAGGATTGAAAGAATATGTGGAGCAACCCTCCCGGAAAGCAGACCAGAAGAGCAGATGTGGGAAACAACAGAGAACAGCTGAGACAGTGAGCAGGTCAGACCCAACAACCAAATGACAGGTAGTCCAGAAAGAAAACAGAGAAAACCCAGGGGAAGAAATTGTCAATGAACCGATTCAAGGAAATGTGTTCCCAGGCAGGCAGCGCCCACTGAAATCCCAGCACATGAGATAGAAGACACTCATAACTGGAGCAGGTCATGGGGAGATTACAGCACAGGGGAAGATCCTAAATGCTACCAGGGGCTTCTTGATACCACAGTGGAAGCTTGGTGACAAAGGAGCAATGCTTTTGAGGCTCTAGGGGGAAATTATTTTCAACCCAGAATATTACATGTAGCCAAACTATCGTTTTGAATGAAGACATTTTCAGATACAGTGATTTGCCAAATATATGGTTACCAAAGGGGAAAGGTGAGGTGGGGGGAGGGATAAAATAGGATTTTGAGAGTAACATATACATACTACTATATATAAAATAGATAAACAACAAGAACCTACTGTGTAGTACAGGGAACTATACTCAATATTTTGTAATAACCTATGTGGGAAAAGAATCTGATAAAGAATATATATACAGATACAGTGTTTTACTTCAAAGGGACTTTTCTCAAGAGCCTATTGAAGCAGGAACACCACAAAAATGAGAGGAAACCAACAAACGAGGAGAACATGACATCTAGGAAAGTGGGGATTTACCACAGGAGAGATGCAAACACAACCCCTAAACTGACAACAAAACAAGGCCATAGGATGACACGGGGCAACAGGTCTGGATGCTAACCAGGCCAGATGGAGCCACAGGAAGAAGAGGGTTTTCGAGAAACAGATGAGAGGGTTTGAACATAGTGAAAAAAATTACTAGCCTAGTGGAAAATTCAAAAATGAATGAACAATAAGCACATAGAAATTAAACAATTTTTAAAATAGAATGAGGCAATTATTTATTCCTGGGCAATTCAAAAGTTATACAAGGAAGGGAATGTAGTCATCGCATGCCACCTGTGAACAATAATTTACATAATTACAGTCATGTCAAAATACATGATTGATGCTGTCAGAATTATTTTGTCATTCTGTTAGGAGCTTAATCATCACTTTTCAAAGTAGTCGACCCATAGATAATATCTGAAACCCAAAAGTCAAGAAATAGTAGTATCAGAAATATGGAGAAATATAAGGGCAAATACCAACTGAAGCAGTAAAAAGAAAAAGGTTAACTCCGGGGAGTGAGGCTCAGGGATGGAGATGTGGACAGGAAACTGCTTTTCAAACTGGGGAAATTTTTAAACACAATTAAATTAACAATTGAAAAATGAGTCAGGGCATTATAGCAGGGAAGCCCCTGCATGGAGTTTTGAAGGAAGGAGACAAGCAAAATGAATTGGTAGATGGTAGGGCATAGGGAAATTGCATGTGGACCATATGTATTTGTTATATATTTGTTATCTTCCAAAAGCATTTCATCTCGTCAGTTCAGAAACATAGTTCTCAAACAGAGAGTGGTGACACTCCAGGGCTCCAGGGCTCTCCTATGGAATCTGAGAAGCCAGGCCAGCCTGTGGGGCTCTGAGCAGTTCTAGTGGTCACAGTAGAAAATGATGAGCTATATTTACCCAAAGTGGTCATGCCAACCATTTCCAAATGCCCACCCAGTCCCTAAGAGCTGCCAAGAATCCTGTACCCGCCTCACTCACATCTCTGCTCATTAACACTGGACCTAATCATTTACATCCGGTTACTTAGCTCTTCATGGTTAATTTCTAAAACATGATGATTCCATATCATTATAATATACAATCACATTTCATTTCTATTAACTGGCCAAGATACATGAACTATGTAATTTAGCAATCTAATACTAATACTTCTCATAAACTGAAAGACAACAGTATAACCTGCAATAACGTCACTCCTGAAAAACTTTGACCATCATCTTTTACAGACCCCTGTTTGTTCTGGAGTGATTTTATGTTTGCAGAAGAGTTGCAAAGATGGTACAGAGAGTTCCCGTGCACCCTTCACCCAGCTTTCCCTATTGGGAAAATCTCACATAACCATAATGCACTTGTCAAAACTAAGAGAGAAATAACTATTAACTAAACTCCAAACTTCATTCTGAGTTCATTAGTTATTTCCACTAATATTCTTTCTCTGTTCCAGGATGCAGTCGAGGATACCACTTTGCATTTGCAATCATCTCTTCCTAATTTTTAAATTTTTAGTTACAAAGCATCAAATGACTGGCTCTATCTTTAATTTTAGCAAGGATCTGGTAAACCTGTCATGCAGTAAAAACAAGACAGGGAAGTAAAATAGGAATGCTTTAAATATCTGAAAACAAATATTATTTATGGAGTTCTACCTACACATTCCTTCCCCAGACCCTGCAGGAGTTGGGAGAAATGGTGTGTTGCTTACCCCTCTGCTGCAGAAGGGTAAGCAACACATCTGTCACTTGTCCCTCATCTACCCCTGCACTAGTCAGGATTCTCCAGAGAAACAGAGCCACCCAGATGTGTGTACATAGAAAGAGAGAGGTTTATGATAAGGAATTGGCTCATGCAATTATGGAGACTAGAGAGTCCAAAATCTGCATGGTGGTCAGCAGACAGGAGACCCAAGGAAGAACCAATGCTGCAGTTAAAGTCCAAAGGCCATCTGCTGGCAGACTCCCTTCTTCCTTTGGGGAGTTCAGTCTTTTGTTCTAGTCAGTCCTTCAGCTGATTAGATGAGGCCCACCCACATTATGGAGGACAATCTGCTTTACCGGCAGTCCACCAACTTAAGTGTTAATCTCATCCAAAAAACACCTTCATAGAACATCCAGAATATACGAGCACATTGACCAAATTAGCATGTAAAATTAACCATCATAACCCCTTTCCCTCTTTTTCCCCTGTGGTGTCCCACAAAAGATTCTGGAAAAGTGGGCGTAAGTTTAACACTGGCCTGCAAGAATTGCCTGGTGAAAATGCACTGGTTTTCACTCTACATGGGAGAGTCCATATGCATGTAAATACAGCATCTTGCTATTTGTTTTGAGCAAGAAGTTCTGGGGATATAAGAACATGTGGAATAAAAATAGGGTTCTGTTGTGTGTTCTTCTAGAAAGAGATTTAAGAAGTGGCTCTGGCTCTGACCCTGGGGAATTCCCAGCAGCCTGCTTTGACAATCCCAGATCTATCACTGGTGGCAGGAAATTGAACAAAATTAAAAGTCTATAAACATACAGGACAGGCTTTTTTGGAAAAGCTAGTCCATTTCCAGGATAGCTTTCCAAAGGAAAGAACAGTGAACAGAAAATTAGACACTCGGTCATCACAGATCCCAGTGATCCTGTTAATGGGAAAGAAACACAAGTGCAGCCTGCCCGTGACGGTCAAACAGTGCAGAGGTACCGCTGGAGGAGACCCTCCGAGGCCACATCACCTGCCACCTGCCAAAGCAGGGGGCAAGTGCAGGAGGGAAGCGAGTTGTACGCTCAAGAAGAAGAATGAACCTAACATGATTTCCGCACAGAGGTAAACCTCCAAACTGATGAGGGCAATGGAACAGAAGCACAGGTGAACACAGAGCATCGCAACGTCAATTCAGGCAACCATGATCCACGCGGTTACCCATAGTGTCCTGGAACTTGATTTCTGGACCCAAAATCTACACTGAGATTCCTGACATAGTTCTTAAAATTCCCTCTTATTTCCAGTAAGTTTAATCCTAAAGCCAGAGAGTAGATACCCTTTGGATTTTGAAACATTTAGGAGGAGTATAAGCAGGAATTTGCAGAGCAGGTAAAAAAAAGAAAACGGGTAGAGCCAGCACTCTCCAGCATTTTTGTATAAGGGGACTGCTCCTAAGGAAGATTTAACCTCTGCCCCCGCCCCTGGTAGAAATGCCCTTTGAATTGGGCAGATGCAGATGTTCAGGTCTATTGCAAACATGCTGCAGAGGCTTTGAGGTTATACATGACTTTCAGGAGGATCCAATGGGTTGGAGAGAGATCAAGGTTGGTGGCCTTGCAGACCACCACTCATCACTGACCACAGGTGATGTCTGGGAAGACCCTGCTCCACCGAGGACTGACATTACTGTCACAGCCTGATCATTCTGAGGTTATTTCAGTAGCCACTCATTAAATGCCCCCCATAGAGATGCACTGTGTTGGATGGCAGTGCTCTGAAACAAGGTAGCTGCCCTACAAATGAAACCCTATGATATCATGATGGAGGGTACCTGACATTATGTGCAGATCAGATCAACAGAAGGAGTGAGTCCTAATGTAGACTATGGACTTGAGTTAATAGTAAGGTATCAACATTGGCTTATTGATGATAACAAATGGACCACACTAATGCAAGATATTAATAATAGGGGAAACTGGGTATGTGGAATCCTATATGCTATCTGAGCAATTATTCTGTAAATCTAAAATTCTGCTTAAAAGAATTAATTAATTAAAGAATCTGCTGATTACAAAAAAAAAAGAGGGAGGAAGAATACATATGTATACACAGAGCCCATGTGTAAACAGAATATTTCCAGAAAGTTTCTGGGTGGCTGGGAGCAGAGCTGGAAAAGAGACTTAATTATCCATCTTTTCATTCTTTTTGAATTGTGTTACCAAGTGCATGCATTACCTCTTCAGTAAGAAATATGATTTTAAAAATTTTTTTAAAGAAATAAAGGAGCTAAAATAAAACTGTCCTATTACTTAAGTAGAGGAAAAGTGCTGGGAAGACAGAGAAGCAGAAGCAGATGAAACTAACTGAAGAAACAGATAAGCCATGGACCCATACTTTAGAGGTGTCTGGTTGGTTTCTGTTTTTATTTTTGCCCAAATTTTGGTAGATTCCAGATGAAAGTGCAGATATCCGACCTCTGAGCAACAATACAGTGGTCATATTGTAACAACTGGGTCAAACAGGATCAGTGGCTGGAGCCACAGAGTGGCTACCCCTTTAGATGTAGCAATGGGGTCCAGTTTGCCACCTGTCTCCCCATTGTCTTATACTGAGTCTCTTCTCTCACCTACAGAAACTTTTGAGCCTCTGTAAGCATGCACATGTCCAGCCCCTGGAGGCGGCTGGTTCTGTTGGTCAACCAGCTCTTCCCTTGTCATGGAACCTGCCCATTCTGGTTAGGGAAGACCTCCCGCCATGCTGGATGGTGACCCAACAGGAGTGATACCAACAGAGGTAAAGCCCCTGTGCTGCTCCCAAGGCTTGACCCAACCCAGGGATTTCTAAACACACCTAAAAGATAAAAGATGAAAGAAAACTATTAACAAAGAACGCAGGTTAACAGCCCAGGGTTTGGGGTGGAAGCCAGGAGAGTCAAGGACTGATTATTGTGTTGTTGTTGTTGCTATCATTTTGTTTTTACAAGGAAAAATATCCTATATATCCATGCATGGAGCATTTTATTTTATGGCAACAAGGGGCCAAAGGTACCAGTTTTGCTCTTTAGCAGTTCCTTTAAATGTTATAAAACATGTCACCTTGTGGATTCATTAGCTGTTTCTTTTCCTCATCAGATTGAAATATAGCAAAGACTCTAATAATATTCTAAATTCCTGGCAAAGAGCTTCAGGTCCATCAGGAACAACTAAATGTCCTCTTCTCAAAGCCTCCTTGAAATGTCAAGTGCTCTTGTGACTTTATGGAAGTGGCACAAAAGTGACGTTTCAAGCTTTGAGGACTTATTTCACTCCCAAGTGAAGGATGCAGCCAGGCAAATGCTCTTTCACCTTGTTGTGCTTCCAGCTCTGTCTCGAGTTCTTTCTGAGTGTCACTGAGTATCTCTTTCTTAGGGTGCCTCTCTGTTTCTCTCCATTTAGTACAAGGAGTATATTCATTTAGCTTCCAATTTTACTAGTGGAACTGAATTTACTGCAGCCTGAGCCAGAGATGCTAAAGTTAGTCACAATGTTCAGTGGGATGCTTCTATGGTCCCACTGGCGTTGGGGTTTGGGGAAAGAAGACAGACCCAGTGAGGTGTACACGCCTCGCATGACAGCCTAAAGCCCTGGTGTCCATGAGAATCACCTGGGCTGTTTATTACATGGAAGGTGCCCTCCTAGATCTGTGGCATCAGATGATCTGGGTGTGGGAACCAGGAATATGCCATGATTCCAGGCAGGTGAGCCACCAACTACTGTTAGAGAAACACAAGCCCAGCAGAGAACTGGAATTATTCCACCCTGCAGCCTGTATCAAAGGAGTGGTGGGTCACCTGGGATGAGAGCTGGAAATCAAGGGCTTCTGCATTTCTGTTCCACCAAAGGTTCTGGAATCTATATGGCCATCTATGGCAGTCTGACATGGAAAATATCAAAAAAGTCAGAATATAGGACCATACGGAATTTGTTGCATTCACAATAATTACTTAGACTAGAAATGGGAAAGGATCTTGAGAGGCAGCATGTCCTTCATCCTCCCTGATGAGTTAACATGTGGAGATCACACACTGGAACTTCCCAGTTGTGACAGTACCAGCAGGGTCACTTCTGCAGCCACCTCCAGTCACCACATCTCTCTGGCTCCCTGCACAGCTGCCTACCACACACGGAAGCTGCCCAGTCTGCATGCCGGGAATGGTCCAGGGCCAATCCTCAGCCAAAGAAGGATGGGACTGGTAGACGAGTGCCCCAGCTTTCCTGTCCCTCGCTGGGGCCATCATGAGGCACTTTCATCAGGGCTCATCAGAGGGTCCCCATCACTGCAGCAGTCACCTAATCATTAATCCCATTAAGAAAGGCTTTTCCTTCTCCCTTTTCCCTTTCCTTCACTTGTGCTTCCAGGGGGTCACCACCCAAAGAACTTGTAACTGAGCAGGACCCTATGGGGCCTTCCTGGGACAGACCCCTCCTCCATATCGTCTGCTTTAGCTCCTCTCTGAAGTACCTAGATAACAGTATGTGATGCATATTTCCTGAGTTGTTTTACCACCAAATAGAAAAAAACAACTACTTGATGATCATGAGCACATAGCCCCAGACCTACTGGCACCTAAGGATTGATAATGTTAACCCCTGTGACACCTCACCATCAACCAATCAGAGAATTGTGCAGGAGCTGACTACATACCCTGGGATGCCCCTCCCTCAGCTGGCCTTGAAAAAGGCTTTGCTGAAACCCATGAGGGAGTTCAGGTGTTTTGAGCGCTAGCTGCCCTGTACTTCTTGTTTGGTGCATTGCAATAAACACTGAGCATTCCTCCACCACAACCCGAATGGCTTTACTGGGTGCGGCAAGCACAACCAAGTTGGGTTCAATCTTGTACCCAAGTTCTTATCTCAGATTCGGCTTGTGCAGAAAGCAAAATTTAAGCTTCTAGTTAAGGAAGATTCTTCATCCTCTGCTTCCTATGAATTTCTTGGTTGTGTTTTGTTTTTAAGAATTAAGGAGAGACAAGCAAATAAAAGTTATCACATGAGAATGGGCTAAATCCATGTGAACAGATAAATTTTAAAGTATTCCAAATATAGACTAGCAGAAAAACATACCAATAATAGGAAAGCAGATTCAGAGGGGTGGCAACTGGTTCTGACCCTATTGACTGTGAAGCTAAAATTCCAATTTTTAGTCTGCAAAAGTGACAGACCCAGCACAATTCAGAACAAAGAGATGATGTCTGAAATCAAAGAAGCAAAAAGAAATACACTTGATGCCAGTGCAGATAATATGGGGTAACCAATGATGTGCTCATGGCCATAGGAGCGAAGCATAATTTTGGTTATTAGGAATTATATTCTAGGTATAAAAATGTGATCGAGACAGTCATAGTTACACACTGAAAATCACACATTACTTAAATTTTACACTTCCTACAGATATTAGCTCAAGATGGATCACAAACTCAAATGCAAAACTTAAAACTATGAAACTTAGAAAAAAAGGTAGGAGAAAATCTTCAGGGTCTTGGACTAAGCAAATAGGTCTTAGCCATGACACCAAAAGTATCATCTGTGAAAGGAAAAAGTTGATGAGCTGGACTTCATCAAAATTAAAAATTTTACTCTACAAAATATCTTGCAGAGAGGATGAAAAGACAAGCTAGAGATTTGAGAAAAAATAGTTGCAAACCATCCATCCATCCATCTATCCAACTAAGGACTTGTATCTAGAATATATGAAGAGCTCTCAAAACTCCACGATAAAGAAAAACAATCCAGTTAGAAAATGGGTAAAAGATATGAGACATTTCACCAGAGAATATGCTGATGACAAATAAACACAAAAAAAGATGTTCAACATTATTAGCCATTATGGAAGTGCAAATTGAATCATGATTGCTTCATACCTATCAGAATGGCTAAAACAGAAAATAGTGATGACACCAAATGTTCGATAGGCTCAGAGAAACTGTATCCCTCATACATTGTTGGTGAGAATGAATGGAAAATGGCACAGCCGCCCTGGAAAACAGTTTGGCAGTTACATACAAAACTAAACATGAAATTAGCATACAACCCAGCAATTGTATACATGGGCATTTATCCCAGAGAAATGGAAACAGGTCCACAAAAAAACCTGTACACAAATATTCACAGCAGATTTATTTGTAATAATCAAAAACTGGAAATGACCCAAACGTCCATCAAGGGTGTATAGTTGAACTGTGGTCCATCCATACAGTTTACCACTCAGCAATAAACAGGAAGGAACTATTGATCCATGTAAGAACTTGGATGAATCTCCAGGAAATTATGCTGAATGAAAAAAGCCAATCCCAAAAGGTTACATACTGTATGATTCCATTTACATAATATTATTGAAATGACAAAATCATAGAGGTAGAGAACAGACTAGTGAATGCCAGGAGTTAAAAGGGTGGGGTGGGGAGGAAGGGAAGTGGGTGTGGCTATAAAAGGGCAACATGAGGGATCCAGGTGGTGATGGAAGTGTCCTGTATCTTTACTGCATCAACATCAACATCCCGGCTGTGATATTGTACTATAGGTTTGCAAGATGTTACCATTGGGGAAACGGGGTGAAAGGTATATGGGATCTCTCTGTATTATTTCTTACAGCTGCATGTGAATTTACAAAGTGAAAACAACTTCAAAGAGCAGAACAAAACACAAAGAAAGTGTCATGAATTGAAAGAATTCCAACATCATGTTCAAACATAAAGGCAAAATTTTACTGAATGTTAATACACATTAAGTAACAGGAGAAAAAAATTTTTTAATGATTTTAGAAGCCAGGGGTTCAGTGAATAATGGCTACTTAATAGTCACAAACATCATTTTTAAGTATTAGAAAGGTTTTAATATTCATCCGCAAAACGTAAAGAAACATTTTCAAAGCCTGGAACTGTTTCTACTATTGAGTTCTACATGGATCTCTTCATTCGCCACTACATGAGGAACTGAGCCAAAACCATCTCAAGCAATAAACGGTGCTCTGGTTGCCAAGAACATTACTAATTCACACTATTTAAGCCATTTCACCAATAGCTCTTGTTTTATAGCATCCCATAAAGTTTTGACCCATTCACACACTTGAGAGTTTGCAAGCCTCTTCCTTCCTCCTTTTGATATCACTTCAAAGTCTGTATCTGCTTGTCCCCTTTTTCCTTGTGAGTCCTTTAAGTGGATTTTCCATACTGTATCTCAAGGTTGTGACTGGCTGGATAAGTCTCCTGGTTAAGTCACAGCTGGCCAATGTAATCAATCGAAGCTCATCCCAGACTAACATGGCCAGTTACTTTAATAACCCTCTAGGACACACTAGACCACATGTCGGCAGTCTACAACTTAAATTCTTCCTTGTTCATCCAACCTGGGATGAACCAGGGATCTTTTCTTCTGATCTAGATATAGTGTTCTTTAAAATATTAGAAGAAGTGGCAAATTTCATGCCATTAACAAAGCATGCTAATACAACTGTAAGATATAATTTCTCATGTCCAGAAGTTTTAATAGTGGACAATTAAACAAATTTTGCATTTTTGTAGTTGGGTTTGATGACACATTGAGCATCAGAGGGACTTAGGTCCCTAGTAATAGTCATATATCCATATATATTAGTTACTATCTCACAGATTACCCCACAACTTAGCGACTGAAAGCAACAATAAACATGTATTACCTCACAGTTTTTGTGGATCAGGAATTCAGGAATGTCTTACCTAGGAGGTACTCTCTCAGGGTCCTTGATGTGGACCAAAGCCAATGCGCAAAGGCAGTCAGGCAGGAGGAATTCCCTCTTACTCAGGGGAGCTCAGTGATTTTTGTGATACTCAGGCCTTCAACTGATTGGATGAGGCTCACCCACATTAGGGAGGACAATCTGCTTTACCCAGTCTATGGATTCAAATGTAAATCTTGTCCAAAAACACCCTCACAGAAAACATCCAGAATCATGTTTGACCAAGTATCTGGGCACCCTATGGCACAGTTAAGTTAACGAATAAAATTAACCATCTCACCACTGTTTCTCTATTAATATGTTGACATTAATTATGACAATACTCTCCCCTCCTAAGTATCTTACTTGCCCACCCCCCGCCCACCCATCCATGGTAATGTATGAGTTCTCAAAGGCATCACTACCCTGCTCATGATCACCTCCGATGCTTTTCCTTCCCCTGTCTCCACACCTCAAGTTTCCTTCCCACCACCACCCACCCAAACATCCAGCCCTAACTCCTTGGTTTTGGTGAAATATTTAATATTGTAAATATTTTAAATAGCAGATTATCATTATGCTTTCTCTTCTGGAATGAATGTTCTGTCTCAAGAATCCTTAGTTAACATTCACATGCTCATTTTCCAGTGATTCATGGTTTTCACTTT
Source organism: Balaenoptera physalus (assembly GCF_965194825.1). Classification (NCBI taxonomy): domain Eukaryota; kingdom Metazoa; phylum Chordata; class Mammalia; order Artiodactyla; family Balaenopteridae; genus Balaenoptera; species Balaenoptera physalus. The sequence continues at coordinate 102,587,426 of NC_138886.1, read as the reverse complement.
GATGTCATATCGCTAGCGCAAGACATTGTTCACAAGGGCCCAGAACTCTTCATCTTCTCTAGCTTGATTCAAGAGTTTTCTCTATATTATCCTCAGATAATGTACATGGTTATATTTCCAAGGCCCTATATAGCCAAAATGACAATACTTCGTTATGGAATATGAATTCCATTTTTCTCAATATAATTTATTTGGATAATAGAGGCTTTTTCCTTAATTATTATCTTCTATCTTCCAATGTTTTTGATGCAACATCTAATGCTAAATTTATTATTTTTTTCTTATATATAACATGCTTTTTAATTTTTTTCTGAATGCTTATAGGTTTTCTTCACTTTATCAGGAAATTCTCTGGAATATGTTCAAAGACTTGTCTTGTTTTGTTCATTGGGCTTGAGACTCAGAGAGACCATTGACTATGCAAAGTCACATGTTTCTTCAGCAATGGGTGGTCTTCTTGCTCTAGCTCCTTAGTTACTACTTGTCAATCTGTCCCCTTTCTTCATTCCAGATTCCTACTATTTATGTTAGTCATCCTGGTTCAGGTGCCTCTTATCTCCTCACTCATAATTTCTCACTGGCTCTCTGTCTGGCTCTGTTTTGTGAGAGGTTCATTCCACTCCATCTTTCAAACCAGAGGTACATTCAGGACTCAGTAAAGGTGAACCTTTTTTGATTCATCTACTGAAGTCTTAAATCAGAATTCATGCATTTTATTTTCATAAAGTCCTCTTTTCAAAGAGATGATGTGACCTCGTCTCTTTGAAAGGTCTCCTGCTATTCTCACTAAAGTTCTCAAGTTATTCCATCAGTTCTGCCTCAAGATAAACCATTCATCTTCATTGACTTCCCTGACTTCCCTCTGGAGTCCTGAACCACCCCCCCAAGTGAATTGTTATTCCCTTTGCCCACTCAAAGTTGTCACATGCCTTCAGGTTAGGTGGTAGGGAGCCCCAGATCAGAGGTGGCCTTGCTGTTTTAACAGCCAGAAGGGGTTATGCTCCAAACTGGGATTGGAGAGAGGGCTTTTCAAGTGTAGGGAGACCACTCTCCCAGCAGCACATTTCAGCTCACAATTAAGACCCTTTGCCAAATTCAGGGCCAACCTATTCTGGTATCCCCTTGAAGGACCTCACGCATACAACCTTCCTCTCAGAGGGCCCCCTGGCTCTCCCTGGCTCCTCAGACTGCATAGGAAGTGGGACCCAGTTCCTGCTGACACCTCTGTCCTCCTGGCCCAGACTTCCCAGCAGGCCACCTCTGTTCCTGTTCCAACACACCTGCTAGCACATCTTTGGATCACAGTTCAGAGCTGTAGCAGTGAGGGGTGAGTTTAGTGTATGGATGGGGGTTGCAGCTGTAGGAACTTGGTGAAGGAGTGAACCAATGAACAAGCACTTTGGGATCACAGTATTTATTTATTTGAGAGGAAATGGACCACTATCTCTCTTTTTATAAGGTGCTTGTGCATTTACCAGGAGCGTGCATGGGACAGAAGGTGCAGCTTACACCTGAGTCAGGGCCATCTCAGAAGCAACTCCAGAGATCCCAACTGGCTTCGGAGAGTTGAGAAGGGCAGTGTATTGGTCAGCGCAGGCTGCTGTGACAAAAACAACAGACATTTATTTCTCATAGTTCTGGAGGCCGAAATCTGAGATCCCAGTGTCAGCAGGGCTGGTTCCCTCTGAGGTCTCTCTCCTTGGCTTGTAGACAGCTATCTTCTCCCTGTGTCTTCACATGGTCTTTGCTCTGTGTGTGTCTGGGTCCTAATAACCTCTTTTTATAAGGACACCAGGTAGCTTGGATTGGGGCCCACCCTAATGACCTCATTTTAACTTAATTCACACTTTGAAAGCTTTATCTCAAATATAGTCAATATTCTGAGATATTGAGGGTTAGGAATATGAATTTTGGAGGATACAACTCAGCCCATAACAGGTGGTTGCCTCCCTCTGTTCTCCACTCCCTTGGGTTCTGGAAAGACCTTCTAAAATCCTCCTTCCTTTATGTCTCACTCCAGGCACTTTATTGTTTTCCATTCATGGACCCAACCTCTCTGGTCTATGTTTCAGGATGTTCTACCGTCCTATATCCTTTGCTACCACCAAACAGTCACACCTGTAGCCTGGAGAGCCTTCCCCGACCTTGGGTCACTCTGTGATTGAAGGACCATCTGGGGCTGGTATCTGTCTCCACTGTTTCAGAGACTGATTAATCTTGTGCTTCCCATGTGATTCCAGGCTGTGGACCCTCTGACACGCAGGAACCTCAGGGCAGACCACCCACCCCGAGTGCCTGTTTCCCCCACAAATCTATGCTGACCACGGGGAACATCACAAGGAAATCCCCAACTCAAGCCAGATATGAGCTGCAGCATTATCAATATTCGTGCTGGCTGTATTCAGACAAGAGACTCTCAGGCAGACCCATGGACTAAACCACTTTCAGGCTGAAAACTCCAGCTTTGGATCAGCACCGGGATTCAGCATGGATGTTACTGCACCTGGGGCCACTTCATCAGAAACCCATTGCAAAGATGCCTTCATGACCAACAAGAGTAACTATAGACCAGGGCCTCCATCCCCAGCCAGAACTGCTGGCCACTTTCACTGAGGTTGGCAGACCGTTTCTGGAGGATCCAGAGAGCACTTGCTAGAGCTATCTAGTTCTTTAGAGGCAGTATAGGCTAGTATCGAAAACACACAATCTGGACTTTGCCTAGCTTTGAATGCTGACTCTCCCGGGTACTGGCTGTGTGACCTTGGGTACTTGAACTCTCTGGGCCTCAGTTTACTCTTTTGTGAAGTAGGAACAATAATAATACTTACCCTCTAAGGTAATTGGGAGGATTAAATGTAGCTATCTTTAGAAAGCATTTAAAGAGTGTCTAGTATGTAGTAAGTGTTCTACAAGTGTTTCCTGAAATTATTATTATGGTGCTTTTACCACCATTTAATACATACCTTGTGGAGTTGATCACTTGCCTCTAAACTATGCCCAGTCTTACGTTGCACTGTGGCCAATGCGGGCTGCCACTGCTGCTGTTTTAGCTGAACCACTCCTGGTGGAGGCCCTGACATCCAGTGATTCTCTTCTCTAACTCTGACGTGACCCCCATCCCACCAACTCTCCCCACTGCGTGCTTTGCTCAGGATGGAGTCTCACACACACAGCTGGACCTCTGCAGACACTCACAGACATGCCGACCAGCCCAGGTCTCCCCACTTTCCCAGGGAAGGGGGCACGGTACTCAAACAAATTGCAAGAATAGTATTTGAAGTGTCACTGAGAGGCTAGGGTGTGAAACAGAATGTTCCGATCTTACCTAGCTGAGGGTGTCCCATAGACTGGTCTGGAAGTACATCTCTAACATTTGTCAAGCTACCTGGAAACTGGTTTGAACAGTCAGTGTGTGTATTTAAGTTGATTTCATTCTAGACACTTCATTACGGCAGCTGATAATCTCTTTTTAAAGGAAGCTTTCCTCTGAGGATTTTTAAGACACCTTATATCCATTAAAAACTCCTCCTGCACTACACCCCAGTATGGTATTTGCACGTGCCTGTTTTCGTGTGCACCCTTGATGATGGCAGACAGAAATAGCAGAGAAGATTAAAATGCACATACATCTCTGGGATGGGGAGTCTTGATTTCTTCCTCCACCAAACTGTTATCTGGCAGCCAAGTCAGATTTAAGTCAGTTTCATTACGTCCCCCCATTTCTATAAGCAAATTAGAGAAATTAGACAGCCTCCACTCCGACCCCAGCCTGAGTGAGAGGGCAGACCCAGGCTGGCAGCCTCAGGCCAGGTCCATCCAGAGAGGCTGGTACATCCCAGAAAATCTCCCCAGTCCCACTGGCTTTCAACTTCACCTGCAACATTCAGAAAAATGGAGATCGAACCACGTGACTCTGTTTTGTGGCAAGAAATTACACCAACTAGGCCAAGTAAATAGAAGAGCCGAGGCACCCACACACTCCCAAGAATGACATGTGTGACCCAGACACCCTTAAAGAGCTAGGATGACAGAAAGAAACCTCACAATTCAGATGAAAAACCTGACAGTAGACAAGTTTAAAAGGCATTCTCTAATAATCCAGAATATGGGAGAGAAGGAGGGCCATTAAAATGCTCTCTGCTCCCTTGGATCATCTCAGCTGCTCTTTCCATAAGCAGAAAGAAAAGGTCTTTGAAAAGGCAATGATTTGCTTAGAAAACATTCATTTAAAATGTCTTGCAATTATTGACACTCTCATTAGATCTTGGCAGGAGCACAATATCGTGTCCCATGTGTGCCTGCCACGAGAAGAATCTCATTGGTTCGGAGGGAAAATAAAATGAAAGTCCAAGGGCACGATGCTTGAAATGCTGGTGATGGGAAGTTGACCGTCCCAGGATTAAGGAAGCTGGTATCTGTGTTGTCATCTACCTCCCAGCCCGCATCACCTCTCTCTCTCTTTCTCTCTCTCTCTCTCTCTCTCTCACACACACACACACACACACACACACACACACACACACACACTTGAGCTCAGCTGGGCAGCCATCCAAATGATTCATATTAAATTCTAGCTATATTCAGCACAAAAGTCATCTAACATCAGAGGATCAAAGTTACATCAACTAACAAGCACTGGGGAATTGATAAGCAGCTAAAATTAGGTCATTGCATAGCAGCGGCTTTTGATGGATGAAGTGAAATTTAGCCGCAGGTTTGCTATTTAAAGATCTGTTACAGCATCCTTTCCTGTAGCCACAATGAACATACAGCAAAGTATCAGGCCTCTGATGAAACATTTAATCATCACTGTTCGCTCCACTGTCTGTGGCAGAGATTTACACGTTCCTTAAGAGCATAGTCAGCTCTCAGCCTGGGCCGCATAAATGAATGCATTTTAATTCCCACATCCAGAGCTTAACAGAGGCTATTTCTTCCTTCTCGGAGTAAATTCTGTAAAGTTATTTTAATCACTGTTTAAAAAAAAAAAAAAGAAGGAAGAAACAACAGGTCCAAAATGGAGTCACTTGTGCTAAGACCCATGTCAGCAAACTGAGATTTAATACTTATGACTAAATGCAGTTTCAGCTTCTCCCAGGAATGTAACCTTTAACCAGTCAATCTGGGATTACCTGGTCAGCACTAGTGAGGTGACCTGCCCAACAGACCCCTTCTGTCCCCCATAGAAAGGTGACTTTGCCTGAAACAATCTACTCTTTGCTAGAAGTTTCCTCTTCCTGCCCCCTTCTACCTATAAAAACCTCATTTTGTTCAGGTCCTGAGAGCTCCTTTCTGTTCACTGAATGGGATGCTGCCTGATTCATGAATCATTGAATAAAGTCACTAAGATCTTTAAATTTCCTCAGTTGAATTTTTCTTTAACATCATTTTTAAAAGCATTCCATCCAACACTCCAAATCCTGACCCAGCTCAGTGTTTCAAAATTCTTCATCTACTTAAAACAAACACAACTCTTGATTGCCAAATGTATTTTTCAACTTGTCCCAGTTTCCTCATTTCTTTGTTTTTCTTTTTCCTTCCATTTTAGAAACATAAACCCTTCCAAAATGGCTCATTTCCCTCTCGTCTTTGGTTTGTTTCTATTTCTGGATGCATAGGATTGGGGATCCTGTTTAGTCAGATCTCAGTTAGCTGCGGCTGAGGCCCCAGCCTGTATGGCAGTCACTGGTTTTAGTTCTGCAACCCCAAGGCCACACCTGCAGCCAGAAGGGCCTCGGGTCAGTGTGTCCTCTCCAGGCAGCACTGGGTCAGGGGGCTGACTGCCCATCTAGCCCCTACCGTCCCCCAGGTCTAAGGGGGCTGTGAGAGAGCCAGGCACACCCAATACCACCAATGGCACCAAGGGATTGTTGATCCTCCCCAGGTACTGGACTCAAAGAGAAGGGCAGCAGTCGCAAACACATCTGAGAAAGGAGAGAGGCTTCTGTGGACAAAGGCAAGTGCAGGGGGGTAGACTGGGCCCCTTTGGAAAGGCCTGGAGGACAGGCCACCCTTGCCATAGGAGATAGGCTCCAGCCAGGCTTGGCAGGGCTCTGGCGGCTGCCCGGGCCCCAGGAGAGGCAGGGTATGGGGAAGGCTTGGGAAGGGAGCACACATCTGTGATGGCCCTGCAGTGGCCCATACAGCCAGAATTCCTTGGCACACTCAGGGAGGGGCTGCCCCTGGGATCCCTGGGCTGGAGGACAGAACTGGGAGCCATCAGAAAGCAGTGGTCAAGTAGGGGCCCTCCTGGACCCACCCCAGTCACCGCTTCCGCGGTTCCTCCCAAGAGGGACACCCAGGATTCTCAAGCCTGCCCCTCCTGTCTGATAACCAGTCACCACGGCAGTGATTATCTTGTCATCACAGAAATGTCACGATGCCTGGCAATGACTTTTCATAGGCTAATTCTACACCTTATGCTTCCCATTCTAGCCAAACTGTTGTGCTGGCTTTGTTGGGAAGATAAACTCAATCACTGGGAGGCTGTTCCCATTGTATTAACGGGGTTCTCTAAATGGAGTGGCTTCTGTAATCCTACAGGCATTCATCAGAGAGCCCACTGGAGGCGGCAGGAGCGGGGTGTGCCATCACCCCCAGTTTGCGGTTTCTTGTGATGTGGCGGGGATGGGGTGGAGCTGTAGGGCCCAGACAGTGTGGGGGAGCACTCTTGGGAGGCCGGGCTGACACGGGGTAGGGGTGGGGAGGTCATGGGGTTGGAGTGGGGAGGGCTTCCTCAAGGTCAAATGAGAGAAGCAACACAAAAGACTTGATTTCAACCTCAAAGTGGTTGTTCTTGTCTGTTTCCGCACTCTCCTTACAGAGCCACCCAGTGTGTCTGTCTTAGTTTGGGTTCTTCCAGGTAACATTCCAGGGCAGGCAGTGTATTTGGGGGTGGGGGTTATTCCCAGAGCACTGTGGGGTGTGAGGGGGACAGGAAGTGAGATGGGACAGAGAAGGCAGCAAGAATGTTGTCGTCACCGTGATAAGTGAGCCCAGGCCCACTCAGGACCCTGGGATGCCAGTGTGGAGCTCGAGGTGAGGTCCCTGGAGTGTGTGAAAGCTGCTCCCCTGGGCCACTGGTAGAGGCTGCTGGGTGCAGGAGGACCATTAACCTGCAGGCGTCCTGCCCTGCTGAACAGTCAGGCAAAGCGGCCCAAAGGCCAGAAACAGCCCAGCTGGGAGATGCAGGGATGGAGGATGGGAGTTAAGGGGCGTGCACATCCTGGTGGGAGTGGGGATATGAGAGGGTCATGCTGGCAGCACTGGCTACAACATCCAAGACTTCATTTTCAGGAATGTTATTTTTTTTTTATTTTTTATTTTTGGCCATGCCATGTGGCATGTGGGATCTTAGTTCCCTGACAAGGGATCGAACCCGGGCCCCCTGCGTTGGAAGTACATAGTCTTAACCACTGGACCACCAGAGATGTCCCCCAGGAGTGCTATTTTTAAGGCTTAGATTTGAACCCTGTGTCAGAAGAGATGGGAGCCAAAAACCTGATTAGAGTCAGGAGCTGTTTTCAGGGGTTAATTCAAAGGGACACTTCTATTCATGGTCACAATCCCAACCATATGTACCTTTACACATGGTAGGTGCTAAGATCACCCTGTGGGTGATGATGTGCCCTGGGTGGGTGCAGGCCCTTCAACCAGAGGGCCTATTTCCTGAGGCCAGTAAATTACACCCTATCAATTATACCAGGTGTCATTATTAATCACCTTTATCTATGTAATTTAGACTATTAGCCGACTGTATTTTCTGAAGAAGGCCACACCTGTAGGTACAACCATCCCACCAGCTCTTCTTACAATGTGACAATAGCCTCCTCTCAAGTGGTGTGGTCTATATTCCCTCCTATTACGGGTTGAACTGTGTTCCTCCAAAATTCATATGTTGAGGTCCTAACCCTCAGAACCTCAGAATGTAAACTTTTTTGGAGGTAGGGCCTTTAAAGGGGTGAGTAAGGTAAAATGAGGCCATTCGGTTGGGTCCTAATCCAATGTGGTCACTGGTGTCCTTATAAGAAGAGGAGATTAGGATACAGACATACAAAGAGGGAAGACCATGTAAGGACACAGGGAGAAGACAGCTATCTCCAAGCCAAGAAAAGAGGTCTCAGGAGAAACCAACCCTGCTCACACCTTGATCTTAGACTTCCAGGCTTCAGAACTGTGAGACAATTAATGTCTGTTGGTTAAGCCAAGCCACTCAGTCTGTGGTATTTGTTATGGTAGCCTGAGCCAATTACTACGTGTCCCCTTGAGCCTGGGCAGACTTTGTAACTGCCTGACCAACAGAATGCAGTGGAAGTGACACTGTGTGACTTCCGAAACTAGATCAGAAAAAAGCAGTAGGGCTTCCATCGGGCTTTCTGTCTCTCCTGGATGCTTGCTCTCAGAACTCAGCCACCACGCAGTGAGGGGGCCCCAGCTAGCCTACATGAGGAGACCACATGGGAAAGAACTGAGGCCCCAGATGGCAGCTGGCACCAACCATCAGACACGTGTGAATGAGGCTTCAGGTGATCCCAGACCCCAAGCTCAGAGTCATTCAGTTGAGGTCCCAGACAGAGTGGAACAGACACAAGCCGCACCTTCTGTGCCTTGTCTGAATTCCCACCCCACCAAATCCATGAGCATAGTAAAAGTTGTTTCACACCACTATATTATGGGCTCACTTGTTACATACTCAAGGTAACTGAAGCTGGCAAAAACAGGAGATACTGCAATTTTCATTTTGACAAAGAGAAAAATGAGATGAAGAGAAACTCAGATTCACATAGCTAGAAAATGGCAAAGTAACTTGGGTGAGTAATTTTGCTGTAAATGTAGAGTCATCAAGTGTGCATTTCAGGGAAGGAAACATGCTAAGCCATTGGGGCACAGAGATGGCCTTGAGGACACCCCTCCCTGCATGTGCCCCTAGGATGTCCACCTGCCATGAGCATTTTCCTCCAAAGGCTTTGTAAGTAAATCTGTTGCATAAATTCCTAAAGTGGCATATTTATTTAAAACTGTTAGATCATGCCACATCTCCCTGCAAAGAGATGGCAAGAATCAACATACCACTAACAGTGTCTGACTCCTGTGCCAGTTCAGTCTTGGCAACATTATTGGGTTTCTGATAATTGGAGAAGATTTTAGTCCTGTTATAATTACCTTTAAAACATTATATAATATACTTAAATGAGTATGGGTTGAATTATAATTTTGAAGCCTTATCATTTGTCCTCACGTTGTGAAAGGCAAGGAAAGCAGGATAATTATACCAGTTTCCTTTTCTTTCTCTCTCTCTCTCATCATCTCCAAATTCTTGCTAATTATATAATTATCTCTGAATGGTCATGCTAGAGCATTTGCATTCTGCTCCCACACACGTCCAGCTTGCCTGAATTCCATGCTCATGACCACTTCTTTGCTTCCAGCTTCTCAATTTGGTGGCTTGCTTGGGGTCCACCTCAAGCTCCTTGTCAGCAGGGCTCCTGGTGAGACATTTCCTGATTCCTTGTTTGCTTTCTCTTTTCTTACTTCTATCTAGTTGACACTCTTCATATCATCACCTCTTCCCTTCAGGTTTTTTTTCTTTGAGAGCTTGTTTCACAGTGGCCATATATTTTCTAGTCTTTGAATTTCATGGAGAAACATGGGTTGGCTATGTTCTTTGGCTTTTAACACAATTCTGTGTGTGTGTTCCTCACACATCTTTATCATCTCCTTCCATTTTCCACCCTTGCTCAGGTTCTTTGCTGGTTCTTTTTTGATCATTAACAGTCCTCATTTGTGGTGTCATTCATGGTAGACCATTGTATCAGTTGAAGCTGAGGAATGGCGTTGGGGAAGGGACCAGTGGAGTGAAGCTTGGATTTGGGTCTTTGTGCCAAACACCACACCCTGGGGGCTGTCTTTACTCAGGAAGAGCTGGGGTTACCAATTCAAAAGATGTAAAGCCCTGCACCCTTGGCCTGCCCATGGCAGGTTCTGCCCCTGCCTCTGGCTGAGCAACCTACCGTGCAGACAACATTTGCCTCTCTTTCTGTCAGTCATTCTAGAGTCTGATAACAAAGGAAGCCTGGAGTTGACCAATTGACTCAAAGAGTTGACCAGGAAGCAGGTGGAAATCCTTCTTCCAGTGGGGCGATCTGAGTAGACTACAAACACGCACTATATTTTCTTTCATACGTGCCACAAATGCTTTCCATGATTTTGTGTCATTCCTTCGCCTGTTGCTAGAATGGCTTTGCTGAATGCTCTCCTGGGGAAAATCACTTAATTGTTTCAATTTTGCCAATTATCTACTTAAGGGTCACTGTTTGCTTCCTATGATATAGCAGCTTAACTAATTAAAAAGATTAACCTTGGGTGGAAATATAGCCTGAATTTATGCAAATTATATGAAACAGTGACATGCATGGAGGGATAAAGGAGAGCCTAAGGGACTTCTGGTCTGTGGAAGGCTGACAGCTCTTGAAAGCAACCTCCAGAGCTATTCTACTGGGACCAACGCTAGCTAATGTCCAGGTCCAGGGCAGTGTTCTGGCTCTGATTTCATGTGACCACCCCCTGGGGCATCTGGAACCCCAAATGGATCACAGCAAGACCTCAGGGGTGGGGCCACTGCTGGAACTTTCAACAGCTCCCCAGGGGGATTCCAGCGAGTGAATGAAGCTGAGAACCCCTGAATTGGACCAGAGTATGTAGCCTTTGTTTGTACTTTTTCCTGAAGTGAATTTAGAAGCAAATTCAGTTAGAGTCAAACACACTTGTCCCCTTCCAATCACAGGTGTTAATAAATAGTAACAAATCAGAGGAGAAAAGAATCTTATTTGGGAAGAGTCCTTAAAAGCTTCCTTTTTCTCTGCAGCCTCAGTGGTCCTCAACCTCAGCTTCTTCTGGACTTACTCTCAGGGCATTAAGAAATATGCATGCCCAGGACCTTCCCCCAGAGGTCCCGATTTAAGAGGTTTAGATGTGGTCTGGACCTTCCCCAGGGACTCCTACTCCCCATCCCCCAACTTCCTCTTGACCCAAGTGTGCAGGGGCGCCTCCAGGTTCCAAGTTGGTTCTAATAGCCCCATGGTTCCTTGGGCTATTTAGGATGGTCAGAACCAAGTGCACACAAGGACTGTTCAAAATTCAAATGTATCCATTCATTCAAATAGTCACTGAGGTCTTACTACATGCCCTGTACCGTAAGCTAGTTGGGGCAGAGCTGTGGGCAACAAAGACAAGTTCCCTGCCCCCCAGTCCTTATTCTCTTCTCTTCTCTTCTATATGACTATATTATAGTGCTCCCTGTATTCCTATAAACAAAATAATTGAAAATGATAAGACAAGTTATGAGTGAAGCAGAGTGTTGGGCATGCTCATTGCTACTGGGGTGTCACAGCTTCTAAGCCCTCTCAATAGTCAGAGCTAGAAGATAAATATACATACACTCACATAAATACCTATTTTTATTTATCTATCTGTATACGTATTAAAAACCAAGAGTTAGTGCCAACATCTCCGATTCCCATCCAACACCCCCCGAGAGGCTTTCTTGCCTTGTAGTTGCAATTCCTCCAGGACAGCTCCCCTTACTTCACAGAGCTATCTCCAGCATCCTCTGGTGTAGTGACCCACTGTGCTGGGCTCACTTTCTGGGGTAACCTGACCCTGTCTCCTCCCATTTGGGTTTGTACCTGATCCACTTGGACACCTGTGCCAGCACCTCTCTTCAGTAGGGGCCTGTCCTGCAAGGTCAGTTTGAGAGCTCAGAGGAGCTAGGCTGCCCAAGCCCTTTGGATCTTCCTTTTTTTTCCATTGAGATTAAATATGCACAACATAAAATTCACCATTTTAACCATTTTAAAATGTACAATTCAGTGGGTTTTAGTCTATTTACAATGTCGGGCAACAATTACCACTATCTAATTTCAGAATCTTTTCATCACCCCAAAAGGAAACCCTCTACCCAGCAAGCAGCCTCTTTGGTCCTGCTGGTAGAGCACACACCTCGGGTGATCTCAGGTAGGCCCATGCACTCATATGATAGTATCTGCTGTTCTCAATGCCTGACCACATTCTCCAGGGACCACTTTCTAGACTATTTGGATTCCCCTATTTTGGATCCTTAGATCCTTCCCCTCTCTTTCCTCCTTATTCCACCCACACAGATGCCAATGCCGTGGTCTCTGGTTGTTGGTGGTTTACCACTGCCCACTTGTTTGGGGGACTCGTGAGGATACCTTGTCAGCTGGTTTTGTTGCCCATGTTGTCCATGGAATTTGGGGTTTGCTATCTGGTTGTTCTCTTTTGAGTGTGTGTTGGTGGGGGCTGGAGAAGAGTCCTGAAGAGAGCAGAGCCAGCCTCTAAGAATTGTTTGATGAATCACCTCTCTGAGTTTCCTACCACCCCTGAGCCACAGGGGTTTGGATTTCACCTGGCGCCTCTCCTGGGAAATGATTTAAGTCATTACGAAAAGGTCAAGTTGTTTTCAGAAAACTGTTTTAAGACGAGAAGGGAAGTATAATATGGCTTATGTTCCTAAAATGCTCAATTTTTAAATGCAATTTAATGCTACCTAGAACTTTAATCTATATGCAGCTATTCAGTCTCCAATGACCTGAATAAGTGTATGTATGTGTCTGTAGCTGAAATGCAGGGTTTGAGGGTTGAGTTTTAAGGCTGTTATTTATCAAATATTTTCTGTCACGAGTTCTTTCTTCCTTTGACCGTGCTAGCAGGCAGATCACATCCCATGTTTGTAAAAGGGTGTTTGTGTTTGAACGAGAGGCATCACACACTTGGTCCTAAGTCATAGACTAACACTGGGTGAGCACAGACTAGGGCTCAGGGCAGGAGCAAGCAGTTCCCTGCCTCTGCTGCTAGGACTACGAGATCACATAGAAAATGCAAGAACTAATGCTCCTCTTGTATTTAGTGTTTTGTCTTGTTTTGTTTTGTTAAGATTTCCCTGCTTCTCTTTCCTGGTGACACTGCATCTTACCTGCCCTTGGCCAGTCCTTCCATCAACCATTCTGGTGATGAGGTTTGCTAGCTCAGTTACATTATGCCACATTCCCAAAAGAGCTTTCTGAGTACAGATGGATTGGCTCTGAGCATCAGATTGTCAAGCCTCACGTCACCCTCAAATTCTCAGGTAACCTACATTCTTCCTGCATTTCTGAAACATTATTGGGCAAAGAGCTCAGAGCTCCATTTGTCACCAGGTACAAGCCTTTGCAAATGTGACAGCTCTAAAATTACATCAAGAGCTGGTCAAGGGGTCTGCCCACTGTACCCAAGCACAGACTAAACCAAGGATATCCGCACCTCAGAAAAGCTCCACTTAGAAACACAGGAGTAAGAACAATACAGAGAATGAGGTAAAGCACTCTCAAAAACAATGAGATATTTTACAGTAAAATATTTGTGGTGAATGAATATAAAGAGAAACCTATATCAGAGATTGAAGGGAACAGCTCAGAGAGGCAAATAGACAAGTCACTCCCCATTAGGATGCAAAGAGGTAGAGAAAGAATAGGGTTCGCCTGTGAAATCTTCTTGTGATTTCACAAAAATTTGCTGCCTGGACACATTTTGCCTGTTCATAGAAAATCAGAGATCTGAGCAGGCAACTATTTAGGGTATGGAATATACTGAAATCTACATCAGGATGGATGGATATGGACAGATGGATGGACTGATAGACAGGATGAGTGGATGGATGGATGGGGAGACAGATGGGTAGATGGATGGAAGGATTGTTTTGTGTTAAAACAGATATAGCAAAATGTTAACTGCACAATCTGAGTTGTAAGAATATTGGTGGTCCCTATACAATTCTTTTAACTTTTCTATATGTTTGAAAATTTTTATAATAAAATGTCAGAGAGAAAACCTGTGGCTGAGTGTCCCTCATGGGTTCGTTTCTTGACAGACCCAAGGACTCGTGAAAAAGTAAAACTCCTGAACCTCACCAGGCCCACATCTGAGTTTCTGGGAATGAGGCCTAGGAGACTGTATTTCCAAAGCTCTCCTGGGGGGTTCTTGTCAACCTGGGGTTTTAAAAGCACCATAGAGAAGTCACCTTGGGGAAAGTTCATCACAACGTAACCAGGCACAGCTCTACTTCTCGCCACATGAGCCCACAGCAACTGCATCGAACAGTGGCTGCAGGTCTGACACTCTGACCGCAAGGCTGGAATCCAGATCACCAGGCTCCAGAGCAGTAGAACCACTGTCATACTGTCTTAACTCCTGGGGGTATTTCTGGAGTCACTTCTCACATAAATGACTTGCTCTCACATCTTCATCTCAGGAATCAGGAAAGCCAGAATCAGATGCGGTTCCAACAGCATTCCCTGGAAAGGAAATGGGAAGGAGGCTGAGGGGGGAGCCAAGAACACCAGAGGGAAAATGAAGGGGGTGGTGCCCGCAAGCCACAGAAGGACGGGGTGGCAGGCCATGGGGGGCCTGCAGTGAGGCTAGCAGAGGAGGACATGGAGTCCTTGCAGGCCTCATCAATGACGGGACAGTGGTCCTGGTGGAGAAGGCCCACGGAAACACAGGCAGCTCTTGAGAGAAGTCCAACCGATGACCAAGGGAGGGAGAGGTGGCAGATGCAGGGATGTGCGGGGTCAAGGGAGGACACTTCAAGTTCAAGTTGCAAAGACACAAGTGGAATGGCAGCTGGGGTGGGGTTGGGTGAATCCCCAAGAGAGAGAATCATCAGCAGTGGAGAAGGTGGGAGATGTGGGGTCCAGAGATTAGGCAACGTGGGGACCATGGTGCAGACAGCAGGTCTGGGAAGTTGACACGAGGAGTTTCCCCCGTACGTGAACGTAGCCCTACATTCATGGTCTGTCTGCTCAGATCCCATGGGACACAGGTTCTGACCTCATGATTCTACAGATGTTGTGAGGAAGGCGGGATTCAGCCCCATGTTTGGAAGACTAGGGGGCTGAGGGGGTTAAGGATTTGGGCACAATCATGCAGCACTGACCAGGGGCAGCCCAGGTCTGACCCTGCCAGCCCCAAAGGCACGTCTGTGGGACTCATAGATGGACCATTGGACTTGACATGCAATCTTGCCATGTGGCAGCTGTGTGACTTTGGGTCGGTCACCTCAACTTCTCTGGGCCTCAGTTTCCTCCCCTGATAGGGTTAACAGGAAGAACCAACCAGAGGACACAAGCCTGTGTGCTTTCACTTCAACAAATATTGATTCATCCATTTCACTTCAACAAATAAGAACTGAGGGTCTCGAGGGCTGTGCCGAGTGTCTGGCATGGAGCCACCTATCCCACAAACCTAGACAGCCTGGTCCCTGCCATGAAGACTGTGGCTTAGAGGGGGAAAGACATGCACTCACAACCTGTGGTCCAATGAGGGCCAGTGGCCAAGGGCCACCCAGGGTGGTCCCAAGATCAGAAGGAACCAAATGATCCGCCTGAAGACGGGGGCGTTAGGAAAGGGATTCTTTCGGTTATCTATATCTACAACAAAGCACCCCAACACTTAGTGGTTTAACCTATGGGTTATTTATTTGTGATACCGATGATTGTTTTCTTATTCTCTCTCACTGTCCTGGAGTTTGATTGCAGTCAGCGCGGCAGTTCTTGGGCAGATGCAACCACTTGGTGGCTGAGTCTGGGCTCACCCAAGGATCCCTCAGGCACCCATCTGTGGTGAATGTGGGCTGTCAGCCGGTCTTCCTCTGGGGCGATTGCCTGGAGCACTGCACCTGGCCTCACCGTGTGCCCTGGGCTCCCTCAGAGCATGGTGGCTGGATTCCAAGAGCAAGCATCCCAAGAGACAAGAAGGAGATGCTACCTAACGTTTCATGCCCTCACCTCGGCAGCAACGTAGGTCATTTCCAGTGTCTCTACGTTTTGTCCAGTCATTAAGACCAGCCCAGATTCAAGGGGACAGACAGAGCCCACCACTCCAGAGAAGGAGTGTCCACACCATATAACAAAAAGAGCACTGGGATGGGAGGGGTGTGACAGCCATTCTTGGAAAACACAACCTCCCCCAGGGAGGGTGGCAGGGCAGGTGTTCCCTGAAGATGACCCTGGTCAGCATTGGAAGGATGAGTAGGTGTCTCCATGGAGAAGGAGCCACACCAGCCCGGTCAGGGCAGCTGAACAGCAGGTGTGTTGAGGAAGCTGACAGAGCCCAAAGGGCTGGGAGGGGAGGAGAGGAGACACATGTGGCCATGGACACTTTGCAAATGGAGGCAGTCAAGGCTCGCTGCACTGGAGCACATGTCATGTCTGCATGTCCATCTCCCTGGGGACATCGCTGGGACAGGACCCCAACACTCCAGCCCAGTCCACATGCAGCCACCTGCCACACGGGGCTTTGAGCGTTGAGAAGTGGCCACTCGGACCTGAGATGTGCTCTGAGGGTAATATGCATCCCGGATTTGGAACACTTAGTACAAAAAGGCATGTAAAATATTTCATGAATGATCTTTTATATCGATGACATGATAAAATGATAATAGTTTATATATATCGGGTTAAAAATAATATTTATTAAAATTAATTTCATTTGTTTCTTTTTTTAGCATGGCTACTAAAAAAATGGCTCATTTCTGTTGGGCAAAGCTGCTCAGTCATCAGAACACCAAGCTGTCACCTCCCTGTGCATTTGCTCATGGTGGTTCCCCTGCCCAGGCATCCCCCTCCCCACTCCCAGTCACTGCAAATCCTGCTTCCTTCCACGCTGCCTTCCAGAAGTCCTGCCAGGCTTCTCCCCAACGCCAAAATTGAGCCTTGCCAAGCTTTGTCTTCAGACCACCTTACTCCTGTTTGGGGCCTGATGGATCTCCTTAAATTGATCCCTGCCTCAGGTTTATATACAATAAGAACATTGTTTAATGGGCTAAAATGAAGTTAATAAGAACTCTGGTTTCCACTGGCCTCTTTCTCAGGAGAACTCAAATTCTGTGGCAACGATCAACACTGCAACAGATAAATACAGGGCTTCAGCAGAGCCTCCTGCACTCATAAACACTGGTAATTCAGGCCCTGGGCAGTGGTAAAGCAGCTGCACGCAGTACATTTCTTATTCCAAAGTCTTGGAAAATAAGAGGAAAACAGTTCAGAGAGAGAGTACCATCAACCTCTCAGCAGAGAGACCACAACTTGCCCGATTACCAGAATGAATACAAATTGTTGTCTCTCATACCTGCAACCTACAATTCCAACATCAAATGTGTAAGGACTTGCCCCATGATTTCTTTTCAAAATACATCCATCATCTGGAACCATATTTCTTTTCCTGGGTTGGTTTTCAACGGGGGAATGTACGTTTCTAGCACTGGTAGAAAGGGTTAGTTTTCTGATCCTTTCGTGGTCCACAGTGTTATTTTCCCCCTAATTAACATTTATGCAGACATTTCTCCTACTAGCTCTCAGCCTAGAAATGATTTATTTTTGGAAAGCTCAAAAATATATTCATTCAGACTTTTTCTCCCCCCTAGTAAGGAATGCAATAGAGGAGAAAGACAATTGGATGCCCTTGGCTCACTCAAAAACTTTAAGAATTTAAACCATCTCCACCAGGCATGGAAAGTGCTCGTTGATGAGGAGCGTGATAAGCAAGAAAAGATCTAAATACACAAAACATGTCCACAGAGGGCCCGAGGGGGCTGTATGACATATACATACAGACACTCAAACATAGACTTCAGCAAAAATAGATACTCTGTCCAAATACAGCTAGCCAATAAATATATGTGGGATCACAGCCACCACTATTTTGAAACTCATAATGGGCCTGCATCTAACAAGCAGTTCAGGTGGAGGTACGGGAGCCAGGGAAGACGGCTGGCTGTGACTCAGGAGCTGCTGGTGTTGCTGACAAAGAATCCCCCGGGCCGGTGCTAAGGGACTCGCATTACCTCATTCAGTCCCTGCCATTTCTGGGAGGTGAGAGTTATGACAGTTAGATTAGCAGCAGTGGCAGGACTGGGATCTAGACCTGTGTCATCCAGCCCTGAGCACGTGCTCTCACCATTGAGCAGACCTCCCCTCAAAAAAAAACAAAGGACATCATTCATTCATTCATTTATTCATTTGTTTTCTTTGCAAATATTCACTGACCACATGCTGGAAAAATTCCTTATTGGTCCCTGATTTAAAAAAATTAGTAACTGTGGACCCAATTTGTGGCTTCCTTGGAAGACAAAGTGTGTAGAGGAAGGTTCCTAACATGTAGTCAACACCCCACTTCCCTGCAGACACTGAGAACCCTCCCACCTCCTTTCCCTCTCTCTAGAACTGAGGAGCTACCTGGTCCAGGGAAAGATTATTCACTGTATGAACAGCAGCAGGGCATTGAGGTCACCAAGACAGGTTTCCACAAAGCACAACGCCAACTTTTCCTGCAGAGAATAACACCAAAGTGCCAAATCATTGAGCAGGAAAGTTAAGTACCAGCGGTAAAAACAAGAAGAAGAAGAAATGACATTGGCTGAAGATTCACTTTGTCAAGCTCCGGGCTGAGCACGGTTCATTTTCTGAACTTTACATCATAGGGACTATCATCTTTTCCCTGTGTTATGCTGAGGAAATTAGGGCTTTGAGAGTTAACACACAAGGTCTTTCAGATCGGGGTCCACACGCAGCATCAGGGCTGAATACGATTCTGTACCAGGCAGCTGGTCCAGGTGCCTCAGGGAAGAGGTCAAAGGATGCTGATGCCCCCGTACAACCTGAATCTTGGAATGGCCCCATTACTTCTCCCACAGGCAATGACCCACTTATTTCAATGCATATTCAATGCCTGAAATTTCACAATCAAAAAAAAGGGTAAAATCATCAGCCTATTAAGATTAATCTTAACAACGGGAATCCTAGAACACAACAATCAAAACTCATTTATGTTGTTTGCATGTGAGTATTATGTGTTTTCTCCTGCCTGCAGCCACTGCCTTCCCAGAAGTCCTAGCACAGGGCTTTGCCTGGAGAGAGCGGGAGTATTGACACCTCAGTACCTGCCCCCTTCCAGGAAACTGAGGGGTCACTTCTCACTGGTCCCGATTTTGAAAGAAGAGGATGGGGAGGGGTTAAGTCCTAAAGTGGTACCAAGAGAGACCATTTCTAAACATCATCTGCAGGTGATGTCCCTAATGGGGGTGGGACATCTTACCACTTGGGCAGTATCTACATGTATGAATCAAGAGGAACTTCTGCCCATGTAATAAGACTGTCTACAAAGCTTTGAGGACAGAGACAGGCAAGAAGGAAATGTGCAGCGGACATTAGCTGTGGCTATTACAGCATCCTTCAATCCCTCATCTGGGCAGGAAGTGAGCATGTACTGACTTGCCCAGTGGACCAGGCCCTGGGACTCAGGTCCAGAGGGGCTTGGGGGACCTGCCGGGTGCACACCACTTCCTGGAGATCCTGCTCCACTGGGAACTTTGCTCAAGGATTCACTGTGGGGCATGGATTCACTCTTAGCATAGAATGGACCCAGGCATCTCTGCCCAGTCCCGGGGGCTGCCCAGCACTGAACCTCTTGTGCCTTTGGGGGTCCTTTAGGACACCTTTGGAAGACATCCTCGGGGGAACCAAGGGGTAGAAGGACAGCTTTCTTCACCTGCAGGAGATTCAGGACTACAACTGAAACCACAGGAGAGAACTGAAGTCTGAGTTTTCTAGTAAGTCTGTTCTGTGCAACCCAACTTTTCATTCTGTACTTCACACCAGTTAGGGATTTCTTCTCAGAAAACAGGAGGTGAGGAAAGGGGGTAACACCCAATGAGCCCAGTCATCTTTACTGTGAGTTGGCCAGTCCCTTCCAAAGGGTGTAAAGAAGTGAGAGTGTGGTTTGCTGTGAGAATTCGAGAGGAAGGGAGGAACGTGTAAAGTACTGAGAAGACTTTTACTAAGAGTGTGATGGAGCGTCGAGCCTGGGGCAGCACGCAGAAACCCACGGCGAGAGGTGGCTTCCGGCTCCCTGAGGGCTGAGGCCAGGACACGGGTCCACTTGAAGCCGATTCCAGGCTGCAAATGGCCTCTCCTGGGATTCATGGGTCCAGAGAAGGGCCTTGCTCCCGGCATGTGTGAGAAGGGCAGGGATGGGGAGGTGTCACCTTCCAGAGGACGGAGGGCACTCCACCTTCCCAAAGACAGCCCTTGTTGGGGTCCTGCTTTGCGACTTGCCATTCTGTGACACTGGCCGCACATGGACACAGAGGTTTATGTTCCCCTCCCAGGAGGAAATGTGACTGTGGTGCTGCCTATCTGAAATCCATCTAAAGGGCTCAGTTCACATCAAAACACCCCAGACCCAAGACAAGAAGACAAGTCTTCGACCAATCTCACTTTCCTGTTCCTGAATCCACCTTCCTCCTATTCCGTGGCTGGAATGAGGGTAGTTTAGCCACTGCACTGAAGATCTCCGAAGGACCCAAGTGTCCTTCTCGCTCCTCAGGAGGCATGGGGATGCCCACGCCAGCCTCAGCTTCCTTTTAAAATGGCTAGTCCAAGTTACACGTGAGGGAGGGTGCCTCCCAAACTGCAAAACCCTGTGGAGAAACCAGGACCCTGGTCGGGGAGGGGAGTGCAAAACCCTCTCTACCCGAAGCTGGCAGCCCTGCAAGGGCTGTTGCTTCTAATTTAAATTCTCATTTCTTATTCTATTTTGAGATCCTCTCTGGGATTTTAGGAATGTTGAGACGTGCCAGTTGTAAAGCTCTGAGTACAGAACGGTCACGCTGGCTGGGGGCAGGCGCTCGCAAATGGAAACAAATCACTTGTCAGGAGCAGCCTTCAGGCTCAGCGGGTCTGGGAGGGACCCGCTGGTCGAAGAGATGGCCTGGATGCAGGCTGTGGAGAGAAAGAGGCTTTGAGGCTCCCTTGTAACTCTATAATGCAGAGGAAAGTCAGCCTTTACATGAGGTTAAGTTCCCGGGGAGTGATGGTAAACAGAACGGGCAACCCCTTAAGTGGAAATAAAGAGGTCTGGGTGTTGCCACAAAGCTACAAAATGAAGCTTAGCTCGGAGAAGTAGATTCCGTTTGGGAAAGAGCAAATTTGTCTGCGGGCTCAAGGGCAGCTTAAGAGGGCTCCTTTAACCAGGAAAGAAGGGAAGCAGGAGAGGAAAGGAGAAGGAGAGAGGGCGGTGGGGAGACTGAGTGATGGAGTACGGCCGAGCCGCGGGAGCAAAATGTCACCCTGAGATTTTACAGCATTCAACGTCTGCCCCCAGCACGACCTCTTGCAGCTCAGCGCTGCAGACGTCAATAGGAAAACACTCTGAACTTACTACTAAGGATTTTTCACACATTTAAAGATGTTTTGCATATTTTTTTCTAACCGCCCCCCCTCCGCCCCCCAGGCTCTGTAGTATGTTTCTGCATTGTTTGTAACCTCTTAGCTTGTGCAAAGAGCATTTCAAACTCTAGGGACCCTGACAGGCATTCCTTAGTTTGATTTTTGGCGGGGGGCGGTGGGGAAGTGGGGGGGCAAGAATCATCAAATGAAAACTGGATGGCGAAACAAAGAAAATACCATCTTGTGTTTTCTTGGTTTAAAAACAAGCAATAAAGGCTGATTTGATATGCTGACAAGGTTCCAGGTTTACTTGGTCAAAAACCAAACCAAAGAGAGGCGTGAACTGAAGTCACATCCGCTCTCCCGCTGCTGTGAGGTGACCCGCGTTATCAGCCTGGTCTCCCGCGTCTGCGTCTATCTCATCTTGCTGTTTGCTCCACAACTCTTGACAGGATGGAGATGATGGGAAAACTTTCACATCCACGAGGCCCACCAGAACTCCCTCGGGCTAGTAGAAAGCCGGTTTCTCTTCAAAAGCTTTGCATGTTGATGAGACAATGACTCAGGACAACGTGATTGGATTTAACTCGCTTAAAGATAAAGTTCCTGAAGAGTTTCAAATTGTAGTCTGGCATCCTCTACATATTAAAAGTTACTGATTTGTGTCTGTTCAGAGCTATGAATTTCCATGTCGCTACTCTTTTTTCTTTAGAGAGAAAGTTCTAAATATTTAAAGGCTAAAGTGACCAGGAAGTTCATAAATGCTCGATCAAAAATAATTTCATTCCATTCCAAAATTAGAAGCGGAGAAAATCAAGAGAATCAACACAAGTTGTTAAAATGAGTATTCAGGTTGGATCAAGTCTTTGTTTGTTTGTTTCAAATTTATTTTATTGATTCTTGATATGCCCTAAGTGGAGGTGACTCATATTTTTCCCCCCACCAGAGCTTAGGTGATAAAGTCATCCTGGAGGTGGGATGACTTTCTCAGAATTCCTCTCACCACAAGGGATGGTGAGGAAGGGTCTGGTCCTCTAGGTCTCTTCCGGATTGGAATGCAAACTGCCATTCTGGGAATGTTAATTGCGTGGCTGATAATTTCATTCTTTTGCTTGTGGAAGAAGCATTCAGGAAATGTGCCTCAGGCCTATTTAGTTTGTTGAAAAACTAAGAATGTCACATATAGGGTTTGGCCACCTACTTGGCACTAGGAACTTAATATAGCATTGTTATTTTTCTATGGAGTCAGAATGCTAAATTTGATCGCTGAATAGTTCTTGGATATGTTCCAGAAAGAAGCATCCGTATTCGATGCCCAGCAGCTCTCTAAAGGAACAACAAAAGTAGGATATTTTTCATTTTCTAGAAGGCATAGAATTTTGGCTAAGGGACTTTTTAAAAACAACTATTAATAGATTCTCACGCCCAAGATTTAAAAACATACTAGTGTCCTGAACAAATTTAAAAGGCACTGTGCCTGGCCCATCCCTCTGCTGATGGCGTTGGGCTGGGCATTGGCATATATAGATGCATTGGCTTTAAACGTAATGTTCCTCTTCATGCTTTCTTCACTTTGCCATATGTCTTGGTGTTCACTACATGTATGTACGTATCTTTTTCCTTAAGTGTGTGGAATACAATTTACTTAACATTTCTCCCGTTGATGAACATTTAGACTGTTTTCAATCCAATGGCCAAAAAAAAAAAAACCCAAACAAATTCTCATTTGAATTTGCAATTCTCTGAGACTAGGTATTTTTATATATGTTTATTAGCCACCTGTATTTCACTGTCTGTGAATCACCTATTTATCCTGTGTGTGTTTCTATTTCATTGTTTGCATTATTATATTATGGTTTCATAGGCACTCTTTATATATTCTGGATACTAATTCTTTGTTTACTAAATATTTTCTTCCTATCTGTCACTTGTCTTCTCCAAATGTTTCAGAACAGTTCTTCTGCACTTCCTTTTAAACATAAAGTTGAGATTCAGCTTGTCAATTTCAACCAAAAAAAAAAAAGAAACTTACTGGGATGGGAAGAACTAAAATCTTTATAATATTAATATGTCTTTTCCAAAGAATGGTATGCCTGACCAGGTATTCAAAATTTTTTATGTTCTTCTTTAAGGTTCAACTGTAGATTTCTGATAGATGGCCTCTAAGGGTTAAGCAAATATTTTCTATCAAGTTAATGAGGACTGTTTACTTAATTAAGAAAGAGTGTTAAATATTTTAAAATATTTTTTACATCCATTGAGAGAATATACGGTTTTCTCCATGTCCACTAAGGGGATAAATCATATCAATAGATTTTCTGATATTGAACCATCCTTACATTCCAGGTATACACCCTAATTTTTCATGATATTTAACTTCTTTAATACTCAATTAGAACCTGTGAACAAGTATTTTATTTAGGATTTTCACATATAGATTCATAAGTGAAGTGTATCTGTGAGGTTTCTTTTGTATTGTCTCTACAGTTTTAGATAAAGATTATACTAGCTTCCTACAATGAGTTGGGATGCGTTTCTCATTCTCCATTTACTGGAAAAATAAACATAAGATGGAGATTGTTCCTTGCAAGTTTGGTAAAACCCACATGTACCATCTGAGTCTGGGGCTTTTTTTTTTTTTTTGGCAAGAGGGTGTCTTAGTCCATTCAGACTGCTGTAACAAAATGCCACAGACTGGGTGGCTTAAAAACAACAGAAATTTATTTCTCACAGCTCTAGAGGCTGAAAGTCTGAGATCAGGGTGCCAGCGTGGTGAGGTGAGGGCTCTCTTCCAGGTCACAGTCTTCTCAGTGTATCCTCACATGGCAAAAGGGGTGAAAGAGCTCTGTGGATTTCTTTTATAAAGGCACTAACCCCATTTATGGGGCTCCACCTAATGACCTAATCACCTCCCAAAGGCCTGCCTACTAATACCATCATATTGAGCATTAGGATTCCAACACGAATCTTGGGAGGGCACAAACATTCAGACCTTAGCATGTGGTGCTTTTGAAAGGAGGTTCTCATAATAATCCAAGTAGTCTAGTAGGCTACTTTCTTTTATACGTTCTCCTGCTTCCATGATTTAAAGTGAATACTTACTACATGTCAGTAGTGTTTTTTTTTTCCCAAATTTGCTTATGACAAGTGTACCTGTTGCAATAATATTATTTAATTTAGTATTATATAAACCAATGGAAAAAGTGCAAAAAAAAGAGTTTTCATTTTTACGAAGAATAAATTAAAGCTTTAGGAGGACTAGATAGAGATGAACCACTAAGATAAATGGTTCAGATTTAAATGTGCTAATACAACTAGAAGTGATGGGTGGAGGCAGAAATACCAAACATCATATCCTTGCTACTCAAAGTGTGGTCCATGGACCAGTAGCAGCAGCGTCACCTGGAATCCCATTAAAAATGCTGACTCTCAGGCCCATTCCAGACATAACTGTCATGCTTGGCATTTGAACAAGATCCTGAAGAGATGCACAGATACGGTAAAGAAACTCTAATGTCAAAGGATTCCACAATCAGATTACATTCACTGTCTTAACATTCTTCCTCTGTATTTTAAAAATTGAAACTGGAAATTGTTGACAGTGAATTATAGGTGTGGTTTATGTAAGAAAGATGATGTCTATTTCCACTCAGCAGACCCATTTTCAAAGAAAAGGCTGTGACCCTACATTAAAAGATTGGTAAGTGAATATATGTTCTTATGTTTTCAATTAAAATAAAATATTTGTGGTTTGACAATGTTTAATGATTCCTCCCATTAGCACATTTTTTTCACTTAGCCAACTGACTACAGGTCTGGACTGTGATGGATAAAAGGGTTTCTACGATAATTTATGTCTTCTTAGATTATCGTGACTTTCATCTAGAGTTTCAAAAATGTTGGCATAGAGTTTTATTCAATTATAATCTTTTTCTTATGGATACTTTTCCATTTCTATTTATATGTATCTTGTTTTTGCTGTTTTGGGGTTTTTTAGTTGTTTGTTTTGTTTTTGTTTTTCCTTGTTCAGAGTGGCCAGAGATCTATTTAAATTATCTTTTATTTTCAAAGCACTATCTTTCATAGTTTTTTGTTTGACTTTATAATTCTTTTTCTGTCTCTCCTATTTTCTAATGCCAGGATTGAAACCTGGAAATTTTCCTCTGACAATTGCTTTGTCCGTATTCTTCAAGATGTGGTATTTTCATGGACATTCACTTCTAAATCCATAGCTTATAGATTTAGTTTTTATTTTCTCTTTATTTAAAGGGTATTTTTAAATCTAAAAAGAGAACCATTTTGCCAGTCTTTTGATTTCAATGCCTAATTTTTTTTTATTTTTTCTTTTTATCTTTAGCAGCTTGTTCAGATAATGTGGCCTATGTAACTTTTGTATTCTGGAATTTATTGAGATGTTCTTTGTGTTCTACTTTAACAACAATTTTTGTGAATGTTCCATTTGTGTTTGAAAAGAAGGTATGATCTCTATTGGCATAAAAGCAATGTGTCTGAGTGCGTAGATTTATATACAGAGCTAATCAAGCTTGTTAATAAGGCTGTTCCAATCTTCTATTTTTCTCTACCAGAGCAAACACAGTTAACTGTTCACCCAGCCATTACACTCCAACTCTATTTGCCCACATGCCCTGATTTTTTTTGGGGGGGGTGGATAATAATATGCCCAGGCTAGGAGATGAGTCATGACTAAGTCTAAGCTAGCATTCCTCAACAGAGGCTTTGCTGACATCTTTGCTCCTGCTTTGGATGCTAGTGTAAGAACATAAGTTCTAGAACAGTGGCAGACATTTTGTGGCCATCAGGCAACTTTACACATTATACAAGTCCCTTTGCTCACCACTCCTTGTATAGTGTTCATGTTTCTCTTGTGTTTATTTTTATTTGTTCTGGTGTATGTTTCTTTTTTAAAGAATCCCTCATAGATGGTTTATGGGTGGTCTATTTCCTGAGTCCTTGGTGCCTAACAATGTCTATTGTTTGCCTTCTGTTTCACATTATATTGACCTTGGGCATGAGCTCCCTAAACCCTCCTGCCCTCACAGCATCTTCTGTATTTGTTTTGCTTCAATTTTGTTTTTCCCTAGGATCTGATACTGTCTGCCCATATATGTCTTTCAGAATTATTCCAAAGCTCTCCTGCACTCATGGCACTCTTTTGTTTTCCTGTACTATTAAGAATCTGTTCTTTTAAAAATTTCTTTTTTATCATTTTGTGGGAATTGAGGCTGAAATGAGGGTAGATGTGTGAACTCAGTCAGTCATCATAATTCAGTATCAAAATTTTGTCACAGAAAAATCAATAATTCATTTTTTAGAAATTTGTAGGGAAATAATGGTCTCCAAATGATACCACCATTTGGGCTCAGGGATATACTGATGGCAGTTCTGTGTTGTTTTGGGTTTTTTTTCTCCCCCTCAGCTATGTTTTACATGCCTTGTTCTGTGGACTCTCTTCTGGTAACATCGAAAATGTATGCTTTCTTCTAAGCAGATCCTCAGCCTAAACAAAGGAGAAAAACACAAACACACATCACACCTGAGAATGGGCCAGGCTTGGTGCCTAGAAGCTCTTCAATACAGATTTGCACGGCAGTCCACTGGACAACCTGTCCCAATTCCCAGGCAATATTATCTTCAAGGAAAAATTTGATCTCACAGGTACATTCCAGGCAGCTCTTGTTCAAAGAAGAGACTATTTTGAAAGTAAATGATAGAGCTACCATGTAACTCAGGGGAGTGAGACCTGTTTCCTGGCTCTAAGCAGAAAGCCCCAGACTCTAAGGTCAGGGCTTAGAAGCAGCCTCACTAAGCAGGCTAGTGGCTCGGAGCCCACGTCCCCACTCCCTGTGTGACTCAGAGCACACCGTGGAGCCTCTCCAGACCTCGTGGCCATAACAGTGAGACGATGAAGTAGTAGTCTACTTCATGGAGCCACTGTGATGACTAAATTACACACACAGCACTCAGAGCTGTGACTGCAATCACTGCCTGTCCTTGTGACCAGCCTCAAATTTCAAGCTAAAGCCTAGAAGCTTCTACCTTCAGCATGTGCCAGGATCAATAGGAGCCCTTATGTCAATTTAAGTCTTAAAATGCAGCTGTTTACAGGTACACAAAACACACGTACACACTCCTAAAACTACATAACGGTATGTGTGTGTCCATGTCTTAGGTGTACCTATGCTTATATACAGGCATTTGTGCTTGTACATGTGTATGTTCATGTCATACATGTATATGTGCTCATATGTGTTTGTATGTGTGCATAGATGTGTGTACATGTATGCATATGTATGTAAACGTGTATAAGGGCATATATGTCTGTGCGTGTTTATGTACATTTGGAGGGAGTGTCTCCTTCCTACAGCCCAATCTATGTCTCATGAAGTTTCTTGCTTTACAATAATCACTATAACTCTTTGTCAAGTGTAGCTATGTTGATGCTCACTCGCAGTGTCCAAAGGGATGTTCCCGCTGTCTTTACCGGGTTTGCATTAGAATAAATATTACATTTGTGGGACTGTTTAGAATGTGCTTATCTCTCAAGAGACTCTGCAACACGATCTTGAAACACTTAAGTCTGACATATGTGTATCATATTTAAATAAAATACAGAGACAACTCCATTATGTGAATGACAGCAGGGGAATGGGAGGCACAGATGATCATTTCTTCTAAAAGAAAAACATTTATTCCTAAAATATTTGTGGATCAGTTTCCTAAATTGCTTTATAATTTATAGAGGACGTTGTCCTTTAAACGTCTTCCATAATATTAATGTCCTCCTAAAGCCATAATCAACTTTCTTTCCATCTATTTCATCAATTTTCCAAGTTGGCATGAGTTAGATACTCTCCCCTAAGCTCTTCCCTCTCCCCAAATTATTACAATTATGATCTAATATTCAGTGCTCTGTGTAATTGAAGAAGCTGAACATAGAAAGTCAGACAGAAATTTGAGTATTAGCTTTATCATCTATATAGTGACACAAGCTTTCTCAGCAAAGCAGGCATTATTTTAATTGTAAGTGCAACCCAGATCATCATACAAAGCAGGCAGGTGTATGTGAGATGTCATAGTCTTGTCACTATTTTAATGAAGCTGTCCACCTCCTGTGCATATGTATAACTCAATGCCAGTAGAAGGTATTGTCTTACTCTGTTTGGGCTGCTGTAACAAAACCCCGAAGACTGAGTGTTTATCGACAACAGAAATGTATTTCTCACAGTTCTGGAGGCTGGAAATCTCAGATCAGGCAGAGAGAAGCAAGCTCTCTCATGAGTCTTATAAGGGCAGTAATCCCATGGGGTGGGGGGAGCCCCACCCTCCCGAATGACCTCGGCTAATCCTAATTTTCTCCCAAAGGCCCCACCTCCCAATCATCTTTACATTGGGGGGGTACAGTTTCAATATGTGAATTTGGGGGACACAACCATTCAGCCCACAACAGGTTCTAGGTTCAAAGAGCAGAGTTCACTCAAGCCACCTCAAGTAGGTTTGGATGTATGACAACGTTAGTGGGATAGCTTCCAGAAGCAAGCTGCCTAACCTAGCCTGGCAAGGGAGCTGCTGACCCCTCTACAGTAAGAGCCAGAGCACACTGCCCCATCTGGAAGCCCTGACTAAGGCTGCCAGCTCCCAGACATGCTGCACTTGCCATTGTCTGCAGCTACAAGACAGACAGCA
The DNA here is from genome assembly GCF_965194825.1 of Balaenoptera physalus. Taxonomy (NCBI): domain Eukaryota; kingdom Metazoa; phylum Chordata; class Mammalia; order Artiodactyla; family Balaenopteridae; genus Balaenoptera; species Balaenoptera physalus. Next base: position 102,558,444 of record NC_138886.1, on the reverse strand, counting down.
CCCTGCCCATGACCCCAGGGAGCCAGTGCCAGATAAGGTGACCTTCACCAAGATTGCCACAGAAACCAAACTCTTCCCTGCTGGCCAGCAAAAATGGCAGCCCACTTCACTTCTGCTTCCAATGCTGTGAGAGAGCCTCTGGACCCCCAGGTGCATGGGCACCTAGGGAATGCAGGTGTTAGCCTCCTAGCCTCTGTCCTCCATGGGAGGATGGAGTGGAGGTCAATGTGGATCCATCCTACTCACCTTTGCTGAATTCTGGAAGCCACACAGAAGTGCTGCCCTCCAGGAGACCACCCATTCCTACGTGGATGCCACTGTAACTTCCAGGAGGGAGTGCTCAATCGAGAGAATCTAGAATCACGGTGCCCATGCACTAGCCGCTGGCCACATGCGACCATGTGCACCTAAATGGGGATGTGTTCCAGGTGTTACAATACACGCTGGACCCCAAAGACTTAGTACAAAACAAAGAATGTAAAACATCTAGTTAATAACATTTACATTGATTACGTGTTGAAATGATCATATTTACATGGTAACTGGGGTTAAATAAAATATATTCTTAAAATCAATTTTACATCTGTGGATGAGTGGATGAAGAAAATATAGTATATCTAGACAATGGAATATTAAAGAGAATTAAAGGGAATATCCCATTCCCTTTAAAAGGATGGGAGTTCTGGCACATGTTCCAACTTGGATGTACCTTGAGGACAATATGCTAATGAAAGAAGCCAGAAACAAAAGGACAAACACTGTATGATTCCACTTAGATGAGGCACCTGGAGTAGTCAAATTCATAGAGACAGAAAGTAGAATAGAGGTTAATAGTTAAAGAGGGGAAGATGAATGAGGTACAGAGTTTCAGTTGGGAAAGATGAAGAAAAGTTCTTCAGATGGATGGTGGTGTTGGTTGCACAACAGTGTGAATATTTAACAGCACAGAGCTATACATTTAAAAATGACTAAATGGTAAATTTTGTGTTATTTTTTTTACCACAACAAAAATAATCAATTTCACCTGTTTCTTTTTTTACTTGTATATTTTTTACTAGCATATTTATATATTTAAATTAAATTTTATATATTATTTACATATATATTAAGATTTTATAAATATTCTACTAGAACATTTAAAATTATCTATGTAGCTTGCTTATTTCCACTGGACAGCCTGGGCCATCCAGGCTAAGACATCCAGCACACGTTTCCTTAATCAAATGACCAAGGTTAACATCACCAATAATAACACATGGTGACATCATGTACCCCTGACACGCTGCCCAGAGGACAAGATATCACCTTTCTAACGAATCATAAGGAAACATCACACAAATCGAAACTGAAGGACATCCTACAAAATAACTGGCCAGTGCTCTTCAAAAGTGTCAGGGCATGAAAGACAAGGAAACACTGAGGAACCGTCGCAGATTGGAGGGAATGAAGGAGAAAGAGCTAAATGCAATGTGGGGAATGAGAAGATCTGAATAGTCTGTAGTTTAGTTCACAGCACTGTGCCATGTTCTTTCTTAATCTTGATCATGGTTATGTAAGATGTTAACATTCGAAGAAACTGGGTAAAGAATATACAGTTACCCTGAACTATTTTTGCTACATTTCTGTAAGTCTGAAATTATATCAAATTTTAAAAGTTAATACAAATAAAGTCACCCATGTCAGATGCATTCAGGTAAGCTCTCTCCTTACCTGCACAAAGCCTGAATCTTCATTCTCTCCATCCCCTCCTCACACCCCAGGCTTCCTGGGGAATCCAGCCCAAGGCACTGAACTGAGACTTTTTCTTTGTTTGAGGGGTGCATAGAGAGGTTGTTACTGGATTATGTTCAGTGATAAAAGTAGTGTGTGTTTATTGTTAACAAGTCAAAGAAAGAGCATGAATAAGGGAAATGGCAACAAATAATTCATTTCCCCCAACACTTCATTCCCACCCCAGAGGCAACCAGGTAGCAACTGGCTGGCAGCATGTCTGCCTGTCTCCACGCTCATCAAACAAGGGTACACACATTTCTGTGGTTTTCTTTCCTACCTTTACAAAGGGATAAAATCATCTCATAAGTGTTACTCTGAAACTTGCTTTTTTTACTTAACAGTTCATCACAGGTATTTCTTAGAGATATATAATTGGACCTAATATTTAAAGAGCTACATAATATTCCAACATTCTATATTATGATTGTACTATAGTTTCGTCAGCCATTTTCCTATTGATGGATTCATATTATTTCCAATTTTTTTGCCACGTAAACAGTAACTATAGCCTTATCTATTGGTACTCTTCTTTTTGAAGAATAGGCTCTGAAAGAAAGGGCTGGCTAAGACAAAGGACATAAACATTTTTTCTTTAAAATTTATCTTTTACTGAGGTAACATTGGTTTATAACATTATATAAGTTTCATGTGTACCACATTATATTTCTACTTCTGTAAACTCTACACCGTACACACCACGAAAAATTTATTTTCCATCTATCACCACACAGTTGATCCCCTTTACCCATTTCACCTACCACCCCACCCCTTCCCCTCTGGTAACCACTTCTCTGTTCTCCTATCTACATGCTTGTCATCTATTTTGTTTGTCGGTTTGTTTGTTTTCTATATTCTACAAATGAGTGAAATCATACAGTGTATGTCTTTCTCTGTCTGACTTATTTCACTTAGCATAATACCCTCAAGGTCCATCCAAGTTGTTACAAGTGCCAAGATTTCATCTTTTTATGGCTTAATAGTATTCCACTATATATATATATATATATATATATATATATATATATATATATATATATATATATATATATATATAGTATCTATCAATATCTGTCTATTTTTCTCACACCTTTTTTATCCATTCATTCATCAATGAGCACTTAGGATGTTTTCACATCTTGGGTGTTGTAAATAATACCATGATGAACATGGGGTGCATATACCTTTTCAGATTAGTGTTTTCATATTTTTTGGGTAAACACCCAAAAGTGGGATAGTGGCATCATAGGTAGTTCTATTCTTAATTTTTTGAGGAAACTTCATACTCTTTTCCACAGTCATTGCACCAATTTACATTCCCACCAAGAGTGTATGAGGGTTCCCTTTTCTCTCCATCCTCACCAACACTTGTTATTTCTTGCCTTTTTGATAATAGCCATTCTAACAGGTGTGAGGTGATATCTCAGTGTGGTTTTCATTTTCATTTTCCTAATAATTAGTGATGTTGAACATCTTTTTCATGGGCTTGTTGTTCATCTGTACATCTTCTTTGGGAAAATGTCTATTCAGCCCTTCTACCTACTTTTTAATCTGCTTGTTTGTTTATTTATTGTAGAGTTGTATGAGTTTTTATATATTTTAGATATTAACCCCTTCTTGGAAATATCATTTGCAAATATACTCTCCCATTTGGTAAGTTGACTTTTTGTTCTGTTGATGGTTTCCTTTGCTGTGAAGAATCTTTTTAATTTGATGTAGTCCCATTTGTTTATTTTTGCTTTTTTTTCCCTTGCCTGAGGACACATATTCTAAAAGATGTTGCTAAGATCGATGTCAAAGAACATACTGCCTATGTTTTCTTCTAGAAGCTTTATGATTTCAGGCCTTACATTCAAGCCCTTAATGTAAAATTTGAGTTGATTTTTGTGTACAGTGTGAGATAGTGGTCTATTTTTTTACATGTGGCTGTCTAGTTTTCCCAACATTTATTGAGACTACCCTTTCACCATTGTATATTCTTTGCCTCTTTGTCCATATATGCATGGGTTTATTTCTGGGTTCTCAATTCTGTTCTGTTGATCTATGTATCTGTTTTTCTGCCAATACCATGTTGTTTTGAATACTATGGCTTTGTAATATAGTTTGAGATCAAGGAGTGTGATACCTCCAGGTTTGTTGTTTTTTTTTCTCAGGATTGCTTTGACTATTCTGGGTCTTCTGTGATTCTGTATAAATTTTAGAATTTTTTGTTCTATTTTTCTGAAAAATGTCTTTGACATTTTGATAGGGATTGTATCTCATCTTTATCTGTTTTCTCTCACTGCCTTGTTCTGAGTACAGCCAAGGAGTCTGGAGCTAAGAGTGGTGTTTGTGCACCAGTTTGTGACTATAGGATTCTAACAGAAACCTTGTTAGAAATGCACAGAAAATGAACTAAAACCAACCCTGAGAATGAGTATCAGAAAGGTATCTCCTCTGATTGAAAAACAAAATGCACAAAGAATGGATAAAAAAGATGTGGTATATATATATATATATATATATATATATATATATATATATATATATATAGTGGAATATTACTCAACCATTAAAAAAGAATGAAATAATGCTGTTTGCAGCAACATGGATGGACTTAGAGATGATCATACTAAGTGAAGTCAGACACAGAAAGACAAATACCATATGATATCACTTTTAAGTGGAATCTAAAAAAAATACAAATGAACGTATTTACAAAACAGAAATAGACTCACAGACATAGAAAACAAACTTATGGTTACCAAAGGAGATGGTGGGGTGGTTGGGTAGGAGAGATAAATTAGGAATTTGGGATTAACATATACACACTACTATATATAAAATGGGTAAATAACAAGGATCTACTGTACAGCACAGAGAACTATACTCAATATCTTGTAATAACCTATAATGGAAAAGAATATGAAAAAGAATATATAAATAATATATATATATATATATATACACACACACATATATATATCTGAATCACTTTGCTGTACACTTGAAACTAACAAAACTTTGTAAATTAACTATACTTCAATTTTAAACTATTGATATGAAGACAAAAAGCAAATAAAAAAGAAAGAAAAACAAAATGCATAGACTTCAGAACATGGATTTTAGTGACATTGATTTGGTGGCTCAGACGACCTTTTTGGACTCCTACTTGCTTTTGGATAATTAATTTTATTCCTAAGTGAATCCTGGGTGAGTAAATCATTTACTCTTTGCTTAAAGAGTACTGGTTCATTGCCATATCTTTGAAGTTCTAAAATTACTTGTAAAGTTTATATTTATTCCTTTTTTCAGAAGACCTTTTCCTGGACCCCTCTAACACTTTTCCAGATGCATCTCTTTCTGGCCCTCCATTAATTGTCAGCAGATCCCAGCTATTTTTTTCAAGGGCTAGGTTTTTTTTTCCTATATGTCTACTTATTTTTTTATTCAAAAATTACCAAGCGCTGGAAAATCACGTGGGGGTAGGAGGGAAGCATCATTATGTTAACCACGATTTTCAATTTTCTTTTCTGAATTTTTCTCAATTTTAATTTTTTTAATGAGCATTGATTGTTTATATGATAAAAAAGTAATAGAAATAATGCTCTGGTCATGGCTCCCAGGGTCAGTTTTAATTTTGATTCCTGTATAGTGTAAATATTTGGCGTTTGCTCATATATCACTCCTCTAAAGTGTTCAGATCTTCGTTTATTCCAGACTCTAGGGAGCTTTAAGAAATGGAGCAGAGCTTAGTTGACAGTAGGACAAGTTACGCAGCAGGGTTGCCACTCAGAGCAGGAAGCAAGCAAGTACTGAATTGAGTCCCACTCTGCTCTGTGTCCGCTGAAACACAGACAGAAACTGTGGACCAACAGTTTTGAGAAGATATGTACATGCTGACGTGTGAAGGGCAAAGGAGAAGATACATGAAACGTGCTTATGGAGAAATTCAGTGCCCTTATTAAGGTAACACACTGAGCCTCTGATCAAGTACACCTGGAAGCTGTCTTAAAAGATGCTGAGAAAATGCTCTCACACTGGAAATGGGCTTTCTTCTGATACCCTAGGTCTGGAGCTGAGCTAATGATCATGGTCTCCATTCCTGGCATTACACAGGCCAATTATTTACCTGTTGACTCTCAATCCTTTCCATCCTCTGTGCTCGCCTCTGTAGCTAAAGGGATGGAAGTCTGCAGACGACCTGCCCTGGACACCTGCCAGCTGGCTTCCTGATGAACCGTTGGTGGGAGATCAAAAGGAAAGGGGAAACAAAAGGCCCTTTTGTTCTGCTCCTGGCAAAACTTTTATATGGGTTGAATAGTGTCCCCCTCAAAATTCATGTCCACCCAGAACCTGTGAATATGACCTTATTTGGAAATAGGGTCTTCAGATGTAATCAAGTTAAGATGAGGTCATGCTCAACTAGGGTGGGTCGTAAATCCACTATGACTGGTGTCCTTATATGAAGAGGGAAATTTGGACATAGAACCACAGAGAGACACCATGTGACTATGGAGACACAGATTGGAGTGATGCCAAGGATTGCCGGCAACAACCACAGGCTGGAAGAGGCAAGGAAGGATCCTTCCCTAGAGCCTTCAGAGGGTGCATGGCCCTGCCGACAGCTTGATTTCTGACTTCTGGCCTCCAGAACTGTGGGAGAAGAAATGTCTGAAGTTTTAAGTCACCCTGTTTGTGGTACTTTGTTCTGGCAGCCTCGGGAAACTCAGCCTCTCACAGCAGCATGGCTCAAAGCAGGACTCCAGCCGTAACTACGGGTGGCTGCACTCAACAGCGCTGGGAAGGTTTCAACAGCAGCTGCTGGACTGTAGGCCCTTGGGCACCTGAGCAATAGTGGTAGAGGTTCAAGACAGCCTGTAGCCCATCAGTGACCAGCGCAGCAGGGGGGTCTTGGGGACACCCTTCCTTACAGGTGATAACTGAAGTTCAAACAGCTAAGCAAGTCAGCAAGAGCCTCCAGGTAGGTAGAGCAGAAGTGTGATGTAAAGTCCACACTCTCACCACCTTGCCATGCTGCCTCTAAAAACACCGGATGCAAATGTAGTCTCACCCACAGTATAGACCTCCAACAGTCACTCACATCTCAGAAACCCTTGGTGTAGCTAAAAGGTTAGTACATGCTTGTTACCATTTAGTCAGTCAACAATTGATGGAGCATTTATGAAGTGACAGACATTTTGCTAGATGCTTGGGCCATAAAGATGAATCATTTCAGTTTCTGCTTTTGAGATGCTCATGGGTGAATTTAGTTAGTAATTGCAGGTACTATGCTAGCCCCTAGGATCAAACCAAGCAGGTAGGGATCAATGCTGGTCATCAAGTATATCCCCAGCTCTTACTCTGGAGCACATGCTAGGATGGCACTTCTTGATCCCTCCTGACCACTCTCCTTGGCGATGGCAGCATTGAAACAGTAGCCGTCCCATCAGCCTAGGTGACCAAGTGGCTGGTCACAATGAACAAAGTTCCCCATTAACCTATGGTAGACATGCAGCATGAGCCATCTGAAGTGACTAAGACTTTGGGGCTACTTGTCACCGTAACATAACCAGAGTATTTGACAGGCCCAACAAGTGAGATCAGTATCTGCTTTTTAGAGGCTTATGGCCTGTGAAGGAAAATGTACTCCTTTATTCAACGGGAGTCAGTAGACATTGCAGTCACTGGCATAGAAGTCTGCTGGAGAGAATGGGATAGCATTTCAGGATCAGTCAGGAAACTTCTAGAGGAAGGTCCCACTCAGTGGAGCTGAAGAAGAGGCAGACACATGAACCACCAACTGCAATACAAGGTGATGGGTGCCAGAACAGAAGGACAGGCAGAGGGCTGTACTGCCACAGATGGAGCGTGACGCTGTCCGAGGGGCAAGGAAAAGTCTCCTGGGGACCAGCGTTGGAACTGGGTCTCAACAAGCAAGCCATGAAGTTGAGGCAAAGGGGAAAGGACACTGCACTGTGCCTTTTAACTGAAATCTCTCCACTGTCTAGCATGGCGCCTGTAACGTAGAAAGTGCTCACTAAAGTTTTGCTGGCTGAACACATGGATGGAGTGTAGGCAGATTTCAGAGAGAAGAGAGACGTGTGTGAAGAGTTGGGGCCAAGAATGTGTGTGGCTGTTCAGGGAAAGAGCGAGCTTCATCTACAGACCTCTCAAACTCAGACCATTCTTTAGTGTGTTCTGGGCACCACCCAGGAGTCAGGAGGTGAGGTTATTTCCTCCTTGACCCTCACCCTCCCTCTGATCAGTGTGGGCACTCCAGAGAAGCAGAGCTAATAGGAGATCTATATCTGCGTCTATATCGGCATCTATTTCTATATCATCTATATCTATATATAGATATAGAGAGCCATATAGAGACATACATATATATATATATATGTATGTATGTTTGTATGTATATGTATGTAAAGAGATTTATTTCAAAGAATGAGTTCACAGGCTCCTGATGGCTGGCAACTCTTCATTCTGTAGGGCAGGCCAGAGGCTGGGAACTCAGGCAGGAGCTGACACTGCAGTCTTGAAACAGAATTTCTTCTTCTTTGGGAAACCTCAGTTTTTACGGCCTTCACTGGATTGGATGAGGCACACCCACATATCAAGGGCAATCTCCTTAAAGTCAACTGACGGTTGATGCCAACTGCATCTACGCAATACCTCCACAGCAGAACCTAGATTGGTATTTGATTGAACAGATGGTACTTTAGCCAAGTTGACACAGGAAACTACCCACACACCCTCCAGACCATTTCTCCTGCTTCCTCCCTAAAACCCCGGCTCCTTGGACAACCACGCCACCCCTTCCCTTGCTGCCCACACGTGACTAATGCCTCCTCGGCCGTTCATAGCAAGACTTCTGCTCCTGGCTCACTACCCTCCTCTCCATGCATGCTCTCGCCATTATCCTCAGATGGGCCACAGTGGTGCTGGTTGAGTCACCCAGGTGCCAGTTGAGTCAGCTGTCCAGTCCACAGTCGCCTGTTTCCAGTCTCCTTCCCCCACCACAGAGGAGACCATGGAATCAGACTAAACTTTTTGTTCCTGGACGCTTCCCATCAGCTATTTATCAGTGCACATATACAAGCCACAGGTGGTGAGCTAAGATATCCTAGGATCTCTAACTTGATCAGCCTCAAAAGCCTAACCACTCACACTTCAGAAGCCAAACCAACAATAAACACGGTCCCAATACAATGACTACACTCCTGAACCGCCTAAACCCCAAAAGGGGAACTCTTGGGATATGCCTGAGCTTATACTATTATGAAATGGAATCCTAACAAAATATTTATCTTTGGAGAACTTAGTTTGGGTATTTGCCTCTGGGGTGAGACTCACCAGGCTAAACCCTGAATCCACCACAGGATGAATATTTTTGGCAAAAAATTTAGAGTTGATTTTCAGGCCCTTGCCCATTTGGAGGGCTGGGACACAAGTCAGTAGGTAAGTTATTCTCTCATTTTATAGGAGCCAAAATATCCAGCATTAATAGACACAGCTGTATACAGCTGGATCTAGATCTACTTATATCCAGTCATCCATCCACCCATCTTCCATCCATCCATCCATCTATGCACAAACATGTCCTCTGGCTCCAGTGCTGTCTTACTTGCTTGCCAATAAAAATAAGGTCTTCATATTTTACCTTGTTGACACACCACATAAAAATTATCTTCTACTCAGCAATACAAATAAAACCCCACACTTGCCCTAAGCCTTGAGGCAGTCCCCACCCCTCAAACTCAGAATTGTTAGAGGTATCTGAAAGCCTTTCTGTCACTCTTCCCAGTCCAGACTTGTTTGGCCCAACTCAGAGGAAGACTGGGGCCCTAAATCACCTCCAGAAGACACCAGCTGCTCATCTCTCCCCACTCCAGAGGCTTTGGCAGCACCTTGCTGCTGTCGCAGAGCCAGCCCTGCTTTTCAAAATACACAGAAAGGCAGGTTCTTGAGTCACATATCTCCACAGACCACAGCCAAGTGCAAAGTAGTGTTTCACTTCTGCTGCAAGTTCTGCTGCTGTAGATCACGCATGTGCTGGGTACTGGACGCACAGTATAGGCCCCCCGACAGTTTCCAGTGTATGGAACCAAATGTCTATTATGTTCTGAGAAGTAAACGCTTTGGGGGTCAACGTGACAGCGCGCAGTTAGGAGTGTGACTGAAGACGGGCACTCCCGGCAGAGAGAACAGTGCAGGCAAAGACCTGGCAGAAATAGCAGCAGCATGATTTCAGGCTGGTGGGAGAGGCCAAGCATGGCAGGCCCGGCGTGAGGGACAGAAAGGAGAGGCTGTCAGCAGGCCAGGCCAGGCCAGCCTAACACATTAGGACCCTGAGGCCTCTGAAGGTTTCCAGTCCTAGGAGCAGCAGGCCTTCTTTTGCATTTTATTTTCCCCCCAACATTTTATTGTTATATAATTTCAAATATACAGAAAAGTTGAAAAATAGTACCCAGAGACTATGCGAGCATAGATTCAATAACTGCTTACATTTTCCTGCATCTATTTTTGTGGGCATTGGGGGTGGGGGGGGTATCTGTTTGTTTGTTTGTTTACTGAGTCATTTGCAAGTAAGCAGCAGACGTCGTGGCCATTTACCTCTTTTTTTAAATCTATTTTATTAAAGTACAATTGATTTACAATGCTGTGTTAATTTCTGCTGTACAGCAAATTGATTCAGTTATACATATATATGCATTCTTTTTCATATTCTTTTCCATTATGGTTTATCACAGGATGTTGAATATAGTTTCCTGTGCTATACAATAGGACCTTGTTGTCTATCCATTCTATATGTAATAGTTTGCATCTGCTAATCCCAAACTCCCAGGCCATCCCTTCCTCACCCCCACCCCCCAACCTTGGCAGCCATAAGTCTGTTCTTTATTCATGACCATTTACTTTAAACGCCTAACACGTGTCACAGAAGAATAAGGACCTTCTCCCACCTTAGCACTCCCCGCTAACATTATGCTGCCCAGTCCATGTTCAAACTTCCCCAGCTGTCCTCAGAACGGGCTTTAGTGTTAAAGAGATGTGTTTCCAGGATGCCATCTAAGTTCACCCGCTGCCTTTGGAGGTCGAGACTCCCTCGCAATCTAGAACCACACTCTTGTCCTAATACATTGACTTCCTGAAGAGTCCAGGTCACTGGAACATTGAAGGATGCACCACATTCTGTCCCACATTCTGGATATTTCTCATCATTTTCCCGTGGTGCCATTCGGTTTGTTTCTTTATTCTTTGTATTTCTTATAAACTGAAAGTTAGTCTGGAGCCTTCATGAGATTCAAATTAAACATTTTTGTCCAGACCACTTCATAGACGACACCGGAGCCTTTGTGTCACTTCATTCCAGAGGCACACAATGCTGGTGCCCCTCAGTGATGCTAACTTGATCAGATGGGCAAAGAGAGGCCCCAAGACCCCTGTGCAGTCGAGGAGCGTGCCCTTGTAAGTTACAGCAGTCATGGTTGTGATTCTTTGGCACTGAGTGACCATCTGATCCACCGCGTCACTTTCACAAATGGTACAAGCACCCACTGACAAACCAGACTTGCCTTGAGGATGAGAATTCTGCAGCGTGGCTGGAGGATGAGATGGGGGGGGCAAGGAAGCCAGTGTGGCAGCCCGGCATCCTCCCCCAGAGATATGATGTTGGTCCAGGCTGGGGTGGGGCTGGGCAGAGAGAAGAGGATGCATTCCATGAGGGACACCAAAGAGGTGAAAGAATGAGATCTGGTGAGGGCTCAGTGGAGATGGAGAGATCTAGGTTTGGGTGCGAGCAACTTGATGGATATTGTGGACTTCTTGCCAAGTGGGAGAAGGCAGGAGGGGAAACAGGATGGCCAGAAAGAGGTGGCGCTCAGATGCAGACCCCTGTGGGGCATCCAAGGGACATGCGTGAGGCTGCTGGACGCATGGGGCTGGCCTCCCGAGAAAGGCGGGACTGGGGGACTCCGGGGACTCAGCCCACTGGCCAGGATGAGCAGGGCCAAAAGCGGAGCTGGGAAGGGGAAGACAGCCCAGGAGGAAGCCCTGAGCACAACATGGAAGGAGAGGGTCAGAAGTCCAAGCTCGCCCATTCTAGGAACTAGGGGGAGAGCACCCGGGAGAGAGAAGATATCAGAGAAAATGAGAGAAGAGAGCATCTCAAGGTACACAAAGCTGTAACACTATCTCCTTTAGAAACAGATATTTTGATACAATACGATAGAGATGATGATGGAGAAAGCAGAAAATGTTAAGGCAAAAAACTTACCATTAGGCAGTCTATTGTTTTTAATTTACTTCATTTGTCCCCAGTTTTATTGAGATATAATTGACATACATCACTGTAGAAGTTTAAGATGTACAACATAATGTTTTGGCTTACATATATTGTGAAATGATTACCATAATAAATTTATTTAGTATCCATCACCTCATAAAGGTACAAGAAAAAGAAAAAAAAAGGAAAAAAATGTTTTGTCCTTGTGATAAGAACACTCAGGATCTACTCTTTTTTTTTTTTTTACTTTATTTATTTATTTATTTTTGGCTGTGTTGGGTCTTCGTTTCCGTGCGAGGGCTTTCTCTAGTTGCGGCGAGCGGGGGCCACTCTTCATCGCGGTGCGCGGGCCTCTCACTATCGCGGCCTCTCTTGTTGCGGAGCACTGGCTCCAGACGCGCAGGCTCAGTAATTGTGGCTCACGGGCCCAGTTGCTCCGCGGCATGTGGGATCCTCCCAGACCAGGGCTCGAACCCGTGTCCCCTGCATTTGCAGGTAGACTCTCAACCACTGCGCCACCAGGGAAGCCCAGGATCTACTCTTTTAACTACTTTCCTACATATCACACAGCAGTGTTAGCTATATTCATTATGTTGTGCATTACATCCCTAGTGCTTATCTTATAACTAGAAGTTTGTACCTTTCCACCATCTTTCTTCAGTTCTCTCTCCCCCTACCCTCTGCTTCTGGTAACCACAGATCTGATTTCTTTTTCTGAGTTTGGGGTTTTGGGGCTTTTTTTCTTTTAGATTTCACATATAAGTGAAATCATACAGTATTTGTCTTTCTCTGTCTGACTTATTTCACTTAGCATAATGCTTTCAAGGTCCATCCATGTTGTTGCATATGGCAAGATTTCTTTTTTTATGACTGATTAATATTCCATTGTATATATATATATATATATATATATATATATATATATATATACCACAACTTCTCTATCCATTCATCCACTGATGGACATTTAGGTTGTTTCCACATCTTGGCTATTGTAAATAATGCTGCTGTGAACGTGGGGGTGCAGATATCTTAAGTTACTGTTTTTGTTTCCTTTGGATATATTCCCAGAAGTGGAATTGCTGGATCATATAGTAGTTCTATTTTTAATTTTCTGAGGTCCCTCCATACTCTTTTCCACAGTGGCTGCACCGATTTACAACCCCACCAACAGTGCACAAGGGTTCCCTTTTCTCCACATCCTCACCAGCATTTGTTATCTCTTGTCTTTCTAATCATGGCCATTCTAACAAACAAGAGGTGTTATCTCATTGTGGTTTTGATTTGCATTTCCGTAATGACTAGTGAAAATGTCTGTTCAGTTCATTTGCCCATTTTTTTTAAAGTCAATCACAGCCCACAACTTAATTTCATGGCCCATTAGTGGATCCCAAATCCACATTTTGAAAAACACCACTGTGATAAGTCCCCAGACCATCAGTAAAGTCAGTTTCCCTCCTGAAGCTCTCCCATGAACACCACCCTCCCACTTGGGTAAATCTGAAGAAACAGGTTGAGTCCTCTGGGTGGGTCAGGTGGGCACAGGGAGGAAAGATGCAGAAAATGAGAGACCATAAGAGGGGGTGCCCACAGGGGTGGGAGGGCGATCCAGGAAAGGGGGCGTGTCCAGGCTGACCCCCTAGGTCTCGGGACCCTTTCGTGCTGTTGTTTCACCTGAGATCACCAGTCATCCTATTATCGCGTTCACCAGTGTTCCCCAAGTATGGCAAGCCCCTTCTCCGAGTCACCCTGAGAGCCTGTCCTCACTCCAAGTCCTGGAGTTGGACAGCAGGGACCCTCCCGTCCACTAGAGCTCGACTCCCTTCTCTACCTCCACCTGGCTCAGCCATCTGCCCAAACCTCCTTAGATAAAAAGCAAAACAGGAGTTCATGTACTCCCTAACCCCGGGCAAATGGGCCTTCTTACCATATTTTTTAGCTACAAGGAAGGTATAATGGCTCCTTTGCAAGACAAAGGTGATCCTTCTGCCTTTCTGGTTGGTTGGTTGGTTGGTTTTTAAAAAGGCTTGCTGTTGATCTATAAGAAAGCTTTGGGAAATTAAGAGCAGCATGGAATTTAGATGCTGGCCTGATCTTTAATGCATCACACACACACACACACACACACACACACACACACACACTACATGGAAATGACAGCCAGCAACTTGGGAACCACTTCAGAAACTCTTCTGTGAGGCACAAAGTGCTCACCAGGCAAGAGATGAATCGTTAAGCATCAGAAATGATCACTTAGGATTTTCAGTTATACTTTCTTGCGTTCCATGAAGGTAAATGTGTTTTAATAAGTTCACGTGTGAATGTACTCATGGGGCATCCAGGATGTTTCAGTAAAATACCTAGGATCTGCCTTTCCTTTTTTTCCTTCTCTTTCTCTCTCTCTCTCTTTTTCTCCTTTGTGCTAGTGTTCTTTCAGGAAGGAGCATTTGATCCAACTAGGAGAACTAGGGAGGACTTCCTGGAGGAAGGGGCATTTAGGTTGGGATTTGGAGAATCATCTGCAAATGTGGGAAGTGACTGGAGGCTTGGACTAAACTTGGGAAAGCAGAAGGGTCCAGGCTCCTTGAGGAATACTGAAGAGTCCAGGGCAGCAGCAGCGTGCACTAGAAGGGTGGGAAGGCAAGTAAAGTGGGGATACAGAGGGCCTGGAGCACCAACCTCAGATGGAGCCTATGTTCAGGTGGTGAGGAGCAGTTAGGGATTTATCCAAAAGGGAGCGACATGATCCAGTATGTTATAAAACCAAGCACATAGATGGCCCTGCAGTGAGGGTGGGGGGACAGCTGGAGGCTAGTCACGTGAGGCTTGGGAAACAGTGCAGGCAAGAGTCAGGGGCCTCCCCCACGAGCCTAGAGACACTTAGCCCTCTAACAGCTGCTCCTTGGACACCTTATTATCCACACGCTAGCCCGGGGCACTGAGTAACAGAGGTGAACCAGGAGGAGGCAGAACACAAGCGAGGTCCATCTGGACCCCCAACAAAATGCGATTGTCAGGGCGGCCCAGATGGCTGCAATCTCTGAGCGTTAACTGTCACCTAGGGTTTCTATTTCCCGTATCCAAGTACAAAAGTAATCAGCTAGAGGAAGGGGCAGAGATGATAGCATTCTCACCATGAAACTGGGTGATCTAAGGTTCTTCCACTTGGTAGTGTAGCGCTTAACAGTCATCAAGCCCTGGAGTTTTCATTCTAGTAACTCACAGTAAGCAACACACACCACAGGCTTAGAGAATGGTCATTCAACAGGTGACTTCTGTTCCTTGGTTTAAATGTGAGGCTTGCACATACCAATGTTTCTTTACAATCAGTCACCAAGGGGGACCCTTGCATCTCCCTGCCCCTGGGGAAGTGTGCCCCCAGGGATGCCCAGGGACCCTGCCCCCTGCAGTAACCACCCCCCCCATGAAGGCGGGCTGTGCCAGAGCCCGGCCCAGGCCAAAGAAGTTTCATCGGTGTCTTCTTTCGTGTTCTCAGGAGTCCTGGGTGACCGTGTAAGAGAGGAGGCAGCAAACTACGGCCCCCGCTAAAACTGCCCCCCAACGTGTTTTTGTAAATAAGGTTTTATTGTAACAAAGCCATGCCCATGCATTTATGCATTGTCTGTAGCTGCTTCTGCTACAGAGTACTGATGACAGAGGCCATGTGTCCACAAGACCTAAAATATTTACTATCTGGCCCTCTACAGAAAATTTGCCAAACCTTGATTTAAGAAGTCCACCTGGGACTTCGCTGGTGGCACAGTGGTTAAGAATCTACCTGCCAATGCAGGGGACACAGGTTCAATCCCTGGTCCAGGAAGATCCCACATGCCACGGAGCAACTAAGCCTGTGCACCACAACTACTGAAGTCCACGCGCCTAGAGCCCATGTTCCACAACAAGAGAAGCCACCGCAATAAGAAGCCCGCGCACCGCAACGAAGAGTAGCCCCCGCTCGCTGCAACTAGAGAAAGCCCATGTGCAGCAATGAAGGCCCAATGCAGCCAAAAATAAATTTTATAAAAAAGTCCACTTACCCACTGGAGAGACCCCACGGAGGGGCCCTGAGGCCACAAGGAGAAAGAGAGGCCCAGCTGTCACATGTCCCTGTCATGTGATTTGCCAGGTGATTTGGCCATGAGCTGCCAGCACAGAGGTCCCAAGGGAGGTGGCAGGAGGACCTTGCGGCTGGCCCCGGCCAACTCTCGGGGCTAGTTTAATAGAATGGTGGATTTAAGACATCGAGTTTGGGGTGATTTGTTATACAGAAATAGATAACTGAGATCTGCTCCCCACTTTCTCCAAAAATTGTTGGGCTGTGACCATGAAGATGGAACAAAAAGACAGAGTACCACCAAGATCAGACATGAAACCACGGCTGAATTAGTTCCTGAAGCTGCCCTATAGCAAAATGTAACTGACTGCAGAGCTTTTCTGGAGAAATAACATCACTCATCATGAAACCAGCTACCAAACCACAGACTTCTGCTTCCTTCACCTCGGACGTCACCTCTACTTTCGGCAACAGTTTGACCACATTTGAGTTTGTGGGTTTTTGCCTTTTAAATGAATCTTACCCTTACGAAGGCAACGAGCACCGGAATGGTCCCCCAGGAAAGGAAGGTCTCACCCGTCTAATGCGTACTGTCCACACATGTGTTCTTTTAGACACAGAGGCTCCTTGTGCTGAATTCTAGTGTCTTTTTAAAGAGGCAAGTCTGTCATTTCAAAATAACTCGAGCTTTAAAGAGATGAGGCACACTGTGAATCCAGCCATGATTTTCATGATTTGCTCATCGAAAATCCATCCGTTATATTTGTTTTCCAGGGAAAGTGAACATCAGAACTCATTCTGTTTGTCACATTTCCTCAACTGCATCTTGAGAGGAGGCTCAGTGCCCTCTTTTCCCTTCTACGGGATTAACGGCAGGGTCGTGGTGGATGGCGCTGGAAACTCCCCTGTAGAGGCCGTAGTCAGTGCAGCTGCCTCCCAGACAAGCAGATGGAGGAGGGAGAGGCAGAAGGCCCCCAAAGATGTCTGCAAATGAGTTGCACTGCATAGTGAAAAGGAACCTGTAGAGGTGAGTATGGTTATAGACTTTAAGAGGGATTAGATCAGATAAGAGATTGTCCTGGGTTATCCAAGCAGGCCCAGTCTAATCACATGCACCCTTAAAAGCAGAGAATCCGCTCTGGCTGGAGGCAAGAAGAGATGTGGCTGAAGGTGGCTTCAGAGAGATGGGACGCATGGAAGGACTTGGTTTGAAGATGCAGGTGACAACATGAAGAAGCAGGCGACAGGCCTTCAGGCACTGAGACAGGTTCCAGCCTGCAGTGGACAAGGAAGACCGGGGCTGGGCTGGGGGCTCCCAGGAGTACTTTCCCCCAAGCAAGGCTCAGTCAGCTTTACTTTGGGGAAGTGAAGTCTCAGTACCCCTTCATCAGGCTGAAGAAAACCTTCACTCTTGGAACATTCTCCTCTCCTTCCAAGGAAATCCAACCTATCCCTGTGACTGCAAGCACCATTGCTTCTGGCTCTCATGAACCGGCCTCGAAGGAATGAGTTAGTTCTTTTCAGAAAAAAAAAAAGAGTGCCAAACTTCCCTCTCGCTGCTGCACACCCACCCACTGAAGCCTTTGCTGCCCATGTTCACCTGCTCACCAAGGTGTTCCCTCTTCTAGAAGTTTCCATCCTACATTGTGTATAAATGTCTCAGCTTTCAGTCAGCAGGCGGTGGCCATGCCATCACTTGAGGGAATCAGCCCTTTTCTGTGGCCCGGGGGTGCCGTTGCCGGAACAACCAAGAAGGACCCCAGAATGACTCAGGTCTCACCTGTGCTTCTCCAACCCCACCGAGGGCATCCAGATCCCTCTACACTTCTCAACCTGTTGCCTTTGTCCCCTTCCACTCCCTGGCTGCCCGCACACCCAGCTGCCCCTACCGGCCCCCTCCAGCCCTGTGCCAGGGCCTCTATCCTTACGATGCCTCTCCATTCCTCCCTCCTCCCCACCGTAGCCCCAGGAACCAGGCAGAGCAGGCAGGAGATGGAGTGAAGGCAGCAAGTGGTCCAGGGAGGCCGGCTCGGTATTTCATCTATCACAGGGGAATCTCCTCTCCCGATGCTGAGTGCTCTGCCCCCCTAACCAGCAGGCACGAAGCTTCCCTAACAGCTGTTCCCCATTTTTTTTTTTATCTTTATTGGAGTATAATTGCTTTACAATGGTGTGTTAGTTTCTGCTTTATAACAAAGTGAATCAGCTATACATATACATATGTCCCCATATCTCTTCCCTCTTGCATCTCCCTCCCTCCCACCCTCCCTATCCCACCCCTCTAGGTGGTCACAAAGCCCCGAGCTGATCTCCCTGTGCTATGCGGCTGCTTCCCACTAGCTATCTATTTTACGTTTGGTAGTGTATATATGTCCATGCCACTCTCTCACTTTGTCACAGTTCCCCAGTCTTGTGTCTGAAAACATTTACCCAGGCCTCGCCCAGTCCTGCCCTGAGCTCCAAGTTGTAGGTGCATTACTTCTAATCCTTACAGTGGCCAAGTAAGGGGTTCCTGAGTCCCCTAGTAGGAAACTGAGGCAGGAGGGGACGAGGGGGATGGAGGAAACAGAGTTCGTTATTTGCTGGAGCCACACAGCTGATGGATGCAGTTAACACTGGGTTTTACCGTGGTAAAACATGCTATTATTTTACTTAAAAGTATGTGCTCATTAAAAAAAAAGTTAATTCCTGTAATAAAGTAGTCATGAGAAAGAACAATTAACCACCTAAAATTGTAGTACCTCAAAATGCATCCAGTCCAAGAAGGTCTGTTGGGCAGATGCCTGCAGGGCTGTGTGCCAGCCAGCGAACCTTGGCTCCGTACCACCCCCGACGCCAGGGCACCTGGCAGACCCGGCTCTGGTCCTCCCGGCTGCCCCGCTCTTCCCACCGCAGGAGAGCCGGGCCAGGACCACCTGATGCTGCAGCAGCCCAGGGGCCCGGCAGGGAGGGGCGTCCAGTAGGAACCAGGGGAGGAGGGAAGCCTGGACATCAGAAGGGCCTCCAACCTCCCTGGGTGACAAAGTGTTGTCTGTATGAGAGCTGGGAGAGAACAGAGCCTGGGGTCTGCCCTGTCTTGGGGGTCTCAGCCAGACAAGCCTTGAAAGACACCAGTCATGTGGTGGAGGCGCCCATGCCCTGCTGCACCATCGCTGCATGCCCAGCAAGGCCCGTCTTCAGGCTGCGGTCATCAAGTCTGCAAGGGCACAAGTGGCCCCAGCCCCGGGACTTGCCCGTCACGGTTACCCACAGACTAAAGGGGACAGAGGGGTCCTCCTGGCACCAGCCCCACAGTCTGAAGCAGAGGGAAGAGAGGAGAGGTGTCGTGACCGGCCCTGACAGCTGGAGGCGGGGCCTCCCCCTCCCCACTTCGGGCAGGTCAGCCACGTTCCACATTGCACCTTCCAGAAGTTTCACCAAAAGTGTGGAGAACCCAGAGAGGAGTGGATCTCATACCTCTGGTGGGAGGGGAACCTTGTTGGTTGGGTGAGGAAACCAACAGTGGGCTTCAAGCAGCGTGAGTCTTGAGTCAAGAGCAAATTGCTTGATGACTCCACCTAGGCCATATAGCAGGAGTTCTTAGCTGTGAAATTCAGAGCAAAAAGGGTCAGTGCAGGCTGACGTCTTCACCCTCCACTGCACATTCACCCCACACGGAGACCCTAAAATTCTCTATGCCCAGTCCTGGTCCCAGACCATGAAGTCAGAAGCTCTGCAGCAGGGACGGGTTTCATAATTTTAAAACGTCCCCTGGAGATTTTAAGATGCACTGAAGCTGAAGAACAACTTAAGAGTGATGAGTTTCAAATGTTACATGCCTACGCCTCCCTCAGGATCTTGTTAAATGCAGATTCTGAACCCAGGGCCTAGGGGCTACTGAGCTTCTGCATTTCTAAATTTATTTATTATTTACTTATTATTTATTTTTTTTGGCTGTGTTGGGTCTTCGTTTCTGTGCGAGGGCTTTCTCCAGTTGCGGCAAGCGGGGGCCACTCTTCATCGCGGTGCGCGGGTCTCTCTCTATCGCGGCCTCTCTTGTTGCGGAGCACAGGCTCCGGACGCACAGGCTCAGTAGTTGTGGCTCACGGGCCTAGTTGCTCCGCGGGATGTGGGATCTTCCCAGACCAGGGCTCGAACCCATGTCCCCTGCATTGGCAGGCAGATTCTCAACCACTGCTCCACCAGGGAAGCCCCTGAGCTTCTGCATTTCTAACCAGCTCCCCAGGCATAGCTGCTGCTGCTGGTCTGTGGACCACACTTTAAGTAGCAGGAAAACAGAACCATAATTCTCAGTCTCGTCTTGTCTTTTTTTTTTTTTCACTCCATGCCTCCCACGGATTAACATAAAAATCTCATGTCTTCCTTTAATGAGATTTAAAACTGGCACAGGAAATAAGTGTTACACCCAAACCAAGTCTCAGTACGTGAGGATAAAGCCCTGCTATGTTTGCACATCACACCTCTGTGGCCCGCCAGGGGAGGTCCCCCCACACCCAGGATCTGGGGAAAGAGCCTGGTGCAAAAACAACACGGAGGCTCCAGCAGCTGGGTGGCCCAAAGCCCACGTACCCTTGTGGGGCCTTGCTCCCCCCTCATCAAACAAGAGAGCAGCCAGGTGACCTTGAAGGGCCTTTCCAATGTGACTGGGACTTTTGATCTTAAATCATCTTTTAATATTTTCCATCACATGGCCAAAGGATCTTTGGCCTCCTCTGTGACTTCCAGGAAAGAGGCAGGCCTCCAGGGGTACTTTGTACAGGGGGCACCATGCCAGGGGACTTTCCTGACAAGAATAGGATCAGGTACAGCCGGGTCGGAGACCATGCCATAGAGACCAGAAGTATCAACGGCCCAGACCAGGGTCGGAAACTCTACTGTTAAGAGCCAGATGGTAAATATTTCAGGCTTTGCCAGCCTTAAGCTTTTCGTGAAAGAGGCAAAGGGGGCTTCCCTGGTGGCGCAGTGGTGAAGAATCCGCCTGCCAATGCAGGAGACACGGGTTCGAGCCCTGGTCCGGGAAGATCCGACATGCCGCGGAGCAACTAAGCCCGTGGGCCACAACTACTGAGCCTGCGCTCTAGACTCCAAGAGCCACAGCTACTGAGCCCACGTGCCACAACTACTGAAGCCCGTGAGCCTAGAGCCCGTGCTCTGCAACAAGAGAAGCCACTGCAATGAAGAGTAGCCCAGGCTCGCCGCAACTAGAGAAAAGCCCGCACGCAGAAACGAAGACCCAATGCAGCCAAAAATAAATAAATAAATTTATTAAAAAAAAAAAAAAAAGAAAAAAGAAAGAGGCACAGGAAGAGCCATAGACAATGTGTAACAAATGGGTCTGGTCATGTCCTAATAAAACTTTATTCAAACAACCAGCAGTGGGCAGATTTGTCCCACAAGCTGTAGTTTGCCAACCCCTGGCCCAGAGCAGTGCTTCTCAAACTTTCATGGCTGCAGATCACCCAGGGATCTTGCTAAAATGAAGATTCTGAGCCAGCAGGTACACGTGCAGTGCTGTCCAGTAGAAATACCATGTGAGTCACATGTGTAATTTAAATTTTCCTGGTGACAATATTTTTTTAAGTTAAAAGAAAAAGGTGAAATTCATATTAACAGGATATTTTATTTACCCTAACATGCCCCATGTATTATTTTTCCCTTGTGTGGCATGAGCCACATTTCAAGTGCCCACTAGCCAAGTGTGACCGGAGGCTGGGGTCACGGATGGCAGAGTTCAGTGCAAGGCCTGAGAATCTGCATTTATGACAGGCTCCCAGGTAATGTTTTTGTTGGTTCCTAAGAGCACCATCTTCTACCTGGGCAGCCTTGACACAATTTTCTGCAGAAGATTTGGCAAACTGTGTACCTATTCTAAAATGCTTGAAGTCATATCTTAAGGAATATCCAGCTCCAAGTTTATTGATACTATCATTGTATGTTATTATCAAGTAGTGTTTCTCAGATGCTCTCACCTGTTGGTTTTAGATAAAGGCCAGTTAAACAGAGGCCCTGGCTTCGCTGCATCCTACAGAGGAGAAGCTGTGCATTGACAGAGAATGCAGAAGACAAAGATTATGATCATCTGTGTGGCAGACCCTATACCAGGTTCTTTACATCATGTATTTGCCAGGATTCTCCAGAGAAACAGAACCCACAGGAGACAGGTAGATAGATGATAGATAGATGATAGATAGATAGTTAGATAGATAGATAGATAGATAGATAGATAGATAGATAGATATAGATAGATAGAGAGGTATGATTTATTATGAGGGATTGGCTCACGTGATTATGAAGGCTGAGAAGTCCCCCATTCTGCTGTCTGCATGCTGGAAACCCAGGAAAGCCGGTGGTGTTCTTCTGAGAACCCGAGGGCCAGTGGTGTAAGCTCCAGGGTGAAGGCAGGAGATTGATGTCACAGCTCAAGCAGGCAGGCAGAGAGAGGGACAAATTCTCCCTTCCTCCACTTTTCGTTCTAGCCAGCCCTTCAACTGATTAGATGAGGCCCACCACACTGGGGAAGGCAATCTGCTTTACTCCGTCTACCAATTCAAATGCTAATCTCATCTGGAAACCACCCCACAGACACACCCAGAATCATATTTACCAAATATCTGGGCACCTGGTGACCCAGTGAAGTTGACACATAAAATTAGCCACCACTCATGGTTATCTCAATGAGGTTCACAGCTCTGTGAGGGAACGCTATGAATATCATGGAGGAGAAAACTGATCTCAAGTTTAAGAAGCTGCAGCTGACAACAGGCAAAGCTATGCCTGGGATCTGTTTCCATTCCGGGGTCATACCCAAGGGGTGGTGTTCATGTGCAATTTTTAGGTGTGAACACACAGAGGTTGTTATTTCAACAATTTTAATAATATATCTCCAGCTTGGCTATCTCCATCATATCAAACTTAAGATATCTCACAGATAGCATAGGAAAAGCTGAGGTTTATTTCAAGAGTTTGTTTAAAAGTTATTTTCCAAAAAAATGTTAACTGATGCAACCCTGTGGCAAAATGTGTAAAAATGACACTCAGAAAAAAGACAGAAAGAGCCAATAGAGGCTGGTGTCCCCAAACAACCAGTGAATGTTCCTTGGTCATTTCAGCCTTTTAGAGCCTTGCTCTAAAGACCATAGTCAGTACCCCCAGATTCACATGCTACTGTCTGCCGAGAGCCCTCCCTGATTTTCACTCTGGCATTTCAAATTTGCCCATCCCAGAGGAAATTCTAGGAGCCTCTGTTCTCCCGTCTCGAGGAACAATCTGCCCACACCCTAACCCTAACCCGGTTTCTCAAACCAGAAGCCAGTGGCCTTCCTGGACCTCACCTTCCTCCCTGCACCCCCGCCTCCAAGTCTCTTCCTGCTGCCTCCGACAGGAAGCCCCCTCCATGGGCCCTCCTCACCCCAGCCACCCCGCCACTCCTGTCCTCATCCAGGTTCTCAGAGAATTCCTTATGGGAGGATCTAAGTCATATACTGCCTGCCCATCACACCCAGGGTAAGGGTGTGTCCTGCGCCCTGCCTCCCTCCCTGATGGCATCTAGCCTCACCCCCACTGGGGTCACCTGACTTCCAGGTCACTCCCTGGCATCGCCCTTGCACATTTGTCACCTGTGTGTTCGCCAGTGAATCCCAATTAATGTGCTGTCTTGCCTCCCTCAGGGAGGCTCCCCCGCCCCCAGCTGAGCTCTGCACCACCCCTTCCCCCCATCACTGTTTTGCTGCTGCCCTTTAACCCCTCTCAGAGTCCGTAATCACCTTAATTACAGACTTAATTATTAATGTATGTCCTCCCTTTGTGTCTCCCACCAGAATGTTAGTGTCAGGGGTGCAGACCACGCTGCATCTCAGGCTCCGCCCAGCCCAGCCTGGAGAGGGGCGAGTGCTCAACGAATATCTGGGGACAAATTCAGGTATCCAGAGTAGGAGTGAACAAACAGAGACCCAAAGCCTGAAGCAACAGTGAAGGGTGGATCCATCCCATCCCAACCAACTCATAAAGTCAGTGATCCTGCTTTGAAAAGCTAGAAAACCATTTGGCAAGGTTTTATCCATAGGGATTTTGACACAAAGAAAAATATCTGACAGTCTCTGGCAGTAGCCAGAGTTCTGCTCGAGGCAAGAGGCCTGAGAAATAGTGAGTATTTCTATACTGCCCACCCAGTGAATAACCTGTGACATCCCAGGTTCCCTGTGCCTCGGATCTAGAATACCCCTGTCCCCAGCACACACCTTCCTGAGGAGGCCTGTCCCCCAGCGCCTGGCCATGCTCGGCCCATTCTCCTCTCACCGGATTCCTCCCAAACTCAGTCCAGGCCTTACACTACACTGTGTCTGCAGGAGCCCAGGGCACATCCTCACACGTGAGCCTTTTACATCCTGCCCTCCCTGGACATGCCCTCTCTGCCCGCTCAAAGCCACTGTTCAGGGCTCTGCAAGGTCTCCTTACAAGGTCAGGAGCAGGGCTACCCGAGGTTCCCCAGGTTCCTCAGCAGGTCCTGAGATGAGGGCCCATGTAAGAGATTAATGAGGCAGGGCTCCCAGGAGAGACTATGACAGGAAGACAGAGCATAGCATAGACAAAGAACCAAGCTGGGGGAAATTGGGCCAGTCCCCAGGGAATGGGGGAGTTTTCAGCCTGACCCTTGGAGACCCAGAGTAGAAGTGGCACCCCACAAGCCAAGGGCATGGGCCAGGGAGGGGTAGACATGGAGACCGCAACTCCTGGGCCCTTCCAACAAAACATCTCCAGCAGCCCAAGGGCAATTCAAGAACAGCTCAAGGACAACCTCCCCCAGGAAGTGCTAGCCAGGAAAGCAAAAGCACACAAAAGCCCAGAGCGAGGAGCAGAAACAGTAATGCAACCCAAGGGACCCTGACTGGAGCATCCACGGTCAAGAATTTCCCAGGACCCTCAGCACAGCAGTAACTCCATCATTCAGGGACCAGAGGAGTCTGGTCATGGCCTCTGCACTCTGACCCA
The DNA here is from genome assembly GCF_965194825.1 of Balaenoptera physalus. Classification (NCBI taxonomy): domain Eukaryota; kingdom Metazoa; phylum Chordata; class Mammalia; order Artiodactyla; family Balaenopteridae; genus Balaenoptera; species Balaenoptera physalus. Next base: position 102,533,362 of record NC_138886.1, on the reverse strand, counting down.
CACTCACATCCCAGGAGCTGGCGGCTCATCCACCTCCATGAATATGTCTCTGTGAGGACCAACATCTAAGCCTGCGCCCTGCCCCTCAGTCCATCACCCCTCTGATGTCGATGTCACGCTCCAGAGAACTCAGTTTCTCATCATCAAATATCTTTATCTCAGCAGAGGAATCAAAACCTCTCCTCCTGGCAAAATGCTCCATAGAAAATATCAGTCTTGCATTGATGTCACCCAGGGAGATGACCACGTGAGATGTGGTCGGTGCTGTCCTTCTGGACAGGGGCGGAACAGAAAGCCGCCCTCTCCCAGGGTTTGGGGGACCCAGACGCCCCCCAAAACCGGAGGGTGCTGCGCTGGGCTGAACCTCCCCACGCCCTCCGCTCTGCCAGGCAGCCTCTCTGTCCCTCCCGTCACTGTTTAACGTTGTTCATTTACTTCTCTGCCCTTGGGGTCCCTTCCTTCCCTATCTGCAGCTGGACTATGGGTCTCAGGTTGCCAAGGGGAGCCCAGGGCAGGAGGACAGCAGGCGTAGCCGGCAGGGGGACAGGCATGGGCCTCCCACCCGCCTCCCAACACCAGCACACCAACAACTCTGCAATCTGTGAACCCCAGAGTTTCGGGCCCAGGCATCTGGGGGCCCCGATTCTCAGGGGCCTGCAATTATTCGGTATTAAAAAAAACCAGAAGAGACGCTGCAAGCCCTGGGATGGATGTCACACTGTGGTTTCAGGGGAGGAGGTGATGGCGGGCACATGGGGCCAGGTTCCCACCCTGCAGAGGCACCCAGTGGGCTCCCTGCAGCCTAAGGAGCCTGACGAGGGGTGCGTGTTGGGAGCACCGTAACCCTTGAGGGTTGACTGAAGGAACGAACATGTTTCTAAGTGAGAAAAGTGGAGGAAAGGGGACAAATGGATGGCTCCCTCTGAATGTGACTCAAAGATCTGGAAGCCTTTGCCTGTCCCCCACCGACCCAGGATTCGTGGGACCCATGGAGAATGTCACCAGGCACTGGGCTGGTCATCGGGGGCTGCAACGTCCTGCCTGGACAGACTTCTCAAGCTCGGGTGACTGCCTGAGAGCAAGGCCTACACCACACACCTCCTCTGTCAGCAGGAATTAGAAGACACACCCCGCCAAAAACCCTTGTTTAAAAATTGGGTTTCTTGCCATCCTTAATTGTGCTGGTAAACGGCTCTCTGAGAAAGGAAGGGGGAAGAAACGATTTGATTCCCGGCGTTTGCAGATTTCCTTGGGGTAAATGTTGACACCTTGGCTCATCTGGAGCTCCCCCGTCTCCGGAGCACGATGGCTCTGTGCATTAGGAAAGATCTCTGTCGTGGGCGTTACTGATTCATCCTCACCTCACTCAGGACAACTCGAGTTTCACAAACATTTACTGGATGTTAAAGAATTCTTTGTGGTTGATTTCCTCAAATACAGGAAGCTGACTTTTCTCAGCAGTGAACTTCACTTACCAACCTGCCCAGGGAAATCATCTTGGCAAATGAGAACTTAATGTCACCCATCACTCTGCACAGCCGGCGGCTTATTCTCTACTCAGGCAAAAAGAAGGTTTCCTTTACTCTCTCTCCCAGTTACTAATCCTCCATAAACGGTCATTTGGCATCCAAGCTGTGGAGGATTCAGATCAAAGACAACTCCGTGTCTTCAAAACAGTACGGTTCTGGGAAGGACACTGGCGTAGTGCTTACTGACTCTCGGCTGAGAACAGAGGTTGCCCTGGGTTTCTTGTCTCTGTGTCCCATCAGAAGGACAGCACATGTGCCACCTCTACCTGCTAGAGTCCCTGTGAGATTTTAAACAGCCTAACCTGAGAGAAAGTTCACGTGTTAGCCACGAGGCTCTACACCTCGTACCTACTGATTTTCTACTGTCAGGTGGAAATAGAGGGAAATTCAGAACTATTTGTTGATGCTGTTGGTGACAAAAATCAAAGAATAAAAAATACGAACTGCTATTAATTGAGTAGTTGCCCTATGTCGGGCACCATGCTATGGGCTTTATATATAACATTACACTTTTAACCTGCATAAACCCCTGCAGACCCCCATTTACAGACGTGACCACAGAGGCTCTGTGAGGTGACGTGTATGGGCCGAGGTGGCTCAGAACAGAGCCGCCTGTAGCCCCTAGCTTGGCTTTTGCCTGTGAGGCCCCACAGCCCTCGCTGACAGAGCAGAGGGGCCAGGAGAGCGTTCTTCTCATTTGACTCCAGTATTCCGTCAGCTCTAGTGTCTATCCCACCTTCTCCCCTCCCCCACTCCAAATACCCTTTCCTTCGGGATTCCTGGAGGTTATCCCTGGGGCTGCCCCAGCTCACCAGCAGACCCGGGAGCTGACTCTTTTTTTTTTTTTTTTTTAACATCTTTATTAGAATATAATTGCTTTACAATGGTGTGTTAGTTTCTGCTTTATAACAAAGTGAATCAGCTATACATATACATATGTCCCCATATCTCTCCCTCTTGCATCTCCCTCCCTCCCACCCTCCCTATCCCACCCCTCTAGGTGGTCACAAAGCCCCGAGCTGATCTCCCTGTGCTATGCGGCTGCTTCCCACTAGCTGTTTTACATTTGGTAGTGTATATATGTCCATGCCACTCTCTCACTTTGTCCCAGCTTACCCTTCCCCCTCCCCGTATCCTCAAGTCCATTCTCTAGTGAGTCTGTGTCTTTATTCCCGTCTCGCCCCTAGGTTCTTCATGACCTTTTTTTTTTTTTTTAGATTCCATATGTATATGTTAGCATACGGTATTTGTTTTTCTCTTTCTGACTCACTTCACTCTGTATGACAGTCTCTAGGTCCATCCACCTCACTACAAATAACTCAGTTTTGTTTCTTTTTATGGCTGAGTAATATTCCATTGTATATGTGTGCCACATCTTCTTTATCCATTCATCTGTCGTTGGACCTAAGTGCTCATTGACCGGGAGCTGACTCTTGTTTCTTCAGCCCTTCCTCCCCTCCCGCCTTCCTACTGCTTAAGGAGAAATAAATGTGTGATCTGCTTCCCTTTCTGTCTTGCACCTCTTACTCTTCTGCCCGGCCCTGTGTCTCTCTCTCCAACAGTGACGACAGGGGCCTCCCCAGCCACTTCCTGTAGCTCAGGCTAGCCGCCCAGAGCAGCCTGTCGCCTCGGACCTCTGTTTCTGGAAGCTGTGGTGTTTCCAGGGTGGGATTTCCCCTTCTGATTGAATCACCTCCAAGTCCTTCCTTCCGTCGCAGACATCTGGCAGTGCAGGTATCTTGGGTGACCCCAAAAACCATCTCAGCCTATAAAAACGGGAAAAGACTCAGCAAACGGGCCATGCCTGGCAGTGGGCACCAGACTTCCCACAAGTCCTCCTCCCTGCAACCAGGTCCCCCAAGAGAGGTCCGTCACACAAAGGCCAGTCTCCAGCAGCACTCGTGTTGTGAGAGGCCTGTGCTGGAGGACAGTCCAGGCTGAGTTCCCACTCACCTCCCATCATGTGTGGGCACCACAGAAGAGAGAACAGGACACAGCCTGTCAGCATTTGGAAGGGAGGGCAGAACCCACGCTCTCAAACCACAGCCCTGTTCTAGGAGCCGAGCGGTATATTTAGCAAAGCAGGATGTTTGTGGGTAAATCAACATTTTGCTGTAAATAAAATTCTGCAAACTAGGGAGTTTAAGCTGAGGATGGCAGAGACTTATTTTACCACATTCTCCTAAAACAAGCTCAATGTGACCCTTGTTTCAGAGATGCCCTTCACGCTGAGGGCTTGGGTGAATTTTGGGTACCGTCACGGGCTTGAACCAGAGCTTGGAGACCTTGGAGAAGCTTCTCCCTGGGTAGACCAGCAGGCCAACGCTGTTCCTCCTCGCATCCGTGTGGGGTGCCCCCACTGGCCCACCTGGACTCCAGCGTCCTGGCTGAAGTCTTTTGGTGACAGGCTGCCACTCCAGGACGTCCATTAATGGGGTTCACAAGTCCTTGGAATCAAGAGCTCCTATAGCTGGCTGACCCCATGCTTTGGGGCTGACCAGTGAATGACTCTGCATTTACTTCAAGCCTTGTTACATACACAATAAATACACATCACATGTAAGGTGCTTCTGTGTGTCTCCCACTGTGCCTTTCCCCCGATTTTGCTAAACTGTATTCTGACTCATTCCATCAGCCAACAAACATGTGTGAGCAGGTGCCGGGCACTGTGTTTGGATACAGCCCTGAGGGAGATGGCCCACAAGCTGGAGGGGATCCTCAGTGGAGAGACGATTGTGATGATCAGGGCATGTGGTCCCATGTGCGAGAGGAAACGTGGCCACACGTTCTTTGCTGCTCTCACCACTGAGAGGTGGGGTCCAAGTACCCTCCCCTTGAATCTGGACTGGCTTGTATGACTCGTTTGACTAATAGAAATGAGATATATGTAACCTATGGACATTCTAGACTAGGCAAGAAAAAGCTTTGAGGCTTCTGCCTGTGTCTCTCAGAACACTTATCTCAAGACACCCCCTCCTAGAATCCAAGCACCATGTGTGAGGAAGCTCCAGCCATGGAGAGAGGCCAGCTGTGGGTTCTCCAGTCAAAGCCTGGCCTGAATTTCCAGCCGCCAGCCAGCAATGTGAGGGTACCCTCATGCGTGGCTGGCTCAGTTGATTCTTCAGGTGGCTGTAGCCCCAGATGACATCTGCTACATCTCCATGGGAGAAGCCAAGTGAAAGCACCCAGCCCAGCCCTTCCCAAAGTCCTGACCCAAGGAATTGGGAGCAAAATAAAATGGTTGTTTTAAGCCACCCAATCAGGAGTGCTTTTGTGCTGCAACAGATGACCGAAGTATCATGGAAGCAAATATCAGGGGCACCTCACTGGGAGACTGGGAGAGGAAATTCCAGGAGGGCTTCCTGGAGGAAGTAGTATCTCAGGTGGTGAGATGGGAGTGGTTTCTCAGTTTCTCAGGAAGAGAAAACAGTGCCATTGAAGGGTCAGAGGTGAGAGGGGGTTCCATTTCCCTAGGGATGTGTAGTCTACAGGAGGAGAGAGGAGAAACGTTGAAGATATTAGCAGAGATGAGCTTATACCAGAGATGCTCTGACTCACAGCCGTTGGAATTCCCCACTGGGCTGACCACAGCACACATCTGAAAGAGCCACCCGTGCCATCCCCGTGCCCTCTATGAGGACCACTGAAGAAAATATGTGAAGGCCTGGGAGCTGTGGGACTGCTTGTCTCTGGCTAGCAGAGACCACAGCTATCAGCAGCAGCAGCTGGTGACATGTCCCACATGCTTTTCTGAGGTGCTCCTCAGATACACACAACCGGGGCTGGGGGACATTGAATTCCCCTGAGAAGGAATTCTCACAGGAGCTGGAACACACAGGGCCCACTCCATTGGACAGGACGCAGCACACAAGGTGCAGGTGCTGCTCAGGTGTCATGACTGAGACTTAGATCCTAAAGAAGGTTCAGAAGCCAAGAGGAAAAATAACTAGAATGAAAAGTCTCTTGTATAAGAGCCCAGGGATTCAGACCCAGCTGCCAGAGTAGCACCACCATTGGGTGGGTGGGTGGGGGTCTAGGTTCCAGACTTGGCCAACAAAGGTGATAATTGGGGGTTTAGAATCCATAAGAGCCATATTCTGCAACTTGGGGGCAACTGCTTCTCAAATTTTAATAAGTACCACCTCACCAAGGGATCCAACTGAAGTGTAGATCCTGCATCCGGAGGCCTGAGGTGCAGCCCTGGATTCTGAGTTCCTAACAAGCTCTCAGGTGATGTCTGTCCTGCTGCTGGTCCAGGAGCCACACTTTGAGCAGCAAGAATTTAGAGGCACTCTCCCAAGAAGATAGACCATAATTTACCAGCACGCTAGCAACAGCTTAGAAAATGGACCTTGTCCACAACCAAAAAAAAAAAAAAAAAAAAATAGAATCACTTTCATTATTCCATGAAACAGCAATAAAACTGGGAACAAATTTATTTATCAAATGGTTTATTACTGTGATTGGGTTATCATTGCTGTGTATTCGGGTTCTATTACTGCATAACAACTAACCATGAACTTAGCAGCTTCAGACCGCACCCATTTATTACCTCTCAGCTCTGTGGGTCAGAAGTCCAGACGGGCTGGTGATCATCTCTGCTTATTGCCTCTTGAGGGCAAGGGCGCAGTCAAGGCTCTTACCTGGGGGCCCTGGGAGGGGTCATTGCCACGGTCATCCATTCCTCGCAGCTGCAGGACTGAACACCCTGCTTTCTTGCCGGGTGTCAGCAGAACTGCTCTCAGCAGCTAGAACCCATGCCCAGGTCCTTGTCCCCCGTTGTGTCATCTCAAAGCCCCCAACAGGGAACCTCCCTCGCATCAAATGTCTTCAACTGCACCCCCTCCCCAGTGACCAGCCAGAGAAAACTCTCTGCTCTTAAAGGCTCTCCGATTAGTTGAGTCCCACCCAGATAATCTCTCTATTTTCAGGTAAATTGATGAGTAACTTTACCTGCAAATTCCCTTTTTCTATGTAAAGGACCATAACCCCAGGAATGACATCAGGAGGCTCAAGTCCTGGAACCATCCTAGAATTCTGCAGCACAAACTGGAAATGGTGCCTCCAGAAAAAACTGCCCAACAGTAATGCAAAAGCAAAGGAAAGTGGGCAATGTTTCATCACCTGATCAGAAAAGACCCAGAGACCAATTTCCCACTCAACAAAGAGAAGCCAACAAAAGGTAGGTCCTCTTACTTTAGCAATGCAAACCAAAAGCCCAAGGTCAATTTGCATGATCCTTTGAATGTACTGGCAACTTTCCCTGAGACGCCAACTGAACACTTAAAGAGATGTAGCTTTCATATCCTTTCCTGATTAATTGGTTTGTACCAATCTGAGCAAATCCAATGGAGGAAACCTGATTCAAAAGAAAATAAGTTTTCTTTACAGAAAAAAAAAAATAAATCTGTTGAAAACTTGTAGGAATTATCCTTGATCTAAAACACTACTCAGCGTAGTTCATTTCTGACAGTTAACAAGGACTTTTTCTTTTTTTAATCAAGGTATGAAATTTACATATTAAAGTGAGTGAAATACACTGGTCTCAGGTTCCACCCCTGTGGATCTGTGTGTACATAACCATGCCGCCACCACCCAGCTTTTCCAGGGTTCTTGTTCTCCGTTCCAGTACTCGGTCACCCCCCACCTGAGGCGGAGCTGCTTTTTCAAAACTTGATTGAGGGTATGATTTATTTCCAATAAACTGCACCCATTTCAAGCTTACAATCTGAGGAATTTTGACACATACCGTCTCAGAACCATAGCTGCAGTCTGATACAGGACATTCTCAGCATCCCCTGAAGAGTCCTCAGGCTTCTCTGAAGCCCCTCCCTTCACCCTTGGCTTCAGGCCACCACTGATCTGAGTTGTGTCACTACAGATTAATTTGCAAATTAAAATCTGTATATCAAAGGAATCATAAAGTATGTACGATCTGGCTTTTCCCACTCAGCAATAATGAGTTTGAGATTCACTCATGTTGCATCAGTAGTTCATTCCTGTCTTTTTTTTGTTTTTTTAACATCTTTATTAGAGTATAATTGCTTTACAATGGTGTGTCAGTTTCTGCTTTATAACAAAGTGAATCAGTTATACATATACATATGTTCCCATATCTCTTCCCTCTTGCATCTCCCTCCCTCCCACCCTCCCTATCCCACCCCTCTAGGTGGTCACAAAGCACTGAGCTGATCTCCCTGTGCTATGAGGCTGCTTCCCACTAGCTATTTTACGTTTGGTAGTGTATATATGTCCATGTCACTCTCTCACTTTTTCCCAGCTTACCCTTCCCCCTCCCCGTGTCCTCAAGTCCATTCTCTAGTAGGTCTGCATCTTTATTCCCGTCTTGCCCTTAGGTTCTTCTGACCATTTTCTTTTTTTTTTTTTTTTTTTAGATTCCATATATATGTGCTAGCATTTGGTATTTGTTTTTCTCTTTCTGACTTACTTCACTCTGTATGACAGTCTCTAGGTCCATCCACCGCACTACAAATAACTCAGTTTTGTTTCTTTTTATGGCTGAGTAATATTCCATTGTATATATGTGCCACATCTTCTTTATCCATTCATCTGTTGATGGACACTTAGGTTGCTTCCATGTCCTGGCTATTGTAAATAGAGCTGCGATGAACATTTTGGTACATGACTCTTCCTTTCTATTGCTGAGTAGTTTCCCATTAGATGCATATACACGCATACTTGTTTTACTACTCTTCACTTGATTGCACTTCTCAGACATGTTTCTTACAAATTGAAGATTTGTGGCAACCCTGCATCCAGCAAGTCGATCTGCACCATTTTTCCAAAAGTATTTGCTCTCTTCGTGTGTGTCTGCATCACACTTTGATAATTCTTGTAATATTTCAAACTTTTTCATTATTACTGTATTTGTTATGGTAACTGTGATCAGTGACCTTTGATGTTACTATTATAACTTTTTTGGTTTGTATTTTTAAATTAAGGTATGCACATTGTTTTTTGAGACATAATTCTATTGCATGCTTAATAGACTTCAGTATAGAATAAACATAACTTTTATATGCACTGGGAAACCAAAAAATTCACATGACTCCCTTTATGGTGATAATTGCTTTATCAATCTGGAATCAAACCCACAGTATCTCCGAGGTGGGTCTGTAATACAGAGTGATGATCCGTTCAGCTGTGGATAGGCTACTGTGAATGAAGCTGCTAGGAACATTCACATACAGGTCTTTGTGAGGACATATGTTTTCATTTACATTGGGCAAATATCTAGAAGTGGAAAAACTGGGTCATCTGACAGGTGTATTAAGAAACTGTTAGCAATGTTGGCACCACTTTACATTCCTACTAAGACTGTCTTAATTTTAGCTGTCTTAGTGGGAGTGTAGTGGTATCTCACTGTAGTTTTGTTTGCATTTCCCAGACACTTGATGTTGAACATCTTTTTGTGCATTTATCAGCCTTTTATATGTCATCTTTGAAGAAGTGTCTGTTCAAATCTTTTTCCCATTTATAATTGTATTGTTTTCCCTTTTAGTATTGAGGTTTATATTCTATTTGTAAAATATGTTTACAAGTCATGTATCAGATATAGGCCTTGCTAATATTTCCTCCTATTCTGGGACTAGCATCTTCATTTTCTTACTGGTGTCTTTCAAAGACCAGAAGTTTTAAATTTTGATAAATCCTGTTTATGATTTTTTTAATGGTTTATGATTTTTTTATGTTCTATGTAAAAGTATTTGCTTACTCAAGGTCTCAAAGATTTTCTCCCAGGAGTTTTATGTCTATGATCATTTCAAGTTCATTTCATGTATGGAACAAGGGTAGATGAGGGGTTTTTCCCCCAAAGATATCCAATTGTTAAAAAAACTGTCTTTTCCCTATTTAATTGAGTGGGCATCTTTGTTAAAAATCAACTGACGCTCTGTGTGTGGGTCCCTGTTATGTCCAGTTTATGGACCGGTCCATCCTGGCTGCAACACCGCACCACTTGCTTACAGCAGCTTTGTAGGAAGTTGAAACTCAGGTACTACCTATCTTCCAACTTTTAAAAAATTGCTTTCACCATTCTAGGTCCCCTGTATTTTCAAGCAAATTTTAGAATTAACTTCTCAATTTCTACACAAAACCCTTCTGCAATTTTGATTGGAATCACATTGAAGCTATAGATCAACTTGAGAAGAACTGATGTCTTGGCACTGCTGAGACTTCCAATCCATGAACATGGTACATCTCTCCATGAATTCAGGTCTTTTTAAAAGTCCCTCTCAGCAATGTTCTGTAGCTTTCTGTGAACAGGACCTGTGCATCTTTTTTTAAATGAATTTTAAGTATTCTATTTGGTATTATAAATGGAATTTTTAAATAAATATAATTTCCAGTTGCTTGCTGCGAATATATACATAGGCAATTAATTTTTTATATTAACCTGTATCCTGCAACTAATATGAGTGGTTTTGTAGATTCCTTGAGACTTTCTATGTAAACAGTCATGCCATGTTCAAATAGAGAGCTTTATTTCTTCCCCACCAATTTGTCTTTCACATCTTCTTGTTTTACTGCCATAGCTAGGTTCTCAGTGCAACACTGACCACAAGTGATGAGAGAGAACGTACTTCCTTATCTTGTTCCTGATCTTAGAAAGTATTCAGTATTTCGACAGTACAGACAGTATTAACTCTAGGTTAACTCTAGGTTTTTCAGAGATGCCCCTTATCAGATGAAAGAAGTCCCTTTCTCTGCTTAGTTTGCTGGAGAAAGAAACAATCATAGTAAGAGATTTTACCATTACTTTCTCAGCAATTTATTAATCAATTAGAAAAAATATCAGTAGATACTGAGAGGAGCTGAACATCATCATTTGCCTTAACCTAATTTCTATTTATATATCATTAGATAGTCTTTTCGAGTGACATAGAAAATTACACATAATGCAAATCTCAAAAAATTTAAAAGACCTGAAAATTTATGAAGCAGTTTCTCTGACTGCAAAGAAATTAAATTAGAAATCAATAACAATAAGATAAACAAGGAAAACTCCAATATTTAGAAATTAAACTACCCACTTCTCAATCATGCATGTTTCAAAAAAAGAAATCAGAAATAATTTAGAAAATATTTCAAACTGAGTGATATAGTGAAAATACAACATATCAAAATGTATGGCATACAGTTCAAGCAGTGGTTAGAGGAAAATTTACAGCTTTAAATACTTATGTTAGAGAAGAGGAAATGTCCACCTCAAGAGGCTAAAAAAAGAAGAGCAAAGTAAACCCAAAGTAAGTGGAAGGAAAGAAGTAATAAAGAGCAGAAATCAACAAAATAGGAAACAATGCCAAGAAATTGTAAAGCTAAATCCTGGTATTTTAAAAACAACAAAATAGATAAACCCTTAACTAGACCAATTAAAAAATCATAACAGGACACAAATCATTAATATCAAGAATGAAAGACTGGTTATCACTTTAGATATTACAATAGATATTCGAAAGATAATAAGTCAATTTTGTGAACAACTCTGTGCTAATCACTTTGGCAACTGAATGAAATGGGCAAATTCCTTGAAAAATACAACTTACCAAAATTTACACAAGATAAAGGAGAAAATGGGAATAGCCCTATATTTACTCATGAAATTGAGTTTCATCATAAACCTTCCCACCAAGGAAACTCCAGACCCACACAGTTTCATAAGTGAAGCCTGTCAAATATTCAAAGAAGTAACAACATCAATTGTGCACAAACTCTTTCAGGAAATAGAGGGGGAGGGAACACACCCTGACGTGTTTTCTGAGACAAGCATGACATCAGGACCAAAACATAACAAAATATTACCCCCACAAAAAGGACCACTTTTTAAAGCACTAAAGTTAACAAGCTAACACTCTCATGAGATCTCAAAGTCGAAGTCAGCTCCATTGCAACAGAAATGACTAATTCAAGCCAATGAGAACCAACTTCAACTCCCATCATAATATTAAACTACATTCCATGATGTCTTTCAAGAGCTTGCCATATTTGGTAATAAAACATTGTTTTAAAAGAAAAGAAAAATGAACTCTGGTCAAAGAAACACAGACAAGCAAATTACTGGTTTAGCAGAAACCCCAATATAGTAACTAGAACCCTGGAAAAGCTATGTGTGTTGGGAAGGGATTTGTAAAAGAATGATATAGAAAAATCCAGGAGGAAAATGGGCTTATGCTCCTTGTAACTGGCATGTGCTGGAGAACTTTATAAATGTGTAAGTGTGAATTCTTTGAAGAAAGCATTGTAGTTTCTATTTTGACAGATGTTCTTGTGGTTTCCCCTATGTAGCTAAGTGACCTTCCTGCTCAGAAGATCTGTGATAATGAGAAATGAGAACTTCTTTAACTAGTTATTAAAGGCCAGCGTGTTACCTAGAGGATAAAACTCAGTTCAACAAGTGACTGACCAAGTGAATATCCTCAGGGACCACAAGATACCCAGGAGTCAACATGGCCAAGCGTCCTCTCACAGAATAATTTCATTAGGAGTCCCCAGAGAGGGAGACACACAACAGCTATAGGAAATCAATGGTAACCACATTTCCCGATTGAAAATTCAGAGTCTATGGTCTGACAGAAGACTTTGTGGCTGACAGCTTCACAGCACCGGTGGTTTATAAGAACAATAAAAAGCTTGTTCACGAACACGCACAGAGAATCTGGGGTGTGGGGCTGCCAGCGCCATCCCAGTGTGGTCTGTGGCCCGAGGCCCACTTGCAAACTGCTCTTCCTGCTCCGTGACTAGATCACTGAAAGCAGAGAGTGAGGGTTTAGAACTTTTACAGCAATTTGACACTGCGGCATCATCCAATGTGTGCCCATTTTATAGTAATTCATGCTTATTGCCTCTTACAAAAGTACTAGTCCAAGAGAGATTGGGGAACAACCAAAGAGATCCGGTCCTTCACCAAAGATTGCGTGTGATGCACTGCCCTAGAAGAGCAGCCAGGAAGTGAGATTTTACCGCCGTCAGTTCTGGAGGGAGTTGCAGGTAATTAGCTACTGATGAAGGTAGTTCTGCTGACACTCAAAGTGTCATACTTCCCCGTTGATGTTTAAAATAGACATGAATGGGGAATTCCCTGGTGGTCCAGTGGTTAGGACTGCCGTGCATTCACTGCCGAGGGCATGGGTTCAATCCCTGTTCAGGTAGCTAAGATCCAGCAGGCCACAGAGTGCAACCAAAATAAATAAATAAATTTAAAAATAAACTAGACACGAATGAATGCAAGATTGTCTCTCTGCTGATCTGTTCACACCCTTCACCTTCCCCTGTGTTTCCTGAGAGAAAAGTGGGGCTGGCAGCTCAGTCTCTGTGCCCAGAAATGCCAGGTCCGCGATGTGCCTGGCAGCTTGACCTGTGTGTGAGATCATTCCTGGAGTGATGACAAAGTGGGAGAAGGATTCTGGCCCAAGATGAGGAACAAGGGCATTCCCGCAATTCCAGGGCTGGGGAGTTGTTTGTTTCCGAGCAGAAGCCCCACTAACCATTCCTGAGCGTTTGCTGGGCTGGGAGCGGTGTCCTCAGCGGGATGCTGAGAGCACAGAGGCTTGGCTGGCCTCAAATCTTACAAGAGTGCTTGAAACTCCTTTGTTTTTCTGAGTCAGCCCCAAGCTTCACTTCAATGTGGTTACTTCCAGAAGCAAACTGGAAATAACGTGGCACTTTCTTCTTTTGCATCCTCCACGGTGATTGTGTACGAGCCCCGTGTCCTAGAATCCTATCCCCACTGGTGATCCGTTTAATTTTCTATGTCCCAGAGGTTTTATTTTACAAAGTTAACAGTCTGCAACCTGTTTACGCTGCTCTGAAACAGGCCGACCCCACTTTCCTTCACATTTTCAAGGACAATGAAAAAACCCAGTGAGCTTCAGTGTAATACTTGATTTCATGATAAACCCATCTTTGGGCTCATCAAGTTTGCCTGCAGAAGGTGTGTTTGCCAGGAAACAAGCCAAGTATTGTTTCTGTGGTTTGGTAGGGGGAATTTCTGAGCTGGGTGAATTTGGGAAACGGGGGAACAGAGTTCAGGCCATGAGTGGGTCCAGCTGCATAAGAAAGGGTGCTGAGGAGAGGTCTGGGGCTCGGAGAGGCAATGCAGCAGCCAGCAGAGGTGTGGGTAGCTGCTGGGGCCTGGCCAGAGACTCTGGACACTACACACGTGCTCCTCGGGAAGGCCCTGGCTGCATGGCTCTGGCCCCCATTCCCATCAGCCCCGGGCTAAACACCCCCAGAGGAAGGGAAAGCTGAGCCATTCAGGGTGTGAAGTGGGCAGAGGAGTGGAGGCGGCCAGCTAACGTTGGCCTGTGTCCCTGGGGACCCACACCTGCCTCATGCCCCACCTGACGCTTGGGGTTTGCCTGTTACCCCTCCCTCACCCCACTGGGCATCTCGGACCTGCCAGGGTTCTCAGGGTGGTGCACGGCCACACCGTGGGGCCGTTTCGGGAGAGGCAGGCAAGTTCCTCCTGCTCCCCATGGCAGAGGGCCAGAGGTCAGGTCAGTCCACAGGCGACCTTGTTTGTGACAAACTGGGAGTTGCTGGGCGTGGCCCAAGGCTTACCGTTGTCTAAGAGCAATCAGGGATTGGACCAGAGCTGCTCAAAATCAACATTATTTGTGTAAAGTTCTGCAGACAAAGTGAGCTGCCAAGTGGAAGATGGGCTATCTCTTGCAGTCTCTGGGGGGTCTTGGACCCCCTCACCACTGTGCCATCTGAGAACAACTGTGCATTCCCCTGCACAGGGGTGACTCTGTCCCTCACCCTGACCCCCGGCAGCTGGCCCGCTCACCACGCACCTGGTAAGACTTCAGCAGTGCAGGTGCAGGGTGGGAGGGGGCACTGCGGGGGTGACAGAGACATGGGTTTGTTTAGACGTGGTCCTCATAGAGCTTAGAAGGGGAAATCCATCACTACAGGTGGTCACAGCATGGGGGGTGGAGTAAGAAGCCTCAAACCAGCGGGTGGGCGTCATGGGCTGCGCCCCAACGGCTTGCTGAGGATCCACGTGGCCAGATTCCCAAGGATCCAGGGTCAGGCTGGTGAGTTTTATCCTCCCAACGTCTGTCCCATTTGGTCCCTCTTTCCAGTCATACCGCCGCCCCCAAGTTCACTGTCACCTGTTAGGCGTTCCTCCTCCAGTCTCTCTGGCCCTGGACTCCCCACGGCCCCCGGCCATGCTTGCCCACTCTGCACGATCAGGTGGGAACAGTCAAGGTCTACACGTCCCACCACTCTGCGCTGCAGCCAGCCCTGCATCCCTCACTCCGGCCACCCTGGCTGGTATATAGTTCCCCTCAAGGACCCACACCCTCTGCAGAGCGGCCGACACCGCAGAACTAACCGGTGCAGATCTGGCCAGGTCAGCAGTGGGTCAGCTTGACTCTCAGCAAGGAGTGGGCCATGGGTGGTGTGTGCTGCCCTCTTTGCCTGGAAGCCCCCTCCCACCGTCCCTGCCCAGAGAATCAGCACATGTCCATCCAAGGGGTTCCCACCTATGGTCAGCTGAATAGCCCCCAAAGATATCCATGTCGTAAGCCTGGGACCTGTGAATGTCACCTCATATGGCAAAAGGGACTTTGCTGATGTGATTAGGGATTATGGGGTGGGCCCAATGTAATCACAGGAGTTCTTACTGGGGGGATACTGATGGCAAAAAAGAAGATGGTGTGATGATGGGACCAGAGACCGGAGTGATGTGTTTTGAAAATGGAGGAAGGAGCCAAGAGCCAAGGAACACAGGCAGCTTCTAGAAGCTGAAAAAAACAAGGAAATGCATTCCTCCCCAGAGCCTCCAGAAGGAACCAGCCTTGCAGACACCTTGGCTTCAGCCCAGTGAAACTGATTTCAGGCTTCCGGCCTCTAGAGCAGTAAGATGATAAAACTGTGGTGTTTTAAGCACCAAATTTGTAACTGTCAGTAACAGTGGCCCCGGAAACTAACACACTGCCCATCCCCATCCTCAGAAGGCCTGCCGGCTCCTACAAGCTGGGCATTTCCCCCAGGACCTCCTGGCACCTGTGCGGAGCACGTGTGTGGACCCCCCTTCCAGCACAGGCTCCGTGAGAGGAGGGTGAGGTCTTCTGCCACCCACATGTCAGTGGCCCCATGGCTCCCCACAGGCCACAGTGACCGCTGCAGTACTGGGCTTTGCAGACCCCTGTGACCTGGTTCCCTGTTCAGGGCGAGGCCCTGAAGATGTGGGGGACTGAACCTCAACCACACGGTTCAGCAACAGCTGCCACCTGGAGGCATGGACCCACCAGTGACCGACCGGCTGGCCTGGTGACAACTGCCACCTGTTTGGCCATGGCTGCTCTGGTCAGAGGGAAAGTCCTCGGCCAAGGACAAGCCACTGAAGTCCCTTCCTGGGGTATTTCAACTGGGAGCTGAGGGCGCAGAGCCAGCCCTCACAGACTCGTGTAGGAGACAGGCCAGGGGCCCGGCCCAGACCCAGGGCTGGTCCCTGCAGGCCTCCAGGTGCCCCTGCAGCCTGGCTTGCCCTCGCCAGACTCAGCAAGTCCCAAGACGCTGGCTTTGTGTGTACAGATTCAAAGCAGCACGCCTGATGAGTAGGTGCACGATCACACACTTCCTCCTTGGAGCTTCTCTCAGAGAAAGGCAGGAGGGGCGGGCCCGCACCCAGGGGCTGGGCTTCGTTCTCTCACCCGGCTAGAGAAGAGCTCCGGTGCACTGAGGAGCCATTGGTCCATCATGCCTTATGGCCTTCAGGGCATCCGGAGGGGAGGCCCATCTGCCCACCAGCCCACCTGTCCTCCCTCACAGCCCAGGGGTGGAGGTGGGGGGCATGAAGCAAGTTGGGGACCCCAGCCCAAGGCATCATGGGCTCCAGCCTAGACCAGCCACCTCCTGCCTTGGGGCCCTGATCTCAGTTCCCACTTGATCTAGGATCGACCATAAATTCCACACAGCAGGGTTTTTAAAAAGTTTGTTTACTGATGTAATCTAAAAGCCCAAATACATCATGACCTTCACACAGATAGGGGCTCAGTAACCAGTTTTTGAATGAATGACTTAATGCATAATGATTTGGTTTGTAGGATGAGCACTTCAAAAATATTACAATTGGAAACAACGTTAAGGTTCCAAATTTAGAACTCTTCTTTACCAAAATGTGCTAATTTGGCAAGTCGTTCGTTGATTGTCTGTACATGTTTCTTTTTGTTTCTTTGTAGAAAAAGGGATCAGCGAGCTATAAAACAAACTGTGAAGGCCAAAGAATATATTGACATTGTTCAGAATGGTGTTTGCACGTTGCACAAGACAAATGAGAGGCCGTCACACAAATAATAATCACAGAAATGCAAATTAGAACAAGGATAGTGCATTTCTCAATGACTGGGCTGGCAGAGTGTAGGGCCGTGTCCACTTCCATCGGGAGGTGGAGAGAGAGGCCCCCGCTGTCAGTGGGAATGCAGACTGACGCAAATCTTGGTGAGCAGCAGTTAAAATTGTATATCCCCAACCCAGGCCAAGCCTTGCAGCAGTACGTGTGTGGCAACGAAACCTCCGAACAACCGCATGTCCACCAGGAGAAGAGTGGCAGCCCCAGAGGAAGGCGGACGTTGCCAACTGGGAAAAATGTTCATGATTATTGTGAGGCGAAAAACAGAGCAAGCTGCAGGCCTGCACGGAGATTATGATGCTATTATTTGTGGGAAAAAGTGTGTGTGTGTGTGTGTGTCCACAGGTATGTATGTGAGTGTCCATGTAGGTGTGCGTGAGTGTGCATGTGTGTGTGTAATTGTGCACGTGTGTTTGTCACACGTGTGTGCATGTGTCTGCTTTTTTAAGCATAGGGTGCAGTCAGAAATAATCATGATCTTGATCATAGTTAACTGAATTCCACCCTGTGCCAGGCACTGTTCTGAACACTTTACACATATTCATGCATTTAATCCTCCTAACAATCCTACAAGGGGGTTACAATGGTTACCTCCACTTTACAGATCAGGAAACTGAGGCAGGGGATAGCCACGTGACCTACCTAAGGTCCCACGGCCCGAAGGTGGCAAATCTGAACCCAGGTGACCCGGTTCCAAAACCCAGACCAGAATCCCTTTGTTCTGCTTCCAAGCCCAAAATCTGAAAGGCAGGGCAGATTACGGAACATTTTAAGTAGTGGGATGTTTTTCACTTTTCTTTTTTGTATTTTTAAAGTATTTTAGATTTAAAGCTATTCCTTTAAAAAAGGAAAGGAGTGACAAATTTTCCTTCAGGGTAAAACAGTGCTGTGGGATTTCTCCTCCTCCGCCTGAGATGATGTAAGTGAGCTTGATGGAGAAACACAGGTAATATCATGCAGTTATGCAATCAGGTGTACATTTCACATGAATTACAATGCACCTGGAGACACTGATGAAATCCAGGATGCCTAGAGCTGTCAAATGCGGTTTTTTTAAAAAAGGAATACACCAGCCCACACCCTGACTTCACAACCTATAATTAATTAGGGAAAGAAAGAGAGATCTGTCTGGTTTCGTGACTTCAACTTTCCACCTCAGATATAAAGTTCTAAGAATATCATTTGACTTTGCTCCTCGCTGCCTTTTCTTCTCACTCTCTCTAACTTTTTGATTTCTATTTTCAGTGCTGCTACCAAAATGAGAATGCAAATATATATTCTGCATAATTCATAAGCTGTACTATGAATGTTCAAGTGCTACTACTTGTGTCACAGCCACAAACGTAAGCACAAGTGCGTGCAGACAGCTGCTCTGTCTCTCGCTCCCGAGCCAGCCAATAGTGCCTGGAGTTAAACCCAGAACGTTTGTCCGCAATTCTGGTCTCAAATTCAACGTTTACTTAATTAACTAGAGAAGGCTAAGCTGTTCATCTCATGTGCTGAAAAATTATGAAGCACTTTTCTAGGGAGCCTGGCTCCTTTGCTGGTGGAAAACACAGGAATTCTCCCACTACGCTGGTACTCCGTATCCTGTACCCCTTCCCATTCCCAGTACCAGTACCGTTTTGTCTGCAGTTAGGTTTTTAAAAAATACTCATTGATTGAAATCCTAGCACATGTTCATTCACTAAATCAATGACTGCTATTTGTGGCTGGACCAGCACAATACCTTGCATCCTACCACCAGAGACCCTTGTCTAAGCAGCTTGGGTGGGCTCAGGCACGTGGATTTTAAAAACCTCCCAGGAGGCTGCTGTATGCAGTCGGGGTTGGGAGCTTCCACACAAAGGGCTCTGTGAACAAACCCTGTCCTCAGAACCTGGCCTCTGCAAGGCTGTTTCCTCTGCCCTGAGCTCTGGCCCTTCCTCCAGGCAGCCAGCGGCCTCTCTGGACTGGGTGGGAGCCCTGGAATGCCCTCCCATAGCGCTTGGTCCAGGGGAACAGCTTCTCGTGTTACCAGCAGCCACCCGAGACCCTCGGGGAGGACCTGCCTCTATTCAGGGAAGCCCCTAGATGCACCCAGAGAAAAAGAGGGCACTGCTGGGGAAGGGGTGATGGGTAATGCACCTTTAGGCAATAAACAGGCCAAACTACCCTGCCCAGAAAATGAGGGGCCCGTGGGAGGGGGAGTAAAAAGGACAAAGACTCAGTCCCACAGAGACCGAGAGCCCTGGTGGCCGTGTGGTCTCACAACCTTTAAGGACCAGGATGTCCACAGGTGTCCCTGGTTCTATGACATCAACTGCCACTCCAGATGCTCTGGGGCTGTTGTGCTCTCTGGGGGGCACCCTCGAGTCCAGGAGGATGAGGGATACAGCGTGGGTGGTGCCCCCCTGCAGCTGTGCAGAGAGGCAGCCCTGCTACAGCCTCAAGGCACACACCTGAGCAAGGTCACTGTGCACACCTGTGGGGCTGGGGGTGGGCAGGTGTCCTGGTAGGATGTGTGTCCGTACAGACTGAAACATTTCAGGGGAATTGGGGTCCAGAACGATTTCAGAGATTTGCATAACCTGGGGGGCAGGATCTGGCCTTCTTCACAGTGTGGGGTGTGGGCTGCGTTGTTTCTAGATTTCAAGGGAACGAGAGGCACCACGGATGTGTGGCCATGCCCACCAAGCACACACTGCACGCACCCCACACGCAAGCTCCCTAGGACAGGGTGGACACAGGGGACCACCATGAATACCAGCTGAGGACCAAAGGGGGTCACGGCAATGAAAATAGCTGCTGTTCAGGGAATACTGACCAATACTGGCACATGCCGCTCTTTGTCCAAACGTGACATCATTGCATCCCTGCTCTGGCCCACAGGCCTAGAGCCACTTCCTCTCCCCTTGAAACTGGACCAGCCTGGCTATTGCTTTGACCACAGGCTACAGTAGAAGTGACCTTCTGAGATTTTGCATCCAGTCCTTGAGATGGTTTGAGCATCTACTTTCTCCCAAGTAGAGACGGAGCACTGTGTTACCAGGAGGTCCAGGCTGGACACACGATTGACCAGAGGCCCCGAGGAGAGGCTCTGGAGACGGGACACCCTCCAGGACATGCCAGCAGGTGGAATTCCCAGCTGAACGTAGCCCCGGGTGCCACCCCAGCCGATGCCACCGGAGAAGAGCCACCCCGCTGAGCCCTGTCCAAACCCTGATCCACAGAATTGCAAGAAATAAAAGTTGTGTTGTGCTGAGCACCAGATTTGGGGATGGCTTGTTTCCTGGCAATAACTGAACCACACGCAGGCACCTCTGTACTACAGGGGCTCTGCTGACCCCGAGTGCCCAGAACACAGACACGCATGTCCCTTGAGGAGGCTTGCAATGTGGAAGTGTCCTGGGTGACATTCTCGAGAGCCCTGCAGGTGAGCGAGATGGCAGCGCAGGGGTGACCTTCAGGGGCAATGGCTGTCTCACCTTCAAGATTAAATGACAGAAAACAGATTTTGACTCTTAATAGGACTGGTTGAAGCTTGAAAAAAAGAAAAATACTGCTAAACTCCTTAAACTCTGGGGGGGAAAGAGAAAAATCCCAAGTGCTTTATTTTAGATATACTATTTTTAAAATCCCACAACAAAAAGCAAGCCCCCAAAAGGGATTCATAAAACCATTTAAAATATGGAATTAGCTGCTCTCCTAAATGTACACAGCAGCCTGGTTTCTATGAAGCCAGCCTGGGCCACAGCAAAGGGTCTCATCCTGTGACCTCGGGGTTGTTCACCACTTGCCAGGGCACAGAGCTCACTTTTCTGTCTCCCAGGCATCCTGGACATTCTCGAAGCCGCTGTCTCAGCACAGTCACCTGGAAGGGCTGAAGGTTTAGGCACCGAGGCCGTCAATGGCTTTCGGGCAGGAGGCTACCTTGGGCCACATCACAGGTGGACTTCTCCACTGACAGAAGGAAGTGGCCTTGCGCTCAGCAAGCCAGGTGGAGGGGTTCCCTGCCCCTTTGCCTCAAGCCTCTGTCTGGCCCAGCAACTTTATATACATGTACTTAACGTCCGCAAAGCCTGAGTGTCTCCAAAGAAAAGCCATTTCTTCCGTTCGGAGGCAGGGCTTTCTGTGAGTAAGAGTTTGAAATGAATATAGGAGCAGCCTTGTCCCCCCTCCAACAGAGAAATCATACTTGAAGGACTAGAGTTCCATCGATGAAGTGAGAAATGAGAAAACACAGCTTCTCTGGTCGAGCAGATGACCCGGGGTCACGGTCAGTGTCCCATCTCGGAAGCGCTAGGTCGAGCCAGATGCTGGGACTTTATTCACGGAATGATCTCCAGCAGCCTGAGGTAATGTGTCCTCACCCCACCAAGGTGAAGAGCCGTGAGGGACCAGGCAGGTATGCCCTGGTCTGGACGTGCACCTGTTCTCTGATTACCTGGACCCCAGACCCATTTTCTGTCCTGCTTTGTGTCCCCAGAGGCTGTCCCACGGGAGTCTTGTGCTTTTGTGCCCCCCGGCAGGCTGTGTCAGTAAGTGGCATGAGCAGGAGATTGGAGGGCCAAACACGGCATTCTAAGGGGCCCTTTGACCACGGAAGAGTCACAGCTGTGCTAAACCCTCAGCGTCCTCTGCCCTTTCCTCCTCGGGCTAGGAAGGGAGTGGGAGTAGTTGTGGGCCCCCCAGAAACCCACCGGGGGCCAGGAAGCTCCCAGGAGGGGAGATCTCATCTCACCCTGAAATGGTGCACACTTTGAATTCCTCAACCCAGCTTGGGATTGACTGGGCGGAGACAGAGGGGCATCTCTAACAATGTGCTGGTTTTCCAGTGCAGTGCTCTGAGGGGCTTATGACGACACCTCTGCGGAAGGCTTGTTGGGGGGTTCTTAACAGCACCTTACCAGCAGCGTTTACTGCCACTAGCAGAAGAAACTCTCCCGGAGGATACGAGAGGGAAATGGGTGCGCCCAGGAACGGTGGACCCAGTTAAGTCATCACTCTAGTCAAACCCAATAGACACACATTTCAACCTCGCCAGGTTTCAGGAAATACAGAACCTTTTAGGAAAACAAAAATAAAATAAAACTGCCTGACCAATCAAGAACATAGAAATGGAAAAGCCATGATATGAAATGAATGATGATGACATCGAATTAATGTCCATTTAGAACTAGAGCTGAGAACCATAGGATTTATGGTTACAGAAATGAAAGTGAATCTTTAAAACTGGGAGGAAAACTAATTCAAAGTGCCCCGAGCCTCCTGCTTTTCTGGGCTCTTCTTGGCTAATTACAGTAAAGTACGCATGTTGTGGTGAGCAGAATAGCGGCTCACCCGGTACCTGCTCTAATCTCGGGAAGATGTCTGTGCCCTAATCTACGGAACCTGTAAATACATTAGGTTACATGGTAAAGGGGGTAGGGTAGCAGATGAAATGAAGGAAATTAAGATGAAGGATGCTAATCAACTGACCTTAAAATAGGGAGATTTTCCTGGACAGCCTGGGTGTGTCCAACTTGGTCACAGGTCCCAGCTGTGGGTGAGGAGGACAGGAGAGACCACAGGTGCAGGAAAAGAACTTGACCTGCTGTTGCTACTCTGCAGAGGTGGGTGAGGATCTGAGCCCAGGAGTGCAGGCGGCCGCCAGCAGCTCGAAAGGCAATGAAGCCATCCTCCCCTGGAGCCTCCAGGCAGAATAGCCATACTGACACTATGATCTCGGCTCCGGGAGACCCATGTCAGCCTTTGGAACCACCAAACTGTAATATAACAAATGTGTGTTGTCTGAAGCCACCAAGTTTGTGATGATTTGTTACAGCAGCAATAGAAAACTAATACAACTGCAAAAAAATTGGAAAAGGTATATGTATCGTTACGTGAAAACTGGATTATATTGTGCCAACTGAACTGTAACTGGTTTTTTCAACGTAACAGCACACAGTAAACATTTTTCTCTGACTATTATATACATACTTCTACAACACGATCTTCAGTACAGGGAGTGCAAGTGCTAGAATGGATTTGTCCCATCTTCCTATTGCTGAGGGTTATTTCAGAGGTTAACATTCTGGGCGCACATCCTTGATTAGTTTCTCAGGGCGAATCCCCAGGACTTCAATTGCTTTGCCAAAGAACAGGAACTTCTTTTCTAAATGTGCGGCTTTAGATAGCGAACATCATTGCTATGCAACCACTCCTTGAGCCCTGGATCCTCGCTGACACAGGGTGGTGACCATAGACTTACAGGACTTTTTAGGGGGCTCAGCGAGATGGTTTCTTCTGAGAGGTCCTCCTCCCATGCCTCCTCGCTTCATTGCCAGATACTTTCTCTTGGGGATCCCATTGCTGGGGGCACAGCTGGGTGAGCTGGGGTGCAGAGCTCTCTGGACCCTAGGAAGCAGCCCAAGGGTAAGACAGTCATTCTTCCAAGGTTTAAAGGCCATTAAGTTTCATTCATCTGTTCCACTTAATTTTTGAAGTACTTCATCCTTTCTATTCCTTTTAAGACTTCATTCCCTTTCCAGACAATGCATTTGGGCCCCAGACTTGTCACTAGCACCCTTTCAAATTATTTTGAAATACTCAAAACTTTTGATTCTCCAGTGTGCTTTTGGCCAGAAGAAAGTGCTGTAAGAATTGTCATGCAGGGTCAGAAACACACACGCAAGTTCACCATGGTCTTTCTTAGAGTCCCCTGCTAAAAGCCGGGGAGTGCACCCTTTAGGGCCCTCGGGAACCTGGAGCCTCTGGTTGGCAAATGGACTGATGCCCCCTTTGAAAAAGTGTGCGCACAGTGGAGAGGTGGGGCAGGCGCGAGGGCTTCCGTCCCAGCTCAGCCTTTGGGGAAAGTGC
Organism: Balaenoptera physalus; assembly: GCF_965194825.1. Taxonomy (NCBI): domain Eukaryota; kingdom Metazoa; phylum Chordata; class Mammalia; order Artiodactyla; family Balaenopteridae; genus Balaenoptera; species Balaenoptera physalus. The sequence continues at coordinate 102,509,611 of NC_138886.1, read as the reverse complement.
TAGTGGGAGTCTAGCCTCCTCCCTTAGCACACACAGGCTACATTAATTCATGAGCTATTGAGATCATTTCATCAAACAGAAACCGGCTGGGCAGTTTCCCAGAGCCTCCAACACTGTCCTGGCCTGACCGTCCCCTGCACCCTCTCTGACAGCCTGATGGAGCCAGGCGGGAGGTTCTTCGAGCCCCGGCAGTCCTCTGACACTGGCCTGCCCAGCCTTGCTCTCCCCATGCCCTCCCGCCCCTGGAGAATCACGCTCATCTTCCTTTTTCTCCTCTGATACGTCACCATGCCCGTCCCAAGAGCAAGCACTCTTTTCCTCAGCACAGTGTGTGTGTGCGTGCGTGTGTGTGTGTGTGTGTATATGTAGAGTGTGTGTTTGTGGTGCGTGTGTGTTTGGTGTGTGTATGTGTGGTGTTTGTGTATGAGGGGGTATGTGTGTGTTTGTGGTGTGTGCGGGGGGGATTGTGTACCCATGTGCGTACCTGTGTGTCGGGCACGTGTGAGGTGAGAACTGCGAGCTGTTTCCCTTATTTCGAGAAAGCACGTGCAGGTTAAAATACAGTGAAGACTGAGCGGAGAAAGTTTCTAAGCAGCAGAACCCCAAATCCTATTGGTGAGTAGTCTGGATTTGGGGGGAAACCGTTTAAAAAACTGCTTGGCATTGGGAAGGGCGTGCTCAGTGAGCAGAGGCCGAGAGGGCTTCCTGGGGGTGCCCATTCCCTTCCTGCGCTGGCAGAGCCTGCTCCCCAGCTGGGTACCACTCCCTGGGGACCACGGCGAGCGCTCAGCGGGGAGGCACAGCCCCAAGAGCCTGCACTTGCTCGGGCCTAGACCGAGTCTGGGGGCCACCAGCACAACTCTCCTCCAGGAGAGGTGCCGTTTCCAGCTTCATTTTATTTCTCAGACTCAAGCCAGTCTCTCCCAGGATGAGCAAGGGCTCCATCCACCCCCTGACTTCTCTAGGCTTTACATCACCCTGTTAGCATGGGAGTCATTTCACAGACAACAATGCTACACAGGGGCGTGGAGAGCCTCTACAAGTCTGGCGCACATCGCCCGCCAGGCAAGACAGCACCGGGTACTTTGTGAGGGAGGCTGAGCTCTTGGCCTATCCCCTCAAAGTCCAGTGCTCCGGCCGTTTCTCCCTAAGTCACGACAGGCATCAGGCCTCCCCGGCCGGGACCTCATCTCCACCTCATCTCCAAGCCCAGTGTCTTCACTGAGGGGGGCGACTGCTCCCTGCATCAGGCTTCAAGGGTTCTGGCTGACCTCGAGATCCTGCAACCAGCCCCTCCAGGGGCGCAGCGCTGGTCCCCATCCTCAGGCCGCATTTCTCAGAGGGGCAGAAGCCTGCCCCCAGCTTCAAGCGAGGAGCAGCAGTCATCAGCTTGAGAGTCTCCAGAACAACAGATGGTAATTTGTTGACACTGAGAGATTTAAGGGGACTCAATCGCAGTCCTACTGAAAAGCTTTCTCTAAAATAAGAAAGCACACAGATTCCTCAATGCACAGAAATTGCTGACAGCTTTGTTTTCAACCCAGCAGGAGTAAAAAGAAGCTGACAACTTATTTTTGCAGGTTATACTCATTCAAGTCTATTTTTAGATCTTTTTCCTAAGTAAGTGCACCAGAATAGCATTCAGTTTGAAAAATCACCATCTGTTCCGAGCAGTAAGCCCCGTCTCATGGGGTCTGGGGTGGGCATGCCTGGCTGATCAGGGCCGTCCCTGCGGACAAGAACAAAGGGTATTTTTTGTCCCCAGAGTGGTGCGGAGAGAGCGCCCTGGCAAGAGTCACTGGCAGTCGGCATCGTAAATGTCCATCAAACAACCCCAATCTATTTTATTTATAAATTGAGCACCACAAAAAAATGCCCTCGGCTTTTAAAAAGAAGTTCAAATAATCCTTTGTATTTAAATAGATTTCTTACGAAAAGACCATCCAACCTTATCTTGGTTGTTAAGATAAAAATTAACCTATGGAAAAAGAGCCAACGCTCGATGCTATAAAAGGCCCCTCCCCCGCCTAATTTTCCGGTTTAGGAGAGCCGTTCCCTGCCTCTCTAGCCGAGTTCTTTCTCGAAGCCCCACTTGGGAGTGACTCACGCTTTTCTGTGGAAATGCAGTTGGTGCATGCAATAACATCACGACAGTGGGAATCTGACATATGAGTAACGGGCTCTGGAAACAGTACTGGCATGTGGCGCGTCCAGGGAGGGCCAGGGTGACAGCAGGCAGTCCCCAGGCCCACAGGCTTGACCAGGCCGGCTGGGCTCTGGCTATTTTTAGCCTCCACTGGACTTAGCTCACTCCACCCTCTGGAATAACCTAGATCTAAATGCCATTTTTCTCCTACAAGCCAGAAGACATCTGCAAGGAAGGCTGTAGATTTAGGTGGTCAGTACAGGCGTGGAAGGCGTGACAACAAAGATGATAAACCCATCCCAGCGAGCCCACCCCATGGGTTCGGGGACCCCGTGGTCATCATGCAGTGGCTCCTGCGGTTTCTCAGCAGGACTGCCCATGTGCCCAGCACTGGGGGTGCTGTCTGTCTGCACAGAGACCCCGAGACCCGCACAGAGCACAGAGAGGAAGCCCCCTTGTTGGTCATTATTTTTGGCCTCTCTGAACGTTTTCGAAAATAAATACTGAAAGGAAGTCATGCTTGCTCACATGCACTCCCTTTCTCTCTCTCTCTCTCTCTCTCTCTCCAAATACGAGTCCTTCTTGGGGAAACCAGTACTCAAAATCCTAAGTGCAGTAGTTATGACATAGGATTTCCTAACCCGCAGTGGAGTTCAACTGAAACTTAAGCACAACAAGTTGCCTCTTATCAGCACCTTGTTCCAGGAAGCAGCTCTGTCCTTGTTACCGCCCTCTCCAGAGCCGCCGGGCACGTAGGCAGCATCAGGCAGCCCGGGGACCTGCTTCTTGCACCTTTGCACTGGCTCCGGGATGACTCCTAAGTCAATGTTTACCCACCCTCTTGGCTTTCAATGAAGCCAGAGTGTGGGAGGTCGCGTGGACTGGAGCCTCTCCGAAGCTCGACTGGTGGACAAATGCGTCCCCTTAGCAATGAAGCTAAAACTAGAACAGGCCAGGCTCCTCAGCTGAAGTGGAAAGAAAGGACCATGAGAGTAGGGCTGTAGCCTGAATTTCACACAGCTCAGGTCCCGTCTGCATTAAGACACCTGCCTGTCACTGCCGTCCTGTGAAGCCAAGAGAACAAGGTTATTGTACCACCTGCTCTTCGCAGAGAAGGGAATCAGGGCTTTGGAGGAGAGTGTATGGGCAGTGGGGAGGCTGCTGGATTCCTGCTTCACCTCCTTCTCCCTTTTCTCATGAGAACATGTGGCTGCACTGCAAGCTAGCTAATCTTACATCCCTTCTAAATGTCTCATCAAACATGCAGGCACTGTGTACATTGTTCACGAGAAAGAAAACCAAGCATTCTCTTCTTTAGAAGTTTTATTTACAGAACAGGACGTGTGATTTATTTATCTCTCTCTGTCTCTCTCTCTCTCTCTTTTTTAAATTGAAATATAGTTGACTCACAATGTTGTGTTAGTTTCAGGTGAACAGCAAAGTGATTCAGTTATACATTTATATATATCTGTTCTTTTTCAGATTCTTTTCCCTTATAGAGTATTACAAAATATTGAGTATAATTCCCTGTGCTATACAATAGGTCCTTGTTGGTTATCTATTTTATATATAGTAGTATGTGTATGTTAGGACGTGTTATTTAGAAAAAGTCCACTGGTGTTGCCTAGTCATCTTGCAGCAGAAAATTGTAGAACTGCTCCAAGTGCAATAAAAAAACCGGGGCTCCTGTGTTTCTGAGTGTGGACATCATCATATTTTGAGGAGCCCTACATGAAAGTAACTGGACATTTATCATCCTCTTAGAAAACAAATAAAATGACGAATAACAAATGTGGATTAAGTGGTGACTTAAGATGAACCAACTTAAGATGAACCAGCACTTTGTTAAACACAGCAACTCTTAAAACACTGGGGAAGCATTGGCATATCTGTGCCAAGCATATTTACCCAGTTGGTGGCAACATGGATTTGTAGACCCTCGTAATAACCAAGTGGTTTCCTGGGTGTTTGACCACAGTGCAAGTGCAGAGGTGAAGAAAAAAATGCATTAATAATTGGAGACATAGTCACAGGGACCTGCCCAATGATACACCACATGGCCGTCTGCTGTCATTAAAACCAAGTGTGGTGGGAGTCTCCTGCATTGTCTCCCCGACTCCAAGCATGGAGTTCTAATGAGGGCTGTCAATTACAGGACCTCACCGCTGCCCCAGGGCCCAAGTCCTTCCCAAAATATCTTCCCAAAATATGGAGGTAAGATCACCCTCCACTTTTGTAGAAAGGCTGGAAAGATGCAAGCTGGGGACCACCAGGGGCACGTCCTCCCCTGCATGGAGAACCAGTTGGTAGGGGAGAGGGAGAGACCAGAAAAGACTGAGACTACTGGTCTAGTTGTCGCAGAAGCTGTCTGGTCAGCAGATTCTCTTTTCCTATCTAGTTTAGTTCAAGTTGGGTTTGTTTTTCTTGACACCAAAAGAGTTCTGACACAGGCCTGGGTGTCTTATCCCGACTGAGCCCCCTTTGTCACCTGACCCCCTTCCCTGCCAGTGGATTGTGTTCTTTAGCTACCTGGCTAATTTAGGTCCTTGCTGACAGGGCCACACGCTGGAGGTCGTTAGTAACCATCACCCTCTCCCAAGCGTTTGATATGCTGTTGGTCTAAAGCAGATGTCGTTAGGCTGAGGTCTAGAGAGAGCAGAATCCCCAAGCACACAGCTTAGGAGGCAAAGTCCTTAGATTCCACCCAGTTCAAGTCCCAAAGTAGTCATTTGACCAGGATCATGTTATCAGTTATTGGATAATGGACTGCCTCCCCTGCATTCAATCTATGAAAAGCCAGATGCAGTTTCCAGGGGTCTACCCCCAGCCCATGACAACCTCCAGGACGCTCTGCAACAGCACTGACAAAAGTGAATCAGTGAGGGATAAAGACGCCCACGAAGTTCTCTCCAATCATCCTTCAGGAGAAAAGCCTATCAGCAGGAACCTGGTGGGAAGATTGCCTAAGGGGCTTAATCTACTGTCAGGGAAGGGGGTCAGAAAATGGATGTCTGAGACCTGCCAGCCCTGTTATGTCCCCCCTGTGACATAGATATTGTGGGGATAGAGAGCTCAGTGTGCTTTGTCCCCATTTGTAAATGGGTTCCCTCCCTCACTGGATACAGTGTGCTGAGGGGGCTGAACAGTATGGAGGCCACAGGCTACCTGGTTCTGTGCAGCCAAACCTGACCTCGAGAGCAATGGATGTGACCTAGAGGTATGGGGTTAGAGCTGGGCGCAGCTGCTGGGCAGAACCTGGGGTTGCTCTTAGCAAGACACCAGCGTTTGTGGACATACAAGTAGGAATGTTTAACATAAGTTGTAGACGTAAAGGAGAAAATGCTTTAAGGCAAGTTGTGGATTGACAAGGAGGAAATGCTTTAAGGTGATTTGGGGGCATCATGGTGAATGGATGACCAGTTGGGTCAAGGTTGGCCCTCGGTGGCTGCTGTGACTTTTCAGGCCAGACAGCAGCCCTCCCTTCTGTTGGAGAGGTCCCCCTCCCCCACTCATAATGCGCACTTCTGTGGCCATAGAGAGGACATGTGATCTGTGAGGCCCAGCAGAGGCCACTCCTGGGAGATTTTGAGTTGGAACTGAGCAAGGAGGGTTCCCCTTCCTCCCTGGTGGTAAGGTCGGCAGCCTGGAGCTGAAGTCAGGCCCAGAGGATGAAGCCACATGCCAGAGGACACTTGATGAGAAATGGAGAGTGTCCCTGCAGCTCTGAGACCCTGGCTCCCCTGTCCTGTCCACGCTGAGAGCCACGAAGCTCCCTTGTGCCTAAGCAACTTCGGTTGATTTTCTGCCACTCACATCAAAGAGTCCTAATATACCAAGCATGTCATACTGTACTCAACCAATCTTTAACAAAATGAAAAATTTTAATTTACCATTTTATTCATATGAAATCAATAACAACCATCACAGTAACTCTCCATCATGCATGGGGATATAAGAGGCATAGCTTTGTGGCCCAAAAATGTTGAATAAAAGCAACTGTATATTCATACTACTATATGTAAAATAGATAATCAACAAGGACCTACTGTATAGCACAGGGAACTCTACTCAGTACTCTGTAATAACCTATATGGGAAAATAATCTGAAAAAGAATAAATATGTGTATATGTATAACTGAATCACTTTGCTGTACACCTGAAACTAACACAACATTGTCAATCAAATACACTCCAATATAAAAAATAAAGAAAAATAAAAGTGACCTTATGTTCAATATTGAGCTCACAAGATGGAGCACTATAAAATAGATCTTTTTCCACAGCAAACTAGAATACATAAAGTTAAAATTAAAATATGGTAGACGAGCATTCACACATGAACCAGTCTCACGAAACCCCCAATCCAAACAAAAATCCCTTATAGGTTTCTCTGTTTTACTCAGTGGCTTTAAAGCAGTTGTTAATCATGAGCCCATTAAGGAGCCAAAACACATTTGGTTATTTCTGAAGCACATGATCTTGAAGCTCTGTTAGAATCTTCCATAGTTGTATGATGAGAGTTATGTCACAAAGTTAATCATTCCCAGGATGCTTGCATTCGGGGTAATGAAAAACTTCTTGTGCAAGCGGCCATGAATCAGTGAGCATCACATTGCATAATGGGCTCTGAATCATGTGTCAGGGGATCCGAGCCCACGGCTGCACAACGCAGGCCAGGGTTTGTGCCTCTTATTGACATTTTCTGAAGCAGAACTGGAACCACGTGATGCAGGCTTCCTGCCAACCGTCACTTATTGCCAATAATTAAGTCGGATGATATGGAGAAATAGCGCTTCAGTTCCTTCAGAGTTCTAAAAAGAAGACTCTTTGAAGTCCCTGGTTTCTAGCACAGTGTTGTGGCTGGCTGGGATGTGTTACATTTGATCATTGTAAAAACTACCCAATAAAATGAAAATCAAATATTTTGCTCAAATAGTTCCTGGCATTTGTGTTAGAAACAATAGACATAGCCCCACCATAAAATTATTTTATACGTAAGAAAAGTAAAAGGTCGAAGATGCCAGGAGCCAAAGACATACCAGTAATACATCAAATCTCAATCCATCATGTCTGATGTTCTTGAGAAATACTGTTAGCGAGAAACTATTACTTAATCTTGCCAGTATTATCCAAAGAGAACACTTGCGAAATACTCAAGACAAATAAGCTGTAATTACTACATGAATAAAGAGTCTGTGTAGCCTAAACAGTTTTTGTAACATCAGCGCAGACTCTAGTGGAGCACACCAGTAATTAGCCATGTTAACAACATTGGCCAATGTATTTGAGGAGCTCTGAGAGTTAACAGTGCCAGTGGCGGTGTGTGGACTCTGCGAAACGACCTGTTGTTCTCAACAACACCGTAACTGAAAAATTCTTCTGAAACTTAACCGAGGGCCAATTATGCATTCTAGGAACCAACTAGACTATATCTGGCCCCCTGGCCTATATTAGAAATAGTCAATCATCAAATTTAATCTTGATTATTTTCATTTTACTTTTTTCTTTTCAAGAAAAGAACTCTTGGATTCCATCACTAGCAAACTCTTACTGTATTTGAAATCCTGCCCAAGATCTCTGACAAGTTCAAATTAATAAACTGTTTTGTCATCATGGTCTTCATGTCCAACAATGGAACATGAATTTAACAGCATGGAAGAAAAGTTTATACTTCTCCTAAAACATAAAACACTTATAAATGCTAGGACTCAGTAATTAACTTCTGATTTTTACTCCTTCAATTCTGCATTTATGTATTGATTTGCTTTGATCTATGGCTTTCAGTTTAGCCACTGGTAGTTGAATGAACACAAATCCTCCACAGACCAAGCCAACCTTATGACTAGGCAGGGGCAGCCTCAGCTGGAGCAGCAAATTTCTGTTTCCTGGGTCCATCCTCAGAGAACACATTTAAAAGACAACACAGGGCTTCCCTGGTGGCGCAGTGGTTGAGAATCTGCCTGCCAATGCAGGGGACACGGGTTCGAGCCCTGGTCTGGGAAGATCCCACATGCCACGGAGCAACTAGGTCCGTGAGCCACAACTACTGAGCCTGCGCGTCTGGAGCCTGTGCTCTGCAACAAAGGAGGCCGCAATAGTGAGAGGCCCACGCACTGCAATGAAGAGTGGCCTCCACTTGCCCCAACTAGAGAAAGCCCTCGCACAGAAACGAAGACCCAACACAGCCAAAAATAAATAAATAAATGAATAAATTAAAAAAAAAAAGAAGACAACACAGCAGTAAAGCCTACTGTTTTTTGACTAAAAATAAACTTTACATTTTGACTGAAAATATTTGGGGCTGTAATAATAAATTTTATATTAATAATAATTATTAATATATTATTTATATTAACAATTAATGATCTATATATATATATTTTTGGCTACACTGTGCAGCTTGTGGGATCTCAGTTCCCCAACCAGGGATTGAACCCAGGCTACAGCAGTGAAAGCTCAGAATCCTAACCACTAGGTCACCAGGGAACTCCCTGGTGGAATAATAATAATAAATATTATATTAATAATAATGATTAATATATTATTAATATTAATAATTAATGATCAAGATATTATCATTGTTCTATTATTACTGTTATTCAACAAACATCAGTTTATTCAATAGACATCAGTTCTGATGTACCAGAAGTCAGAAAGCTACTCTGAATACCTTATTTATCAATAACATCCCATGGTACACATGGTTGCATTACAATCAGCTGGGCAAGTGTCATCAGTGGGAATGGTGCAAGGAGAATCTCCAAAAATCTGCTCCTCTATGTAAGCAATAATTATCAAAATCAACTTTTACAGAACCCTGGAATTCAACCAAAAGCTTGCAACAATCTAAGGAGCATTTATTCAAGAAAAATGACTGAATCTCAATAGGAACATCAAGCTCTGTGGTTTTTAAATTGCTGTATATCCAGCCTCCTTTCCAAACTCCTTGTACAGCTTGAAATCCAACGGCCTCAAAGTCAGTGTAGCCATGACCAGACTACCACCATGACAGAGATCCCCACAGCTCTATTCCTAGGAATTTGTCGTTATCCGACCTGTCTGGCAGCTCCTTGGAGAATCAACTAGTGGGAAAACCCCATTCAAATCAAAGGTCTTGCCTTTATCTGACCTGACTCAGAGCTCCCTCATTGTGAACAGATTTGTCTGTAGAGTATTTGTGGAAAACAACCATTGACAATTGTTTAGCATCCAAATTGTCTGAGGCAGTGATTACAATTGGCATAAATAAGAAGCTGACCAAAACACTGAAAAGGAGAAAATGGGGAATGAGATGTCCACAGGGGCTATGAAAAGCTCTAACATATTCCTAGGAATCTAGAAGGCAATATGCATGTGCAGGGCTGTATGTACACTCAGGAGAGACCTGAGAAGGCCCTAACTCTTACCTCTGGTTGACCTTGAGGCTCTGAACAAATAGGAAGTGAAGACTAAACCAGGGTTGCCAATTCCCTGACAAAGCATTGATGACATGCCCCAACATGCACACAGAGCCCTTCTGCAAGAGCTGGAGACTTATCGGTTCAAGGAATTTAAAGGAATATCAGTCCAGCTAATAGCTGACCACTGAACTAACCAAGCAGAGATTTCAGTGACCACACATAACAAAGAATACATTATTATTTCAGGCAAATCTATAAATAAACAAATAACAACAATAATGGACAGCAACTATAAATGCGGGAAGGGGATGCAAGGATCTGATTTTCAGAGTTGGACATTATATTATTTTAAATGTCCATAATTCAACAAGATATTATGACATGCAAAGAAATAAGAAAGTGTGACCAATACAAGGAAAAGAAGCAATAAATAGGAACTGTCTCTGAAAAAGCCAAGACTCTGAGCTTACTAGAAAAGATTTTAAATCAGCTCTTTTAAATATGTTCAAAGAACGAAAGTATGAGAACAATGTCTCACCAGACAAGGACACTAAATAAAGAGATATTGTAAAAAGGGAACTAAAGAACCATTCTAAAGCCAAAAATATAGACTGAAACAAAAAATTCCCTACACAGTCTCAAGAGCAGTTTTGACACAGCAGAGGAATCAGTAAGCTTGAAAACATATCAATAGAAATCATCAAATTTGAAAAGTAGAGAGAGAAAGATCAAAGAAAAATGAACAGACCCTCAAAGACCTGTGGGATATCATCAAATGTACTAATATATGTATAATGGGAGTTCCAGAAGGAGAGGACAGAAAGGAGTAGAAAGAATATTTAAAGAGATAATGACCAAAAACTTCTCAAATTTGACAAAAGACATGAACCACACATCCAAAAAGCTCAACGAAATCTAGTCAGGATCAACTCAAAGAGATCCACACCGAAACACATTATAATGTGTGCCAAAGCCAGAGAATCCTGAAAGTAGCAGGAGAGAAGGAACTTGTCATTTACAAGGGGTTCTCAATAAGATTAACAGCTAATTTCTCATCAGAAACCATAAAGGCCAAAAGGCAGTGGCATGACATATTCAAAGTGCTGGAAAAAAAGAGACTGTCAACCAATAACCCTATGTCTAACAAAATTACACTTCAAAAATGAAGGAAAAATTAAGATATTCCAAGACAAACAAAAACATAAAGAATTTGTCACTAGCAGAACTTTCTTAAAATAAATATTATAAAGGGAGGCCTTCTGGTTGAAATGAAAGGACACTAGAGAGTAATTCAAATCCACATGAAAAAAATGAGGTGTACTGATAAAGTTAATTACATACATAAAAGACAGTAGAAATGTATTTTTCATCTGCAACTTTTTCCCTCCAATTGGAATTCAAAGACAACTGCATAAATTAATCATTATAAAGCTATTCTCACAGATTTATAATGCATAAAGATTTAATTTATATGATAATAATAGCACAGAGGGAGGGAAGGGTACAAAGCTACATTAGAGCAAAGTTTTTATGTACTATTGGAATTAAGTTGGTATCAATCCAAAATAGATTTATAAGTTAAGATGGTAATTGTACTTCCCCAAAAAACCATTAAGAAAACAAGTCCAAAGATATATACAGCAAATGAAATGACCAGGGAATTAAAATGATACACTAGAAAATATCTGTTAAACACAAAGAAGTAAGAGAGAAAAGAGAGACATGATATGTAGAAAACAAATAGCAAAATGGCAGATGTAAATACTACCTTATCAATAATTATATTAAATGTAAATGGTTAAACTCCATCAAAAGGCAGAAGGAGCAGAATGAATTAAAATAACATAATCCAACTTTGTGCTGTCTACAAGAGACATGCTTTAGAGTCAAAGATGTAAGTAGGTTGAAAGCAAAATGATAGGAAAAATATGCCACGCAAAGAACAACCAAAAGAAAGTTGGAGTGTCTACACTAATATCAGACAAACCAGATTTTAAGATAAAAACAGTTACTATAGATAAAAAAGCACATCTTATTATGATAAAAGTGTTAATCCATCAAGAAGACATAATAATTATAAATATATATGCATAACAGCAGAGTCCAAAATAAATGAAGAAAAACTAACAGAATTGAAGGGAGAAATACACAATTCAACAATAATAGTTGCAGATGTGAATACCTCAAGGGAGGTATTGACATCTGACAGGAGGGGGAGGAAGAGAGGAGGAAGAAGGGAACACTTTCACACTTTCTAAATCATTCTATGAAGCCAGTATTATGCTGACATCCAAATCAGTCAAAGTCAAAGACATCACAAGAAAAGAAAACTACACAATAATATTCCTTATTAACATAGACCCCAAAATCCTGAACAAAATACTAGCAAGCCACATCCAGCAACATAAAAAAAGAAAAAAAAAAAAAGGAGTATACACCATGACCAAGCAATTTATCCCAGGAATGCAAGGTTGGTTTAACATCTGAAAATAAGTCAATGTAATAACCATATCAATAGAATAAAAAACAGCAACCACATGATCAAATGAATAGATGATGGCATAAGGAGAGACAATGAAATAGAATTGAGAGTTTAGAAATAAACCCTTACATTACGGTTAACTTATTTTTGGCAAGATTACCAAGATAATACAATGGAGGAAAGAACAGTCTTTTCAACAAGAGTGTTGGGACAACTGGATATCAATATACAAAAAAGGAAGTTGGGTCTTACATGGTATACAAAAATTAACCAACGTGGATCAAAAATCTAAATGTAAAAGCTAAAACTATAAAACTCTTAGACAAAAACGTAGATCTTCACCACCTTGTATTGGCAATGGTTTCTTAGATATGATACCACAAGCACAGACAAAAGGAAAAATTGATAAACCAAACTTCATCAAAATTTAAAACTTTGAAATGGTCAAAGGACACCATCAAGAAAGTGAAAAGGCAACCCACAGAAGAAAGACTTACTTACAAATCACATATCCAATAAGGGCCTTATATCCAGAATATATAAAGAACACTTACAACTCAATAATAAAATGACACATACCCCAATTAAATATGGGCAAAGGGTTTGAATGGACATTTCTCCAAAGAAGATATATAAATGGCTAACAAACACATGAAAAGATGTTCAATATCATTAGTCCCTAGGGAAATGCAAATCAAAAGCACAATGAGATACTACTTCACACCCACTAGGATGGCTATAAACAAAAAGAAGGCCGATAACAAGTGTTGGTGGAATGTAGAGAAATTAAAACCCTCGTATATGCTGGTAGGATTGTAAAATCGTGCAGCCACTCTGGAAACCAGTTTTGTAGTTCCTCAAAAAGTTAAACATAAAAAAAGAAAAAAAAAAGTTAAACATAAAGTTGTTTTATGCCCTAGTAATTCCACTTCTAGGTATATATACCCAAGAGAAATGATAACATATATCCCTACAAGTAGTTGTACAGATAGTTTCATAACAGCATTATTTATAATAGCCCAAAAGTGGAAGCAACCCAAATGTTCATCAATTGATGAATGGATAAAAAAAATGTGGTATATACATAGAGTGGAATATTTTCAGCCATAAGGAGAAATGAAGTACTGATACATGTTACACCATGGATCTGCTTTGAAAATATTATGCTGAGTGAAAAAAGCAAGACAAAAAAGGCTATATATTGTATAATTCTATTTATATGAAATATTTAAAGTAGGCAAATCCAGAGATAGAAAGTAGATTAGCGATTGCTAGGGGCTGGGGGGAGGGGCAATCAGGGTTGACTGGTAATGGGTACAGGGCTTCTTTTTGGCGTGATGAAAATATCTACAGTTAGATAGTGGTCATGGTTGTACAACTCTGTGAATATGCTAAAACCACTGACTTGTACACTAGAAAGGGTGACTTTTATTGTATGTGAATTATAGCTCAAAAAAAAAAAAATTTACCAAGGTGGCTTTTATCTCAATAGCAATTTTAGGGCTCCAAACACAGAATCAATTCAGAAGTTATGGAATGGAGTCCCAAAATATGTCTTGAGGGTACTTTTTCCAGGTGCCAGCAGCTTTGAGAATCCCTGCCCTCAGGTTAATGAATAGACAAGATGAGGTCTTTTTTTTCTTATAGATGTGGCCTCCCTCCATTCTGCATCCGCCGACGGTCACGGCCAGGTAGGACTGGTCCAGGCCAGGACTTGGCTGACTCCTTTCCCTGGTTCTCTTAACCACCACACTCCTCCTCACATTCACTTTCTAAGACTAGCTTATCCTGGGGTAGATTAAAAATGTCAGGTCTGTCGAGTTTTTCAGGAAATTCAACATACATTTTCAGATCTACACAGGTGAACTTTTTTTTATTTTTAATATGCACATAGCGAATGAGAGCTCACGCACTCTACCTGAACTCAGGAGTACCAGGCCTGCGGATGGTCAGTCTTTTTAGAAGAGTGGTTGCACAATCACAAGCCACATACACATTCCCACAAAGACCAGAGCAAAAGAAAGTACCTTTCCTGTTATGTGCAGACCTCTGTTTGTGTTCTGCAAGCATCTCATAGAGTCACTGACAGGTAATACGAATAAATATACCAATCACACCTTTCCAATAATTACAATTTCTTTCCACCAAGTCAGATGTGGGCTGTCATTTCCTGTGTTTTGTGGCACATCACACATTTCTTGTATTTTTAAAGCACTCAAATTAGGGCCACTCTTGAGCAAGTTCTAGGCTTCGTAAAAAGTCTGTTTCAGAGCAGTGTTAATAGACGACTCAAAAGAAATGTTACTCAATGTAGGAGAGGCTGTGAGGAGTTGGAACTTTTCTCGGTTGCCAAACTGCTCTTCACTTTCTGTAAACTGCACAAAGGATTCATTTAACACGCTTCGGAGGCTGAAAGTGAAAGTGACTCAGACTATTTTCAGAAAGGTCAAGAAGCACATTTGCCCATCTTCCAATTCCTCTGAAACCTTGGCCTGTGAACATCACAACTAAAAGAACACAGTTCCCTCCTGAGCTGTCACTCAGCGCCGCGGTGATTTTACTCTTTCTCTCAGAAGAGTTCAGGCCCCACTCTGTGAAATGGGTTCACGAGAGACTGTTTGGAGAACATCTGACAGGCAGTCTTTGGAAATGCATTAGGACCGAAACTTGGCAGTGAGATGCGGTGGGCGGATGGTGCAGGCAGCCCACCTTGTTCCTGGCCTGGTCACGGCTCACCTGCCGCAGGGACTGCATCCTCCAGCATCTCCTCTGTCACAGGGAGGCCACCAGGCAGCCGTGTGAAAGCCAACAGGGTGATGAGAAAACGGGCAATCCTTCCTTCCCAGCCCTCAAAATTGGTACTCTAAACATGGCATTCAGGCCTAAGGGTAATTTTTCTTAAAATATTAAAAGAACTACTGCTTAAACTATGGATTATCCCAAGGACCAGAGTTGTTATTAACCACAGCCCCACTTAGGCAGATTACTGCTTTCTGTGCTTCTTTATGACCCAGCCCAACAAGCGAGCTGCCTCTGCAGCCATGTATTTCCCACCTATTCAGCCCGTGTGGGAGCTGAAGGGGTGCCATCTGGATCACTTCAGGGACAGAGATGAGTTAGAGGAACTGTCCTCTGTCCCACCCCCTTGCCCACTTTCTGCTTCAACCTCAGTGTCAGGGAGCTGCTCCTGGGCCTGGGAGAGTGGAAGCAGCTTCCCCTACTGACCAGAGCCCTCATCTCTGTTTGTGGACAGACGCAGAGCAGAGCGGAAGAGGGGTTTTGGGAGTGGGGGGCCTGTGTGCCTTCCTCTGGTCCCTGGCAGCCTCGAAGTTTCCAGTTTCACACTGTGGTTCTAAAAAAGCCAGCCACCAGGTTTCCCCTGACCTCTTGTCTCCTGAGTGAACGCCCAGGTTCCTGAACACGGCCCCGAACTGGACGTGGTTGTGAGACCCACCTCCCTGTCCCAACAGTTCTCTTCTGAAACATGAAACAAGTAAAATATCACCACCACTTCTGTAGAAGGCAACCTTACTGATTCCAAAGCCCTTTTGCCTGGACACATCCAGTCTGTCTTTGCAGTTATCACAAATGACTACGATTCCTTCACAGATGAAGAAACAGGTTCAGAGGGAGGAGATGCTTTACCTGGTCTCATCACTGGTTTCAGAAGAGTTGAAACTTGGGCAAAGAATGCCTGTGTGACTAGAGAGAAGTCCGAGCGCTGCAACTAGAGAGAAACCCAAACAGACCCCCAGCTGACCTCGCATTGTAACGAAAAAGGATCCTGCGTGCTTCAACAAAGATCCCGTGTGCCGCGATGAAGACCCAATGCAGCCAAAAAATATAACGAAAAGAAAAAAAGAACTCCTGTGTGCTTTCCAGAAAAGCACAGAGGGAATCTACAGCCACCGGAAACTGTGACACTGAGAAGTGAATACAAGACTCTAGGTGAGCTTGACCGGTGCAGAATAGAGCAAGATGCACATTATGCTTCCCCAAAAGAAGCATGAGGTGCTCTTCACCCACACATGCTTCCTTTCTGATGGGTATCCCTATCAAACACGAGTCCTCAGACTCACTGCTCACAGCTGCCAAGATGGGCTCTGTATTCTCCAGGTGTCGTGATGAACGTCGGGGCTCTGAATTCAGAATGCCTGACACAAATCCAACTCTGGCCTCAGCTTCTTAAGCTAGAAAATGACAAACCCATTTCCTAAGGTTTTTGAGTATTGGATGTGAACATGCAGGCAAAGGGCTCGGTTTAAAGGAGACGCTGAGCAGGCATCGCTGTAACTGTCACACTGCCTGCCCATCGTCAGATCATTCGATACGCACACTATCTCTTGCCAAGTCATGAGAAAACTAGAACCAATCTGGGCAAAGGTTGACATACACATGTATCGGTAGCCTTTGGCTGTGTTGTTCAGCTGTTTTCAGGCTTAAGAGTAATGACAGGTCAACAGCTCCAGGTTCAATTCCTGACTCCACCACCCACCTGTAATCAGGCTATGCTCCAGCCTCCTGCTCTAGATCCCAGGAATAACCAGTGCCTCTTCTTTCCTGGATGCTATGAAGAGTAAATACAATAGCGCATGGAAACACCTGGAAGTATTTAGGGCTTCATAAATGGTAGTCATTATTATCATAACAATACCCGGCCCTAATTCTCTCATCGTATTCACATTAGTACCTTCAATGATATTGTCAAAATGTCCCCTTGAGCAAAACACATAATACTGTGTTTTCTATACTTTTAAGATGGGACTGACATGCTGGTGGCTATGAGCTCACTTTGCTGGTCCCAGGGAATTGTCAGCTCACTGAGGAAGGGCTATATTCCTACCTTGCCTCCTTTAAGCTGGTGTGCGGACGACTGTCATGAGGGCTGGCCCTGACCACTCGAGAGGTGCATGTCTTGGTCTGTCCTTGGGGTCTGTCCTTTATTCTCTCTGTCAGGTGCCCAGCTGGCTCACACTGCCCTGAGGATTGGTTTGAGAACTATGGCACACCAAATTGTGCCTATCCCTCTGAGGGGTAACTGAATTTTGGGAGGTTCCCAAAGAAAAGGCATTTGAAACAGTGAGTTTTTAGGGCTTGAGACCCACAAATATTTTGAGCAGGGTGTTTGATCCCCCTATCTGCCAAAATACCCCCAACCACAATCTGTAGCGTCTCATCTCTGCAGAAGAGTGGCTCTCATTTTACCAACATATTACCAAGTAACTTTAAAATGCTCTGTTTTTTCTTTTGTGACACACGTACACATTCTTTTCAAATATAAGAAAATTTTGACTGTCTTTTGATAAAGCCCAATAAATGCTGACATACACTATTTAACTAGGTAAGTAGACAAATAATAACGGCAGGATTAACTATTTAAGAAGTCTGCCTGCCTGCCAGGATTTTTGGTCCCCAAATCAGAGCAAATGTAGGGCCTCACTTAACCAGAAGAGGGAGTTAGGGTTAAGTGAGGAAAAGGGTCAGTGGGTAGCCAGCTATGAGTCCACATGAAAATTAAGCATTTTCTGTAGTGTGGTTTACACGAAATGACACCCCACTTCTCCAGTCCATGTCCAGAGCGCTCTTGTAAGTATCGTCAGAAAAGTAACACTGTGTGACACGCAAAATTTCTTGACAGCCAGAGGGGGGAAAAAAAAAGACAGGAAAACCATGTCTATTTTTTATCGAAAACAACACAAAGTTGAAATGACCCTTTAAATCACAGAAAATGAATCACAGGAAATCTGAGTCTTCTTTTGGCCGTGACTACAAGTCTTCTCTTGACTCAGAATCTCTGTCACTTGGAGACCTCTTTTTCTTTCAGAGATAAGTTATAAATTAACCAGCACTACATTACCTCAAGACTAGTAGGTCTCCTGCTCTGAGATAACGTGAAATGTTTTTCCCCTGAACTGTTAAGTGTGCCCGGTTAATCCTCCTCCCTCTTGGTCGCCTTTAATTCATCTGAACATATGGATACATCCACTGTGTTACCAGCTTGCATCATGTGGTTTCAGTGTAAGAACTTGAAAACACTCCAAGCCCTGGAGGAAAACAAAAGGAGCTTCTGGCCCACGTGCTAATGCAGGCACTCCCTCAGGGACGAGCACGCCCCCCCAGCACCCAGCCACTGGGCTTCAACCCATGGGGAGTGTTAGGACCACCCTCCAGCAAGACTGCCCTGCTGAAGAGAAAAGCAAGGGAAAGGCAAACATCTATACAGACAGCTGCGCAGACACGTTGAAGTGACTACAGGATGATGTCTTTGCTTTCAGATACACTCCATTGACTTAATCACTCCAGGGACTTAATCAGAACTTGTTAGGAAATTAAATGGCGTTCAATCAGCAGCAGACTGCGAATCCAAGTTAGGAGAGACAAGTCACTCAACACACTCAATATTTTTCCCCATGAACATAATTATTTCCTACTCAGTTAGAATGGAAGTGGCATTTGCACATGTCACGGACAGAGCCAAGGGGTCCTGAAACGTCTGAAGGATCATGAAAACTAGGACCAGCACTTTATTTGCAAATTATCCTGCAGGAAATGAATGGTACAAGTTTATCAGCAAAGTGTACACACCACCAGATACAATCACCACAGAGCCGAATGTAAATTTTAACAAGCGCCTTTCATATGATGGCGATCAGCTGAGCAAACATCATAGTCTGCACAGAGTCAGCAGCAAAGGTGACAAAGAGCACAGCGCTTGCTGTAGTACAAGGACGCACACAGTAAGCAGGCCTGCCCCCTGGCAGGGTGCCCATCAGCTGAGGTTAAGTCCACGCTTATCTCTTTCAAGGATTTTAGAATTGAGATTGAGAGTTCAATTTCTCAAATTAAAAAACAAAAGTTTCGGTGATTTAAAAAATTCCAAGTCTATATGCTTTAAAAGAGCAAGGAAGCTGTGGTGCGGAGCATGGGAATGCATGAAACAGGCAGTCACCCACGTGTCGAACTTGACTTCACTGCAATGAAGCACAGCTGCAGTGTTCGGGGACAGTGGGGGACCCCTGGAGCTGGCAAGTAACAGGCGCGGGTCCTGGAAAAGGGGGGTTTCTCCAGCACTGCTGGACTCAGCCCTGGATGCAGCCTCAATAGGCAGTGTGGTCTGATCAAACGAACACAAAATAAAGCTAGCCCAAATCCGTTCAGGGAGCTGTACTGTTCCGCTCCCTTTTGCACACTTAATTCTACAGCTGACTATTTCCCACACACTTCCTATCTGTCCCCCAGGCAAGCCTATATAAACTCACACACCCCTGGAGCTCCCCCATTTCTAGTTGCTTATCTGGCCAGGGGTAGAAGGGCATGATGTTTGTTAGAACGGGGAGAGAGGGGTGCTGTGTTCACCTCCTTTCCTTACTGAAATCAGCTGCAAATAGCTGGGGAGAAGGAAGCAGAAAGCAGGCTCTACTTCACCCTTAATCCAGGACCAAGTCACTTCTAAGGGCCAACCTTGGCGGCACCATTTTATTTCTGGGTTAGGCCAGGGGGCCAGGCCACTTGCTAGGAGGGCTTAGAGGTACAACAGTTCCAGGCCTCCAGTTGGCCTCCACAAGGCCTTTGGTCCCAGTCTCTGACTGGATTAATTCTCCACCATCCATACTGTATTCTAAGACTGACTACGTAAAGAGGTCACCTGACAGAATCAGCAATGGAAAGGTGGTTTCTTCTAAAATCCAACATGCAATGATTTATTCAATACAAAAAGAATGGGGTAAGAGAAAAATTTCCACGTTTTCTTTTCACGAATTTTACTTATATTTGATAATTTTCACTCAGAATTCTATCAGCTCCTTTTTCAGTATGAGATGTATGTGTGCGGGTGCATGTGTACAATCCCTTGGAAACTTTATTTGGTATAACTTCACATTTTTGGTACAAAGAAATAATTTTATTTTCATACTGTAGCACAGGAGACATACAATCAATATTTTTTCCTAGCGTGTGCAATATATAAATTATTCACATTAAAAAAATTAAGAACAGAAAGCCTCATATGCAGGAGGTATTTAAAAATGTATACCTAATTTTGAATTGGCGTTTTTGACAGTATACACTATTAGCTTTATAAATCTGAATGAAAATGATGATACACATTTGAACAAGTACACATAGGGGTCCACTCCAGATACTTAATTCAGTATGTGGATAACTCGCTCTTCACTTTGGTCTCTGGGATTCCAGATGCTGAGGCATACGTGAATCTGAAAGATACTTCCAGAAGTATATTTATTACACTGGCATTTTAAAGATTTCTCTTTCTTCTACTCTCCTTTATAACGAGGGGTCCTTTTCTCTTTAAAAGCAAGAAGACCTTCAAGTCTGTCTTTCGTTGGAATGGTCTAAGAGAAGCAAAACATTGTTATCTATGCCAAAAAATAAAGACAACTGTGAAAGTTTAATGAGCTTTAATTAAGGAAACTAATTAGAAGACAATCTAAAATTTTGAAATCATTTGAACAATTTAAATTATGTGACCAAATTTATCATTCTAACTCTAAGATGTTTTTTTTCCCATTTCAAATATACTTCAATAAAATTGACTTTATTTTTTTTAGACAATTTTAGGTCTACCAAAAAACTGAGCAGAAAGTTCAGAGTTCCCATATACTCCCTCAAGCCCCCCCACTGTTTCCCCTATTATTAACATCCTGCATTAATGTGATACATTTGTTACAACTAATGAGCCAATATTAACACAATATTATTAACTAGTCCATAGTGTATATTAGGGATATTCCATGGGTTTTGACAAATGCATAATGTCACGTATCCACCATTACAGTATCACAGAGGATAGTTTCACTGCCCTCAACATCCCTAATGTGCCGCCTAGTCATCCCTTATCCCCCACCCCAGTGTCTTTTCCAGAACGTCATATAGTTGGAATCATACAGTATGCAGGCTTTTAAGACTGAAATCCTTCACTTAGCAATATTTATTTAAGGTTCCTTCCTGTCTCTTCCTGGTAGGATAGCTCATTTCCTTTCATTGCTGAATAACACCCCACTTATACATGTACTACAGTTTATCCATTTACCTACTGAAGGACATCTTGGTTGTTTGCAAGTTTTGCAATTAGGAATAAAGCTGCTGTAAACACCGGTGTGTAGGCTTTTGAGTGGACCTAAGTTTTCAACTCATTTGGGTAAATACGTAACAACATGATTGCTAGATCATGTGGTAAGACTATGTAAGAAATGGCCAAACTGCGGTATCTTGTTTTTATTTGCATTTCTTAATGACATATGGTGTGGAGCATATTTACCTATGATTATTTGCCATCTGTACATCTACTTTGGTGAGGTATCTCTTCAGACCTTATACCCAGTTTTTAATGGGTTATTTTCTTACTGTTGAGTTTTAAAAACTCTTTGTATGTCTTGGATACATGTCCTTTATCAGATATATGTTTTGCAAAGATATTTTTCCCAGTCTGTGGCTTGTCTTTTCATTCTCTTCACAGTGTCTTTTGCAGAGTAGAAGTTAATCTTAATAAAGTCAAACATCAATTTTTTCTTTCATGAATTACACTTATGGTGTTGTATCTAAAAAGCCATTGCCAAACTCAAGGTCACCTAGAATTTCTACTATATTATCTTCAAGATGTTTTATAGTTTTTCATTTTACATGTAGGTCTATGGCACATTTTGAGTTAATTTTTGTGAAGGGTGTAAGGTCAGTGTCTAGATTTTTTTTTTTTTTTTGTAGTTGAATGTCCAGATGCTTCAGTACTATTCCTTTTTAAGACTATCTTTTCTTCATTGAATTGCCTTTCCTCTTTTGTCAAAGATCAGTTGACTATATTTGTATGAATCTACTTCTGGGCTCCCTATTCTGTTCCATTGATCTATGTGTCTTTTCTTTTGCTAGTACCACACTATTTTGATTATTGTAGCTTAATTATAAGTCTTGAAGTCAAGTAGTGTCATTCCTCCAACCTTGTTCTTTAATAGTGTGTTGGCTAATCTGGGTCTTTGGACTTTCCATATAAACTTTAGAACTGGTTTGCCAATATTAAGAAAATAACTTTCTGGAATTTTTATTGGGATTGCATTGAATCTATGATCAAGTTGGGAAGAAGTGACATCTTAATAATACTGAGTCTTACTATCCATGAATATGGGATATCTATTTGTTTAAATTGTGATTTCTTTCACCAGAGTTCCCTCTTTAGCCTGTTGATGTGATGAATTATATTAACTGATTTTTTAGTGTTGAACAAGCCTTGCATATCTGGGGAAAAATCTCACTTGGTTGTGGCATGTAATTCCTTTTATATATTGTTGGATGTAGCTTGCTAATATTTCATTGAGGATTTCTATATCTATGTTGATGAGAGATAATGGTTTATAGTTTTCCTTTCTTGTAATGTCTTTAGTTTTGTTATCAGTCTAATACCGTCCTCATGGAATGAGTTAGGAAGTATTCCTTCTGCTTCTATTTTCTGGAAAAGATTGTAGATAATTGGTGTAATTTCTTCCTTAAATGTTTGGTAGAATTCACCAGTGAAACCATCTGCGCCTGGTGCTTCCTATTTCGGAAGTTTGTTAATTATTGATTTAATCTCTATAACAAACATAGGACTATTCATATTAGCTGTTTCTCCTTGGATGGATTTTGGTATATTTTGTCTTTCAAGGAATTGGTCCATTTCATCTAGGTTATCAGATTTGTGGGCATATATAGTTCACAGTATTCCTTTATCCTTTCAATGTCCATAAGATCAGTAGTAATAACCTTTCTTGCATTTCTGATATAATTTTTGTCTTCCTTTTTCATTGATTATCCTGACTAGAAGTCTGTCAATTTTATAGATCTTTACAAAGAACCAACTTTTGATTTTGTTTTCTATCTATTGTTTCCCCTTTTTCAATTTCACTGATTTCTGCTCTAAAGTATTATTTGTATTCTTCTGATTTGGGATTTAATTTGATCTTCTTTTTCCACTTTTGAAAGGTGGAAAGTTATTATTGATTTTAGATCTTTCTTCTTTTCTAATATACATATTTAATGCTATAAATTTCTCTCTAAACATTGTTTTTCATATATTCCCACAAATTTTGATAAGTTGTATTTTCGTTTTGATTTAGTTCAAAATATATTTTAATTCCTCTTGAGACTTTCTCTTTGACAAATGTTATTTAGAAGTACACTGCTTAACCTTATTAAAAAGATTACATCTCACCATTAATAGGTGGGGTTCCATCTATCTTTCTGTTATTGACTTCTAGTTTAATTCCATTGTGGTCTGATGGAATACTTTGTATGATTCCTGTTACATTTGATAAGGTGTGGCCAAATATGCTTTTAAAATTTTTCTTCAGACTCTGAGGTTGTCCATTTGTAAGAGGTTTGTAATTTAGTTCATTCATGGTATGTGCTCATCAATGACAGGTGGTAATTTATATATACAGACCAGGCGGAGAGTAACACTCTAGCTATTGCTCCTAATTCATGATACTGCCATGCTTAAATGGGAGCTGACACAGTTTCCAATTCTCAGAAAAGGTAGAACAAAACTCTTGTGCTACTTTAGATGCCTTAGAACAAGCATCTAAAGTATCTTTCATTTAAAAAAGGATGGAAGAAAGGAAGGGAGGAAGGAAGATTTGTTCCTCTATAAAAAGCCCTATTAATTTGTGTACAAAAAAGAAAACTGTATATATAATAATTGAACTAGTGAACTTTCAGTGGGTAGGAGGAAAGGCTCAGAACATCAGGAAAAGCCAATGAGTCTCAAATACTGATGTTTCCTGGAGGCACGTGCTCACAGCTGCCTTCCTCACACCTCTCTACACTGGAGTGAGGGTTCAAGACCACACCCAGAAAACACAACATGAGCCAGAGAGACAGCTACAGCACAATGGTACTAACTTAACTATTCTAAGCATTTTCTAAATTACATAGACAGGAGCCATTAGTATGTGGAACAGAATCAGTCGTAAGAGCTGGTAACAGTCAAACAGCAGAAACAAATAATTTCAACCCAGCTGTATGATTTTGTAATAGTGTATATATATCATGGTTCAGTGATATATAATTTAGTTGACTTATACAGAAGGTAAGGGGTATCTGCATTGAATTCGTGGTTGTATTACATACCTGAGCATAACAAGCTTCTTCTATGGCTAATCCTGTTATTAAATCGACCTGAGGATAAAAATATAATTCATTTCAGCAAGAATTACTTTTTAAAATATGGTATACTCAATACAAATATAAATTCAAACTTAATAACCTTATTCCAAAAGAACAGAATTCTTTGATGTAATACAGCAAATCAGAAGTATGACCAGCACGAGAAACTCTGGAACCAGGTTGCCTGGGTTCAAATTCTGACTCTATCATATGGGAGCTGTGTAACTTTAGTTACCCAGGTTATTTAACCTCTCTTGTCTCAGAGAGGTGCATCTGAACAAGGAGCTAATTACAGTTATCTACCAAATGGGGTTATTGTGAGGATCAAATCAGTTAATCTAGGTGAAGTCTTTATAAACTACATAAGCTATACATTGGGTTGGCACATAGTTAGGGTCATATAAGGTTTTTGCTATTAGCATTGTTACTATTTCTTTTTTTAGAGATTTTTTTTTTTAATTAATTCATTTTATTTATTTTATTTTTGGCTGTGTTGAGCCTTCGTTGCTGCGCGTGGGCTTTCTCTAGCTGTTTAGGGTCATATAAGGTTTTTGCTATTAGCATTGTTACTATTTTTTTTTTTTTAGAGAATTTTTTTCTAATTAATTCATTTTATTTATTTTATTTTTGGCTGTGTTGAGCCTTCGTTGCTGCGCGTGGGCTTTCTCTAGCTGTGGCAAGCGGGGGCTACTCTTCGTTGTGGCGCATGCGCTTCTCATTGCGATGGCTTCTCTTGTTGCGGAGCACGGGCTCTAGGCGCATGGGCTTCAGTAGTTGTGGCACGTAGGCTTAGTAGTTGTGGCTCGCGGGCTCTAGAGCGCAGGCTCAGTAGTTGTGGCGCACGGGCTTAGTTGCTCCACGGCATGTGGGATGTTCCTGGACCAGGGCTCGAACCCGTGTTCCCTGCATTGGTAGGCGGATTCTTAACCTCTGCACCACCAGGGAAGTTCCAGCATTGTTACTATTATGTAAGAATTTTTAAAAACCAAATACTTTGTAAATTTTTAAAAATGTATTTATTACTAACATATTTAACCTCTTTTTACTGCTGTGAAGGCCAGGAAAATATAGTGGCCTCTGGGTCTGCAAGGAAGAAATATCTTTCTTCAAAATTCCTGTAATTAATTATCCAAAATACAACTGCTGTAATGAAAAGCCCAATGTAAATGGGTACCTGCATTGCTCCCCTGCCCTGCTTACTTCTCCCCTGTCCTGGGGCCTCCACTCCTTTGGAGCTCTCTCTCCAGAGTAACCCCAGGGCCCCCTGCAGGGTTTATGTGTGTCTCACTGCAGAAAGCACATCAAGAAGTTAAAGAGGGTCTCCATCTTTAGGAGGAGCTTTGAGCCAGGAAGTTCTCCTTAGAACATTTTTTTATAATATGATACTGGTGCTGAGAATACACAGAATGCCCTTTTCTTTTGGTTTTCTATGAACTACTAGCCAATAAATCTCTTAACTCAATGGCATAAATAATAAGCATGTCATACGCTGCAGGGCATCAGTGAAATTACTGAATTCTGTGATTATGATACTGAAGCAACAACAGATACAAGCAGAATGCAATCACTGATGTAGCTAAAAAGAACCTCAGTAGCTTTCAGTAATCATAGCAGTGAAACAGCTATATTTTAGAATATTAAAAAATAATGGTTCATTTAAGTTAAATCTCCACTACCTATTCCAACAAGAAACTCAAACTTAAGGCACTTACCTCCATTCCTTGATTAATTGCTAATTTTGCCACTCTCATTGCAACAGGTCCCTAAAATTCAAATTAAAGAAACATATTTTAATTATTTATGCAAATCATGTTGTACATCTCAGTCAAATTCAGAAATTCCCTTTGCTGGATCCATGGCATAGAGGCAACAATGGCTGTAAGACAGTTGATGGAAAATGTATTTTAGGAGCCTTGCAAGGCCTTAATTAAACAGCAATTGTAACAATCTATTGCACCAGCATGTTATGCAGATTTCACAGCATGCTGTGGCACAGTAAACTATATGCTTGGAGGTCAGCAGGTGGTATGTGTCCAGTAGAGGGCTTTTCATTGTTCAGCAAATTTCCCTACAAGTTAAGTAGGAAAACGAAAAGGAGATAAAGTGTTTGGCACAATAACACACCCATTAGTGGTTCGACAGAGCCCTGGGCTGGTGATGAGGCTGACACTATTGATTAACATGGGATTCAGATATCATCTGTTTCAGGCAGTGGAGCTGTATCTTTCTTCCCTGGGCATCAATAACTAACCACGATGATGATGTATTAGTAAAGATGCGTCCTCCAGGCAGTGCTCCCACATCACACAAAAGCTTCAAGTCCAAATAAGTCCTTCAGGATGTGTGAGGGTCATAGAGGAAAGAATTAGGAGTCCTCTGTGAGAAGGGACACATAACTTTGTCTTAGAAACCATAATCCTCCAGATGGAATTTAATTTATTTGATCACATTTTAAATTCCTGAAAATTGTTTATTGGGTGATGAATTAGAATTCAATGGCGTGTTTTAAAGCATCTTTTGAATTAAAATGCAAGAGGCTCTAAATAACAGGCACAACAAAGGACTCCAATAAGTGAATGGATAAATGTAGGATGGCATGAAAAATGCCATTTTTCGGTTGTCTACTTTAACCTATCTAAATTCTCTTCCTAAATCACATGCTGAAAAATCTTTTTCAGAGACTGCAATTTTCCGAGGCTTAGGCAAGTATCTCAGTTAGAATCCTTCCAGATGTGATGTGTATGTATGTTACACATACTAGTTTTTTTTTTTTCTTTCAAGATCATCAATTCATTTTTTTTTTAACAGAGTGCTCCTCTCCACAGGAAACTTATCCATTCACTTTTTAAAATTTTATTTATTTATTTATTTATGGCTGTGTTGGGTCTTCGTTTCTGTGCGAGGGCTTTCTCTAGTTGTGGCAAGCGGGGGGCACTCTTCATCGCGGTGCACGGGCCTCTCACTATCGCGGCCTCTCTTGTTGCGGAGCACAGGCTCCAGACGCGCAGGCTCAGTAATTGTGGCTCACAGGCCTAGCTGCTCCGCGGCATGTGGGATCTTCCCAGACCAGGGCTCGAACCCGTGTCCCCTGCATTGGCAGGAAGATTCTCAACCACTGCGCCACCAGGGAAGCCCCTCCATTCACTTTTATTACCAGTTGACCCAGACAAGTGCTAGTCAAACTTGCATATGCACACAACTCCCCAAGCCCCTGGTTGAAATGGAGATGCAGATTCAGGGGTGTGGCATGCGCCGGGGATTCTGCACGTCTAACATGTTCCCCGCGGACGCCTGGACTGCTAGACCACAGACCACACTTTGGGCAGCAAGGTTTATAAAACTGGAGAAACAGGAAAGTGAAAATGCTATTAGATGTAACGCTTAATTAGCTTCTCTTTTGAAATATAAAACCAGTGCCTCTTCTTTATATACAAACTTTTTTCCTAAGATAGAAAAATGGAAGTAACATATAATACAGAAATCACCTAGAAATACTAATTTTATAGAAGCTTTCTAATTATTAAGAAGACTAATCATTTTGTAACAAGGTCTGTAAAAATGAAGATTATTCCACCTCAAATTCTGTTTTGTAACTTTTGTATACAGTTTCACAGTTACACATTTTCCAAAGTCATTTGACATCTCCCTTCACCTGGGGAAAAATTAATTTCAGCAATTAATGTTCTCAGAGGCGTGTCCTTCAGATGAAAGAGACGATGAGTTCAGCCTGGTTTACCACGTGGTAGGGTGCAGCCAGATGTCAGGTTGGAGGTGGGGAGAAGGGGGCTCTCGGGCGGGGTGAGCTGTGGGCAGTGATGGCATTAACAGCACTGCAGTCTCAGGAGAAAAAGCCAGTTCCCAGGAGTGAGATAAGGAACCTGAACCACAGAGGGGCCAGGGGGCTAATGAGCCACCTGGGCAGAGCTCTGGAACAGGGAGCTGAATCCTCCCATCCAAGGATCAGGAGAGGCTGTGCATCTCAGAACTCGGGAGCTGTTTTGTTTTCTTAAACTAGTAAAAGTCTTTTCTACTTGCTCTCTCTCCATCAATTCAGAGTATAAGACTCTGTTACCTCATATGGGGAATAAACTATATAAGGTCCCTGCCCTGGAAGAGCTTATAGCTCATAACTTAACTGAGAAGGACTGAAGTAGCATCAACAGCAGGCAGTGTGGTTTTAGAAACCAACTCAAATGAGAGGAGCCGTCTGACAGCTCTCAGGGGACAGGTGCATCACAGCAGGCCTGGGCGTTGTCTTACAACAAAGAACTCCAAGGATGCCTCCTGAAACTGGATGCGAAACTCCAGACAAATGTGGAGGGTGCATGCATTTTTCTAGAGAGAGATTTCCCAAAAGGACCCATGGCCTTTGGTTACAAATACTGTTTGAGTTAGAGAGGAAGTAATTTTGACTCCAGAAAGTTATAAAACTTTACACGCCATTAGGAATAAAGACAAGTCACTAACTGTTTACATAGCAAAAATCCTTTAATCCATGATTTCAGAAGAAAGGAATATTTGAAAAATACTCCTAAAAGAGTGAGAGAACCAAGAAACCCTTAATACAGGTCCCTCGATGCGCTGTTATTAATATTACTCATGAGGATTATGATCTGTGAGTAAATGTGCAGTGAGTCCCAGGTTTGAAGTGTAATTGTGAGGAAGCATACTGTGCACAAAGGAGTTAAAACCATGCCTACATCACCATAAAAACAAACACAATAAGACACACAACTGGTGCTGTTCAAGCAGGTTATCTCAGGTTATGGGATCTCAATGAAAGCTCACTTGGCATAATTGACTCTGGGCTCCTTACTTGTGTTTCAGTTTGGGGGCAATCCAGTGTGACAGCCCATCCGTCACTGTTTCTCTTCATGTGTACAGTTCAGGTCAGAAGGGCTAGCTGGCGAACAACTTAAGTTGCTGGGAAGTTCTGTCCCACGTGATAAACATGTATGTGATATATTATCAACGTATGGCTACAGTAGGGGCCTCAGATTATCTTCAAATCTTAATTTTAATTCTGAAGGCTCTTAATATTAATCTAGTCAATTTGTTATAAAGTTATCTAAAAAGAGTAACAAAAGGAAATGCAATTAAAATACCTGAGGTAAAAACTCTCTTGCTAGGTCCAAGGCCTTTCTATAGGCAGCGTCCCCCTCCTGGTTCTGTTCCAGAACATGGCTGATCAAGCCCACTGCTTTGGCTGCTTGGCCATCGAGCACACGTGCAGAGAAGATGAGCTCTTTGGCCAGGGACATCCCAATGGCACGCGGCAGTCGCTGCGTGCCCCCTGCGGAGGGGATGAGACAGAAAATGCAGGCAGTGATTTGACACCCTTTCCTTTTAACATTTCAATGTTTCATTTCTTCCTTTATAAAAACAAACCAGGGCCAGAAGTTTATATGTCAAAATGAGTAACTGGAAAACTACTTCAAGACAGAATCTAATTTCTGAATTAGTTTATAAAATTATTAATACCCCAAAAGCACTTAAGAACCTTACATCATTAAGTGATCCTGACACTGACCATTACTTGCACCATGGCTGGTGTGTTCCTGAATCCAATCCACAATCATTACCACGTCAGGAACCACAGGGTGCACCGCAGTTGCGGGGCTCAGGGGCTGGTTGGGGAAGGAGTTTTCTCTCCCTCAGCCGGTTCACCAGAGGAATGACAGGTCCATCAAGCTTGGCATTTCCTTTTCAGTTTAGATAAAACATCAAATTCTGAGCAATTCAACTCATGTGCTTTTGAAGACTCATTTACAGTAAATGAACCGTAAACTAATTTTAATTTAACGAAAATAAAAACAGATAATTACTCATGAAAATAGGCTTCGTCCCGGGGTTTTATTTTTCAGTGCAAGTACTAATCATCCCCTGATGCATTAATCCATTAGATCCATCTATCTGCTCACCCCAATATCTTTGAGAGAAGAGACTGGGATCTCAATAAACAGAAAGCTGGACAAAAGCAGGTAATATTCTCACTGGGAGCTTCAATTTCTACCAATAAGAATATGAAAACAGCTGCAAATCCTAAATCTTATCTTGTAAGTCTTATCCTTAAAGTGGCGGCTGGACTGCCCAGGAGGCCAAGGAAAGGCTGACTGCGAAGGTTCAGAGGACAAAAAGCAAACTGATGGCCAAACATCTGAACAAGCTCACTGTGTTTCTCTGGCCCATAAAGTTTAAACTTTTTTTTCTGCACTAGTTACCAACATTTATAAACTGGGTGGGTGATTTCATATAAAAGCTAACTTGTACCTGGAAGTTAACTGTAGCTGCACCTTTTAGATGCAATGCACTCGAGTCTGCCACAGCCTCCACCACTTCCTGCTACTCCAGTACTACAGACTGAGAAGTTTTGATTTTCTTTAAGCAACATTAAAAGGCAGGCAAAATATACTCTTATTCACATCTCAACCAAAAGTGGTGGGGAGACAAGTTTCAAGAAAGCATATTTCCCTTCAGTAATTAAGTATATTCCTACATGTTTAACAAACAAAGCACGCCAGCATTGGAAGAACATAGCTTAGGATGCTATTATTAAGCAACCATGTTGAGAATGATGACCATGTTTTGAAAACATAGGTGATTAAAAAAAAAAAAGAAACAAAAATAAACCTCAAAAGGACTGACATTTTCAGTAGGGATTGTTTTTGAACATTAAATGAGTACTGCTTCTGTAAATTGCAGTTACTTATTGCTCACACAGCCCAAGCAGTTCTAGATGGTAAGTTTAAAGGTATTTTACACAACGTGGCAACAAACGCGTGTGAAAAAATGAAGCACCAACAAATTTAAATCTAACTGTAAACAATGATATTGCTCAGTGTAGTAAAGATAGGTCTGAAAACTTACGGAACAAGCTATATGGAAAAGAAAAGTTATTTACAGTGTTTCCAATGGCAGCTGATTAGAACAGAGATATAAATAATACAACCCAGATAGCTATATTTACTCATGGAGCTGATGAGGATTTTCATGAGACTAAAGTACTTACGGATATAGTATTCATGATAAGCACACGTTAGGAAATGATTCTCTGTTGTGTTCTGTGAAAAGTTTAATGTAGATTGGTCAAAATTAACAAATGTGACCCTCAACAGTCATTGTTAGTGCTGGACTTTTTATTCAAGGGAAACTCAATATTTTGCAAGTCCACTTAAGCCCATTCATCATATTATTTTGTTTATGGCATGATTCTCTCCAGGAATAAAGATTTTATAAATATTTAACAAAGGAACAGTCATGAAACTAACACCATGAAACAGAGCTGAATGGCACTGAACTCTAAGCTTTGATGGATGAAACGGATGCAAACCTAACTGTCTGCTGCAGGGCACGATGTGAGTGTGAGAGGCCTGGTGCTGAAGAGACCTTTCTGTTCTGCTGAAAACACTGCATCATAGGATCCAAGGAAAAATCCTCAGCTTGGCGCATCAACTAACACTGCATCCAAGATTTGGTTTTTTTGGTTGACATCACAAGCTATCTACTCTAGGAACCTCATGTAAGTGCAATCATAGTATTTGTCCTTCTGTATGATGGACAGAAGGTATGTGTCAGAACTTCTTTCCTTTGTAAGGCTGAATAATACTCCGTTATATGAATATGTTTTGTTTATTCATTAATCTATTGAGGAACACTTGGGCTGCTTCCATCTTTGGCTATGAGGAATAATACTGCTATGAATACGTGTACACAAATATCTCTTCAAGACCCTGCTTTCAATCCTTTTGAGTAGATACCCAGAAGTGGAATTGCTGGAACATACAGTAAATGCATGTTTAATTTTTTTGAGAAAGAGCCACACTGTTTTCCATAGCAGTTTCACCATTTTATACTCCCACCAATAGGGCACAAGTGTTCTAACTTCTCCACATTCTTACCAACACTTGTTACTTTTTGTTTTTTGATGGTAGCCATCCTGATGGGTGTGAAGTGGAATCTCATTGTGGTTTCTGATTTGCATTTCCCTAACAACTAGTGATGCTGAGCATCTTTTCATGTGCTTATTGGCCATTTGTATATCTTCTTTTTAATTGGGTTGTTCTGCTGTGGTTGAGTTGAAGGAGTTCTTTATATATTCTGGATACCAATTCCTTATCAGATACATGACTTGCAAATATTTTCTCACAATTCATGGGTTACTTTTTCACTGTTGACAGTATCCTTTGAGGCATGCAAGTTTTTAATTTTGATGAAATCCAGTTTATCTAGTTTTTCTTTTGCTGCCTTTGCTTTTGGTGTCATGGCCAAGAAATAATTGCCAAATCTAACGTCATAAGTTTTTCCACTGTTTTCTTCTAAGTTTTGTACTTTCAACTCTTACATTAAGATATCTGATCCATTTCGAGGTAATTTTTGTATATAGTATAAGGTAAGGGTCCAACTTCACTCTCTTGTGGGCAGAAATCCAGTTTCCCTAACACTACTTGTCAAAAGGGGCATTCTTAAATAGTTACACAAATATGTGACTTAATTTGCTCATTCTTACCAAAACTTCATTTTTAGGAAAACTGTTTGGTAAGAAATTATCTGGCTCACTTTCATATGCTGCATTCAGTTTGCAGAAATCAAAGACTGATAGTTTGAACTATATTTTTACTTTATGGAATTAAAGGTAACTGACCCTTCAATAGCTCCAGGTATATAATTTCAACCTTTATAAAAATGATATGACCTGTTCAGTTTGCCTTTGTCAATTAATACTGATAGTGTGAGCAACGAGCCGTACAAATGGAAGTTACTGAACTGCAGTGCAATACGACACAAAAAACTAAATATGATCGATGTGGAATCTCAGACTTCTACAACCATCTCAGGAATAGTTACTCCAAACAGAAAATAATTTTATGCCAACATTCTAGTCCAGTTTGGAAGTACTTCTGTTTATGAACAGCTATTTTCTATTATGAAATAAAGCAATTAGCTCATTAGGGAAGCAAGGTTCACTATAGCATTGCATCCTGCAACCCGAGAGACAAGATGTGCCACTGAGACCTGGTGTGGAAGAAAAGGCATCAGATATTTTAAGTTCCAAATACAAAAAGAAGTACTAGAGAGAATTTATTTCAATTCTTCTTTTATTAATTCTGAATACTAAATTCCAATATTAGCTTAGAGTTAGGTAAAAGTGAAGACAGTGTGTTGTATTTCTGTCGGTTGATTTTCTTACACCAGGCTTGCTTCTGTAGATCACACAACCTGCTTAGTTCCAATAGGGATTTGAGTTCAGGATCACTAAAGTGCCATCTCTAGATACAGTCTTGATGACTGGAGAAATTAAACAGTAGAACTAAAAATAGGGTTGTCCCTAGTGGAATTAAAATCATTCCACTCTGACAGCCGCCCTAATGTATTCAAAATCACACAGGTCTGAGACTCTATTCAAACTTACACTACTGTCCATCCCAAGAGCTTCCAGCACGGAGCCCTGACTCCTAGTTGGGCCCTGCTCTGAGACTCACAGAGTTTTGGTAACTTGCCCAAAGTCACAAAGTTAGGTTGTAGAAATAGGATCCAAACCTACCTCTGCCTGATTCTTATCTACTATGTGGTAAGACAGTAAAGAGCAACTTATGAAATAAGCTTGTAAGCTGCTTGATAAAAGGTAAGGTATATGTAAGTAGGTACATAATATAAGTAGGCATATACATATATCAAATGTATCCAGAAAGTTGTCTCTGTGGGATCAGCTGATAGATAATGATCAGTTTTTATTCATTTTGCCTGGTTGTATTTCAAAAATGTTCTGCAACAGTAATATGACACTGTAATAGGAATAAAAGTGCTACACTATTTTTGAAGAGCACAGTACAAGGAGACAAAGAGCCAACCACTGGGTAAAAGTCTCCCAGGCCACTTCCTGCCTGTGTTCCCAGGAAGTTCTCCAGGACCTGGGAAGCCTCAGCTCTCCTGAGTTGTTGCAATGTTAACACGAAGGGACCATGGTATCCGGAGGTCATACATTCCCGTGACACTCCTGCAGGTACCCCACGGTACTACCAAATACGAGGAGAAGTATGAACGGAAGCTGAATCAGCTGTATTTCTGTCAGTTTCCACAATAACTCACAAGGCTCCTGCTAAAATACAAGTAATTTAACCCTTTCCAGGGGCAGTAAATTCAGAGCATGTTTTGCTTCCACAAAAAAACAACTACTGTTGAGTCACTTCATCATCTACCAGAAAAAGGCATTCTGTGGTGTCCCAGGAATCCTCATGAAGATCCATCAGAGTAATAAGCAGAAACAGCGTGCCAAAGCCACATTACTGTTATGAAAAGGAAGCATCTTGGACACTGACCCTGCCCTTTCTAATGTGGGAATGCTCAGAAAATGCCAGTTGTTTTCTAAGGCTTTTTGCTTTGGCTCTGTCATCAAGGAGATTCTGATTCGGTGGGCTCTGTTGACCCACTGCTATAAAACATGAGGTAGGAGATGATTCATTTTTAATTAGGCAACAGAATTTACATAACCAAGTGAATATGCGCCATTTCAGAACAGTCACCCCAAATGCTGTATACTTGTTATTCAGGACCATTTTGGAATTCCTCTTTTGGAACTCATTTCCAAAATGACACATTTATTCACTCATTCAAGTAGTTACTGCAGCTTCCTGTTCTGGGCAGACGGATACAGCTGTGAACTAAACAAACCCCTGCTCCCAGGAGCTGACATTCCTGTGGGGAAGCCCACAATAAGCAAATAAATACATACTGTTAGTTGGAGAGTAAGAGTAGAGTGTATCAGGGTGTGGGGTGTACACAGCTTAGACAGGATGGCCAAGGAGGGGCTCGGAGGAGGTAACACTAGAGCCAAGAGCAAAAGGAACCAAGGAGTGGATACTGCACAGGTCTTGTGGATACTGCACAGGTCTTGTGGGGACCATGTCTGACTCACAGAGCAGCACAGGGAGACCAGAATGGCTGGAGCAGGTCCAGATCCCATAGGTCCCCTGGGCCTGGAAGGACCTACGGACTACTGTGAGGACGACAGAAAGCCACGGGGCATCTGAGAGCGTCTTCTGAAAACAGTGGTGTAGGAACATCAATCACTAGTGAAGATTTGGGTTTGAGGACAAGCTATGGTCATTATGAGCCAAGAAGATGGAGGAGGTAGGTAGATGTTCTACTACTTGTGGCAGGGCTCCAACAGGCTCAAAGAGAAATTGCAGAACAACTACTCACATGCTTTCGATGTCTGTCATGTTTCAGCTGCCCAACACCCACTGACCCCATTAAAATCCTGGTCTTGCTTTTGGAGAACACT
This sequence comes from Balaenoptera physalus, assembly GCF_965194825.1. NCBI lineage: Eukaryota > Metazoa > Chordata > Mammalia > Artiodactyla > Balaenopteridae > Balaenoptera > Balaenoptera physalus. The sequence continues at coordinate 102,474,152 of NC_138886.1, read as the reverse complement.
CCCCAACATACACCCCGCTGTATTCAGCCTGGGACAGTAAAGAATCCCTCCAGTGGAGACCAAGATCCTCCTTCTCTCTGCCCTGGAATAGCAGGGCAGGCATCCGAGTCACGTTTGATCCACTGGATGTTACTTCTCAGGACTAGGAGTCCTGAATGGGTGATCTTGTAACATGGAGATTTTCTAAGCTTACAGGCAATGCAGGGGCAGTGATGTGCCAACCTGATGATTCTTGTATTGTGTTCTTGCAATGGTGCAGACTGTGTGTTTCCAGGGCTCCTAAGGTCTAGTTTGGGCTCTAAGCCTTATTCTCTAGCCAGCTATTGATTCTTGGAACCTTGCTATAAATTTCCTCTTCATGTAGGGTAGCCAAAGTCAATTTGTACTGTGTGCTTTCCAATATCATGAATGATACAGTGACATACTAGGAGTTTTGTTTTTCTCTCTCTTTCAAAAATAGTTAGATGAAGCTGGATGGGAGTTTATTTGTTCTACTTTTCCCAGATAAAATCCATTTGTTCAACCTCTTAATTTATTGGTCAAGTGACCTAGTATGTGCCAGACGCTGTCTCAGGTGCTGAACAAACAGTAGTGAACCAGATAGGCCGTCCTAGACCTTACAAAGCGTACATCTCAGATAAAGAAAGGGAAGAACAAGAGCAATAAACAAGCACATGGACAAGAGAGAACTGAGGTTGTGGTGAGTGTTACGAAGAGAATTTAAGGCAGGGAAAAAGGTTCTGAGATAATCATAAGACGACTCATTTAGATTGGGTGGTTGGGGAGGCCCACGTCTAAATGCTAACAGGCCAGCGACATGAAGATCAGACAGAATGCCCAGTGATGAGATCAGCCATGCAAGGGCCCTAAGGGGAAGCCAAGCGTAGCACTGAGGAAGAGAAGGAGGCCACTGTAGCTATGGGGAGAAGGCTGTGAGGGAAGTGGCAGAAGTGAAGTTGGACAAGCAGGGTTCAGATCACACAGACACAGTGTAGTTTTACATCTTACTCTATGTGTTATGTAAAGACACTGGAGGGTTTTGAGTGGAAAGTGACATAATTCGATTTGTGTTTTAAAAGATCCTTTGTCAGGCTGGCAGAGAACAGATTGTAGGGGCAAGATCAAAGTGGGGTGCCCAGTTGGAGACTACCGCTGTCCTCCGAGTGAGGTATGATAGCAGCTTGGACTGAACTAGGGCAGCATAGGCAGGGAGAGCAGGAGGGATGTGGGGTGAGTGTCCAAAACTGCCAGTAAAATGGATGTAGGGAGAAAAGGAAATCAATCTAATGCCTACATTTCTGGTTAGAGTGTAATTAGTAAGCAGTGCTGTTTACTGACACTGGAAAAAGGAGGCAGCAGGGGTGCACTCTGGCCATGTTAAGGGTGGGGTGTCTTTTAGATACATAAATGGAGCAGTCGAGCATGTGACTGGACATGCAGTCTAATGTTCATTAATAATCACTATCATACAGATGGCGTTCAAAGCCAGGGGCCTGGATGTGATCACCTAGGGAGACTATTTAGATAGAATTGCGCAGAGGAGGAGTCAGCAAGACGCTGAGAAGTGCCCACTGACGTGAGTGAGGCAGCAGAAACGCAGGAGGAAGGTGTGCTCAGCTGGACACCTACCCCACCACTACTCCCCCAGCCTTCTTCCAGTGAAGTCAAGTCTGTAGGTGTCTTCTAGGAAAGACTTTCCTCACTGAAATAAAGACTCCCAGGAATAAACAGGCCTTCTCCCAGGAGGCTTCCATGTCTACATGTGACACTTGGAGCAATGACAGCCACATTGTGACCATAATGGAAGCCAGCAAGGGCAGAATAGTCAAACTAAAGATGGCACAGCAGAAAGACGTCACTAAGCTGCTGAACTTACCAATCCTGAGACTGCCCTATGCTGTGACTTCTTGTGATATTACACTGTATTTTCTTATTGTTTAGGCCTCCTGAAATACAGTTTCCTGTTATCTGTACCAAAAATGTCTGCAAGTGTAGATGGATTAAGGAAAGAGATCTGAACACACATTTTGGAGAGTAGAAAGCAAACACACTAGGGAAGTAATGGCAAGACTGCTGGGCAAAACTAATTACACACTGGAGATTTGTGGCCATGAGATGATTAGCATGGTTTTTTCTAGAAACTCCTAGCCATTTGGGGGCAGGCACAGAGCAGGCATGTAAGCTGGAGCTTCACGAGACAAATACAAGAAAAGACGAGGAGCTGCGCAATAGCAATAGCTGACATGTATTGTGCAGACACTATGTAATAACACCTGGTCAACTGTCTTAAGCACTTCATAGGTATTTAATTAGCTCATTTAATCCTTATAATTCCCCTATGAGGTGGGTGCAAAGGTAGTTAAGGTCATTTGTAAGTAAGTCGTGCCACAAAAGACCATGAAATCTAAATTCGATGAGGAGAGGAAGGACTTGGCTGAGAGTGAAAATGTCCATGGACGTGATGATTCGATGAGGTCCAAAAAGAACTGGAAAGTTAGGATGTTGCAGAGTGACATGCAGGAATCTAGATTCAGAATGGAGCTATTACTGATGGCGCTGAAATCTAGGGTACAACCATGAGAGTACTGGGTTAAGATAGATGGTAGGAGGTGAGTTAAGAGATAAGTTGGGTCGTGACAGGAGGAATAGTGAGAGTCACTGCTGCCATCTGATGAGCATGGACGTCAACAACAGCGTGCTGATGACGGAGCAAGCAGACCTTCAAATGCCTGGGGTTTGTTCACGTACAAATCTAATTCTCTTTTTGGTACTCAAATTTGGGAAGCAGGTAGCTCTGAACCACTGTCTGAAGCCACAGACAAACTAACAGGGGATGAAAACACTCAAAATGGTGTCTGTCATATCTTTTGCATGTGATCTATCGATAATACAAAAATGAGTTTGTAACTACAGTCTTTAAGTAGTTGATTCTTTCCCTTTATTTATTAATTTTCAAAATCAAAAGGCAGTTCCCTAGCATCCTCCAAAGGTGACCAAGAAATTTTTAATCTTTGAAACTACCACAAAACTGACAACTTTTAACATAGTTGAAGTATTAGACTCCACTGCAGTTTTTATCTTTATTGATGCTCAAACTACCCCATCTTTGGTCAGTGGGAACTTGCTTAGATTGGCTCTAGGGTCCTACTGACATGACCTTAATAGTCTTTGATAACTTGTTACCTGGTATCACAAGAATGTTCTAAGCTCAACTTGAGCATCTCCTCCCCAGACCTTGAATCAGTCAACTCTCCCAGAGCCCTGATTCCTTTCAGTGGAGCTGCATTTAAAAATTTAACACTTCTACTCATATCGTGACCAAGCTTACCTAAAATAGCCATGATTTCATATGCATGTTCTGTATATTCTTTTAATGATTTTGCATTGAGTTTCAAGATTCTGCTTCTTCAAACAAATGAGCATCAAGGAAGAGCATTAACAAATGAACACGGGAGTGAGTTCTCTGGTAGTCGGGAATTCGCTATGTAATGCTAACAGATCTTTAAACTTTTCACTGTCCACTTTATTAAAGCCAGCCTCTTTAAAAAGAGCTTTAATTTTATTACTTTGATTTAACCACTTCCTTGATACCATTAGAAGTCAACCACAAAACCTGGGGGCCAGTTTTCTCAAGGCTGCACTTCTTGCAGAGTGTTTGCCATCGCATAGGGAATAAAACTGGGGCTCTATTATAATGGAAAAATGAAAGTGGGTGCTACCTCAAGTGGTAAAACTGTTTTAATCGTGTAACAAAATGTTTTCATCTCTATGTATTATTTAGACAGAATGAAAATATATTTGAAATATCATATTCCTTTTAAAAAAATTTCCATCATTTTAATCTATCATTTTGAGAAGGCATCAAGAACCATCGCTCCCCCCACCCCCCCCAGGCAAGGTAATCCTCTCCTGGGATTATAGCACTTTTATTAAAATAAACTTAAAGTAGCAACCTCTATATCAGCAGTGGCTTAAACACAGAAAGGCTGTTTTTGTCAGAGAAGACAAGAAAGGAAAACTATCTGGTCTCCTCCCACTCCTCTGTATTCCCTGCTGGCAACAATCTGGGACTGCCACCCTTCTCCTCCCAGACCAAAGTCCTAAACTGATTAAGCCAAGTACAGATGCTACTTTCCTTTTGTATATTTACATGTATTTAAATAATTTAAAGCAAGCTTTGACATTTCACAATCAATTATAATGTAATATGTAAATAACTGAACGTAATTTATAGTTTTGGATTATAAATTATGTTTTAGTAATATGTACAAGGTAGAAAATTCCAAGTTTTTTTGTTTTTGTCTCTGGGTTTCCTTTTAGCCTTTGTATTTCCCTCCTCTTATGAATTCATGGAGAAGGAAGCCATGCTAATAAAGGGGGATGCTTACAACAAATACTTCAAGTTGGAAAGTTACATAGATACTGCATTCAGGGCATCTTGTTGATACAATCAGCAGTGATCTCTGACTCTTACTTCTTAAGTAAATATCGCTTTTGATTATTTCTAAATCCCCTCTCATAAATAGGAAGTTCCACTTAAGGTTATATTTTCCTTGAATTGTGGAGGAAACATTACAGTAAAATGTTAACTTTGGATTAAAATGCCTGTTTCAACTGATTACTGTGGAACTCTGTCAGAGGGCTTTAGGCAAGAGCTTTCTTGACAGATCTGGGCAGGATGCTTACAAAACTGACTTCCTCTCACTTTTACTAAGAAAGAGAAGTGTGCTATGTGAACAAACATGGCATGATTACTGGTCTCATAATAGATCATGTCACAATCATAAAAAAGCATAAAAATATCTATTCTTCAATTTGTGACCAATGTTTAAAGTGTTGTAATACTTTGTTTCCTGAGGCTTTTTACTTTTTACCATGTTGCAAAACAATGAGAGAACACACACACACACACACACACACACACACCAATGAGAGAACACACACACACACACACACACACCAATGAGAGAACACACACACACACACACACACACACACAGAGAAAACGAACAAGACAGGAATAAATGAGAAGGAAAACCTGACTGGCTAAACCCCAGCAGAACCTACCTAAAATACATCGGTTTGAGCTCTGCTTGGCTTATGCTAAAGGAGCACTTAGCAAAATCTTAAAAACTTCTTAAGAACTGGGGCACAGAAAGAAAAATTGTACATCAAACATTTTTTTTTTTTCCAGAGCAAATTAAGCTGACTAGCAACAAATTAAAGCCTTTGCGATATAGCTTTCATTAATATTTATTCTAGAAAGTTTTCTTGACTATTATCCCATTTACTGTTAGAGAAACAGATTAAGAACAAAACTTTATTTTTAAATGTTTACATATACTTTTTACATCAAGTATCTGAAGCATTATTATATACTTTTTAACTTCCAAAGAATATATTGTTATATACTGCATGAAACAAAGTGCCTTACTTTTTAAAATGACTTGTCCATTTTGGGCCACCCAATGTCCACCAACAGCGCTGCATGCTCCTCTGCCGCTCTCTGCAGCTGCGGGGGTTCTGAACTCAGGTCCCCTGGTGGCTCCAAGGGGGTTGCTGGAGGCTTCCTTTACAGGAACCTCTCTCCCAGCCCGGCATAGACAAGGGGTAGGCAAACGACTTAAGTCAGGCCAATCAAACTATCTCTTGCAACTTGGATCACGAATGGAGCAATGGAAGAATGGAGGAAATGGTTGGGTTCATCAGCTCAAGCAAAGGCTTCCAGGCAAGCTTATCTAAAGTTGTGCTGCCAGATATAACTTTCTGTGATGATTCTGGGCTGTCCAACATGGGAGTCACTAGCCACATGTGGCTACTGAGCACCTGAAACGTGACTAGCTTCAATTTTAAGTTTTAATTTTAGTTCATTTTAATCAATTGAAATTTAAATAGCACGTGTGGTCAGCAGCCACAGTACTGGATAGCCCAAGCATAGAGTTTCCTGCCCTTCAGCTTCTCCTGAGCTCATTTTTGGTTGCAATATTTGTTTCTGTTGCAAAACCAAAGAAACTTTGATACAATCTACGGTTCATTGCAACATGTACAGAGTCTTAGTGAAGCAGCTGAGGTGCAAGGTCTGCAGACTTCCCCACAGCTCACCTTTCCCGCAGGAAGAGAAGAGGCAGCACATGGCTAGTGAAAGACGTGTGTTCTAGAGTCTAGGTAACCTGTCATGCCAAAAAGAGCCAGAAACCAAATGATTCATCTGTTCTTACAATACTGCTGAGCCGTATGCAAGAAAAGTGGGTATCACAAATGAGATTGTAACAGAGATATTGCTAACAGCCTTCAACATAAACCTATCCTAGGCTTGATTAAAGTTAAATATAGTAATTGCTCAGAGAAAATAAAACTAAAAGAAAGAAGTGATCCAATGAACTCTTCCGTATTTTGATTTCCATCTCGTGGCATACATTTATTAGACAATTTACTATTGCCACAGTAACAGAAATTTCCTACCTATAGTAAAAATTTTGTGCCATAATATGCCACTTATGCATGACTGTTCTATATGTAACATATTTTCCATTTTATCCCTAGTTATTTATATAAGTATGCTTTACATATTATATATGATAAATATATCATATTTGGTTTAGCCATAATAGTTATTTACAAGTATATCACAAGGATTATGACTAGGCTGGTTATCTCCTCCCTCTTGAGATTACTTATAAATATATGTATATAATCGTGGTGTCAAATGAATATAAATACATATACATATATGTATATGTATATATGTGACAGCCTTAAAGAAAATTCTTGATGAACTTTCTTTAATACAGTGATATTTACTAAAAATACAATGTTTCACGTTTACCTCAGTGGATGAATCATGTAATATAAATTAAATCAAGTATAAATGAAATCAAATTTAACAGCTTGATATCTCTCAAACACAAAACAAACCAATTACGCAGTAACGTTCCCTAACCCAAATGGATGGTGACCATGGTAAAGCATAAACCAGGTAGTCTGCATTTAAGAAGAAACAGTTTCATCATCTCTAACGATTAAATATGGACTGTATTAGTTATTTCATGTGCATTGCAAGTCACCTCAAAACTCAGTGGCTTAAAACTACAAACATTTACTCTTTCTATGGGCTAGGACTGGCTCTGGGTTCCTCGTGAGGCCGCAGTCCTCTGTTTCCAGGCTCATTCACGTGGCTGTTGGCAGATTCCCTTGGTTCCCTCTACATGAGCCGCTCCACAGGGCTACCTTTTGACAAGGCAGGTGGCTCCGCCCAAAGTGAGTACTTCAAGAGAGAGAATGCACAAGATAGAAGCCACAGACTTCTAATAACCTACCTGAGAGGTGATTTCCCACCTCTTTTGCCATATTCTATTAGACAGAAGGGAGTCGAAGTGCCCAGCCTTCACGAGGAGAGGAATCACACACAGCATGAACATTTAGAGGCTGCCTACCACAAGGTCTAAGATTGATTAAGCAACACACACTGTAAAAAGGTCATCTTTGCTTCCGCCCATCTTTCCTTTACCAAAAAGCAGTTTTTTTCCCAGAGCACATTCAGACTATTTCCCAAAACTTTAAAGTCATCTTTCATTATTTCAAAATCAAGGAGATGAAGAGAACATGTTAACCATTATCTTGAAAAAATAATGGGGGGGGGAGGAGTAAGGAGAGTATAAAATGGAAGATGTTCCTCCTGTAAACCTCACTCCATTAAAAACACAGTCTCTGCCAACTACGATCAGCAAAGAAAGTGACACCCACATATCAAAGGTATTTCTAGACTTTCTAAAATGCACTGATTTAACTGATCAGCAAAAAGAGTGGACACTCTGTACTTCATAAAAATTGGACCCTGACATTTTCATTAAATGGGGGGGGGGGAATCTAATAAATGGCTTAAGATCTTCAATATCCAGATGTTTTCTCTCTGGATAACAGGAAACTTCTGGACAAGTAAAGAAAAGTAGAAACTTATTGATAAAAGAAACAATATGTATAAATATTTGACTAAATGACTAAACAACGGAGTGAACATGAAGATCTGAATACTTTTGATTTTTCTTCTCAAAAGCAGGTCACATGATAAACATTTGAAGATTCTGGCACAGCAGCACCATTATTTACTGAGAATTTACTATGTACTATGTAATTTAACAAATTATTTCTTATAATTTTTGCAAGAATCCTATGAGGCCACTACTATTACTATTCTTATTTGATAAATCAGGAAATCAGAGGATCAGAGAGGTAAAGTAACCAGCGGGTGTGAGTGAACTCGGTATGTCTGATTCTGCAGCCCACCTGCTTTTCCTAATGGCAAGCTACCTCCCCCCAGAAGAGGCCAGATGCACAGCTCCTCAAATAGTTATCCTCTGGTAATGCAAGGCCTTGGTGGGAGTTAGTTAGCATAACAAGATAACTCGATAACTGGAACAAAAGGAAAAATGAACCCACTGGGTCTGGTATCAGAAGCAATGAACAATGGCAGAAAGCTTCAAATCAAAAGCACCACACAGTGGTCAATTCCCAGTGGGAAAATGCTGCTGAAGAGAAACCAATTACAACACAAGGCCCACAGGATGGAAGGCACACACACTTCTGCCATCCTTCCATTTTGGTGGCAGATCTTCCTCCCCCTCACTCTCTGCTCTCTGATACTGGCCTGTCTCTACTTTATCCTATGTTTTTTAGGGCTAGTGTTATATAGGAAAAGGCCAGAGGCATAAAAGATGTGGAACTGACCACAAGGCACAAACCCTGAGATGAAGGTGCCTCGGCCAGTGTGGCCATGCCTCCCCACCCTGGCCCTTTCTGAGGTCTCCTGTAGGGAACAGCCCACTTTTTTTTTTTTTTAAACTGAACAGAAAAACAGCATAATGAGCAAAATAAATTAAAAAAAGAAAAAAGATATTTCACAGTGGCTAAAACTATAATGACGAACTAACTAGCATTATTCCTCACTGGGAGAACCATGAAACATTTTGTGAAATGACAGTGTAAGATTTTATTATTTAGAGAACTAGTCAACAACTGTTTCATATTAAGAAAGTGGGATGAACCATTCTTCAGAGCATATCCAAGCAAGATGAAGCAACTCTAACTTACTGGAAACAAATTATTTTTACAAAATATATCCAACATCTAGTCAGTTTTTCATAATTCTAAGTCATGTCGCAAGAAAAACAGAAAACCTGTAAAAAAAATAAATAACCTTCTCCCCACACCCGAAACAAAATAAAACAAACATATGCTACAAAACAACGAAAATCCCTCCCTAAATGAGGGACAGAAACCACCCACAACATATTATAATAACAGATACGTATTCACTCACGTCTATTGCTTTTTCATGTCCAGTAGGCTAATTTACAATTATCTGATATGTACTTTTTAAATGGTCACTATATAGGATCAATAGAACATCAATTAAAATAACAAATCTGTCATAATAAAATACTGGGGAACCCCCCAAACATTGGCCACCTGTAGACTTCTTGGTTACCCATCTTGCTCGTAGTTACTCAGCTTTTTCATAAATGAACAAAAACCTCAGCTGCAGTTTTAATAAACATGTTTTTTACATATTAAGAGTTTCATATTTCAAACTACACTAAGGCACCACTGGGTGTAAAATATATGTGAAATTAATTTGTCTAAAGGCTGACACTCCTTTCCTTCTTACCTGCATCTCACGACTAACTTCTTATGTGCACTGTTGAGTATGTGGGCAAATGACCAGGATGAGACAGGTTGGCCACTGCCCTTTACTCTTTCTGGCATGTCCTGATTACACGCCCACACATGGGAGGCTCCAGAGGCAACCTCTGTCCCCTCCCTGTTCCAGGAGAACATTTGAAGGGAACTTTCAGACAAAACAGGTATTAACTGTTGCCATCCCAGCAAGAACAATAAAAGTTCTGTCACAACCACTCTACAATACGTGGCTTATGTCAACAATGGATTGACAAAGGTGTTGTTCTGAAAAACTAAGTTTGAGATACAAATATTAAAATTAAGCCATACTGTCAGTATTTTAAATGAAGAACTCTATACACACTGGAGACATAATATGCATTGATTACAAATTGATATACATTGCAGATTTTTCTAGGGTAGATATTTGGCTAGCTCAGAGCTAATTCCTCAACTCTCTTTAAAAAGCAACAAAAATAGCTGAAAACCAGTGAGGGAGGGAATGAGAAGTGGGGACGGAAAGACCAATGAGAGAGAGCAAGTGGCACAGTCACCGAAAAGCAGAGGCCAGGCAATGCACACTATAGATTTCAAGTATGGCCGCAGCATGGTGGGACTCTGAACAAATCTCAACATAGAAGCCATGTGGGCAATGACGGCGAATGGACAAAACCTTGTGTCAATACTACCACAAACCCCTTTCCCATTTGAAGAAAAAGCACCCCAAGAAAATTTTAAAAATCTAATCAGCACTTTTTGAGGGACAGGGTTCTTCTTCTCATCAGGCTGTCCTACAGAATAGGGAGAGAGCCATTTTGGTTTTTATCTGATAAGAGGAAAGCTGGAGAAAGAAGGCAGAAGTTATCATGCTCATCTAACCATTAATCACCTTCAACAATTAGCAAGGATTTAGTAAAAAGGAAGGCAAAAGTGAAAATAAGATCACAGAGATCAGGATAACTGAGTAGGGAAAGTGCCGAAGTGAGAAATCTATGAGATAGCAATTTCAGGTTTACCGGCTATCCAGAAGTAGAGTGTTCCCATGAGACCTCTCATAAACCAAAATGGCTTCATAAGGCAAAGAAGCAGTTACCTTAGGACGCATTATGCTAACCGATGCACAAAATCAATCGAGATAAAGCACAGATGCCCACAGACAGAGCTGACAGCCATGGCAGCTTGATGCTGCGATGCGGAGGGAGGTTCCTGAGGAAGGAGCTTGGCGGGGCCACTCTCGCTGCTCGGGGTACGCGCCACCTCGGTCACGGCTGCTGCAAAACAAACCCTGAGCGCTATTTTCATTTTTCACCTTTTTTCATAAAAGTGAAAACACTCTTCAGATTTCTTTTGGTGAGCGAAAACAGGTACTAATGTAGGTCTTTCATAAAAGTGAAGTGGCATAAATGGAACTTTCAAAAAGTGGGGTATACCTGTACTTGGAGTTGACACCTGCTCAGAGCAGCAAACTCTGGTGTTAAGTGACTTACAGGTATTACCTCATTTAATCCTTCCAACCTCCTTATGAAGTCGGACTATCATTATCCTCCATGTAGGCAGGATAACAGAGGCCCCAAGTCAGGGCTAGTAATGCAGGAGTCAGAAAGTAAGCCTGGGCAGCTGTTCCACCTACAACCCTCTCACTCCATGTTATCTCAGGAGTCACCCTGGATCTCCAGCCCTGTCCGCCAAACACACACATGTGCACATGTGTGGTTTTTACCCATCCTCTCTATCTCAAGCTGGAAAGAGAGTACACACAGGGTCTGGGGGTGGAGAATGGGGACAGGAGCAGAGCTCGTGTACACCGGGGACCTGCTGTCCTAAGATTCCAAGGCCCCTGTCTCTAGCTGGGGAACAAAGGGTGTATCTCATGGGAAACAGTATGGCCCTGAGTAGGTGGAGGGAGCCCTGGGAAAGGACTTTTATAAAGCTGCATAATGGACTGCCTCCAGGCCCTGGTGGGTGATTCCCCTCCCCTCATCTTCTCCTTTCATTCTCTGAGATGAAAGGAAAAAACAAGCAATACTCAGCCCTCAACCCGCAGTTCACTCACTGTGTAACAGAACAACAATCCTGATAGAGACTCATGATAAAAAAAACATGTGGAGATGAAAAAGACATGGCATTCTAACAATACAAAAATATACCAGCATCCTCACTGCCCAGAGGAAACCAAACAAGCCACCTGTGGAAGACAGCAAAAGCGCACAGCATGCTTAAAGACACAGTCTTTAAGGAAGCCCGATGCAAGAACTAAAGGAAAGTTTAGATAATTTAGAGAAGACATGAAATCAACAGACGAGACTCAAAGAGTGATGATAAATCAAGAGACTGGAAATGAAAAGTGAGATTGCAGAGCTAAGAAAAATACTGAGGAACAAATTAACATTATTACAGAACTAACAAATGCATTAGAAATAGCATCATAAAAGAATCAAGGCTAAAGACATATAGCTAAAGGCAAAATACTTGCAAAAAAGGTAGTATATGCACAAGAAGAAGTTAGAAGCTAAACAAATAAACATAGACAAATAAAATAATGTCTAAACAAATAGACACTATATAACAAAGAAAAATGCTGTTCCTAACACAACATAAGACAACGAGGCTATGGATGAAAAGCCACATGATGATGGCAAAACAGAAAGCTGGAACAAGTGTGGGAACCTCAAAGTCATCCATAAACAGCTGAACAATGCCACCAACCGCCTCCCCCAAACTTCTTACATGAAAACACCTAAGCCCTCATTTAAACCAGGTTCTCTATCACCTGACTCCTCCTCTCAGCCCTCCCCACTCCTTCAGCCTCCTCACACTGTTCTTCCTTTCCATGCGGCTACTCTTCCCATTGCCAGAACCCTTCAGACACATTCTTGCCAGGATCCTTAATCTTATTGTAAATCTTCTCCTTAATCTTGCCATTCCCTTAATCTTTCACTGTATCCAACTGGCAACTCTCAACTGTGCTCTAAGCCACCCTTTTACCTTCTCTGATTCTGCATCTGAACAGTACCACACCCTGCATGGCATCATGAGATCTACGGAATGGTACTCAGAGTTCAGTCCCCAGTGCCAGGGAACAACCCTGGTCAAGGGAAGTCCTGGTGGGCAGCTAACTCTCTTGTTCCTGTACAGATGGACCCACATGGCACCGCTCCCTTACCCCGCCTCAGCACAGGCAAGCATCTCTCATCTCTTCCCTCTGGTCACACACACCCCACGAAGGATCTCCTCCCTCCCTCTTGGTCACACACACACACACATGCAGGCAATACCTCAATTCCCGGCTTCTCCATCTCCTGCCCCTTTCCTCATCCACCGACACCACTGGTCTCAGAAGAAGGAAGTACTCCTTCACCAGTCTAAAAGGAATCCCTCTATTTCCTCCAGGATCGGAGACCTAGGGTCACCATACTGTAATTATTCTCTCTGTATTATCGACCCCTCCTGCTTACCGTGTCTTCTTTCTCTGACAGTAAGCATGGTCCCTTCATTTCCACAGATAAAAGATTCGCTAAAACACTGTCCTTCAAGTTACAGGAAACCTGACAAACACTTCAAACATAATGGCACAAATCAACATTTCAAGAATGATTTTTGCTTGTCTACCTGACAGCAATATCACACGTTTTGCTTTAAGTAAGCTAATTTACTAAAAACTAAATTCATGTGTTTTAACTGTTGATTTTAATATATGATCTGTCATGATAACAAGACACATGAAGTATCTCAGGTTGAAAAAAAAGCACCTGTTTCAGGGACAGGAAAATGTTGGCTAAAAAAAAAAAAAAATTTTTTTTTTTTTAAATTAGATTTCTCAAATAATTCTGAAAAGTTTTCCCTCAAAACAAAGAAGTATACCAACAATTAACTCTGGATTAAAAGCAAGAATGGTGTAAAAGAAATGTTTAATAAGGGGTGTCCAAGTAAAAGAAGTGAAGTAAAAGAACTTCGGCTGCTATCCTGAGGGTCTGAGTCCAAGTGCCACACCTTCCCCACCTACCCCCTCTGCCCTCCACCCCAGGCAGGGCCAGTCCTGTGACCTACATTGGCCAGTGGTGCAGAAAGCAGGGGATTCACGAGCACCTGCAGGTCTCCGCCTACACTCAGAACATGCTGGAACCAGCCAGCCTGCGGAGGATGGAAGACGGAGGATGGAAGACGAAGGATGGAGGGGAAAGACTGAGTCACCCTAGTCATCCCAGGGGGTCCATCCTGGACCAAATAAGTGGGCTAGCTACCAGGCATGTGGGAGGGCCTGCAGGACCAGACGTGCCCAAGTCTCCCAACCTAAATCTCTCGTGCGCATGGGCACATGAGCTATAAATAAATGGTTATTGTTCTGAGCCACTTACTTTCCGAGTGGATTGTTACACAGCATTATTGTGGCAAAAGACAGCTGGAACACAGACAAAATCTCTTGGAGGAACAATCGCTAGATATAAAGAGAGGCACAACTGTATTTAATTTTTCTGAAACATACTAAGAATATAGAGAGTAAATCCACAGTAAGCAAGGGAAGTTTTGATCCATCCTATCAGAAGCCAATAGATGAAGAAGACAAAACACTGGTAAGGACATAGACAGAGTCCCGATCTTCACTGCCACTTGCTTTGAACACTTTAGTCTTACTGGGACACAGTCACCATTAGCAGCTGAGACAGAGACTGCATGGCCTGCAAGGCTTGACGAATTTACCACCTGGTCCTTCACAGAAAAAGTCTCTCCACCCGTGATATACATTATTGGAAAAAATACAAATAACAAGTTTGATCCAAAGAACACTGCACCCCATTTATTACTTTCCAATGTAGAGGCAATATGTATGAAAACTAACTGTATGCTAGGTCACAGAGAAAATCTTAAAAAATACAAAGTAATTCATACTAGACAGTCTGTATTCTTTCAAAGATCAGATAGCAAACAAAAATAGCCTCCAAAGTCATCTACAAAGCATACAGATACATTAAATGACAGGTAAGTATAATAAATAAGACAGTTAAAAGCCATATAAAACTTCTAAACAACTGACTTATGTATGAGAAAGTACCTAACATGGTGATATCTCAATCCTTCTAAAATTTATCAATAAATTTAATAAAAAACAAATTTAAAAAGTATAACAGGTTGACTATAGCTGTGAGATAGGAACTAGGTTATTTGGATCAGATAATTTTCCCAAGAAAAACAAACACACAAAAATGTTAGGTTTCCGGTTTAAAAAAAAAAAAAAAAAGACTATCAAGTTAAAAGCAGTGGAGAGCCAAAAGAACAGCAATGAACTTTCAGGCCATTTTAGGGATGAAAACCAGGAATCACAGAAGTGAGCAGAATACAGGAGCCCCCAAGTCATGTATGTCTCAGGTAACTTACAGCTATTACAATTCAGGCTCTGGTTCCAAGGTTCCAGAGCCACAGGGATGGAGAAGAAGAGAAGTCAGGGCTCAGAGCCTGAACAAGGAGGCTAGAGGAGACCCACTCACTACAGAGGTGGGACTTCAGAGGGCACTGTTCCAAGGGGAAGGTAAACCAGATCTCTATCCTTATAACCACCAAGGACTGCATAAAAGGCTGCCTTGGTGCTGAACAGAGCAAGAGAGGGAGGGGAAAAAGAAAGAGAGAAAAACTCCCTGCCACTGTGTAGTTCTGTATACCAGTGCCACAGAACTTGGATACTTGTGTACCCTGAAGAACTGAATGTGATCTGAGGGATCTAAGTGGCATTGTCCTAGGGCAAATGGCAGAACAGATGCAAACCTCTGGGAGGAGGGGGGGACAGGGAGACACACATTCACTCTCCATCAGAGAGCCTGTGAGTAATTTTTCAAGGGGAATGGTCAGCAAGCAGTCTAAAATATTCAGACACAGAAAGAAAAAGATACAAATAAGAACCAATAGAAACAATAAACGGAGTAAAAAGACTCACACACACTTCAGAATCTGAATGATCAGATACATACTTTAAAGCAACTACGTTTATCATGTGTAAATAAATGACAAACTTGAACATATTCTTAGGGAACAGAAAACTAGAAAAAGTGACATGGCAGATTTAAAAATGAACCAAACAGAATTTCTAGAAAGCGAAAACTTAGTAACCAAAATGAAAAACTTGACAGATATATTTGGCAGCAGACAGAACGCAGCAAAACAAAGCATAAATAAACTAGAAAATGGATCTGAAGAATTATCCAAAATGCAGCATAAAGAGAAGAAAGAAAAACAGTGATTAGGTCTAACATAAATTTGATCAGAGTATAAGAAGAAAGGAAAGAAGGAATAGGCAGAGACAATGTTTCAAGAGATAATGGCTGGGTATTTCCAAAACACTGAAGGATACCAATTCGCAGCAAGAGTGCCAGTGAATTAGAAGCAAGATAAATAAAATGAAAATCCACACCTTAATAAATAAAATGGAACTCCAGGAAGCCAGACATGAAGAAAAAAATTGTTAAAACAGCTAGGCAAAAAAAAAAAAAAAAAAAAAAGGTAGATTATCTTCAAAGGAACAAAAGCTAGACCAGAGCCAACTTCTCTGGTACGGTAGGAGCCAAAAGAGAGTGGGATATCTTCACTGTGCTGAAAGAAAATAAATGCCAACCTAGAAGCCTATACTCCATGAACATATTCTTCAAGAATGAAGGCAAAAACATGAGAAGAAAGATAAAACTGCATTTATTTCTCTCAACATGTATCAGGTTAAATTCCAAACAGATTGAGACCTAGAAGTAAAAAATGAAGCCAACTAAGGGCTAAAAAAATAGTTTGAATTATTAATAACCTGAGGCTATATCTCAATATCTATAGGTAATAAAAACATTACTGAGTTAAAAAAAAAGAACTTCATAAGGAAAAAAAGAAAAGAGAAAAATCCTAAGGAAAGTTAAGAGACAAATGGCAAAAAGGGAAAAATAATATTTTCAATTAGAAAAAAAATCACAGCTAAAGAGCTAATTCTTAATATATAATTCTTAATAAAAATCGAGACTGATAATTTAATAAAGGAAAAAGGCAAAAGTTAGACAATTGAAAATTCAAATGGCCTGAAGGAAACCAGAATATACTGCTCCAAAATATGTCTCTTTGACATAAGGATTATTCTGAGCTGAAGGCAACTGAGGAACAGCAGACATAAGAAAGATCTAAAAATAAAGCATACGTTTTTCTTTTGCAAAGGAAATGTACATTTATAAAGGAAATTTCCATTTGTAAAGATGTCTCCCTCTCCAGTACCAGGAAAAGGAGGACAACCTTTAACAACGCTTACCAGTGGAGAAGGCACAGACTTAGATATGCATTATGAACCTGACCAAACACCCCAGTTTACCATGCCTTTCCTGGTCACTTTCCATAACCTACCCCCACCCCCCACCAGAAACCCCAATCCCCTTTTCCTTTTTCTAGGAAATAAAATGAAAATCCACACCTTAAGAAATAAAATGGAACTCCAGGAAGCCAGACATGAAGAAAAAAATTGTTAAAACAACTAGGCAAAAAAAAAAAAAGTACCATCTTCAGGCTATGATGGTACATATGTCCCCAAATTCAAACTGCCTCTCTGAGTTACTCATCACTGAGTTTCTCCTACATGTATGCGTGCTGCACATGTTAATAAACTGTTTATTATTAATTATTAGAACTGTTTATTATTATTAATCTGTCTTTTGTTAATTTCCAGGACCCTAGCCAGAGAACCTAGAGGGTAGAAAAGTGTTTCTCCTCCCCCACAGGCCCTTAAATATGTGAAAACTACCAACCCTGCTTATAAAGAGAAATGCAAGTTACACAACCTCAAAATGCCCTACCTCACCTGTCTGACTGGCAAATATCCCAAAGACCAACAATTCCGTTAGTGAGGGGGGCTGCTATCCTGCGAACTGTTATAACCCCGATGACAGGAAGGTTTGGCAATATCTATGAGTAGCTACCCTTCGCCCCAGCTACTATCTCACTTCTAGGATTTTACTCAAAGACAGTCTAATAAAAATGTGAAATGGCATGACATATGCATGAGGTTTTTCATTGTGACATTATTTGTAATTACAAAAGAACAAAAACAAGCTAAATGTTTATCAATAAGGCATAGGCTGAATGGACTACAGTACACATACACAATGGAGGGGAAAACAGGAAGACATCAATGCAGCTGTAAAAATAACTGTTAGATATATATATTAATATATATATATATATATAAACTGCTATCATGTCTTACCATATGGGTCATATGGTAGGTGTATACTTAACCTTTTAAGAAAATGCCAAACTGTTTTCTAAATTGACTGTACCAGTTTTTTACATTCCTATGTGTGGTGTATGAGAGTTCCAGATGCTCCTCAACCTTGTCAACACTTGGTATAGTTAGTCATTTTAATTTTAGCCATTCTACTAGGTATTTAATGGTGTCCCATTATGGTTTTAATTTGCATTTCCCTTATGACTTTGAACATCTCTTCATGTGCTTATTTGCCATTCATACATCTTCTTTGGTGAAGAGCCTTCTCAAATAACTTTTTTTAAATTAGGGTGTTTTGTTTTCTCACTATTGAGTTCTGAGAGTTTTTTACATATTTTAGATACAGGTCCTTTATCAGATATATGATTTACACATATTTTCTCCCAGTCTGGGACTGGATTATCTATGCTATTAACAGTGTCTTTTGACAACCGATACTCTTCATTTTGATCAAGTCTAATATTTCTTTTTTTTCTCGTATGGATTGTGCCTTTGGTAACTTCCCTAAGAAATCTTAGCTATCTAACCAAGAGCATAAACCTTCTTTTCCTAAATTTGTTGTTGAAGTTTTATATTTTTAGTTTTCATATTTTGGTCTATGATCCATTTTGAGTTCATTTTTATATATGGCAAGAGATATGGATTGGAGTTAATTTTTTGCATATGGACAACCAATAGTTGAAAAAACATTCTTTCCCTCAATGAACTGCCTTTATACCAAGCCTTATTTTTAAAGATTTAAATTTGTATTATTTATTATTTTTGTCTTTAAGGGGCCTACTGAGAATGTCTCAAATACATATCTCCTTCCTAAAAATGTGTAGAAATATAGTAATATAAGAAAGAAAAACTAGGGCTTCCCTGGTGGCGCAGTGGTTGAGAATCCGCCTGCCAATGCAGGGCACACGGGTTCGAGCCCTGGTCTGGGAAGATCCCGCATGCCACGGAGCAGCTGGGCCCGTGAGCCACAGCTACTGAGCCTGTGCGTCTGGAGCCTGTGCTCCGCAACAAGAGAGGCCGCGATAGTGAGAGGCCCGTGCACCGCGATGAAGAGTGGCCCCCGCTTGCCACAACTGGAGAAAGCCCTCGCACAGAAACGAAGACCCAACACAGCCATAAATAAATAAATAAATAAATAAATTTATTAAAATAAAAAAAAAAAAAGAAAGAAAAACTAAAAGCATAAATTCTTAACAATGTTGGATTTTTGACAAAGGACACCCTAGCCTAAAAGCTATAATACAAAGGACACCTGTGAGAGTTGGGAACTGCTCCAGAGGTAGGAGATATGTAGCCTAGGACACCGTCAGCACTACGGGTTAGGACACAGGAATTTCAAGAGCTGCCAGGTAAGCCTTACATTCTGATCGCCTCTCACTTACACAATACTAGTTATTGTCTTCATTGCTTCACATTAAAATGTAGCTATACACTTGTACACACATGTTATAATTAGCAGGCTAGAATGGCATTTTTTTGCTCATGGTCAATAGTGTAACAAAGCTCTATGTCTGTAGTGGAGAGCTCCGTGTAACTGATGAAAGAGAGAAAAATGGAAATAAGAACACAATACTTCTGAACACAGGCCTAGAGTTCTGTAAGAGCTCTGGTGGCTCTGGGAAGACTAAAGCCACAGTGGCTCTGAGACACAACTAAGGAAACAATATCTCACAAACCATCATGTCAATCCCCCTTTTCCTGTTACCTTACCCCTGAGGCTATTCTTTCAGCTGATTACACAAAAGCTGTTTGTTCAGTAGATTTTTTTCCCTAGCAGTAACATAAAATCAGCAATGTAACAAATATATTAATATATACTTAATGCTCAAATATCTTTTATATCTTTGCTCATGATTATGAATGTGACAGATAAAAGTATACTTAATGACCATGTTCAAAATATGTTTATCAACCACTCTTTTTCTTAATTTTAAACAAGAAAGTTATTTAAATTAAAAAAAAAAAATCAGGGGTTCCTTGGGAGTTGCAGTCCCCACTCACCTCTTCTCTCAAAAAGTGGGGAAATAAAAATATTGTCTCCCTGAGAAGGTAGGCAATACATGGCCACCCCACCACGCGGTGACCCAGGGCGCCCTTCAAAATTCAACCTCCCCAATGCGCCCCACCCCCTCCTCAGGACTGGCCTATCTCAGCCTGTCATGGTGTACAGGTTTTCTCACTCCTCTGCAAAATTGTTTTAATACCACAATCATATCAAAGCATCCTACAAAGGGACATAAAGGTTACTGTATCACTTAGCGAACATTTATTAAGTTTTTAAAGTTCTTTCTCTTCCAGGTCTGGTGTAAGGGTCAGAAACAACAGGAGAACTTTCTCCTCACTGTTTCCACACACAGATGCAGTCGAATCTCCTGACAACCACCCCCCGCTCTCCCCCACTCCCCTCTCTTCGCCCCGAGCTGCCAGATGCCTGACCCATGCTTAAAGAGTATGTGATTTTAAATCACTAAAAATCTAAAAGAAAATGTTGATAGCCTATTCATTATGCTTTTTTCTCTCTGGAAAACAGTATCTGTAACTTAAATCTCATTAAACAGGATACAATTTCAAGTTTCCAATATCTAATGAATCACTGATTTTCTCCTCGATGGCAGACTGACAGTCACCCCCTAAGACAAGCCTAACAGACTATGGACTGACTGTGGACTGAGATGTGCTGACACGCCACCCAAGAGCTCTTTGTTTCCGTCAACTCAGAAGGGGGTACAGATTTCAGTTCTAGAGGACCCCTAGTATGATATGTCGGCATGCCCCTCTGGGTGAAGGCCAAGCTGTGTCTCATAAAAAGAAGAAATCACTAGTAAACGAAATGATGATTTTCCTCAGTATATGGAGAAGCTGTGAGCCCATCAACGTGTCTGCAATGACCCAAGCGAGAGGGCACGGTCCTGGGGTCTGGGGACAGGGGCTTGCAGGGTCCCCGAAGGGATGGCGTTTTACTTTAGTGAACCTCAGTTTCGTCATCTTTTAGGGGAAGAAGATGGATGACCCTGCTGCTGTAAATATTCTTCAAGATCAAACACATCGGCTCCTGGCCAGTCGCCCTAAGTGGAGCAGTGGTGTTCCAAGGCCCCACAGCAACAGGAAGGGCCTCGCGAAGTTTGGGGTGCACCAACACACGTCTAAGTGCTGGGCTCTCGGCCAAAACATGAAAATGAGTTCTTCTCTTCTAATTCCATCTCCAGTACAGAACTTTCTCCTCCTCTCATAGGTCCTTCTGTAATGCAGAGGCTGCCAAGGTGTCATGCTTTTTCGAGCGTGAATACTCATAGATTTACTCATGTTGGATCTTTACTACTTACAAAGTAGCTGGGTTTCTGAGAGGAGTCACTGGAGAATGGGAAATACAAGTCAGTCACTGGCTGATCGTGTATTCACTATAAAAGCCAGAAGCTGTGGTTTCCACTGATATAAGCTCCCAATGAGCCTGTAAAACAAAAAGGAAAAGGGAGCCAAATGTCGACTGCAGGCTAAGATCGAGTCAACTTTCCCTGCGTTTCTGCTCCTCCTCAATGTTCGACCTCATTCCCTGATAATCCACAGCCCCCGCATACATTCCATTCAGTAAATCTTTTGATAAATTCTTATACTGCTCAAGCAAAGAATATTTCACACTGCCCCGCTAAGTGCCATGATTATGCAACTGTAACTGGTAAGGGGTTATATAAATATTGTCACTATTCCAGTTCCTTCAAAGTCCTCTGTGCTCTTAAATGGTTCTCTGATGGCTAGGGGCTATTTCCCTATCTCTTCTGTGTCTCTGATGGCCACAAAGACTGGGCAGCTGTCCTCGCTGAATTCCAGCTCCGATGGGCTGCAGGAGCACAAAGGACAGAGGACACCTGGGTTACCAAGGAGGTCACATACTGGAAATGAAAAGCAAAGGAATACTTGAAGTCAACATTATTAGGAATAAGATACCACTGGATATGGATGTAATACATGTTTTGACTAAATTGGAACAAAGGTATAAAACCCTAAAGGCAAAGAAATAAAGCCATTAATATTGACCTTTTAATATGGAGGTAGCAAAACAATCTTTTAATTTTCACATTTTTACTACAGGGCTATACTTTAATCACATATGGTATAGATGAATATTTAATGAGAACAGTCAAACTTTTTGTTTCTATACCAGTTTTTATTACTAGTGGTTTTTTGTTATTTATTTATTTTTTTTACTTTAAATCCACTGTACGATTTATAATTTTTAAAAGTATACCAGGGTCTATTACTCTTCAGAAAATAATTCATCATACAATTCCTTAAACAAGGTCCTTTTCATTGCTTGAAATTATTAAGTTTACAAAGACTACAACAGACCTTCAGAAATACAGAATGAAAAGCAAGCCTGTACTGAATGAACATTTCAACCTCAGATTACATGTAAGTGATTTCTTCTCCAAGAGAAATTTGGAAAACTGAATTTGGCAGGCACCATTCTCATGTTCCACAGAATGCACACGTTAGGGCTCTCCACATGGTATAATGTGAAATGAGCAAACTACAACTCTCAGAATTTATCAGATATTCTGATTTCAGATATTCATACTTATCAATAAATCATGACTTACATCTCCTAAAAACTAAGTCTGTAAATAATATCTTCCTCTGTATTATGTTAAGTTTATAAACACATTTCACAGAACATCTGTCAAAGCAGAAATAAATTATGGGGTATGATCAAAGATGCAGTAAGAAAGAAATCTGTGAGATTGTTATTAACGGGATGGAGATGGCCCTGTATGCCTTATCGCAGCGCCTCCTCACCCACAACAGGCATCTCTCTGCTTCAGTTGAACTAGATTCTTGTCAAGTATGGTGAGGAGCTGGCTTTCGGGACTTCGTGGCTCTTCTGTGATCCTAAATCTTGGTGCTGGAGAGCCAAGGAGGACTGCAGGCAGCAGGTAGCTTTGCAAGCTGCTTACTAAAGCAGCTTCCTTATCCCCATGCGGGCTGCGAGTGAATGAACACTCAGAACCTCTTTTCTGACCAGCCCATCGAGGTTATCTAAATACATCACTATACACTGGATAATCTTTGTATTCCTTAAAGTTAAGTAAGACAAGTAATTCTCCTGCATAGAAATCACATTTTAATGGTATTAAATAAAGCATAATTCAAAGAAACAAACTATAAATATGTAAAAAAAAATAGCGTAAGAAAGTCAAGAAGCTAAAGAGTGAAAAGAATTACATTTCAAACTAATTAAAATGGAAATAAAACTAATGTCCTTTTTGGTATTCTTAAAGATCCATATACAAATAAATTAGTGGGAAGGAGGTAACAAAAGAAATGTGGTTTGCCTTAAGTGCACAGGTCAATAGTAGAAACCAGACAAGAAAAAAGTGCAGAAGTGTGAAGAAGGTAATCTCTGGATGGTGTGCACACACTTATTCTGTTTACCTTAATTTCCTAGATTTTGCGATTTGGAGCTAAAATTATTAGGTACTCTAATCAGGGAGCAGGGAAAATCTTCCGGGAGGAGGGGGCAAAGGGGCTGCGCTGAGATGGGGAGCAAGGAGGGAGGTCATCCGCCTGTAGCTCAACTCAAGGCCCTCCCAACAACAGGTGAGGTCTCACATGGGGCACAGATATGGGATGGGAAGGGCAAAACTGAGAAGCAAAATTCAAGTCTTCAGTGCCAGGATGAGTTTCTGCTTCCTTTGATTAAGCAATGTGAGGTACTGAAGGTTTTGGAGTAAAATTAATCTGCCAAACATCATATGGACATAAACATACCGAAGAGAGGCTAGAATCCCAGAGACTAATTACAAAATGCTGGATTAGCTCAGGCGGCAGGTAATGGAAATCTGAATTAACAGAGTGACAGCAGAAACAAAAATGAATTAAAAGATGGTTAATCTAAAATAGAAAACTGTTCAAGTATCTCTTCAGTTAATACAAAAAGTAAAGACCTGTCTATATTGATGACCATTTATGTGCTGTCAATGCAGTATGTTTCCACTGTGAAGATTATTTCCTGAATATCGGAGAACTTCTCTTAACTAACAACAATCCTACATGTTGGAGTGAGGTAATCAATACATTTACTAGGATCAAATATCCTTAATTTGCTATGTGACCCTGGAGAAGGTTCTAAGATTCAGTTTCCAAATCTATGATATAGGAGTAATTTACCTCTTAGGCTTGATGGAGAAATACGAGACAATGGGATAATGCCTATCCCATTTGTAGATGCCACAAATGGACCTGGAATCTAGCACAAACTCAAAGGTCAACTAAATCTGATGTTTATAGCCTGCAAACCGTAATGTCTCAAACTGTCACACAAAACTTGCAGTGAGATTTTAAGTTTAGGCTTATAAAGAGTTTATATATTCCAAAAGTTCCCATTTGGGCCAAAGGTTTGGAATTTTAGACTTCTGACAGTCTTATAAATTCACTAAATGTATAAACTAATATGTATACATTTCTCAGTATCAGAGCAAACTAATTAAATGTTGTCATGCTATTAACTCTCAGAATAGTAAATACAGTCACAGTTAAACCCAGCATAAGAAGTTTCATGGTGGAAAACACCTAAGAGTGATAATACAAAATCCTGAGCATATCTTTTGTTATGATTAAAAAAAAATTAGTACCTTCAATTTAATTGGCCCGAAAGAGTAGTTTTTCCAAGAAGGTATGAATTATACTGACATCATGTATTTCATCTAGTTCTACAGTTTACTTGCCTTTAATTTGCTGCCCAAATGTGTAATATGAGTGATGGCAGCACTACAAAAGAATGTAGTTTTTAAAAGAAAAAGCTTTACACAGCTGCTTGTAATAAAATAACAAAACCGCGCAGCAAGGGCTGATTAGATAAAGATAAATATAGTAACACATGCATAAGTCTGAAATAGATCTGAGAAAAATTGTTACAGAGGACATTTCCATGACTATCCTGACAAGCAATTTTTAATGATTAAATATGCCTATGCATGTATATGTACATGTTTTGTATCTAAAAGCTATTTATAATGCTCCCTTACAGAATCATAAAGTAGAATTTCTTATTTTAAACTATCAAATGCTAACT
Organism: Balaenoptera physalus; assembly: GCF_965194825.1. Lineage (NCBI taxonomy): Eukaryota > Metazoa > Chordata > Mammalia > Artiodactyla > Balaenopteridae > Balaenoptera > Balaenoptera physalus. Next base: position 102,449,175 of record NC_138886.1, on the reverse strand, counting down.
TGATACACGGTGAAGTTATCATTTAGAAATAACCTTTATTATTTAAAATCAAAAGTATAATGTGACAACTTAGAAAATGACCTTTTTTAATTTCCAAAAACAAGCTAACTGCTCATGAATTAAAGCACTATAAATTATGCAGCTCTATTTAAAAAATAAATGAAAGACAAGTTCTAAGATCTGGCATTTTATCTGCTGTTTTACAGAAACTAAATATAATTCAATTTAAGTAATGTCATATAAACATTGTATTTCACTTTCATCTTATTTTAGGAACAATAAGGAATGATCATTTGTAATATATGGAAGTATTTGAAATTGCTTTTGGCTAGTCTATTAAATCAGTTAGTGAGGCTTAAACTGTAAAACAAATATACATCTACCCAGATTGCAGCAATTAAGCTTATGATTTATTTAGTGGCATAAAATAACACTTCATAAAATCCATCCTAAAATAACATTTGCTAATAAAACTATGACCAAGATTATTCTGAAATTCTACACTTCTTATAATGAGATGACAAGTGGGACTTCTATTGCTGCCCCTCCCCACTTCTGTTCCCTGACCATGTATGCGTGAGTCTATTTCTGGAATTTCTATTCTGTATGTCTGTTCTCATACCAGTATCATGCTGTCTTGATTTCTTTATAGTAAGTCTTGAAATCAGGCAGTGTAATTCAGCCAACTTTGTTCTTTGCCTTTCCATATAAATTTTAGAATCACCTTGCCATTTTATTTAAAAAAAAAAAAAAAAAAAAGCTGCCAGGATTTTAGCTAAGATTGACCTAAGTGTATAGATCAATTTGGGGAGAAGCGACATCATAACAATACTGCATCTTCTGATACATGAACATGTTATGTCTCTCCATTTACTCCAGTCTTCTTTCATTTCTCTCTACCATGTTTGATAGTTTTGAGTGTACAGATCTTACATATACTTTGTTAAATTTATTCCTAAATACTTCATGTTTTTTGATGCTACTATAAATGGGAGTGATTTTTAAATTTCATTTCGCAATTGTTCATTGCTAGTATACAGCACAATTGATGTTTATATGTTGATCTTATATTCAGTGACTCTGCTCAATTCGATTACTAGTTCTAATAATGTTTTTGGTAAACTTCTTAGGATTCTCTCTGAACACAATCATATGGCACCTCTGAATAGAGAGTTCTTCTTTCCAATCTGTATGCCTTTTATTTCTTCTTCTTTTCTTACTGTACTGGCTAGAACTTATACGTACAATGTTGAATAGAAGTGATGAGACTGGACATTCTTGCCTTGTTTTCATTATTTGTGGGAAGGGGTTCAGCTTCTCATCATTGAATATGTTAGCTATAGGTATTTTACAAAGGCCTTTTTTCAGAATGAGGAAGTACACTGCTATTCTAATTTACAAAGAGTTTTTTTTTTAAATAATGAATCAATATTGAATTCTATCAAATGCTTTTTCTGCAAATATTGAGATGATCACAGAATTTTTCTTTTATTCTGTTAATATGAGGAATTGTATTGTATTATAAATTGGATTAAATTCCACTTAGTTACATTATCTTTTCTAAATTAAAAAAAAATTTAATTAATGTTTATTGACTACTGACTGAGGACTGGATCCATGTAGAACAGTCCATGTCACTTAGTTCAATATAATGTTATGCAATTTAATCAGGGTGGGTAAGTGATGGAGCTACAGTTCATACAACAAAAAAGTGGCAGAGCAGGGTGGAGAGGAGGTCTTCAAGCTCCTGTAGCATTACATCAGAGTTGCTCAAGTCAGAGTCATATCTCCCTACTCCCGCACCTTTCCCCCAGGCTCTTGGCATTTCAGACACAGGAAAGCAAAAGATAGAACAAATACAACCATAGATTCCTGACTCAGAGAAGCAGAAGTCCTTCTTCCCAGCATTCGCAGTAACATTCCTGAATGGAACATCCATCAGGGGCTTCTGTAACAGGCAGTTTACCTCCTATACCCAACTTACCTTTTTATTTATTATTGGGTTTAATGTGCTCAAATTTTGTTAAGAATTTTTAAGTCTGTGTTACTATACATAGAAAAAGACGCCACCAGAAAACTACTAGAGCTAATCAATGAATCTGGTAAAGTTGCAGGATACAAAATTAATACACAGAAATCTCTTGCATTCCTATACACTAACAATGAAAGATCAGAAAGAGAAATTAAGGAAACAATCCCATTCACCACTGCAACAAAAAGAATAGAATAAACCTACCTAAGGAGGCAAAAGACCCATATGCAGAAAAATATAAGACACTGATGAAAGAAATCAAAGATGACACAAACACATGGAGAGATACACCATGTTCTTGGATTGGAAGAATCAATATTGTGAAAATGACTGTACTACCTAAAGCAATCTACAGATTCAATACAATCCCTATCAAATTACCAATGGCATTTTTCACAGAATTATAACAAAAAATTTTACTATCTGTATGGAAAAACAAAAGACCCCGAATAAACAAAGCAATCTTAAGAAAGAAAAACGGAGCTGGAGGAATCAGGCTCCCTGACTTCAGACTATACTACAAAGCTACAGTAATCAAGACAGTATGGTACTGGAACAAAAACAGAAATATAGATCAATGGAACAGTACAGAAAGCCCAGAGATAAACCCATGAACATAAGGTCAGCTAATCTATGACAAAGAAGGCATGAATATACAATGGAGAAACGACAGTCTCTTAAATAAGTGGTGCTGGGAAAACTGGACAGCTACATGCAGAAGAATGAAATTAGAACACTCCCTAACACCACACACAAAAATAAACTCAAAATGGATTAAAGACCTAAATGTAAGGCCGGACACTATAAAACTCTTAGAGGAAAACATAGGCAGAACATTCTTTGGCAGAAATCACAGCAAGATCTTTTTTGACCCACCTCCTAGAGAAATGGAAATAAAAACAAAAATAAACAACTGGGACCTAATGAAACTTAAAAGCTTTTGCACGCAAAGGAAACCATAAACAAAACGAAAAGACAACCCTCAGAATAGGAGAAAATATTTGCAAATGAAGCAACTGACAAGGGATTAATCTCCAAAATATACAAACAGCTCATGCAGCTCAATATCAAAAAAACAACCCAATTAAAAAATGGGCAGAAGACCTAAATAGACATTTCTCCAAAGAAGACATACAGATGGACAAGAAACACATGAAAAGCTGCTCAATATCACTAATTATTAGAGAAATGCAAATCAAAACTACAAAGAGGTGTCACCTCACAGCAGTTAGAATGGGCATCATCAAAAAATCTACAAACAATAAATGCTGGATAGGGTGTGGAGAAAAGGGAACCCTCCTACACTGTTGGTGGGAATGTAAATTGATACAGCCACTATGGAGAATGGTATGGAGGTTCCTTAAAAAACTAAAAATAGAACTACCATATGACCCAGCAATCCCACTCCTGGGCATATACCTGGAGAAAACCATAATTCCTAAAGATACATGCACCCCAATGTTCACTGCAGCACTATTTCTCATAGCCAGGACATGGAAGCAACCTAAATGTCCATCAACAGAGGAATGGATGAAGAAGATATGGTACATATATACAGTAGAATATTACTCAGCCATAAAAAGGAACGAAGTTGGGTCATTTGTAGAGACATGGATGGATCTAGAGACTGTCATACAGAGTGAAGTAAGTCAAAAAAACAAGTATCGTATAATATCGCTTATATGTGGAATCTAGAAAAATGATACAGATGAACATATTTGCAAAACAGAAATAGAGACACATAGAGAACAAACGTAGGGATACCAAGGGGAAGGGGGGGTAGAATGAATTGGGAGATTGGGATTGACATATATACACTACTCTGTATAAAACAGATAACTAATGAGAACCTACTGTATAGCACAGGGAATTCTACTCAGTGCTCTGTGGTGACCTAAATGGGAAGGAAATCTAAAAAAGAGGGGATATATATATATACGTATAGCTGTTTCATTTTGCCGTACAGAAGAAACACAACACTGTAAAGCAACTATACTCCAATAAAAATTAAATAAAAAAAAAGAATTTTATGTCTGTTTTCATGAGGGGTACTAGTCTATAGATCCCTTTCAATACCTTTGTTTGGTTTGGCAGGAAAGTAATGAGGGCCTCATAAAATGACTTGGGACCTGTTCTCTCCTTCTCTATTTTCTGAAAGAACTTAGGTAGGATTGGTAATCATTCTTCCACAAATGGTCGATAGATTTCACCAGTGAAGCCATCATGCCCAGAGTTTTCTTTCTGGAAAAAATTTTCATTACAAATTCAATTTCTTTAAAAAAAAAGTAGAGGTATTCAGATTTTCTATTTCTTCTAGTGTTAGTTTTGGTGTGTTTCCTGGTATAAAGTTGTTTATAATATTCTCTTATAATCCTTTAATATCTGTAGGATTTGTAGGGATGACCTATCTTTTAATCCTGATATTGGTAATTTGTGTCTTCCTTTTTTTGTTTCTTTGTTTCTTGATTATCAGATTAGCTAGCAGTGTTACTGGCTTTTGGTTTTACTGATTTTTCTCTGTTGTTTGCACAAAGTCTTTTTCACTAATTTCCTCTCTTTATTAGAAGTAGAAGTTCAGTTCACTGATTCTAGATCTTTCTTTTTGCTTTCTAATATAAGCTTTTAAAACTGTATTTTCTCTCCAAGCATTGCTTTAGCTACATCTCACAAAATTTAATGTTGTTTTCATTTTCTTTAAGTTCAAAATATTTTCTGATTTTCTCTTGTGATTTCTTCTTTGACACATGGATTTACTTCGTATTCTTTTAATTTCCAAGTATGTAGAGGCTTTTCTCATATTTTTCAGTTACTGATTTCTAATATAACTCTGTTGAGGTCAGAAAATATAGCCTGCATTATTTCAAGCCTTTAAAATTTATTTTATGGTCCACCTTTCTGTCTATTTTGATGAATATTCCATGTACAACTTTAAAAAAGGATGTGAATTTTATAATTGTTGGGTGGAGTACTCTGAAAAGATCAATTAGACCAAGCTGTTTCATAGCATAGTTCAAGTTTTCTATATACTCACTGATTTTCTTTCCATTTGCTTCATTAATTATGGAATCTCCAGCAAAAAATAGTGGGTTTCTTTACTCTCCTTTCTGTTTTGAGTATTTCCGCTTCCATTATTTTGAAGTTCTGTTATTATAAAATGTCCCTCTTTGTCACTAGTAAGATTTTTTAATCTGCCAACTATTAATATAGCTATTCCAGCTTTCTTATCTATTGCTAGCATATATCTTCCTCCATTCTTTTAGTTTTAACCTATCTGTATCTTTATAGTTAAAGCATGGTTCTTATAAACAGCATATAATTGAATCTTACTTTTTTAACCAATCTGTTTTTAATGACATTATAAAGAAAATTTTACATTTAATATAAGTATCAATATGGTTAGGTTTAAATTTACCACCTTGATATTTGCTTTCTATTTTTCTCATCTGACCTTTATTACCTGGTCTTATCTTCAAGATTGAGCATTTTAGTATTCCATTCTATCTTTAGTACTAGTTTATTAACATTTAATTTTTTTTAATTTTAATTTTAATTTTTTTAATTTTTAAATTTTTTTTTAAGTGGGTGGTAGCCTTTCTCAAGTAGGGTTTTGTGAGAGAACAAAGCTAACAGGAAGTTAGCTTTGAATGAGTGTTTTTAAATGTCCCAATGACAGTACACTGCTCTTAGATGCAGAGGATAGAGGTTAATTCATTATGTACAATACACTTTTCTCTGCCCTTCCACAACTCACCTTGGGTCAGCTATACTTTTTCTTTAACGAAATCAAGACTGTAATCATTCGTATCTTGAAGTAAACAGTAACCAAACCTTCTTTACCACAGATTGGTTCTAAAAGTTGAAAATCAACAACCAGCACCTACATTGTGATGTATAAATATTATTTAATGTCAGGCCAAGAGGTCAGCTAAAATTACACTTCATTCTTTATAAATCCAATGTCATGATCTCCTGACCACGCCAAGAAATTTAAAAAATTCTAGTTTTAAAATTAAATAGACCCATTTTTCTCACTGATTGCTTAAAAGCATGGCCTTTCCTCCCATATTTAGGCCACAAGAGGAGTTTTCCCTGGGGTTTCTAATTGTTTTCTTTCTGGGAGGGTTGATTTGGTGGGGGCAGGAGGAGGGGGGCAGTGACAGAGGTTATCCCCAAGCTATCAATCCTTGCTTTCCCTCATGTGTCTTATACTCCTCTAATTTGGAATGGTTGTTGTCTGGGCCTATTTTATTGCCATTATTTGTGGATTTGCTTTGATGCCCAATTCCTCTATTTCCTGAAGGCCAAGTTATTTCTTAATAAGGGTACTTGGGAAGCTAATTTTTCTAGTCCTTGTACATCTGAAAATGTCTTTATTCTGCTGTTACAACTGAATGGTAGTTTGTCAGGTACAGAATTTGGGATTAAAAGTGTGTTTGCCTTTGGATTTTGTCGGCAATAGTTACAGCATCCAGTGTTGAAACTGATAAAACATTGTTGATGTGAGTTTGACACTTCTTCATACTTGGACAATCTGTTTTCCTTCCTCTCTGAAAATTTTTACAATCCTCTCTTAATCCTTGAAGCACTGAAACTTCACAAATATATATCCATGGGTGACTTGTTTTCATTAATTGTGCTGGCTCTCAATGGGTCCTTTTAATTTAAAGACGTGTCTTTTCTGCCTCTGGGATTATATTCCCTTCCTTTTTTGATAATTTCCTCCCCTCTTTTTCCTTTTTTCTTACTTCTATTAAGCCAAATGTCAAACCTCAAAGATTAATTTCCCATGCATCTCTTCTTACATTTTTTTGGTCTTTGCTCTACATTTTGGAAGATTACTTCAACTTTATTTCTTAGATTTTCATTTCAGCAATCCTTTTTAGAAATAAATACATAAATCTAATAGCCCTTTCTTGTAATATCACTGCTTCTGTATTAGCCGCTTCCTTAAGGCTCCATTTTTTTTTCCTTTCAAATTTTCCTCATAAACCCAATGACCCCTTGGTTGTCTGTTCACTTAAGATGGAAATACAGGAAGATGGGAACTGCTCTCCTCTTCTCTGTCAGTTGGTCTATTTTTTTCTTTTAGAAAGGCTTCTTCACTAATTGGAAATTCTAACTCTGTGCTTAACCAGGATAGGCAGGTTTTACTTGATGTGAACAGAAAAGAACCTGACTGCTGATCAGAAAACCCCCCAAAATAAGTAGAGCTTTACTGTGGTAAAATCCTTATCAGAAGTCTTAGTTTTCTGAATTTAGTTTCATATCTGAAGCAGAATCAGTTTTTGCCTGTTTTGCCTAATAGTACATGCCAGCTGTTTGTGTGTGTGCACACGCGTGTGAACGTGTGCACGTGAGCGTGTGCACTGTGCATTGGGAGAGTGGGGCAGGGGACTAATCTGTACTACAATTTAACAAACAGCCCTTCAACTGTATGCTGTTTCTGGAAATCTCATATCTAAGTTACAACCTCTGAAACAGCTGCTGACTCTCAGCCCCTCTGGGATTCGCTTAGAAAGACTGCCTTCCACTTCTTTGGAGGCACCCCTGTAGTACATCTAGGTTAGAGTTTTTCAATCTGTCTCATCTCCTACATTACAAAAAAGTTGTTAAAATCTCTTGTTTGTTGATGACCCCTCTCTCTTTGCTTTGCTATTTATTGGTTAATGATTAAGCGTTTTTTTCTCTTTTACAGTCTGTGCTTTCATTTTGATGAGGCCTTAAAACGGGCAGATGGCAAATGATAGTGCTCAGTGCCTAGTCTACCTTCTTGACCAGAGGGCTTAAACATTTTTAAGCTTATGTGGAAAGTTATACTCACATACAAAAGTAGAGAGACCAGCATAATGAAATGCCATGCACTGATGACTAACTTTCAAGGATATTTTAAGCAAGCAAAATTTGATCATTTACAGCTTCTATAATAATAAATTCTGTTGAGCAAAGTCCTCTGTGACTGGCCTATATGGATAAGAATTACACAATATCTAAAAACCATTTTGAAGAATGAGTTTGTCATATAATTTGATCTTGTAATCAGGGCAAGAGTTCCTTACAATATCTGCTACACGGGATTTCACAGAATAATTGCCCAGAAGGGGACATAGGCCCCACAGAGTCAATCCTCTTCTTTTTCCTTTTTTAATAAATTTATTTACTTATTTATTTTTGGCTGTGTTGGGTCGTTGTTGCTGCACGCGGGCTTTCTCTAGTTGCGGCGAGTGGGGGCTACTCTTTGTTGCGGTGCACGGGCTTCTCACTGTGGTGGCTTCTCTTGTTGCGGAGCAAGGACTTCAGTAGTTGTGGCGTGCGGGCTCTAGAGTGCAGGCTCAGTAGTTGTGGCGCACGGGCTTAGTTGCTCCGCGGCATGTGGGATCTTCCCGGACCAGGGCTTGAACCCGTGTCCCCTGCACTGGCAGGAGTATTCTTAACCATTGCACCACCAGGGAAGCCCCAATCCTCTTCTTTAACAAGTAAGAGGAGCCCAAGAGTTGGGTATGTGTGCTATGTCTGGGGACATGCAAGTCACAGGCTGGGGCAACCCCATCTTGCCCACCAATTAATAGAACAGGAAGGACCCCCTCCCTCTTTTTAACATCTTATTCATAGGTAACTTAAAAGGTGTATCTAGTTTCATATATTGTATAGGCTAAACTGCAAACTTTACATAAAACTGTAAAATAAAATGAGATTTTAGAGAAACTATGAGCATGTGACAGACTGTTTGGGAGCCCTGAGTGCATGTGTTCCCTTTTAGGTCCACTTTGGTGGGAAGTTTTAGAAGCCCAAAGCTAGTCAGGAGTAAAACCAGCTCTCCAGCATCACGACGCAGGTCTCTTTAGTATCAGTCCAGATAGCAGAAAAGGAAGTGTCCCCCTAACCCACTGCTGTATCACTAAGACCCAGAGTTAGCAATGCATGTGCTAGAAAGGTACCCCAGCTTCCAACTGTAAAACTCCATGGAACAACTAGCATTTGCATGGCACTTCGCAGTGTACAAAGCAAAGGTTAAGAAGGTAACAAATATAATAAACCATACAACAGCTTTGTAATAGAGATTTATCATCACTCTCATTCACAAAGAAAGAAAAGCTCAGAGATTTAAGTAACCTGCCGTAATTAATAACCTGCCACACAATTAGTAAATGGCTTAACCCAGTCTCCTTTAACTCTAAACCTTCACAATGTAGAACATAGCCTCTTTCCCTTGACTGTTCACCTGCTCCCTTTTCGTGGTGTCTGGTTCTTGTTTAATGGCTGTAACAGCCAAGTAGAATAATCTGAGGTTTTCAGATGTATATTTTCAGTTGCCTGCATTTTTTATTCCTTTGGCCCTCATCTACTTGCCCCACACAGTCCTCCACAAGTGGAAAGCGGATGTGAAGCTTCTGCTAGGAGCACGCACCCTCCTCCCTTGGTTGTGGCTTCAACTGAAGTGACCAGCACCTTCAACTGCCATGTCCCATTCCTGCTCTCAGTGGTTCAAGGGAGGCCGAGTCTCACATGGGTGATATTTGGTCACCCCTTCTCTGGTGCAGTGGGTACTCCAGGCAGGCAAGATAGAGGAGTGATAAAAGAAATCACATCCCCCTTCGTAGTCTCTTTTCCCTACTCTATAAATGCTTCCCTCCCCTAAGGCTACTACCACCTGCTCCATACTAGTTCTCAGAAGACAGACAATAGTGTGGTTTGGCTGGTTCTGGCCCTCCACCCACAAATATCACATTCCTGCCCGAACCCCTATTCCTGGACTCACAAGTCTGTCCCACTAACTGCCAGCTTTAGCTACGAAAGCTCTGGTCACCAAACATCAACTCCAGATGACTCTGAGGATGCCCTCCAGGAAGGTAAAATGAAGACGAAAAGTCCATGGAGTCAACCTCCTCTTGACAACATTACCATTGAAAGTTTACTCACAGAACACTGTTTTCTTTTATACTTGAAAGCACAAAGTACTTCATCCAAACTTTGGATTAAATTAGGCTTCAACACTATACCATGGGCCTCCTCATCCCATGTAACATTTCTACAAAAAGAACATCCCCTGGGTTAAAGTCATTCCAACATAACTCACTCTTGTGTCAGGAAGGGGACAAAATGTAAAGTGTGTGCAAAACCTCTGAATATGCAAAGAACAGTACACTTACACTGAGAAAAAAATGACACTCCATATACATATTTTTTAAAACCCCAAGCTTCTATTTTTATGCTAATATACCAGTTGCAAGTATTTCGGTTTTCTTTTGAAAGCTGGGATAACTTTCTAGCATATGCATTGCTAAATCTAGGTCTTTTGAGGTAAATCCATACATACTCAGTTGTGATGAGTCTATATTCAAAACTATTGTACATAATACATCTAAGCATAGAGAAGAGAAGCATATATTTAATAAACAAGAGTACAAAACAAGATGCTGGTCTGACTACCCTTTCACCAGGTTTATCCTATTAAGGTGATATGATTCAGATAATTAACCCTTTCCAAATGCTGAGAAACGTCCCTCCTAAGAGATGGATTAGCTACAGAAATGCTTAACTGTACAGAAGACCAAATGCAAAAGGATGTGACAGAGTCAGAGAGTGATCTAATACAAAAACCATGTAGTGACAGATCTAAATATAAATGCTCAAATCTTCCGTTTCACTAGTTCACAGTGACTGCAAAAAATTCAATTTCTTTTCAATACATAATTCATCCAGCAATATTTTAATTTTTATAGAAAACAAATGTCTTCAATGATAAAAGTATATTTTATTCTATATGAGTGAATTTGAAAATGTAATGCTTCAAGTTTAGCCATCTTCTAACCCTGAAACTGTCGCTTTAAAATTACAAGAGAGAAAATGAAGTACTTATTTCGCTTATCTTTTTTAAAAACTTACATTATATAAAAATCAGTTGAGGAAACATTTTATTTCGGCTGCCCTTTTACGACATACACCATCCAGTAACTAACTGGCTTTAAACACTAGGGCACTGGGTAACATTCCTACAATTTTAAATACAATTCAGCAAACAGAAAAATACTGCCAAATACCTTTATAGCCTGCTATCCAGACCTGTGCAAACCATGTCTTCAAACACTAACTAAAAACAGACAAAAAGTGATCACCTGGCAGGGTCTACAGGGCAAGTGTTAGGACTGTCTCTGAGCAATGGAGTCTGAAACTGCCACCAACTGTATAATATGAGAGAGCAGGACACGTTTACTAAAATTAAAGTATCACTTTAGACTTGAAAAGGATATGCTTCTTTAGCCAATTAAAATTCTGGTGAAGGTGATAAGGAACTAAAATTGACTCTGATTAGCATAAGGAAAAGGGGATTTCCGGAAGGCTCTCAAGGGAGGCTCTGAAAGATAACAGGCAGACACCAGCCAAGACCAACTGGCAATGCCACAGTCAGGGTCATGCTGCGGGAGCTCCACCTCCCGCTGGAGGGTCCCGTGGGAGAGAACCCACGCTGCAGGAGCTCAAGGTTCCCTGCCCAAGAGAGAGCGGGGGGGGGGGGGGGGGGGGACTCTGGCTCCCTCCCTAGTGGGAACAGGCCCAGTGAGCTCTTCATGGAAACTGGAGTGTTTTCAGAAAGGAGAATGGATGCTAGGCAGCCAAAAAGCAACAACAGTCTACTACAGATCATCAACAGTCTAGCAATACTGTAATATTTCTCAGTGATATCGGATGAATTTAAGCCATATTCGCATGGTTATGGCTCTCGGAGGACTCACGCTAAATGTTCCCTACAGGGCAATAAAGGAATAAACACCTTCTGTTTGGGCTCTACATAGAATTTTTGTTCAATTCAGATTATGATCAATGTAAATAAAGAATCAACCTGTGCCAGACCCTAGTGAGGCCTATCTGTTGCCATATATGGCACCTGTCAAATCAAACACTGTAGCTATTCACCAGGAAAATATACTTGTCATTTCCAAATCAATTCGCAAACTATTCATCACTTTGATATAGAAAATAGGTGTGCCTCAACACTTTTCAAAAGACCTAAACTTTATGAAGCTTAAATGTTAGTATTTATAGAAAACTCAATTGAAGGTTGCTACCTTCCAACTAAAAAGGATAAAAAAGAAAGTAAAAGTAAACATTCTAACATGATGATCAAACTACCTGAGTTAAAAAATATTAATGTATAAATTGGATTTCATATATCTAGAAAAAGTTAAATATTAATAGTTCAAAAAGGGTAGATACATAAATCTTTATTAGAAAAATGTTTCAAAACACTTCTTTAAAATAATAATATTTATAAGTTCCCCTTCTCTAAATACCCAGTATTATGAAATTTGGAAACACCACTTCATAGAGTACTTAGAATTTAACTGAAAGGACTTCTGTTTGTTTGTTTGTTGGAAATGATGCAAAAAATAAGTCGGAAGTTACAGCAGCATTCATCCAAACTCAATCATGAAATACTTTACAACAAATTAAATACCAAAAAGGATGCTTCCAAATGGTGGCTGTGTTATGTGCATTTGCTCAGAGACAATTAATGCATGCAGCTGGTGCTAACCTTCAGTAAGTTTCAATCAAAGCTTGACAGCTACCAGTTATATTTCACACAGGGTAATTATAGCAAATGGCATTTAGGCTTAATGTTCTGCCATTTCTTCTTCTTTCCGGAATGTAATCAACAAGATATTAAGATTGCTTCTGCTTAGCTTTTCTTTAATCTTCACACTGACAAAAATAAATATTCAATCGTAAGGCATTTAGTGAAAGTATAGGTGGGGAAAAAGACCTGACATTCAGTAGAATTTTTCCTATGACAATCACTTCAACAAATGATATATTTATAGTTTTTCTGCATAATTAAATATATTAGTCCTTCCATAATGAAATACATCTTCACTATGCTTCTCATTTTCTGCAATGCCCAGACTTTTCAACATATATTGTACTAGCATATAAGCAGCAGTGTGAAATACTTCTGTATGTTCACTAAGAAAAAACCACAGCAGCTCCTCTGGAGGTTATGCTATTCTAAAACCCCGTGCTCCTACACATTCTTTGTGTGTGGTAGGACAGCTAAAAAGACACTAGGATGATGAGCATATGGTCTAGATTTAATAGAACAGGTGCTTAAATTTTTATAGTAAAGTATTTCAAATGCTAACTCATATCTGAATGTACTTTTAAAACAATATTCTACAAAAAACTGCATATATATATTCAATCTCATTACACATATACTTGCTGAAATGAATTTAGGCTGCTCTTTTAAAATTCTGCCTATCTGCTATCTGTGCATCTGCCATAACTGCCCTGGACCAACCAGCACATCTCAAGAATCAAAGTGGTCCAGAAGCTATGAGTGCTCTGAGTGAGTCTTGCTCTTTCCTGGGCCTCCAAATTGTTCCACCAGAAATGGAGCTGGGGTGCCAGCACTCTCCCTACCTCTGTTGGTAAGACCAACCAGGACATCTCATTGTAATGGCCTTTTGGTTCAGAGCGCCTTCTCTCCTCTCTTGCTTAATTTTGTCATCACATTTATCACCATCTACATAACTACACATTCTATTTATTCAACAGTCTCCTCAAATGTAAACTCCATGAAGGCAGGGGTTTGGTCTCTTTTACTTACTGCTATATTTTTTCAGCCACTACGAACACCTGGGACATAATAAGCACTCAATAAAATACCAAAAAGATAAATAAATGAATACGTCTCACAGACCTATAAACCAAAAAGAATACTTACTGGAAAAATCAGGTCAGACATACTAGGCATAGAATATATTCTGAAGAAAAAAGAGAACAAAATTCTGAGTACATTAACAGTTGCACTTGATCATCAACTATACCTCACTGATGTGGAGGCAGATGGATAGAATAACGGTAAACAGTATCAGTCAGACTTCTTAGCTGTTGGCAATGTAAATGAACTTTGGCTGATTTGCACACAATAGAAATTTACTGAAAGCTTTCTGGACCACTCCAAGAATTACCAAGAACGCTAAAGAACTATGTTTAATAAACAGAACCAAGAGTCACCGTGAGCCAGGATGGCAGCCCCAGCCCACGCCAGAGAGGCTTGCAACTAGTAAGGACACTGTCTCCCGGGACTTGGACAAAGCCCCCACCACTGCCGAAAGGAAACCTTCACTGTCCCTACCTCTGAAGGTCAAGTTTCAACTTCAAACTCCTCGGCAGAAACCTCTGCTAGCAGGGACCCACAGACTTCGAAAGAGGGGTTCGTACGCTGGGAAGGCCAAAAAAAACAGATAAAAAGGTACATTAAAATAGTGGTGTAAAACAAACTTCACTTGGTATAAATACCAAAGGAGAAAGTTCTCTGGAACGCATGTATCTCCTAATATCTGTGTTAAAAAGGACTCTACTATACTTGTGTGAACATGTTAGTGAGGTGGCTGTTCATTAACACTGTGTGTGACAATAGTTTAAAACGAATATGCTAAACTTCACATATTTGGACAATTTAGATTTCTGCAATATCAACTGGCATTAGAAATGTTACACTTACTTAAAAGTGCACAAAATAAAGGCACCAAACTCAAGTATTTTAAATCCTCTACATCCCTATAACTCAACTGAAATGTTTTTTTTAAGGCATCAAAAATAACATGCATGTGTGTACGTTCATGAGGCAAATCAGCAAAAAATAATTGCACAGTGACCCAAATAACAGGGACTGGGAGGGGCTGACTGCTCTAGTTACAGAGCAACCACTGACTCATGAAAATTCAGTTGTTTGCATTTTAAAAGGGTCTTAGCTCTTTGACTAACACTCTGGTTTTTTTCTGCAGCTTTATTTTGTGCAGCCACAAAATTTTTAAAAACTCCTGAATCTTAATCTACTTTCTCTTCTCTCTTCTCAGAGGTGTGAAAGGGCTGGCCAGGTATGCTTGAGTTTTAGAAAGACAATCTGTTCCTTTCTTCTTCAGCCTCCTTAGGCTCAAATGTTAGGCATTTGAAGCCCCTCTCACGGTCTGCTATTCAGAGCAGGGAAACAGTTTTTACAAGCTCCCTGGAATCTGAAGAATCTGTCCCCAAAGTGCACTGAAACATGCCTCGTTAAAAACAAACTACAATAAGGAAAGCAACAGAAGCCAAAAACAAATGTACTAAACACACTGTTAACCAGCAGAAACGCATCCAAACGCATCCAAAAAACATATAAACATAATTTCTGGGTATACTGTCTAGAAATAAAACATTCAAAGAAAACCAATTTATTTCATTCAAGGAATATTTACTAAGCACCTATCATTCCACAAACACTGGGCTAGATAGCTGTTGCTGACACAAGTCAACAAAATCGAC
The DNA here is from genome assembly GCF_965194825.1 of Balaenoptera physalus. Taxonomy (NCBI): domain Eukaryota; kingdom Metazoa; phylum Chordata; class Mammalia; order Artiodactyla; family Balaenopteridae; genus Balaenoptera; species Balaenoptera physalus. Next base: position 102,433,844 of record NC_138886.1, on the reverse strand, counting down.
CAGTTCCTTCCCTGGTAGCAGTCGGTGCTGAAGATGCATGGAGTGCATAATCAAACCAGCAAAGAGATATAACTTGTTAAATTAAGTAAACAAGGAGCCCATCAGACTAGGTGGCTGTAAACGCCTTGGTAGCCTATGTAAGCAAACCAAAATCTAAGCCGTAAGTGCCTCAAAGTTACAAAATCAAAACGCTAAGAACAACTAATCACAAAAAGCCAACTAGGCTTCCAGCTATAGAGCCAATCAATAATTTCCTTCCTTTGCTTCCACCTTTTCTCTATAAAAGTCTCTCCCTAACCTCCTGTTGGTGGAGCACTCCTAACCACTTCTGGTTTGGTGCTGCCCAATTCAAATTGATTTCTGCTCAAATAGACTCTTAAAATTTTAATATGCCTCAGTTTATCTTTTAAAAATTACAAACTGGAAGAGGACAGGATATTATAAAGTTCTTATTTCAATACCTAATGATGTGATTGTATACAGGTTATATAAAAACATTCAAATCCTTTCAGATTTTATAACTTATTTTTCACTGAATTCTCAAAGTTGTGAAATATATGAATAAAAAATTAACAAAACTTTTATAATTGCAAAGTGTATGAAAACGAAGGGAGAATGAAGTAAATATCAGACTGGCAACTCTTTATGTTTCTGAAAAATAAAGAACTTAAACTCATATTAAATAAATCTATGTAAATTAACAATAAGATGAAAGTGGACTTTAAATAATGCAGAGAAGAAAAACATCTACTAAACAAATAATGAAACCGAAGCACAGAAAATACCCTAAATCTGCAAACTTCCTTACCAAGCTTTACCCTTTAATTCTACAGTTTGGAAAAGCTCCTGCTCAATTAAGCTAGGCTATATAGAAAATCCTACTGGAATACATTTCCTGAGCAGGTCAAATGATGCTATTCCCAAGACTTGCCCTCTTGGCAGAATTAAAGTGAAGCAGGTACCCCTCCCTAACCACACGGAAGAGAGTGACAATATATCCGGCAAGGAAGGGGCAGGGGTAGCAAGAGAAAAAAGGACGTTTATAAACACAAACACATTAAAAGGATACTGATGATAATGAATGTATTGCATGCTCATTATCTACCAGAACTCTTTTAATGCATGTCCATTTACTGCTTTCATCCCCACAATGCTGTTATAAAATACTCATGACTATTATCACACTTTATGGATTAGGAGATGAAAGCACAGAGAGGCAAGCCATAAACCTACTCCAGAGTCCACACTCAGTGAGGTTTTCCTCAATCTCTTTCTCAGACACTGAACTGATACATAACTGACTTCAAAGTAGCTCATTTGAAATTTCAGAACCTACAGATAATTAATTTTAGAGGAGTCCTATGGTTACCCCTTATTTTTCAAGTACTTGCTCCTGGCCAGTGAATGGAACAGGGAACTTCCCGAATCGTGTTTAAAGTTGGTCAAAGTAAAACAGAATTCAAAAATACATATATTAGATGAGTTTTCTCAACCCCTGGAGCCAGCAAATCCTACCATGGCATCAGGGAAAAGTTTGTTTAATAAATAGCTCCTTGCTTTTCATAAGATATCAACTACTTCAACAAGCCAAACCTTCAAGCTGAACAGAAACCCCATAATTTATCACCTAACAGGGTGACTATGACCATTTCCAGATACTTCCTCTGCCTCTGAAATGCTCATGACCAAGTGTAGCTATAAACAGGTCAAGAAATAAATTAATTCCAGGGCACTGGAAATTATGTTCATGAAATGAAAAGTGGCCTTGCTGACATTGCATCACTATTTCTAGACAGTGCACTTCAACATCAAATAAATATCACATCATGGAGATGTGCCAAAAGCCAGTGACCTAGTTTCATTAGGGTGGGAAAGGAATAGCAATCTGTCCTTTGAGACTAGTACCAAAATAGCTTCCTTAAAGCACAGCTTCATGCTTTTTAAAAGTTTTAAATAATCTTTTCATGCAAGGGCAAAAATAATAGCCAGAGCCAGTATCAAATATGAATTTCCTTTACGTACCCCCATAAGTTAATGCTAGCTCTCATAATGTTATCAATATTTTCAAAGCTTGGAAAAAATTAAGGATCAGAAAAATTAAGTAATAAGTTGTTTCAACATCTAATAATTGCCTAATATAGGCAATCATACCACACCAGTAGACTAAGATTATTTTTGAGAAACTCCATCAAGATAATTGGCTGACTTTGCCAATGCCACACCCAAAGAAAAATGCAAGTAATAAAACACAGAACTTTTTTAAAAGAAGTATCTTTGTATTATACGTATTTAAAAATATAAAGAAATACTGAACTTAGGCACAGTACCATAGAAACAAAATCTGGCACAATATACATATAAAAATGAAGAACAATTACTTTAAGAAGAGCTGGGCACGAAACGAGTCTGAAAGACGCTGGGCCTATGAAACCTATTTACTATGGGATTTTCTTCCTGAAATAAAGAATGAGTTAGGGGTTCATAGTATCACAACCAGGTAAAACAGAATTCAATGTGAAAACATTTAATGGGAAAATAGGGGTATGTCATACTGAAGAAGTGGTATAAACCATAATGAAGATACATATGACCTCTTTAGGCACCAAAAAACATGGAACTGAAATATATATAATACAGTTGACCCTTGAATAACACAGGTTTGAATTGTATGGGTCCACTTACATGAGGATTTTTTTTCAATAAATGTGTAATACAGTATTACACGATCCGTGGTTGGTTGACTCTCTGGATACGGAACTGTGGATATGGAGGGCCAACTATAAAGTTATACACAGATTTCTGACTGCATGGGGGGTTGGCACCCCTAACCCCTGAGCAGTTCAAGGGTCAAGTGTTCAAGAAAATCTGAGAAAAAAAACAAGAAACTGACAGAAATACAATAGCAGTGGATACATTAACATACCTCTCTCCAATCTGACAGACAAAATACAGAAAAACTAGAAAAGAATGTAATTAATAAATATATTGCATAAAACTATGTCTAAACCCTACAATCAAAAAGGATACTTTCTTTTCAAAGGCCATGGAATATATTTACAAATACTGGCCAATGCAATTGTTATATACAAAATGAAACTGTAATCACTTCCTAAAAGTAGTACTAGAGAAAACATTATCTGAATATGTTATAATGAAACTAGAAATTGTTAATAGAAAACACCAAAAATAACTTGGAAACTAAAACAAAAACAAAAACAAAAAAACACACAAGCAAACAAAAACCCTACTCTTAAAGAATAAAATACAAATCTAGAAAATAATATAAGTGCTATATGAAAATGAATGTTAAACAGCTAAAATTAGCTTTAAAATACAAACATTTTCATCACTAAAAATGAAGATAAACCAACCAAATTTTTAAGTTAAAAAAGAGCAATGAAAGCACTGAGACAAAGAAAAGGTAGAATTATCACAAAAGCAGGAAGTCATAAATCAGAAAAGAAAAAAACAGTAAAAGGGGGGAAAAAAACCCATAAACCTAAAAGCTGGTTCTTTCTGTGGAAAAACAAATCATGAAAAACAGAAGAGAACAAAAATACAAATTAAGGAATTAATAAGGGCAAACACCCAAATATGAAAGAAAATTAAAAGAATTATAAGAACACATGATATACAAGTCTATGTCAGTATATCTGAAAATCTGGGTAACTATATTTCCCAAGAATTGTCAATTATTAAAAGGGAATTTTAAAATCTCAAAATATATCAGGACACAGAAGTAAATTAATACAAAATTTCAAGGGTATTATTTAATTCCAGTATTATTTCAAGTATACCAGAAAGCAGAAAATTAATAAGGCTTCCAAATCATTTTTAAGATGCTATAATATTTAACTGCTACCAAAATCTCACAAGGTAACATATAAAACAAAACTTCAAACTAATCTCTTCTATAAAAATGGATGCAAAAAGTACCATTTCAATATAGGTATATACAATCCAGAAGAATCATTAAGCATGAAAGAATAATATACCATTACCAGAGTAGTTCATTCTAAGAAAACTAGAATCTCTCTATAATAAAAAATCTATCTAAATAATTCAGGTATCAAAAAATTCAACACTATCAATATGTCAAGATATTTCTTTCCTTCATAGGATTATGGATACATATCTCAGTTAAAGCCAGGAGAATGCTTTATAGTGAAACACCAGAAGTTTCTCTGTACTAGTTATAAATAAGACAAGAAGGAGCGATTATCTAAAATATACCATTAAATCAAAAATAGCAAGTCACAGAACAAAATGTATAATATGATCATATTTTTAGGGGAAAAAAATCTACGCAGATCTGTATTAATACGTTGGTAGATGCACTTTTAAAAGTCTGAAATGACAGGCAACAAACCATTAATAATAATTACTTATTGGGACTAATAGTTCCCTATTGTTTTCATCAAAATTATGTGACATGAGACAACATAAGCAATTGCTTTTAAGAAATCTGTCAACTGCTAAAAGATTAATTCAACTCTGAAACTGCCCCAAACTGCTTCCCATTATTATTTTTATCTCTAATCATACATTATTAGTGATTATATGTTTTCCTTTTAAAAAAATAGCAATATTACTTTTGTGTTCAAATGTTCTAGGAGTTAAATTTTAAAGTAATACCATTACTTTCTTATTGACTGAGGTTATACCACCTCTCACAGAAGACTTCCCCAAAGGGACATGGGCTCTGGGGATGGGGTAGTTCAAGATTTCTCCACTGGAGGAGGCATGGTGGAAGGAGTAGGTGATTTTCTATGGTGAGATATCAGGAAAGAGACAGCAGAAGGTAGAAGGGGAAGAAAGAGTAGGAAAAGAACAAACCTGGCTGCTGGCAATTGGCTACACGTAATAGGATCAACAAAAGGGATGCCACTAAAGGTTGCCATAAATAGTGATCAAAAGGGTCAAAAGGGTATATTCACAAAGTGCCACGGTAAAATGAAAAAAAAAAAAAAAAAGCGCAAAGTGAGACATGTGATTGTAAAAACACATCCTAGTTTAGCAGTGTAATCCTACATGCAAAAAGCTTATTTAATAGCAGCCAATTTTACAAACAAAGATAAGAAATCTGAATGTTAACAGGATGTTTTTCAGTTCAACCACAATCATGACAGATGATGCACATCTCCGAGTAACAAATAACTATAAACATTGGTGAATCTGTTTCAAAGGAAAGGTGGTCCTTTCAAATACCCATGCCAAAATGCCTTTTAGGACTGGTACTCTTAAGTTTGATTTCATCTTTGTGGGTAATAGATCCTGGAAGTAGTTTGGGGAGATTTCAGTGAATGGAAAAATAACAACAATCATTCTGGGTGTATAGAACTTTTCTGATAATGCTTTCAGTCGTTCGACCAAAATAATGCAAATGAGTTCTAGTTCAAGATGACAACACAGGAGGATCCTGAAACCACCCCTTCCCATAGACACACCAAATCTACAGCTAAATAAGAAACAATGTTCTCTAATAGACAGCCCAAAACTACCCGAGCAATGAATTCCTCCACATTGGGCAAATTAGGAAACAACCCACATTGAAACAGGTAGAGGAGGCTGAGGCACAATCTCACCATTAACCCTACCCCCAGTGCGGTGACACACAATCCGGAGGGAACTCAAAAATCCAAGCTTCTCCCTGAGGAGCAAAGTGTTAGAATCCCACATCAGGCACACCAACTTTTAAGCCCTGCACCTGAGAAATGAAACACCAAAATATCTAGCTTTGAAAGTCAACAGGCTCATATCAACGAGAGTGACAGCTACAGCAAACTGAGAAGCAGTTCTGATCTCGCACAGACTCACCCGGCTGCCCCCTACCAAAGCCAGCACAGAAGCAGCTGCCTGAAAAGTGCCCACTCTTTCTGTGAAGGAGGCCGATTTAAGGAACAAGCATCTAATTCGATACACATCTAGGGGCCTACTGAAATACTATCTAAAGACAGCTGAGACCACTGAGCGCCATCTTTGCACTCTCCCTCTGCCTCACTCCAAGTCACCAGAATCTCCTAAAAATGAGTTTGTATACACAAATCTGGCACCCTGACTTTTGCTGCTCAGGAGATACCCCTTGATCACTAGGCTCTGGAGGCCAAAGGAGCTTATATTCACGGGTCCCACGAGACTATAACAAATAGAGAAAGAGTTTTTAACCAGCTATACACCCCACGGCACAATGGAGAGGTAGCTGAATAAAAGGCCTAGTATTTCTGTGAAAGAAGCCAATTAGCTTACCTTCATAGCTGGGCCCCGAGGGCCAGCTTCTAATTAACACACATCAAAGGGCCTACTACAATCTTCTCTAGAGACAAGGAAGCTGCATACCTTCCCACCCTCCATCTGCCCTGCCCCAGGTAGCTGTTGTCTCTGAGAAGGAACCTTGTGCACACATCCGTCACCCCAGCTTTTGTAGCTGCTGCCTAGAGGACATATCCCTTGATAGTCTGGATGTGCTGACCAGCTGGTCTTGTGTTAACAGTTGAAAAGGACAGCAGCAAACAAAGAAACATTTCTTAACTGGCTTTCACCAAAGGGTCAGTGTAGAGGGAACAAACAGAAATGCCCATCTCCCAGTCTTCCCCCGAAAGAAGTATGTTTGCATACCTTAAAAGCTGCTGCCTAAGGGTCTGGCTTCCAATCAGCCTGAATCCAGACGCTGAGGTCCTCCCCTCTGAGGCACAGACAGGTCCTGGCACACCCTCGACTACTGACAGCCACATGCTTGCACAAAACCAAAGGTTTGACAGACAATAAAGAGCTAGGGCAGGGCTGAACAATAAGGTTCATCTCCAAGACTGGGAGAGTTAGCTGTTTTATCTAATGCACAAAAACTAACACAGAGAATCAAGGAAAATAAAGAAACATAGGAATATATTCCCAAAAAAAGGCCAAGGTAAAACCTCAGAAAAAAAACCTTAACAAAACAAAGACAAGTGATTTATATGAAAAAGAGTTCAAAATAACAGTCATAAAAATGCTCACTGAGGACAGGAAAAGAATGCATGAACAAAAAGGAATTCCCACAGAGAGACAGAAAATGTAAGACAGTGCAAACAAAAGTGACAAAGTTAAAGAATACAATAACTGGACTGAAAAGTACAATACAGGGGTTCAACAACAGGCTAGATGAAGTAGAAAAAAGAATCAGGGAACTCACAGACAAGACAGTGGAACTCATCCAATCAAAGCAACAAAAAAAAGAATGAAAAAGAGTGAAGCTTAAGAGACTTATGGGACAACATTAAGTGTACTGATATTCCCATTATAGGGGTCCCAGAAGAAGAAGAGAATGAAAAAAGGGCAGAAAACTTGTTTGAAAAAATAATGGCTAAAAACGTCCCTAACCTAGAGGATAAAAAAGACATCAAGGTCCAGGAAGCCCAGAGAATTCTGATAAAGATAAACCAAGAAAGACTCACACTAAGACACATTATAATTAAAGTGGCAAAAGTTAAAAAGACCTTTTTAGGAGTCTCTTTAGAGAATCTCAAAAGCAGCAAAAGAAAAACAACTTGCTACATACAAAGGAACCCCCATTAAGACCCTGAGCAGATTTTGTAGTATGCAAATAAGGCTATCTTGAGTACAGCTGGACAACAGGAAAGTAACATGCTGCTCACAAAATGAATAATCTGGTTTCTTAAAATACCAAGTTACTAGTTATTAAAAAAAAAAAAAAGAAAAAAAACAAAAATGAGAACGATAGACATCAATCTGAGGTCAGTCAAAATCGCTGATTAATTCAATCCCATTACTTATACAATTTGGATATATAAAGCAATAAGGTGAATTTTAATGAAGAAAAGCATGCAGTACAAGTAAACAAAATACTCCTGTAATAGTTAATCTCTAATTTACTTTGTGTAACCAATCTTTGAAGTTAATTTCATTCTATCTCCTCCAGGAGCAGTACAATGGGCCCTCCAAATCCACAGATTCATCCAACCTTCTCCAACCAAAAGTATTCAGAAAAAACAAATTCCAGAAAGTTCCAAAGAGCAAGACTTGAATTTGCCTCATGCTGCCAACTATAGTCATCCCTTGGTATGCAGGAGGTATTGGTTCCAGGAGCTCTCACATACACCAAAATCTGCAGATGCTCAAGTTCCTTATATAAAATGGCATAGTACAATGAATACAGTTGGCCCTCTGTATCCATGGGTTTCACATCCTCGGATTCATCCAACTTCGGGCAGAAATTTCCATACATAGTTGTTGAATCCATGGATGTAAAACCCACAAATACAGAGGGCCAACTGTATATTTATTGAAAAATATCTGCATATAAGTGGACCCGTGCAGTTCAAATCCATATTATTCAAGGGCCAACTGTCTTTACATAGCCCTTACATTGTATTTATAACTATTTACTTAGCATTTGCATTGTATTAGATATTATAAGTAATCTAGAGACGATTTAAAATATATGGAAGGATGTGCATAGGTTATATGCAAATACTACACCATTTTATAAGGTGTACTATGCCATTTTGAGCATCCATGGATTTTGGTATCCGCAGGGGGTTCTGGAACCAATCCCCCTTGATACCAAGGGACAACTATAATTTACACATTTAGTAATACTCGATGGATGACTACCGGACCTGTGGTCTCAAACTGTGGGAATGAGAGAGACAGTCTCTGGCTTCATGAAGCTTCAAAGATTTGTACCGTTTTATATTTTACATTTACATTTAAATTTATGATTTTGAGTTCATTTTGTACAAACTGTGAGATTTAGGTTGAAGTGTTTTTTTTTTTTCTCTTTTCTTTTGCATATGGATATCCAACTTTTCCACCACCATACTTTCTCCACTGAACTGCTTGTGTGAATTATCAATTATCAACCAGCCATACTTGCACAGGTCTATTTCTGGATTCTGTTGTGTTCCACAGATCAAAGTGTCTATCTTTTCCCCAATACCACACTGGGTCTGCAGGCCATAAATTCTCTTAGTTTTCCTTAATCTGAGAATATCCTTACTTCACCTTCATTCCTAAAGGACACTTTATCTTGATACAGAATTCTGGGTTGACAGTTCTTTCCTTTTAGCAATTTAGAAATGCCATTCCACTTATTTCTGGAATCCATTGTTTCTGATAAGGAATCTAATCACTCAAATCATTGTTTTCCTATAAATAATGTTATTTTCCTCTGGCTTTAATTATCATTATTATTAGTAGTAGTATTTGGTCTTTAGTTTTAAGCATTTTGATTATGACCTGTCTGGTCCTGGATTTCTCTGGGCTTATCTTGTTTGGGTTCACTCAGTTTCTTAAACCCTTAGTTTATGTCTTTCACCAAATTTGTGAAATCTTCAGCCACTATTTCTTCAAATATTTTTTTTCTGAACCACACTCTTTCTCCTTTCCTTCTGAGACTCTTGTGACACAAATATTAAACATTTCAGTATTGTCCTATGGGTCCCTGAGGTTCAGTTCATTTATTCAGGTTTTTTGTTTGTTTGTTTCTCTGTTACTTAGATTGAGTAACTCCTGTTCATTAATCGTAAAGTTCACTCACTCTTTCTTCTGTTGTCTCTATTCTGAAACTTTCTATATTTGAATTTGTTCATGTGGGTAAGGTCTAAAATTTTGAAGTCCCAATATCATGTGCTGGCTAACACCTAGGGATATCAGGTGAACCACAAATGGCCTGACTACAAGTTCTCCTCCCAACTTTGCTCCAATGAACTAAGTCCCCTAGACAAACAACCTTCCTCTCATCAGGAAGACTAGGCATGGTTCCTACTTATTTCCGGGGAGAGGGCTCCAGGTTCCTGCCAGATTGTGAAATTATTCAAACAAAACCAATCACATCCTCCCTAAGGAACCAGGGGGCACACCACCCTCTCATCACTACAAAGCCTGCCTCCCACACTCTGTTTTTTCACTGTTCCCAAGCACAACCTCCATGTGGTCCTGTGTGCCATGTGGTGGCTTCCCCTGAGCTGTGAGTACATGTGACTAAGAAACTGCTATCAGTCACATCTGTCTAGTGTCAGGCATCATGTCATGTGATTGGCCATCCCCAGAGTCCCCAGTGATCTTTCCATGTTTGTTTACGACTATACACCCAGTGTCTACACCAGTGCATGGGTCAACAAGTATTTGCAAATTAAGTGAATAAATATACCTGGAACCCAGCGTGTGAGCAAAGGGGGCAGCAATAGGAGAGGTTAGAGAAGTGCTGGGGACCCACGTTACATGCCTTATAAACTGAGGCTTACAGCTGACAGAATCCACACTATTTTCTCAAACTCACAATTCCCAGTTTCAACTGCTTTATTCATGTTTGATTCCAACAACTTTATAATAGAGCAGTTATGATACTTGTACACATGTTTAATCTCTCCTACCAGATTTTAGATGGGCATTTTAAAGGAACACTGCTGAGTCATCTATATCTATACCTGTATCTACATCTATTGATATATCTATCTGTTTCCTCTACAACAACTAACAATACGTCCTGTCGACAAATAACTTCCAAAACCCCCTAATTAGAAAAAAGTAAAGTGGTCACCGAATACATTTTAAAAGTACAAAGAAATGAGACTGCACAATGTATGAGGTGTGTTCGTAAATGTACTAGACTTCAGAGAGCAGAACGAGTGCTGGCCTTTACAGGTCACTTAGGAATCAGTCCATTAAATCCAGCAGTGCTATCCATTGCTCACAACACTGGTAAATGTTTGACATTATATAAGCCTCTTAAGAAAAGCAGTCTTATTTTTATTGTTATACTTTTCTTCTTCCTGAAATAGTATGACCTTATTAATCAGATTTGGCACCGAAAGGTCTCTTGCTATTTATGAAAATCAAATTCACCCTCACAGGATCAAGATGAGTCACTGCTGAAGATATTCAAAAGAATAAGCTCAGATTCTGATGTATGTTCTAGGAAGATTTCAACAAAAGTTATAAACAAAACTTTCCAAAATGACAACTGTGTTCAGGACAACACACACACTGGATTTAAAAATCTGTCATTACTTCATAGATGCACCTTAAAATAGAGTTCCTGGACACCATGCCAAGAGACTGCCTTATTGCTAAACACAGCCTACAGTGAGACATGCAGTGATGCCCCAAACCCCTCACCCTGGGGAGGAGAAAAAGACAAGCCTGGGGACTCTCATTCTGGTCCTGTGAAACCTGAGTGCTCTCATTTCCTTCCTTCCTTTTTTTTTTTTCATAAAAAACTCATTTTTCTTTCTTCCTTTCTTTTTTAATTTGGGAAATAGTCAATACCAATGATAATTATTAAAGATTCTTTTCCTGAAAACTTTCCAAGAAGAGAATACTAAAAGTATACCCACAGTTAGTCACCACCTTAACCAAGTGATCAAAGTTATTGTCACCCAAAATGGGACAACCTAACTTTAAGTGCCATCAAATGAAAAGAAAAGAAAATATAGAGCATGGCCCATTTAGCATTCTTGACAAAATTTTTTTTATCATAAACCTAAACGTGAGGAAATAACTCAGTCAAATCCAGAATGAGCAAACTTAAATAATTTGCTTGACTTCTTTTAAAAAAGATTAGTGTTAAAAAAAAAAAAAACAAAAAGAGATGGAAAACTTACTGAGATTAAAACAACAAACAAACAAGGTTGCAATGTGTGGCATTTAAATGAATCCTGAATTGGAAAAGCAAAACAAAAAGACCACTAAAACAACATTTTGAACCTGAGGTAATCCGAATATTAATAATAATGTTAATATGTTAGGTGTTATAACAGTGTTGTGGTTATATGAGTCCTTTCTTATTCTTATGAAAAGCATACTGAAATATTTAAAGGTTCACCTTGTTATTTTGAAATGGTTTGGCAAGAACACAATGGATGTGCATATGAGAGAGGGAGGTGGAGAGTGGAAGGAGAGGGGCATGGGGGGGGGGGGACAGATCTTGGCAAAGGGTATAAAGAGTTTCCTTTTACTGCCTTTCACATTTCCTAAAGTTTGAATATTTCCGAAATAAAAAGCTAGAGAGAATGAAAGAGAACCACAGAGCAATGGAAATACTAGACATCTTGTCCGCAGTGATGTATACCCAAGCAAGAAGCCTTAACAGTTTTCTTAGATATAATAAGGTTTCTTGACATATACCCCAAATCCTCTAGTAGAAGATGTAAGAAACAGAGGCCAGGAATAAAAGAATCTGCCACCATTTTCTGTGCAAACTTCCAGAAATTTCCTAAACTGTCAAATAACAGAATTCTAATCCTCTGAACTTGTTTTACTGCATTCTTATAAATGTGTTAAAGGGTGGTATTGTTTGGGGAGCTATTTCCAAAAGAGAATTTTATTTTCTAGTACTGGAGCATTCTCTCAGTTGGGAAGAAGATAGGAAGTTTAGCTGTTTTCTTAAAGGTGAAAATAATAAAGAACAGAGTAGGGCTATTTAGTGTATAAAAATCCTTAATATAATTTAAGAATATTACAGGAAGATCCTAGGGTAACAATATTAAGGATTTTTAAACTGGCTTTAAATCATTAACATCGTATTTTATAATATCTGTCTATACTTAAATATATATATATATATTACAAATAAAAGCACTGGTTTAAGTATATGACAGTCAATTACATTCCATTTTTATTATATCTGATATAATACAACTTAAAGAAGTTCAATTTGGCTTTAGTATGTTTCCACCTTCCTTCACATCTTACTTTTCATTAACTATGTAATTTTAATGATCAAGTAAAAACTGAAATTTAGAACACTAATCTAAAACTTGCATTATAGTAATGGTCCATTAATATGCTCATTAGGACTATTACTATATCTGCAAAACAATCGCTTTATAATTTAACTTGTTTTATTTTAAGAAAATTTACAAAATATACCTTAAAAATAATCACATTGTTATTCAGACTCAAGTTCAAGTAAAAAAAAAAAAAAAAAGAAAGAAAGAAAACTAAATGCCAGGTTTTGATTACAGTTTCCCAGTAAACTGTTATCACAAAAGTGCAGAAGTGATAATAATATGACAACTAAGAGCATCAGGTTAACTCTTTTGTGGCTGATCAAACATACAGTAAATCCAAGTGGGGAGATAGTTTCACTTGGATTAACATATGGAACCATGAGCCTGTAATAACTTAGAAGAGCATTCTTTGTTAGACTTATTTTCATATGTCTTCTAGACTGGATGGAGTTCACACATTTTCCCCCAAAATATTTATTTCATCCATAGTATTAAAAAGGAAAGCAAAGCATTATTTCTTTCCACAATACTCTCCCTGTATTTGAATTCTCCCCACTTACATTCTACCCATCTTCTATTCGCAACCACCCTTGTCTGAAACAGATGAAAGGCTGGGACCACTGACAGTGAAGAAAGGCTCACTGATGAGGGTCACGAGCACCTGCCTGCTCAATGAGCATCTACGACAGGAAGCAAGTTAGGCACCACCAGGAAGGGAGAAAAAAATTCAGTGTAGTCTACTACGTCTATTATAGTAAGCTCTTTATAACACTTAACCGCAATGTTTACAGTCAAAAAAAAAAAAAAAAAGGACATCTCAGAGATCATTTTAGACATAGCAAATTCACCAATTTAAAAACAGTTTTAAGAAAAAAATTAGCAGTATTTTCATATGAGGATCACCTAAGACAGCAGTCCCCAACCTTTTTGGCACCAGGGACTGGTTTTGTGGAAGACAATTTTTCCATGGACCAGGGTGAGGTGGGGGGATGGTTTCAGGATGATTCAAGTACATTACATCTATTGTGCACTTTATTTCTATTATTATTACATTGTAATATATAATGAAATAATTATACAACTCACCATAATGCAGAATCAGTGGGAGCCCTGAGCCTGTTTTCCTGCTACTAGATGGTCCCATCTGGGGGTGATGGGTGACAGGGACGCCCAAAATGTGTTGCCTATGCCCAATCTACTCCGTAATCTCTTTTTGGTTGCTGTCACCGCAGAAAACCCTGCTTCACAAAGATAGGTTGTTGGAAATGGAAGCAGGGTTTTCCGTGTTTTTGTGGCAATCTCAGGATATTCCGCCTTGACTTTAATCCAGAATGTATGGAGATTTGAAGTTGTCTCAAACATACTTTTGAGGCCACCGTCATTTGTGAACTCAAGCAGTTGATCCTCTTCTAGCACGCACAAAGTCGATTCACCTGGCTTGTTCACAAATGGGTTGCAGATCTATTCCTTCCCAGTTCGGGGGTCTTCTGTGGTTGGGAAGTAATGCTCAAACTCTTCTGAAAGGTGAGATAGGTGATCACGCACCAGCTGGGAGAAAGAAGGCCCTGGCTCAGTCTCTTCCAAAATCTCTGCTAATGTATGAAACACGTCAAAAATTCCAATGTGCACTCGTCGCCCCCATAACTCCAGTTCGGCTTTGAATGCAGCCACTTTATCTGCCGACTTGAACACCGTTGTCGTTCTCCCCTGAAGTGACAGAGTGAGTTCGTTGAGCAGGTTGAATATGTCACACAAGTAAGCAAGTTTTGCGACCCATTCTGTGTCACTGAAATGTGCTGCCAGTGGTGACTGTTTTCCTAAAAGAAATCTCTGGAGTGGCTCTCGTAACTCAGAAAATCTGGCCAGTGATCTCCCTTCAGAAAGCCATCTCACTTCTGTGTATAAGAGAAGACGTGTGTGCTCTGCGCCCATCTCCTCACAGAGCTGCTTGAACAGACGTGAGTTAAGGGCACGTACTTTAATGTGGTTGATAATTTTAATCACATCCTGCAAAACACTGTTAACTTCAGGTGACATTTTTTGGCTAGCCAGCATTTCTCTATGGATGACACAGTGCGTAGACTCACATTCAGAAGCGACCTCTTTGACCCGAGTAGAGTAGTGAAACCAGAAAGCCGTCCAGTCATGGCAGCCACTCTGTCCGTGCATATACCAACACAAAATGACCAATTCAGTTTTCCTGATATGTAATCATTCAAAGACATAGTTCTGCAGCTGCGGTGTTGGTTGGCAACAAAAGTGCACATAACATATCCTCATGCACATCCTCCTGAAAAATATATTGCATAAAAACAAGCATTGTTGCCTTGTTGTCAACATCAGTAGACTCGTCAACCTGGATTGCGTACCACGGTGACTCATTAATCCTCTCTAACTATTGTGCCTCAGTATCCTCTGCTATTTCATCAATTCATCTAGTTATGGTGCTAGCCGAAAGAGGAACATGTGCCACCTTCTGAACTGCAGCCTCTCCTAAAAGTTCACGACAAATGTCCTTAGCAGCAGGCAGGATCAACTCTTCACCAATAGTAAAGGGCCTCTTAGCTTTAGCAATGCAGTTAGCCACTAAGAATGATGCTCTCAGAGCAGACACATTTGATGAAGTTGCGGCCTTCAATAATTGCTTCTGTCCTTCGTGTTCACATTTTTTTTTCTTTTGAAAAATTCCAAAGGCTTGTCTTTTGATGCAGGGTGCTTGGTCTCCATGTGGCGAAGCAGTTTTGAAGGTTTCATGGCTTTGCTGGATAGCCAGTCACCACATATTATACAAAGCGGGCTTGGAGAATGTGAATCACCTGTTGCAATGAACCCATAATTTAAGTAGGACTCTTGGTATTTTCTTTTAAATGCAGCTTTCTTTTTGTTGGCAGTCTTAAGAGTCTTCTGCTGTCTCATTAGGTTTCTCCCCCTTTTCAAAGCAGCTCTCCAGTGATGTTTGTTTTTTACTCATTTTGGCTAGGGTTAGCTTGTGGGCTTACGTGTGACTGAGACAAGTGCGCAGTGTGGGAAAGAGGCGCAGACGGAAGTGGTAAATAAAATAATGGGCGGGCCACACACAGACTAAAATAAGTATCGGATTCGACTTCAAGCCTGCCACCAGATACAGCTGAAGTACATCAACTCACTTGCACTATAAAGCCTGCTACCATATGCAGCTTAATTGTCACTTGCCACTCATTGATTCATTGATAGGGTTTTGATATAAGTCTGCAAGCAACTGATTTATTATGGTCTCTGTGCAGTCAGACCTCTCTGCTAATGATAATCTGTATTTGCAGCCACTCCCCAGTGCTAGCATCACCACCTCAGCTCCACCTCACATCATCAGGCATTAGATTCTCATAAGAAGTGTACAACCTAGATCCCTCACATGCGCAGTTCACAGAAGGGTCTGCACTCCTATGAGAATCTAATGCCGTCGCTGAGGCGGTATGCGAGCAATGGGGAGTGGCTGTAAACACAGATGAAGCTTCGCTCGGTTGCCCCGCTGTGCACCTCCTGCTGTATGGCCTGGTTCCTAACAGGCCATGGACCAGTGACGGTTCATGGCCCGGGGGTTGAGGACCCCTGATCTAAGAGAAAGGGGAGGAGAGAAATGAAATTGGAGAAAATATCTGCGGATTAAAAAACTTCTTCTATGCATAGGACAGAAGAGGATTTTCTCCATAAAATTTTCAGAAATAGCTTCTTTAGATATACTTAAAAAAAAAAATCCTTACTTAAAACAAACTGTTCTGCTATTATTAAAAACAACAACAACAACCAAAAAAACAGGCTTTACTTGGGGTATTTTAATAGCCATAATGCTAATATAAGACTGAAGCAAAAATTGTGCATGTACCTCTTATTATCTAAATGTGAGTATGATATGAGCCTTATACAAAATTAGATTCATTTTCAATAAAAAATTCAGTACTACATAATTACATGCACTATGAGCTATAAACTTGAAAGCTTCATTATATTAAAGGAGCAACTAATATTCCTTCAGACTCACTTAGAAAAAAAGGGAAGAAAACAAAAAGACACAAAACTATCCTTTATAAACAAATGGAAAATGTTAAAGCATTCTAAGTTTTATAACAAATAAATTTGTTAAGGACCCCAGAGAACTTAAGTACACTGGGAAGAAAATGCTAATTTCTAGACCTAATATGACACAGGCAGCTCCCAAGGGAAGACAGAAGGAGCTAAAGCTACCACCTTCATTTCTTAGTATAATCAATTAAGCTTTTTGCATCTAATCAAACCCAACTATACTCTCACACAACAGTATTATCTTCTGGTGGTTTTAATACAAAACATTTCATATCCGGGACTTGGTAAATATTCAAATTATCAAGTTCATTTTTTCCTTCCATCCCCTATCTCTGCCACCTACTAATTCCCTTTCCAAAAAAATTACTTAAACATTAAAAACCACTGTATTAGTTTCCTATGGCTGCTGTAACAAAATTACCAAACTTGGTGGCTTACAACAACAGAAATGTATTCTCTCATAGTTCTGGAGGCCAGAAGTCCAAAATTAAGATGTTGGCAGGGTTGGTTCCTCCTGGAGGCTCTGAGGAAGAATCCCCTAGCTTCTGATGGCTGCCAGCAATCCTTTTTCTTCCTTGACTTGCAAATGCATCTCTCCAATCTCTGCTGTCTTTGTCTTCACAAGACCTTCTTCTCTTTGTTTTTTCTTTTTTGAATCTTCCCCTCTTCTTATAAAGATACTTGTCATTGAATCTGAGGTTCATTCAGATAATCCAGGATGATCTCATCTCAAGATCCTTAGTTAATTACATCTGCAAAGATCCCTTTTCCAAATAAGGTCACATTCATAGGTTCCAGATTGACATATCTCTCAGGGGGCCCACCATTCAATTACAGTCACTATCTTTCTAGGCTCAGTCATATCCTAATTATGAATAAATGCTTACTTCTTTAAAAGAATTTCAGAAACATGTCATATCATCCTTTTTCTAAACCTTGTATTATTTCACATATTTTTATCTGATAATTCTTTTCAGTTGGGTCTATTTTCTTATAAATCCTTTTAGCGTTTTCATGAGTCACTGTGAAAAAGACTGGCATGGTAAAACAGGTAGACAGTAAATGCTTTTACCTACAAGAATATTATTTTTGCAGATTACCAAAGTAGAAAACTCAGTGAGTCTTATATATTGATCTGGGAAGTCTTCAGTTTCACTGAATTATGTTTTAATCTCTACCTATACACCTTAACCAGGACAAATATTCTTATAATGATAAGGTTAAACATATAATTTTAACTTAGGTACAAAGGAAGTGTTCGAACACTGCCTTTAATTTTTACATTATTACTGTTATTTCATTCATAAACTAGTAAGTTATCAATGTGCACATCCTCAGGTGAAGTCAACTTTTTGAAAGAACGACTTCACAGAATGGGAATGTCTCCAAATTCTCTGCATCAGACGAAAGAACAAAAATTTCACTTTTATCTGGTGATGCAGATTTCATTATCAGTGGTGGAAAGGTACTTTCTTAAATGAGTCTTCCAACAGAAGCTGCTCACCTTTTTTGTAGTAACAGAAGAAACAACACCTCCTCAGCTCCAAATTCAGGCTACCCACCGACCCTAACCTTTGTCCAGCTGCAGAGAAACACAAGTAAGCTGGCACGAAGCCTGGGAAGCCCTGCCCCCTCCTCCACTGGGGTCTGACTGTGTGTATAAAGCTCTTTGAGGGCGCAAACATTTACATACTCACGTAAAAGTTTCAAAATATCGGTGTTATCCTTCTAGAATAATGTGACTGATGCAATAATTTTAAAGTTCAGAAATCTAACAGAAAAGCACAGGACACAGCACAAAAAGAGAGCAACAGGCAACACGTCTGCAATCTTCACAGCTACAGAAGCTAAAGAATGCATTTTGAATAAGGACTCTGCTACAGAAGCAAACAACACAGTCTTTTTACCCAAAATGTTGCCTTTTCAACTAACATCTTTTTGCCCTATGCTCTGTTTTGAGGAACAAATCAAGATGGGCATGAACAATTCATACCTCCACCAGGAATAATTGCCAACTTTGTTTCAACCAGGCCCATTTTTGCAGAAGAAGCTAAAAAGGAAAGAAGAAAATTAAGTAACATCCACATCATCAAATTCAAATATGATGACCTGAAAAAGTTAGGAAAATAAGCTACAAATATTCTGTTTACTAATTAAATTTGTGTCACAAATCTTTTTAAAAATCACTTCAGAAGGCATTCAGTTATGGAAATAAGTAAACATTCTAAATGATATATAGTAAGAGATTCACACGACATTTTCTGTTAAAAACTGCTTGGCAGAGAATTAATTTTTGATGCAGAAAGACCAGGGTTGTGACTACATAATTTGACCTGATACTGCCAAGTCATGTTTGAAGGCTTAGATCTCATTAATTATTCAGGATGAGGAGAGAGGCTGTGTCTGACAAGTATGAATTCTTTAGCTGCCTGAACAGTCCTCCAGATCAAACAGCTTAATATATCATATCAGATATGGCAACTTTTCAAGACCAAATCTCTAGTTACTTCTGACAAATGGCTTTGCTGTTCTGACAGCTGGACAGGGTTCCTCTTTCCGTGTTTGTTTTCACGGCTACTTTAAAACATCTTAATTATTTCTTTATTTGCATATCCAAATGTACTTGGACTACTTCCCATATCCTGATTCCCAGAACTTGCATTCTTTCAGAAATGGATTGCGTGTAACTTGGCTTTTCAGTTTAAAACCCAATCATCTCAGTCAAGAAAACAGAGATCTAACATAAAGTGAAAAGGGGGAAAGGTACACATGGATTAGCAACTGTAAATTCCAAGAGCCAGTTACCATAAAATTAGTAAAAACATAATTATATTGACTCTACATTTAACAGGCAGCTCCATCAGAAGAGACAGTGGGAACCAGGGGAAGAACCGTGACCAATATTTGCTGCCCACTTCGCCCAGCCCTTGATCCCAGAGCCCCTGTATGTCACCCCTGTAAGGGACAAGGAAACAGACAGCACTGTGACCATGCAGAAGAGAGTGCTGAGGACAGCACTGGCAGCATGCAGTACGCTGGCAGGATAACAGAAGTGAGAGCCGTGAGGCCAGACTGCCTGGGTTCAAATCCAGCTCGTCATGGATCTGGGTCTTGTTTCTTCACCTGTCTCTGCACTAGCTTCCTCAAGCACCACAATATGTACCTATCTCACAGGGCTGTTAGGCAGATTAAGTGAGCTAATATGTGTCAAGTATTAGCTGAACACCAAGTCAATACTCAGCACATGGTTAGCACTAATTGTTTCCTTCATTATTTTCATAAACACTTCATCCAGTCTTCAGAAAACCATGCAGGAAGAAAGTGAGCCTCAAAGAGACTAAGTTATTACTACTATAGCTAACAATAATTATGTGCTTGGACTAGTCATATGCTGTACACGAACTCATTTAATCTTCACAACAGTAACCGTCATTTCCCCCATTTCAGAGGAGGAGACTGATCTAAAAAGGGCAGGACCTAAGATCCAAATTCAGTTCTGTCTGACCCAATTCCTGTTCTCCTTTCCTCCTGCTAAGACTGAACAAGATACTGTAAAAGACTGTTTTCTTAACTGGGAATTTTAAATACTTCATTAAGCCAACAGGTGATTTCTTCTACATGTTCTATTCAACAACAGGAAAAAAATAAAATATTTGGAACGATCTGAAGAGTAAGCACAAACCTCATTTTTAAAAAGTTATGTTTTTATATAGGATTAATTCTCACCTGCTACTCTTATATCACATGCTAAAGCCAGTTCAAGTCCACCACCTAAAGCGAGTCCATCTATTGCTGCAATGGTTGGCACTGGAAGATTAGCTGAAATAGAAAGAAAGATTTAATGCTTCTTCAGTAAGAGTGTTACCTTACTATGCAATTTATTTTACATTTTTTTCTGTGGATATAATTTTAAATGGAATATCATCTATAGACTTTTGTATCCCTTTTACTTTTAACTAAATAAGCATTTCATTCTTCGTTATTCTAGAAAATGTAATGATAGTACAGGGTTTCATCACATAAATATGCAGTAATATCTTTAAATCTTACCATATTATTGAAATACATTCATAAATATTTTCTGTTGAATTAACAGAATCACAGTTCTGATTCTGTAATCTTCAAGCCTGAAGTCTTTTATGAGATGTTCTGGTTCACACAAATTTCAAGTTTGAATAACTTAGGTATAATGCAAAATTCATGACCCTTTATAGGTTACCTTGGTGCTCAGAATGATAGAGCCTCATTCAAAGAAGTCATACATCTACTCAAACAAGACAGAAGCAGTCCAAGTGGTTGCTGGGCGTCAACCCGCTAGTTCTACCATTTGGCAATGGGTATGATGAACAGTAGCTAGAAAGTGATCTGGCTCTATCAAATACCACGCACTTCAGATGGAAGAGACACTGAGAACCTGCCCAAAAGCATGACTGGGAAGGGGTCAGCCAATCACAAAACTCAAAGCCAGATTTTCTTTAGTCCATAGACACTATTATTTTAATGAAACTTTTGTAAATATACAGATTTCATTTTTTATAAGTAGTTCAAAAACTAACTGGTTGGGACTTCCCTGGCGGTCCAGTGGTTAAGACTCTGCTTCCACTGCAGGGGGCACAGGTTTGGTCCCTGGTCCGGGAACTAAGATCCCATGTGCTGCAAGGTGTGGCCAAAAAGTTAAAAAAAAAAAAAAAAAAAAAGAATATTTAAAAAAAAAACAAAAAAACAAAAAAAACCTAACTGGTTAATTATTCTGTGAAGCAGAATCCTTTCTGTAAATTTTATTTTGACTATGGGAATGTGAAGTTAGGCTGAACAACCTTAACATATGAATAAAATGTGGATATTAAAAAGGTACCATCTCCTAATTTGTTCTCACCACAAAAAAGAAATAATAATTGTGTGACATGATGGAGGTGTTAGCTAATGCTACAGTGGTAATCATATTACAATATATAAATACATCAAATCAACACATTCACCTTAAACTTACACAAGTTATATGCCAATTATATATCAATTTAAAATAAATAAATATATAAAATAAAAATGAATAAATAAAAATAAAATTTAAAAATACCATCCCTGGAAGTCTCTCTTCCATAGGTATTCTGATATGTGAAATTCCTCAGATAGAGAGCTTTATTCAAATTTGTTGAAGTACACTGAGTTTTCTTCATACATGAAGAAATTTATCAAATTTATTCTAAGAGCAAAGTTGAAATGGCTGGGATAGAGCACATATAGATGCTGCCACCTGAGGCAAAAGCACTACTGATAGAGCAGGGATGAACGGGGCTTTGGAACAGGGCATGTTTCACTATTTGTACCTGTCTGAGCATTTTGGGGGGAGGTGGAAGCTTGAAAGGACAGGACAAATTCAAAGGTGCTCCACACAATGTGCTTTACAGCACACCTGGTAAAAAAATGAATAGACAGCTATGTCAGTGTTTACAGTCAGGAAATGAGTTTAATGAAAAAATAAAATCTACTTATTTTATCTGACAAAAAAGAAAAATTAATAAAGTAATATAATGGCAAATTAATCCGACTGGCTCCCAAGGTCACCTCAAGCCACTACAAGTACAATGGAATTACTGTTACACAGCTCCCAATCCTCCTTCCTTTCTACAAAGCTAGCTATAGAAATTGTCATATTTCTATACTCCTTCAATCTGCTACCTCCCCATTCTCAAGTCTCTCCCATCAAAATCTTTCCCTAGGCCTCACTACGGCCTTGGCTCACCTCCATCTAAGATAAGCGTCCAGAGGGAACAGAGTAAACGCGTTTCATCACTCCCACTCATCTCCACCTCACAGCTCTAGTCCCACTCATCTCACCGAGACCGTTCTTGCTCCGCTTACCAGTGACGCCGTGATACTGCCCCATAACCAGTGGGCACCAGTCCCTATTAAACTCGTTGCCTCTGAAGATCAGAGACATAAATCCTGAACACTCCTCCTCCTTGAATTCCTCTCTTCATTTGCCTTCTGGGTGCCTCCCCCTCATTTTTCCTGCCTTTCTTTCTGCCTCTGGTTATATCTCAGCCTTCTTCCCCTCTCAATAGAAGCTCTGCCCAGTAGGTCTCTTTCCTATCCTTAACTTTTACCATCTGTAATACCAATGATATACAAATCACCACTTCAAACCCAAACTTCTCTCTAAACTGTATCTCTACAGCTACCTGCCTGTTGGACATCTCTACTTAAATACTTTATCATGTTCAAATCAACTTCCTGTCAATCCTTCTTCTAGATTCTATTTCACATTCACCAAGCATCTCCATTCACCAAGTTACTCAACACAGACACCAGAAGTCATCCCAGATGTCCTCTTTTCCAATGATCTTACATCTAATTGTTTTCTAAGTCCTGTCTAACAGGTCACAATTTGGCAAATCTCCCTCCCTTTTATACAGCCAAAGTTCTGGGCCCCCTCATTTCACACCAGCAGGAGATCTCTAATTGACCTCCTTCACCTGCAATGTGCCCCTTCCAATGCATCTTCCATATTTCTTGCAGGATAATCTTTCTAAAGTGCAAACAGGGTCATGCTCTTCCCCTACTTAAAACAGTACAATGATTTATTCCACATTCAGGGTAAAAATTGTGAAAATTTTATCATGGCACAGGAGGCACCTGATGAACTAAGTCTGCCCACCTGCCCAACCCCTTCTCCAACCTCACACACCTACTCTGTGTTCCAGCCCCAAACTACTTGAAGCACCTTCAGAAGTCATTCGCATCCAAACCTGTGTACAAGCTGACCTCTGCCTGGAACGCCTAGCTAGTCCCTAATTATCTTTCAAGGCAATGCTCAAAAGCCCCTTGTTTTACGCTTCCATGGCACTCTGTACACACTTTTCCAGAAGAGCATTCACACCACCTTACTGTCCATTCAGGAGTAAAGATTAACATCACATCAATGCTGCTCAGTAACATCCTTCTTACCACTCTGGAACAAACCGCAAGATTTTTCATTGCCTCTTCTAACTCCATTAATTCTGGTATTCTCTCTACTTTTCTTCTTGTTATTAACTTCTTTCATTTAATACTTTAATGGAACAACATGAATATATGCAGCCCTATGGAGCTACAGAAAAGAAAAACTGCAGAGTTCCTAAGATGGAGAGAGCAACAGGAAGAGAGTGGGGCATTCTCTCCTTCCTGTGTGAAAATGCTGGTCAACAGTGAGTGTCTTCAGAACTCACTAAATATCTGCTGGAAGCTGACGTGTCAGAAAACAAATTAACAAAAATGAGTTTAAAGGGCTTCCAAAATCAAACCCAGGCCTGAAATATGTGTACCACCAAGTTCCACTTTCTGAAAATTTCAACTCATGGTAAATAGGAGTTATTTCATATTCCTTAGATTTTTTTCCCCTAAAAATAGGAACAAATTGATGTGATATATATGGAAAGGAATTTTTCTTCACATCAAACTGTGCATTGAAAATGTAGACTAAATAGAAGGGTAAAAGGAATAAAATGACTGTAAATTACAAAAGAAATACTCTATCACTTCATAATCTCTAAAGCATAATGGAAAGAACACAGGAAAAATTCCTGGTCATCTGTAATGTTCTTAATACTGCAACACAAAGGCAACAATTGCCTCAAAAAGACATAAGGCTTTGCTCTACATTTTTATTAGTTAATATTCTCAAATAAATATTACACTTAAAAATCACACTTAGCCAATAGAAAGTTAAAAAGCACCATTTTTTCAGAAGTATAAAATGTCACTAAAAGAAAAAAAGTAAAAACACAAATGAAGTTGATTAATGAATATATACCCTTTCCCTTCATTGTGAGAAGTCTATAACAAACATTACTTTGATAAAATAAAATGATGGGGGAAGGGGCATGTTCAACAGACAGGTTTCAGGTTCTACATGACTTGAAGTATGAGGATGGGGTTTATATAATGCAGTGGTAGGAAAGGAGAAGAAATAAACAAATACAAACATGCTGACCTGGGAGATGGGGGCATTGGTGGGAAAGGGCTAAAATGAATCATCTCATGCTAAAGTTTTTCTTAATTCTGAAGTTAGAGAATATAATACTTTTCTGCTATATGTTTTACTTTCTGGAAGTAAAGAAAATTATTTTTAAATGTGACAGTTAAGAACTTAAGATATTTTCTCAAGGAGATAAAAGTTCTTAACATTGCAACTTATATAAAAATATATAATAAAAATGACAAGAAATGTGGGGTCCTTATATTACAAAGAACACGGAAAATAGGGTATTAATACTCTCAAATCATTAAATAGGTAGACTACTTGGTACTTTTGAATATTAACATAAATTAGCATTCTGTAAAGCTGACTATAAAATTTTTCCTACTAACATAATTATTTAAATAGAACTGAATTAGCATTCAATGAGTAATTAAATTTCAATCATTTTATAATATTATAAGTCCTGAAGTTCTATATAAACCTAATTTTTCCCTGAAAGATGTTTTTCTTGTAAACTTTTTTCAGGAAAATATAAGTGACCTCAAAGTACATGCTAGTTTCATAGTTACCTAATATGCTTGTTTTTATACATAGTATTTCTTCTACTTGGGAGCACTTAATAATCTTAGAGAAAACTCAATAAAACAAACATCTGAAAGGCAGATTATCAGTTTCAAAGAACCGAGAAATATCAAATTGGCAGTTGTATCAGAGTGCGACTGAATGAAACGGGAACCGCCACGAGCAGTGGCTATTCCCAACAGCAATAGGAAGAAATGATGACTCAATGTGTTATGTAACCAACAGGATTAGATACTATTTTGAGTTTAGCACCAGGAAATGAGCCAGGTATGACAAAGAAGATAATAATCCTTTGAATTCTCCTAAAAATATAATTAAAGCAAACAATTAAAGTTTTGCTATTTTAAGAGAAAATAAATGAGCTACAAGGCAGGCCCTGTCTACTCCAGAGTCTGCAGGACACCCTCTGCGAGCACAACTGGAGTCAGAGGCCACGAACGTGGGGGAAAGGCAAGTGAGGGGCTCCTTTCAGCTCTGAGATAAATACAGTACATAATGTAGGTTTTCAGATGTTTCTAGAAAAACATAAACAATGCGATTATTAAGGGACTGCTAGTGTCAGTCATGAGTTTTAAATTTGGTTTTGCTTGAAGAATAGTGTTCTTATAGAAAACACAGAATTAAATATTTCAAAACAAATGCCCATCTAGTAATACCAGAAGTCTGACTTTATTGAAATCATTCAAGGAGAATAGAAATAAAATCAAGGTTAACTGAAAGTTATAATAAATTCCAAATTATCCTTAATTTCAGCTAAAACTTTATCTTCAGGTTAAGTTGCCATCATCAAGTTTCAAAGGAACCACAAAAAAACAAAACAAAACCACTCCTGCCCAAAGCCTGCACGCTGGCTGCACACTGGCTCTTCGGAGGTCCAGCCGGGGCCGCTGAGAAAGAAACAGGCCTGACGAGACGCCAACAAACACACTCACCTCATCACACCAGGGGCTGGAGGCCCACAAATGGGAGCCACCCTTCCCAGGACTCAGAAAAGTGACCACTGTGCAATCTGAGAAAAGCTGCCTGATTTTTCTAAGCCTACCACTTACGCGCCTGCCTTCCTATCTTTCTACGTAGCTACCTATGGATCTAGCAAAATAGTAGAAAGTGCTTATTATGTCTGGCCACTCTCTTAAGCACCTCAGAAGTATTATTTAAACCTCCCACCAGCCTTATGACATCAGAACTATTACTGGGTTGAGGAGTTGCTGTTAGTTGCCCAGCAGAGCCACAGCTGGAGCACAGGTGGTCTGGCTCCAGGCTCTCCCCTGTACCCATTATTGCCTATCACCAGTTCTTAGAGCCCAGACCCAGAGTCCCTGAGGAAGGACCCAGCATTGTTAGCCATCCTTTCCAAAGGACGTGCAACCATGTACCTGAGGAAAGGGAAATGCTGAGATTCCTAAGAAACTCTGACAAGCACACTGGTTCTGTGCTCTTCTAACTCTTGGAAACCTAGAGCAACACCACAGTTCAGTGGATCCAACTGTGGAAACCTCAGCAACCAGATGCAAGGCACCAGTCAGTTGACTATAACAGAGTTCTGACTTGAGTTTTCCCTGGGAACCCCCAACCCAGACTGTCCCCAGTATATGACTATATAGGTTATTAAAGTAGAAAGAGCCAACACCTGAGCAGCCCCTTCCTACCAAAATTCCAAAACAAATAAAGCCTCCCTAGGGGACATGCAGAGAGCGGATGCTGCTGAGGTTAAATCCCCACGTGCTGCCACTCAACAGCCTTGTCTGGGAGATTATAGTAAGTGTAACTGAGTAATGACTTCCACTGTCAACTACTTCAGATGGAATAGAGCTCCTGGCACTTCAAATGCTGCTTGACAGGGCAAATGTAGTTATTTTGTTGCTAATAAAATATAACACTAGAAGTAGTTTACTTTTTGACCTGTAGGAAAAAAAGAGCGTTATTGCCTTGCTTCGTTACCTCTCAGGGTCTATATCCTTGCTCTTCAGAGTGGGGCTGTGGACCAGCAGCGTTAGCATCGCATGGAAGCTTGTTAAAAATGAAGAATGCCAGGTCCCACCTAGACCTACTAAAGCCAGGATTTGCATTTTAAAAGAAGATTCCCAGGCAAAGCTCTGGATACCTCCCTTAATCCCCAGAGAACCTGACAATCTCATCAATCCACAAAACTGACAGAAAGAAGCAGTAAGGGCCTTAATTCTTTGCGTCAGAGTAGTAAAGGTAAAGATGGTCAAGATTTACATACAAATATTTGTAGCAGCTTTATGTGTAACTGCCCCAAACTGGACACAAACCTAATGTCAGCATGTGGTACATCCATACGAGGGAACACTACTCAACAATAAAAGTGAACCAAATACTGATCCATGATGAACACGGATGAATCTCAAAAAGAAAGTATGCTGACTAAAAGACAACATACAAAATTAATGCATACTGTGTTCCATTTATAAAAAATTCTCAAAAGTGGAAACTAGTCTCTAGTGTTACGAAGCAGTTCAGCAGTTTTCTGAGGACAGGTGCAGGGCAGGGAGGGGAAGAAGAAGAAAAGGATTACCAAGGGCCATAAGGAAACTTCTGGGGGTGATGGATATGTTTACCATCTTGATTATGGTTATGTTTTCACAGGTCGCAGTTACCACACTGTACACTTCAAAGTTGCAATTTATTGTATGTCAATTATACTTCAATAAACCTGTTTTTAAAAAGTGTATGACTTGATTAATACAAAAATGATAAACAAAAGAAAGTACACTAGTTCCCTGATCTTTTATAAATGAGAGATATAATTTAAAATTGATAAATCAAGTAATACAGATATGATTCAATTTAGAAGTATAAAGAAAACAGTAAGAAAATATGATTGGATAAGAGAAAGGTGGGAGGAAAGAATTTAAAACTGGAAATATGCCAATTCCATCACTGCTCATAGTAAGAAGTCAACAGAACTTCCTAAAGGAACAGAGGACCAAGTACACTACATAAAGTTCTAATAATAAAGATAACCAGGTGACACAAAAATACAACCCTTTCCCATTATTAGAATAAACCTATAAACAGAACCATGAAAACACACAGCATATTTAAGACTTTTTTTTTAATGTAAAATCACCAAAATCGGAAGGCATAGGAAATCATAATGACAGACCTAACACCAAACGTATCAATTCAGTTAAGAAGCTATAACCATCAAGTAAGAAAACGACTCCAACTGGATCACAAAACGAAACCCAGCTAACAAGCAGAACAGAGAAACATCTAAAACAAAACAGAAAATAATATTTTAAAAATATGAAAGATGTCAAATACACAGTCAAATACAAAGAAAACATCTCATAACCTTAATAATTAAGGGCAACACTGGGGTAAACATTAAATAAACAAACAAACAAAGGTACTTATTAAGGCTTAATAAAGCAAAAATCCACAATAAGGATGTTGCAGTGATAAAATAGCTATACACCAAATAACACAGCATCCACAAAGCAAAAACACAATAAATTCAAGACAGTACAAATGTCACAGCCATTCTCTGACCAATATGCAATAAGTAAACTAGAAAATAACAACAAAACTGCTAGCTAATTATAGACAAACACATACGGGTGGCCTGGAGGCACATTTTCTTCCCCACTTTAATAACCTAGCAGAGAGCTGGCTCAACGTGTGAGGATCAGTTTGGCAGGAGTGCAGGCTCCAGCCACCTGCCTCCAGAGGTACTGTCTAACAAAGCCACTCACCTTCCCAACTGGAAAGTGTCCGTGTAAATGGTCATACAGATGTTCTCTTCTTCCCTGACATACTAAATATATACAGCATTACAGAGGTGGGTTCTACTCTCCTATAACTTCTGCCCCCAAATTTCTTCTACCCTAACAAATTATTTTTTATCTAAATGGCTAATGCAAAAATGAATAAATGGGCATATTCTTGGCTCAACTACTCCCTCCTTCTTCCTTCTTTTGGAAATGCACCTGGCCTCCAAGAACACAGGTTCTCCTCCATTCTACGTGAAAAGTGCCCTGTGAGTTATGCGACACTGCATCTGGGCCAACTGCTGTGGGAGGTGGCCAGAGCTTCAGTGTAGCTCTGACTGGGGTAAGCTGGTCTAACGCTGGAGATCCAAATGAGCAAATCTCGTCAACAGATCTAAAGCCACAACCTTCAACTGAACAGTAATGAAGTAATAAAGATCATATCAGTAATAAAGACAACATTTTGCCTTTTATTCTACTTTTTATTTTATTTTTCAATTTATTCCAAACCTCAGAGAAAAGGATGATTTCTATTTATTAAGTCTCCCTCAGATACCCTAGTAATATGTATAATGATATTTTCTGCATTGTTGTTTATAATAGTAAAAAACTAAAAACTACATATAAACCCATCAATAAAGGAATAATTATATACATTATGGTATATCCATAGCAAACAATACCAGGAAGTCATTTTTTAAATTGCAGTGATAAAAATCCACATTGAAGAAAACTAGATTCTAAACTATTCCCAGAAATAATTTTTCAAATACAGTGTCTACCACACAGCCAAAGAATAACCAAGGAAACAAGATACAGTAAGAACCAGTAGAAAAAAACAATTAAGAAGAAAAAGATCCATGTAAAATTGAGATCCAAAATCACCAAACACTGATTGTCAAAGACATAAAGCCAAGCAGGAAACTGTAAACTATAAAAAGTGACAAAACAGATTTCTTAAAGAATGAAAAAGTATTTTAAAATGAAATAAAATAACTCAATGTTTATAACAAATCAGGTGCAGCTTACAAGAAAACTAGTGAGCTGGTAGATGGGTGACAAGAAACTATTCAGAGAGATAAGGAAAACCAAACAGATGGAAAATACAGAGATAAAGGATATAGTAAGAAGGTCTAATATATGTCTAATTGGCAGAAGATAAATGAAATAAACATCCATCTGAATGAGTTTAAAATAAAGCAGTGGTTTATATCTACTAATCCCAAACTCCCAATTTATCCCTCCCCCACCCGCTTTCCCCTTTGGTAACCATAAGTTTGTTTTCTATGTCCGTAAGAATAAGAATACACACACACACACACACACACACACACACACACACACACACGTGTATATATTAACATATAACTGAATCACTTTGCTGTACACCAAAAACTAACACAACATTGTAAATCAACTATACTTCAATTAAAAAAAAAATAAAATAAAATAAAGCAGCAAATTAAACCTGAATAAAAAAGAAAGGAATTAATAAAAACCAGAATAGGGATTAATAAAACAGAAACAATAGAGAACAAAGCCCAATACAGATTTTTTTTAATGTATAATGAAACTGAAAAGCGTCTGGAGAGACTGATCAAAAAAAAAAGAAAAGACATGAATTACCAATATCAGGAATGAAAAGGGGACATCATTGTTGGTTCTTCTGATATTTAACAGATAAAAGAATATTATGGATGACTTTAAACCAATGCATTTGAAAATCTAAATGAAATTGATAAATTCCTAGAAAACTATAAATTTCCAAAAATAAAATTTAAAAACCTGTTTATGTGGTTCTTTTCATATATACATATATGTTTGTACATAATCTATATATCAATGTATGCATGCAAATATATATTCAAGTAAAAGCCAGGAAAAGGCCCCAAAATATACATATTAAATTAGCATATTAGCAGTAATTACTTATGTGGAGAGAAAAGGAGTGAGGGAAAGCTGCTGAAAAGAGTTTTAAATTTTTACATTAAACACATACTCAGATATTGCCTGTGGAATTAAAAGCTAACAACCATGAAAAAGAAAAAAAAAATTTTAATGATTATTTTTGGGGGGCTTGTCAAATTCTAGAATATTCTAGGGTAATATTTTAGAGTAAGTGACAGAGCTTGGTTGATAAGCCCATTACTCCTGCTATCGTTAGGAAAACACCGTAATTTTCACAAAACTGTCCAGTCATAATGTAATTAACACCCAATGAAAGTCAGCAAAGGCAATAAAATTCCAAAAAGAGAAGAAAAACCATCAGTTGCAAACTGTGATGTGTAACTACTCTATTCTAGATTACAAATCAATAAATAGGGGATGTTAACAACTCATAAGGGAAAACAACTGATTCTTAGATACCTGTGTCAGTTTTCCATCATTCTTGGCAAGAGGATAAAGGAAACTAAAATTGAGATCTATAAGTTACTACTTGGAAAACTAATAAAGGTAGCTAACTAGAGTATTTCATTAATCAATCTTTCACATACCATAATTCAGTACTTCCAATTTCTAATTTATAATAACATCAAATTGGGGGGGGAGAGTAAAATATAAACTGGATTGCATCCAATTTAAATTAGTTACTGATTTTTAAACAGTTCAACCCGCTGACCAACAAACAATTCTGCAAACTTTGAAAATGTTCTTTACTTATCAATTCTTAACACACTACATCTAAAATAAAAATCAAATAATCATTTAGGCAATAGCAAAGAAAATATAACAAGTGCATAATCTCTCAAATTGTATTATAACAGTCACTGTGGTAATAATTAAGTATTTTCAGAATCAGCTTTATTTCAGATAAAGTAAAACAAAAAAGAAAAAGCTCTGCATTCTATAATGGTGAACACTTAAACTGCAGGAAAAAAAAAAAACCCTCTGGATTTTTCGTGAATAAGTATCAGATGCCTCTAAATCAAATGGAAAGCTTAAAACGGATATACCTAGAATTTATGAAAGCTCTTTTGTATTCATTACTCAAGAATCTCTAAACCCTGGGAATTCCCTGGTGGCGCAGTAGCTAAGACTCCGCACTCCCAATGCATAGGGCCGGGGTTCGATTCCTGGCCAGGGAGCTGGATCCCACATGCATGCCGCAACTAAGAGTTCGCATGCCGCAACTAAGAGTTCACATGCCACAGCTGAGGAGACCGCCTGCTGCAACTAAGACCTAACACAGCTAAATAAATAAATATATTTTTTAAAAGATCCATTTGCTTTAAAAAAGAATCTCTAAATCCTAAAATGGGATACTAGAAAGAGTTTTAGGTGGATTTATAGCTTTACAAGCACATTTCTTAGTTTAACGTTTTATTATAATGACTAAATGCATGAAGTGACAAATACAACACTTTAAACTTTGGCAAAAAATTATTCATACTTTATTCATATTCAAAAACTCTGAATTTACACCAGAGATTATTATTAAACCATGATAAATTAGCATCAGAGACTAATATTAAGCCACGATAAATCAGATATTATGCTTCACAGAAAGGTATATATATATATATTTTTTTTTTTTTGAGGAAAACTTTTCCAAATACTCTCATTTGTAGTTTACTTACAAGAAATCAAATTATGGGAAGTATTTTCCATAACCAGGATAAGTTCCGATAACTAGTTTTTTCTAAATGGATTTATAACCAAAAAGCCCAGCAAGTCAAATTAGGGTGCCTCCCAAAATTGCTTTGGGAGCTTTGCTAAGCGATGGAGCTTTTTCATCATTTGCCAGCCAAATAAGCAGCTGCCCATAGTAGCCTCAACACTTGTTTCCAAAAGGGTACATGGTTAAAGTCACCAGTAACGACCATGTTGCAAAATCCAAGTCAATTCTTTAGCATTCACCTTACCTGACCTATCAGCATCTTTTGATCGATCAGTCTTTATGAAAGACTTTCTTCCGTTGGGTTTTCAGAATACTGTTTTCTTCCTACCTCCCTACCCTGGCTGATCCTTCTCAGTCTCCTTTATGGTTCTTCTTTTTCATCCCAGACTTGACACATTATAATGTCTCAGGTTTGGCAGACTTCTTTCCTCTCTACAGTAACTTTCTAGGTGCCTCATCCATTATCAAGTCTTCACATAGCACCAACATTCTGATGACTCCAAAATTTACATCTCAAGCCTGGACTACTTGCCTAAACTCCAAGCTCCTATCTTGTTGCCTCCTTGACATCTGCACTTGGATGTCTACTAAGCATCAACTAACTTCACATTCCAAACTTGAACTCCTAAGCTACACCTCCAACTCTAAACCAGCAAAGGGGCAGCTATCCTAATTTACGAATCACAATAACTAATCAAACTGCTCCGTCCATGTTCCTTCTATCATCCTCAGTCACATCCTGGAAGCAACATGAACTCGGATAGAAGAGAGAGAATCGAACTCAGGCCAGTACAGGCATAATTCTTTGAATTTTAGGTACAGGTAGACAGAAAGGTATTCCAGGAGAGAATCCAATCTGAAGATGAGAGGAGAGCAGTACAGCTTGGGTCATCTGTCTACACCAATGGAATCCCAGTTAATTTACTCTTTCAACTGGGGATCTACTGTGCCAGTTACTATGCTAGATACCAGGTACAGGTGGAGGAAAAAACCCACTATGCTCTCACAACAGAGAGGAGATAGCAAAAGTACCATACAGTAGAGCGAGGACTAGAATCCACATCTTCTGAGATTTACACATGGTATGCCTCAATAAACATACATCAAAACAATTCATAGAAACTCACTGAATTTGGGGAATGTACACAATTTAACTTTTCTACAACAAAATAAACATCTATGGCAATGTCTCTGAGAAAATGTTATGCTGAGCTGATATTCTTACATAAGAAAAACTTTATATTATGAAATAGAATGTAACTTCTAGTTTACGATAAAGATGACAGAAAGAAAGACAGATCATGTAGTTACCAAAACATTAAATACTCTCTTGTACAAAGCTAGCTAGGCTGGGACAGGCAAAGAGTTTGATTCCAATAACAAACCCCTGCAGAAAGGCAGCAAAGATAAAAGTCTGACAGAAGTGTGTTTCCACTATATTGTGGTGGGTTTTTCTTTATTTTTTAATTATGAGTGACTTGTTTTGTATTGCTTTGAGCCTTTCAATTCTAAAATTCAAGTGAAGTGTGTCTCAATTCTAAAATTCAAAATCATGCCAACAAAAGTAAAATAAATGAGAAGCACTACTTGAGATGAGGTTTATCCCATAAAATTTACATAAGATTTTTTCATACAAAATTTTTCTCTTCTGTTGTACAAAAATATTTTCTATGTATTTGACCCAGAGAGACAGTTTTTTCTAATAGAAAAATGCATAAGAACAGGAGATTTTTCAATCACATGAAGAAAGGCTAATCAGAGAATGTGAAAACTTTCAAAATTAAATTATTTCCTTTTATAAAACTTTACAGTATAACAAAATCTTAAGGAAAAAAAGATGTTTGTTAGACAGATGAATTTTGTGATCCAGCCTTTTAACATAATTACCTGTACTTCAATGCAAATTCAGCTCTGCATTTACATAGCTAAATTAAAGCTTCTGCAATTTTATTTCATCAGAAAAAAAAGGAAAAGGAAGCCAGAAATGCCTGGCATTTTAAAGAATTACTGTGGAAGATCATTTACAAAAATATCATCCACATCACACTAGATTCTACAATTTAAAATTCTGGTGAAAACCTATTTTAAATATTTCTTTTTTATTAGATAGCAACTCCTTGAGGCCTCAACTTGAGAGAACTGGGCCTGCCCCCTCAGAGTTTCTACTTCACAAAGAATTCTAAAAATGTTTTCTAGCTCTTCATGAAATACCATCTAATTACAGAAAGACTAGTCATAAGTAGATAAACACCTCTGCTCTAGAACAGCATATTCTATACTGTTAATTTGCACAATGGAGGTCCCAGTAGTGAGGAACCCACATCATGCACCTGGAGGAGGGATGGTAAGTTCAGGAACAACAGCCGTTATTAGACTGGGATCATCTCATGTTTGCGCATCCATGCTGACTTGCTGATGCCTAATATTTCAAAATAGTCAGTTAACCGCTTTCAACCTACACATCCCATACCTGAAGGGGGGCAGTGAGGACTTCTAACAATGAGAATTTCTTTAGAATAAAACATCTCAAAAACAGCCATAAGAGTTTTTTTTTTTTTTTTTCCTTTGAAAAGAGCAAAAGACCTAAACTTTGTTCTAGGATTTTTGAGTTACTTTTTAAGAAGACGCTTTCTAAGAAGCTAGGAAAAGTAAAGTAAGGAATTCAGTGACTCAAAATACAGAACTTCTTTCTGACCTCTATTTTAATAAAATAGCTTTCAAATGAGTCTAGTACCTCTAAGTTCCTTATAGACTCTCTTTTATTAAAAACAAGCACAGCATAATAGTCACTATGGCCAAGAATAAACTCCATTCACCCTTCAGGCCACAGAGAAAGATACTCTAAATGTGGAAAAGGACAATAAAATGAAACAAAAGGGGAAAGTGGTATCAAACAGGTAGGATATATTCTGATTTGTACTATTACTGATACTGCTACAATGACCAATTTCAAGATAACGTATGGTTGTTGAAAACCAGCTCACAAAATTCCTGAAAATTTAACAATCCTCGAGTCCATATGAACAGGCGCCAGCACATGTACATATAAAACAGCCCCAAGAGTACAATGCAGGATCCTCCTCCGCCAGCATCCATTAACATCCACCAGACAAACCACTTCCTCCCATGGAAAAAATAGCCCCAGGAAGCCCTCCTCTAGGAGAACTATAGCATAAGGACCAAGAAGAAAGCTGGAGGCCTATGTGCAAATCTGGTCCATAAACCAATTTTGTTTGACATTCAAAGGGTTTCTTCTCAAGAAAAACCTTAAAACTAGGAGATATTTTCTAAAAATCTAGAATTCTGGCTTCTCTTGAAAATAAACAAGAAAAAAGAATATAAGAAAAAATGCAGAAAATTATTCAAGAAATAACGTAAGAAAGGTTTGCAGAACTCAAGATATATGAAGCTACTAAAAACATTGATCTAATTTGACAAATATAAAGAATATCTGTAGCATGTATATCTAATGAAGCATAATTATAACAAACTCCCTTAAAATCACCGAAGTAAGAAACAGGTCAGAACTAATACCCTATCTGCCCAGGTGTTCTTCACCTATTCTTCCACCTGCCTTCTCAAACCCAAAGGTAATCACCGAAGTCTGTGTTTATCATTCTCATATTTTTCCTCTGTGTGTGCATGCATATGTATGTGATTTCATTGCATTTACACATCTCTAAACTATACACTGTTTTGCATTGCTTTTAGTTTTACAAAAAATTACGTTGTTTTAATTCAATATTTGTCAAAGATTTATCTTTGCTGTTATATGTGTAAGTTATTTATTTGCAAGGCTGTCCATGTCCAATTGTACAAATATACCAAAACATCTATCCATTCTTCTGTCATGGAAATTTGTTTGTTTTTAGCTTTTTACTATGAACAATATTGCTACTATAAACAGTATTTTTCTTATATCCTGGTATAAGTAGTTTCCCTGGACACATGTGCAAAATGCCTATAGAATAGTGCTATTTCAAACGCTAAGTAGCAAACCACTCAACAGAAGACCAAAATCAGGAAGTTTTAAAAATAAAATAGGATAGTATCAAAATGCAATGCACAAAGAAAGGTAATTATTTCATGAATCTTTGATACCCACCCACCCCTATGTGTTTACTGGACCAAACTGTAAGTATATTTGTTATTATCTGCCTAGTAAAAACAGTCTTAAAGTCACCCTTCTAGGTAAATACCCCATAAAAATGTGAACTATTGAGCCTTGTGGGATGTGGATGCTCAACTTTGTAAGATAACTCCAAATTTTGCCTAAACAGTTACACCAATTTATACTCCCACTGAAAGTGTATAAAACTTCCCGTTGATCCACTTCCCCGCTAACTTTGGTAATGTCAGACATAAGAATTTTTGGCTAATCTGGTAAATACAAAATAGCATCCCACTGTGGTATGAATTTGCATTTCTATGATTGCATATGAGGTTGATCATCCTTCCATATGTTTACTTCCCATTTCCCTTTCCTCTTGTGTGAAACATTTTTCTGTCTTATTGATTTCCCGGCTGCATGTATGTATGCACGTGTTGATCCATGTCTGCGTGTAGATATACACGAATCCTTTGGCAGCTATGTGTTTCAAGTCTTTCCTCCCAGTTCGTGGCTTTTCTTTCTCCTTTCTTCACAGTGCCTTTTAATGAACGGATGTTCTTAATTTCGTAGAACTTATCAACCTTTCCTTCTGTATTTTGTGTTTAAGAAATTTTTCACTCCATCAAGATCATATAAGTTTGTTTTACCTCATAAATGTAGTCAAATCTTTGCCGTCCCCCAGTGATCTCAATGCCTTCTCTCTCCTTATCAGTTCCCCTACTTCTGTGGGTCTGTTTTGGGTTCTATATTCCGCTCCATTGGTCAATTTGTCTATCCCAAAGCTAGTAATATACCATCTTAATTTCCATATCTTTAAAATAAGTCTTGAGTACTAATAAGGCAAGGACCCTCATTTTCTTCTTCTTTAGAAATGTTCGGCTATTTTGGGGCCTCTTTATGCTCATCAAGTTCCTCACAAAATTAATGTACTTTTAAGTTAAATCTGTACATTGAATCATTTGTGAGAATCATCTTTTAGATACTGAATCTTCCTATTCAAGAAGATAATGTCTCTATTTAATTTTTTAAATGTCTTACAATAATGTTTCATAATCTTTGCATACAACCTGCATATGTTTCTAGATTCATTTTTGTTCCTACTGTCAATAGTATCTTTTTCTGACTGATATCTTTTGTCTGTGGCTGTTGGAAAAAATTGATTATTTTTTAATAATTTTTAATTAATTTAATTTAAATTTAATTTTAATTTAATTTTTAAATATTTTTTAAAATTACTTTTTAATATGGATCTTAGATTCAGCCATCTTGCGACACTCGTTATTTCTAATAATTTGTGGATCCTTTTAGATTTTCAATAGAGACAATCACTTGAGAAAGACAGTGTTATATTTCTTCTTTTTCAGTCATTATTTTATTTCTATTTCCTGCCTTTCCACACATGCCAGGATTTTCAGGACAATGTTGAACAGAGGTGGTGATTGCAGGCCTCCTGCCTTTTTCCTGATTTTAGGAGACCACTTTTACATTTTACTAAGAAATACCAGGCTAAGAAAGCTCCCTTCTATTCCTAGTTTACCTTTAGCTTTATCTATGATAGATTTGACATCGCTCATTCTTTTTATCAATCTATTGAGAAAAACATATGACTTTAATGTGATATCTTTGTCTGGTTTTGGTATCAAGGTGATGCTGGCTTCGTAGAATGAGTTCAGAAGCATTCCTTCCTTTGCAAATAATTTGGAATTGTTCACAAAGAGTAGGTGCTAGTGCTTTTCTAAATGTTTGGTAGAATTCACCTGTGAAGTTGTCTAGTCCTGGACTATAGTTTGTTGGGAGTTTTTTTTATTATGGATTCAATATCATTACTGGTAACTAGTCTGTTGATATTTCCTATTTCTTCCTGGTTCAATGTTGGGAGATTGTACATTTATAGGAATTTTTCCATTTCTTCTAGGTTGTCCATTTTATTGGTGAAAAACTGTTCATAGTAATCTCTTATGATCCTTTGTATCTCTGTGGTGTCAGTTATAAATTCACCTTTTTCATTTCTGACTTTATTGATTTGGCCCCTCTTTTCTTTTCTTGATGAGTCTGGCTAAAGGTTTATCAATTTTGTTTATCTATATCTTTTGACTTACATGTAAAGTAATTATTGATGGGTAAGTAATTGCCATTTTTTAAATTGTGTTTGGGTTGTTTTTGTAGTTGTTTTTTGTTCTTTTTTTACTCTCTTCCCTTGTGATTTGATGATTATCTTTAGTGTTATACTTGGATTCCTTTCTTGTTTTGTGTGTGTGTATCTATTATAAATTTTTGGTTTGTGGTTACCATGAGGTTTATGTATACCATTATATATGTATTAAGTAATTTATTTTAAGCTGCTCACCTCTTAAGTTCAAATGCATTTTAACAACCCTGCATTTCCATCCACCCCAATATTTACTGTTTTGACATCATATTTTACATCTTTTTGTTTTATGTATTCCTTTACTACTTATTGTGGATGTAGGTAATTTTACTACTTTCATCTGTTAACTTTCCTACTAGTTTTGTATTTGGTTGATTTACTACCTTTACTATATAGTTGCCTTTACCAATGATATTTTTTTCTTTCATAATTTTCATATTTCTAGTTGTGACCTTTTCTTTTTCTTTTTTTTTTAATTTATTTTGAGGTGTGTTTATTATCCTTTGGACAAGTAAGCAGAACGTCCAACTGACCAAGATTCAAGGAGGGATGGTCAGAGCTGGCTTTAGAGGAAGACAGTGAGTCATATATGGAAATTTAACAAGGATCTAAGGAGGTTCCCTGGAGTGACAATGTTCATGGATCAATGAATATACAGGCCTGCTGGTCGGGTCTATTTTAGAAAAGTAAATTTGTTTTCTTGTAGGTAAATTCCAAAACCAGCTAATGTGGTCTCCAGGATCGAGAGGATATTATTAGAATCCCAGACAATGCTAAATCAGCAACCCCTTTCCCTTACTAATCTATCTAAAAACAAAAAAAAAGTACTGCCCCAAACCCTCTCCTCATGTTTTCATTTTTCCCAGTGTCTTTCCAGGATGAACCCTGACAGATAGTTGAACAACTGCCCTTTGGACGGTGGCTGCAGAGAGCTGAGCAAAGGGTCTTGGAATTCTGAAATACAGATCAGATGACATTCTTATAACTTAATTATCTTGAATTCTCTAACATTCTTTTATCTGTTGACATTATCATATTAAAATTTTATCATGTCTGAAATGTTTATTCTTGCAGTGAAAATCACTCCAGGTTACAATTTTTCCCCTTCTCAAATATACTGTTATTTCTCTAGATGGTTGTTTTTATTCCATCATCCATCATGATAAAAACTAGATAGCTAGTGGGAAGCAGCCACATAGCACAGGGAGATCAGCTCGGTGCTTTGTGTCCACCTAGAGGGGTGGGATAGGGAGGGTAGGAGGGAGACGCAAGAGGGAGGAGATATGGGGATATATGTATACGTATAGCTGATTCACTTTGTTATACAGCAGAAACTAACACACCCTTGTAAGCAATTATACTCCAATAAAGATGTTAAAAAAAAATGGTCTTTTCTTTTTCGCTTAGAGAAATCTCTTTAACGTTTCTTGTGAAGTTGGTTTGGTAGTGCTAAAAGCTTTTCTTGTCTGTAAAAGTTTTGACCTCTACATCAAATCTGAATGAAAGCCTTGTGGGTAGAGTATTTTAGGTTGTAGGTTTTTCCCTTGCATCACTTTAAGTATATCATGCCACTACTTTCTGCTCTGCAGGGTTTCTGCTGAAGTCAACTGATAATCTTATGGAAGTTCCCTTTTAGGTAACTTGTTACTCTTCCTTGCTGCTTTTAATATTCTCTATTCTCTCTTTAGCTTTAGTTTTTGCTATTTTAATTATACAATGAATTGTATCTTGGTGTGGTCCTTTTTTGGGTTGATGCTGTTTGGGGCTCTCTGTGCTTCCTGGGCCTGGGGATGTCTGTTTCCTTTCCCAGGTTAGGGAGGTTTTCAGCTATTATGTCTTCAAATACGTTCTCTTCCCCTTTCTCTCTTCTCCTTCTGGGACCCCTATAATGCAAATGTTAGTATGCTTGATGCTGTCCTACAAGCCTCTTAAACTGGCCTCATTTCTTTTTATTCTATTTTTCTTTTTCTTCAGCTTCACTGATTTCCACTACTCCATCTTCTAGCTAATTTGTTCCTCTGTATCATCTAATCTACTGCTGATTCCTTCTAGTGTATTTCTTCTTTCAGTTATTGCATTCTTAACCTCTGTTTAGTCATTTTATATTTTATAACTCTTTGTTAAAAACTTCTACCTTTTCACTCTGTTCATCCAATCTTCCCCTGATTTCTTTGCTATGTATCAATATTTGGTAGTTTGGTTACATTTCCTGACCTTGGAGAACTGCCCTTTAGTAGGAAATGGCCTATCTGTTCCAGCAGCACACTCCTATCTGGTCACCAGAGCTGTATGCTCTAGGGGTGCCCCTTATGGAGACTGCATGGGCCCTTCTGTTATAGCAAGCTGACCACTATGAATGGTCTGGCAGGTGTGGCTGACCCCCAGTTCTGTTGGTTGCCAGGTCCTGCCTTATGTAGAGGCTGTCGGCTGCTGCTGGGTAGGGCTGGGTCACAAGGCAGCTGGCTGTGGATCCCCAAGGGGTCCCGAGGCTAGTGTTGGCTCACTGGTGGGCAGAGCCAGGTTTCGGTGTGGGCGGTTACAGGGCCTGGGTCCCTGGATCTAATGTTGATCTGCTGGTGGGTGGCGCCAGTTCTTGACACACCTGGCTACAGGGCCCAGGGTGTCCCAAAGATGATGTCATCCTGTTCGTGAGTGGGGCTGGATCCTAGGGAGGCCTCCTGAGGGGTCCAAGGTGTCTTGGAGCTGGTGTTGGCTTGCTGGTGGGCAGGACCAGTACCAGGGCCTAGGGCGGGATGGGGTGTGAGGTGCACCAGGGCAGGTCCTGCAAACAAGTTGGTGAAGTCAGTCTGGGGCTAGTGCCAGCCCACTGGTGGGCAAAGCCAGGTCCCAGAGTCTCTGGCTGCAGGGTCCTGGAGGTCCTGGAGTTGGTGTATCAACCTGCTGGTGGGCAGGGCTGGGGCCCAAGGTGACCTGGGGCTGGTGCCTGCCCACTGGCTGGTGATGTTGGTCTAGGGTTAGTGCTGGCCAACTGGTGTGTACAGCCAAGTCCTAGGGTCTCTAGCTGCAGGGCCCTCAGGTGGGGGCACTAGTGCCGGCTTACTACTGTGCAGGGCTTGGTCCTGGGCCCTCTGGTGGACAGGGCCGGCTCCCAGGATGGCTGTGGTCTCAGGGAGTCTTAAGGCAGCTGGCATGCTGGTGGGTGTGGCTGTGTCCAGCCCAGCTAGTTGCTTTGCCTGAGGCATCCCAGTACTGGCTGTGAAAGGCTGGTGGGTGGGGCCAGGTCCTGGAGCTAATAAGCTAAAGGGAGAATTCCAAAATGGTGCTTGCCAGCATCAGTGTCCTAATGGTAGAATGAGTTCCCAGAAATCTCTACCACCAGCGTCTATGTCCCCAGAGTGAGCTGCAGTTGTCTCCTGCCTCTCCAGGAGGCTCTCCAAGATCAGCAGTTGCGTCTGAATCACACTCTTCTCAAACTACTGCTTCTGCCTTAGGTCCTGGAGGATGCAAGATTGTGTGTGTATCCCTTAAGAGTGGAGTCTATTTCCCACAGCCCTCTGGCTCTCCCAAAAGTAAGCACTGCTGGCCTTCAAAGCCAAACATTCTGGGGACTTGTCTTCCCAGTGTAGGATGGCTGTACACCAGAAACTAACACAACATTGTAAATATATATATATATATTCTTTTTCATATTCTTATCCATTATGGTTTATTACAGGGTATTGAATAAAACTCCCTGTGCTATACAGTAGGGCCTTGTTGTTTATCTATTTTACAAACAACAGTTTGTATCTGCTAATCCCAACCTCCTAATTTATGCCTCCCACTCCCTTCCCCTTTGGTAACCGTAAGTTTCTCTTGCATGTCTGTGAGTCTGTTTTGTAAGTAAGTTCATTTGTATCATATTTTAGATTCCACATATAAGTGATATCATATGATATTTGTCTTTCTCTTTCTGACTTACTTCACTTAGTTTGATAATACCTAGGTCCATCCATGTTGCTGTAGACTGCATTATGAAATTTAATGAAGATTTTAGGGTCCAGCACATGATACCTTTTTATAAATGTTTCACATGTTCATGAGAAGCATACATACGCTCTAATTTGGGGTTAAGAGTATATTAAACCAAACTTGATACTCAGGTTGTTCAAATCTTTATTTTTAAGCTTTGTCTTTTGACCTCATTGATAAGTTGGGAGAGATGGGTTGAAATTATCCACAATGATGGAGGATTTGACAATTTCTCCTATATACATCCAGTATAGCTTTATTTGTACATTTTGAGATCTTTGTTTTCAGGTGCATACAAGTTCAGTATGACATCTCCTAAAAAATTTAAACTTTTATCATATGCAGTGACTATATTACTAATAATCCTTTTTGTCGCAAAGTATGTATCTACATATCTCTTTCCTTTGGTTAGTCATCTCCTGGTATAAAAAGAACTATACCAGATGTGGCTATTATTAACAATACGCAGCCTATTTATGTTTTTTAATCAGATCTAAACATCTATGTCTTTCAACAGCAAGTTTAATCAACTGACATTAATGGTAATTACTTATTTCAACATCTTACTATTTAATTTGTCCTAAGGTTATGCTTCTTTTTATATCTTTTATGGATCTGATGAACTTTCTTTTGGTTTTTGTTTTGTTTTGTTGTTCTTACTACTCCCTTCACCCTCCAACTCATCTGTAAGCTTTATGCTCCGTTTCCATGAAGAATATCTTAGGACCCCTATCAAAGGATACATAGGCCTTAAAACCTTTAATCTCTGAAAAGCAAAAACCAATGAAAAGCCCTGAGCCAAGCGTGAAGCAATGTATCCAAATTAGAACTGAAAGTCAGTAGATTTTTTTAAATATATAAATTAAAAAAGTGGAAGACTAGAATTAATTCTAAAAAATAGAAAAAATAAAAAAGATAGAAGACATCTGAGATGGATGGATAGATGGATGGCAGTGAGGGAGGGAGGAAGAGAGAGAGGGAGGGCAGGTGAGAGGGAGAAAGGAAAGAAATCAGGCCGTGTGTCTGCTTCAGTACAACCTGTGAGCTAATATGGTTTTTCTATCTTTAAACAGGTAGAAAAAAAATCTATTTAAAATACTATTTCATAAACTATAAAAATTATATGGAATTCAAATTTCACTGTGCATGAAATTTTATTGTAACAGAAAAACACACATTTGTTTACACATTGTGGCTGCTTGAGCACTGTATGTCAAAGTTGAGTAGCTGGTACAAGACAAGGATGTCTCCTGTCACTAGTCCTTTTCAACATCATACTAGAGGTCCTTACTAATGCAATTAGACAAGAAAAGGAAATAAAAGGTAATACAGACTGGGAAGGAAGACATTAAACTGGCTTTGTTTGCAAAAGATATTTTCATGCATGATGTGCAGAAACCTGAAAGAATTAACAAAAACATTCCTGGAACAAATAAGCAATTATACCAAGGTTGCAGGACACAGGGTAAATATACAAAAGTCAATCATTCTTTTATATACCAACAACAAACAAGTGGAATTTGAAATTAAAGACACAATATCACTTACACTAAGACCCCAAATAATGAAATACTTAAGATATAAATCTAACAAAATATGTACAAGATCTATATGAGGAAATTAAACTAATGCTTGAAATCAAGGAAGAACTAAATAGAGAGAAGATATTCTGTGTTCATGGATAGGAAAACTCGATATTGTCAAGATGCAGATGCTTCCCAATTTAATTTATGCAATGCAATTCTCAATCAAAAGCACATCAAGTTATTTTGTGGATATTCACAAACTGATTCTAAAATTTATATGGAGAGGCAAAAGAGCCAGAATAACCAACACAATATTGAAAAAGAACAAAATTGGAGGACTGACAGCAACCAATGTCAAGAGTCACTATAAAGTTACAGTAATTGAAGACAGTGCGGTTACTGGCAAAAGAATAGACAGATAAATAAAGGAACAGAACACAGAGCCCAGAAACAGATCCCATAAATACAGTCAAGTGATCTTTGACAAAGGAATAAAGGTAATATAATGGAACACTGACAGTCTTTTCAACAAACAGTGCTG
This sequence comes from Balaenoptera physalus, assembly GCF_965194825.1. Taxonomy (NCBI): domain Eukaryota; kingdom Metazoa; phylum Chordata; class Mammalia; order Artiodactyla; family Balaenopteridae; genus Balaenoptera; species Balaenoptera physalus. Next base: position 102,388,860 of record NC_138886.1, on the reverse strand, counting down.
AAACAACTGGACATCCAGAGGCAAAAACATGAATCTAGCCACAGACCTACACCCCACAATAATTAACTTAAAATGGATCACAGATCTAACTGTAAAGCACAAAACCATCAAACCCCTATAAGATAACATAGGAGAAAACCTAGAAACCTTGGGTATGACAATGACGCTTTAAATACAGCACCAAAGGCACAATCTATGAAAGAAATAATGGATGTATGACCCTATTAAAATAAAAAACTTCTGCACTACAAAAGATAATGTCAAGAGAATGAGAAGACAAGCAACAGATTAGGACAAAGTATTTGCAAAAGACACATCTGATAAAGGAATATTATCTAAAATATACAAAGAACTCTTAAAACTCAACAATAAGAAAACAATCCAATTAAAAACTGAGCCAAAGACCTTAATAAACACCTCACCAAAGAATATATACAGATGGTAAATAAGCCTATGAAAAGACACTCCACATCATATGTCATCACAGAAATGCAAATTAAATCAACTAAGATCTACCACTACACACCTATTAGAATAGCCAAAATCTGGAACACTGACAGCACCAAATGCTGGCAAGGATGTACAGCAACAGAAACTCATTTACTGCCAGTAGGAAGGCAAAATGGTACAGCCACTTAGGAAGACAGTTTGGCAAATTCCTATAAAACTAAACAGACTCTTACCACATGATCCAGCAATCATGCTCCTTGGTAGTTACCCAAAGGAGTTGAAAGCACGTCCACTCAAAAATCTGCACACAGATGTATACAGCAGCTTTATTCATAGTCGCCAACACCTGGAAGTAACCAAGGTGTCCTTCAGTAGGTATATGGAGAAACTGTGATACATCTATACAGTGGAATATTTTTCAGCAATAAAAAGAAATGAGCTATCAAGGCATAAAACGACATAGAGAAAACTTTAATGCAGCTCACTAAGTGAAAGAAGCCAATCTGAAAAAGCTACATATTACATGATTCCAGCTATATGATGGAAAAATATGGAGACAGTAAAACATGGTTGCCAGAGAGGGCAGAAGGGATGGATAGGCCAAGCACAGAGGATTTTTAGGGCAGTGAAAACACTCTGCAAAACACTATAATGATGGGTACATGTCATTTTACATTTGTTCAAACCCATGGAATGTAAAACACCAAGAGTGAACCCTAACATAAACTATGGACTTGGGTAATTATAATGTGTCAACATACGTTCATCAATTGTAACCAATGTGCCACTCTGGTATGAGATATTAATAATGGGGGGGGGAGACTATGCATATTGTGGTGGCAGGGGATATATGAGAAATCTCTTTACCCACCCCTCAATTTTGATGTGAACCTAAAACTGCTCCTGAAAAATAAAGTCTTTAAAAAAAAGAAAAGTTGAGTTACTGCAACAGAGACCATAATAGCCCTGCAAAGCCTAAAATAACTGCTATCTGTCCCTTTAAGAAAAAGTTTCCTAGCCCCTGGTTTAATGTACTACACAAACAGATTTGATCACGACAGTTTTTACCTGCCCTTCAAAATCTCACTAAGCCACCACCAAAGACATCTTAAAAATTTTATGTCCACTGTAATGCTGTAGTGAAAAGTATCATTACCTAATATTGGAGAACTCATGGAAGAGGAAAAAGAGTACTGGATCAGGATCCAGAACAGAAACAGTACAGCTTCAACCACTGAAAAGAAAAATCCACTACAAAAAAAGTAGTTCTTCATTTAAAAAGCATCAGAAAAATTCCAATTTCAGATTCAATAAAATAGAAAGAGGCTGGGAACAAACATCAACGTAATGTTTAACTGAACCAGTCTTAGCCATTCATCCCAGCATATATAGAGAGTTACAGACAGCATCAACTTTTCCTTCCAAGATCAAGTTCTCTGACCAACATGGAAACCAAATCCATGCTCAGCCTCAGAAGACATCTATCTTACCATGTGGTTGAAGCTGGAGAGAGAAGCAGAGGAGAGCCTTCAATAACATTGGCAGAGGATAAACAAAAGTTATGAAGGTGACAAGAAACATTCTAGAAATCAAAACACATATATTTTTTAAAAACTTAGCTCTAAAAAAAAAAAAGGAAACAACAATAACAAAACCACACAAGACCCCAAAAGATGCCACATGGTCAAATTCTAATCTTTCAGATAACAGATGATTTCCCTGTATAGTACAGAAAAAGATGAAAAACTTCATTCTATGAAGGTTGTATAAACATGATACCAAACCAGAAAGGGTAACACAAAAAACAAAATTAGAAGATTCCCATCTCATTTATGTTTATATCAAAATATATAAAATTAAATCCAGCAGTATACATTAAAAACCACCATAACCACGAACCACAATGACCAGGTAGTGTTTATTCTAGTAATACAAGGCCAGTGCAGCATCAGTAAGTCTATTAATACAATTCAGTATAATAAAATCTGAGACAAATTTTAATATATACCATCCTGACACATAACAAAAAGGCAGTTGACAAACTTTAACCCTTATTCTCGATTAGAAAAGAATAACAAACTCCTAAACAAGTTGAAATAGAAGAAAACTCCCTGAACTTGATATTTACTGGCAAAATATTAAAAGCATTCATTAAACTCAAATAAAGGATGAACATGATCTCTTCAACAACTGAATACTGTACCAAGAACCTTAGCCAATGTGAGAATATATGAAAAATATGTTAAGATTAAAATGTTGGAAAAAGAAGAGATAAAAATTGCATTTTTTATGTGTAATGAACTTTTTTTGCTTTCTGGAAAACACAAGAAAATTAATTGAGAGAAAACAATCACCTATACAAGTACAAGCACATAAAATTTACCACATTTCCTACAGACCTACAACAATAACCAGACTTCAACAGAAATACGGGGAAAAGATCCCATTCAAAGGAATAAATGCTATAAAATAGCTAGGGATAAATCGGAGGGGGAAAAAAGATACAAGACAAAGTTTACAAGAAGAAAACTTTCTTGATGAACATTAAAACATGAATGACCACCCCCCCAAAATGAGAGCCATGCATATCATGGATGGAAAGATTTAGTATCATAAAAATGTCAATTCTTTATAAACAAGATTTATAGAAATTCCAATCACAGTCTCAAGAGAGTATTTTTCTTCTTCACTTCAAAATTAATAATTCTAAATTCATTTGGAAGAATTGATGTGTGAGAATTAGCAAAGAAAATCTTCAAGGAAAAAAGAAAAATAACAATGACAGGAACTTAGTACCCTCTAGATATTAAAGCTCCTAGAATTGAATTAGGGTGGAACATTAAGAGGCAATACCTGTAATACATTTAACAACAAAAGATTAATACAAAATTGGCTTTAGGTAAATAGTTATTAAATACTGCTATAGAAAAGAGGATAAAGAATGTGAAAAGGCAATTTACAGGAGGGGAAAGGCAAGTCTAATCTGAAAAGATATACTAGCATTTGAGAAAGTGAAAATTAAAATGCTAAGATTATTTTTTTCCTTAACTCTGGCAAACTTAAAAAATAGCAACATTAAATGCTATAAAACTATAAGGAAACAGGTACTGTCATGTGATTGACAGGAATATAAATTATTACCATCTTTTTGCAACATAATCTGGTAGGATTTATTAAAATGTAAAATGAACACATGATACTTAGAACTGCAATACCATGTTTAGGAATCTATCTTATAAATATACATACTAATGTTCTAAAAGACTTTGTACAAAGATAATCACTGCTTTATTATAAATAACAAAAATAGCAAAAAAACCCACAAAAACAAAAGTCCAAAACAACAAAAACATCCTAAGCGTTCATTAATGAAGAAATAATTTAAAATTTTGGATAAGGCTATGCTATGGATTACTATGTAGTAATGTATTAAAAAGTATTAATAATAAATTGATATGGACTGAAATAAAAACATTACACAGAAATTTATAATTCTAAGGAGATAGTATCCCATTTATGTAAAAAACAAAAAAATTCCCTATCTATAAATATGTCTGTGTATGCAATTATTTAAGAAATATAAATACTTATGTCAAAGGCTTATGCCAAATTATTCTTTGTTTTCTAATAATTAACTCTATATGCCATGTCATCATAAATAGGAGGCATCTTTAATTATAAAAAAATTTTTCACAACTTTTCAAATTAAATATATTACATGCTGTTTTACAACCAGCTATAGGTCATGATTATCTAACTATATAAATATTTTAGCCAAAGCTTATACATAAAGACAGTGTGCAACTTTTAAAATATGACATTTAAGGTCACCTTCAGCATGCTAAAAGGAGAATTTAATTGTGCTTACCGATTTCATTAATCACTGCTCTTATTTTGGAGACAAAAGGACCAACTTCACTGGAATTCATTTTGACTCTTTCCTTAAGGTCAGCACCTGCAAAGTATTTTATTTACAAATATAAACTAGTTATAAACAAAATTTTAAGGCAACAAACTGAACATTTACTTAAGATTCATATATAACTTGAAGAGAGACTAGATTTATCTATCAAAGGAATTACAGTATCTAAATTTTCCTTCCCAAAGACCAGCACCAGATTGAATAAAATATTTGTTTGTTCATGTATCTACCATGTGCTTAAAGTAATGCTTCTCAAACTTCATGGTCTCAGAACCCCTTTATACTCTTAGAGAAGGAGGCATTGTTAAGATTATATATATTTACCAATAGTTATTCTATTAGAAAATGAAACAACAAAATTTTTAAAATATTTATTTATTCATTGAATAATACAAATAAACCCATTCCTGTTAACATAAATGATTACAGACTGATGCCACTTTCTTGGTTCTTGAAAAGATGCTGGCAGTTCTATCCACCACTGCTTCTGTCCCATCAGTGCAAATGCCAACCCAGTGAAAAGGGCAAATCACACCTTCCTGCTATGAAAATCATTGTGACTTCATGGATGCCCACCTTGGTGACTGCAGATCACATTTGAGAATCACTGGCTTGAAAGTATATGCAAATTGACAATTTCATAATTACGAGTTTATCACAGAATCATAACTTTGGAACAGATAAAAATAAACATAAGGAATTCCTTAAGGGATTGTTTACTCTGTGGCTCAACAAAGACATTCTTTTTAATAAAATTAAACTCACTGAGAAAAGGTAGGTCCCCATTAAAATAAACAAACAAATAAAAAACAAAGTAAAATTACAGCATAGATGGTATATACTCAGCTACTTATTCTCTTATTAGCCCATTATAAATTGATCATGACTAGACGTAACATCAAGTAGCAGCTGATGCTGAGCCCATATACTTCCTGTGGAAGTGAGAACTGCAGTTGACAAAACACATATCCTACAACCCATCAGTTCTTAGGTATATATACCCTAGAAAATCTCTCAAATATATGCCCAAGGAAATACATACAACATTCAATGCAACATGTATAAAAATAGCAAAAAAAATGGAAAAAACCTAAATCCACCAAAAGGATTAATAATAAAACTGGGACACATTTATACAACAAAATGTTATATGCGCAGCATGAAAATGAAGGAATTAGAGTATAAATATGGATAAATCTAATGATGTTGAAGGATTTATAATTATATAAATAAATACAATATATATTTATCATTATATATAATTACTGAAAGATACACAGGATAATAACCATTTAAATAAATTTTTAAAAGAAGAATGCTATGTAGGGATATAAAACATACATGGAAATGATAAATTCCAAATTCAATTGGTGGTGACCTCTGTGGGGGAGGGAGAGAGATGTGATTGGCAATAGACACAAAGAACTTCAATCTTATTTGTAATACTGTGTTGCTTAAGTGGTGGGTACTCAATATGGTAGGTAGTCATGATTTTTGGATGTCTGATATATGTCTTCATAATTAATTTTTTCCATGAAGAATTAAAATTTAGCATGGAAGAAAAATGTTAGTAGTGTCAAAAGAATTCTAAACTAGTAGGATGTATTTGTTAAAGAAATAATGGTTCAACTCACTGTCATTTAACATTAAGAATATAATTTTAAATTGAGAATATAAAATGTTGCCTAGTGCATGTTAGCTAATACATATTGGTTAATAAAAGTAGCTAAATGTAGTGTGGTATGAGGGAAGGGAATAGACGAAAGAGGAGCCAAAGCAATGAAGAAGTGAAAGCTGATGGGACAGATAGGGACGCTGGATGAGGTGGTCCTGAAGGAGCGCCTGTAACTGCATCATGGGATCCATCACATCTTCCGGCCTCAGGGCACCATTAGGGTACCCTCTAACACACTAACTAGAGCTCCGATGGGGGGTCTTTACCAACATTCTGCCCCTGTGACCACACAGCAGGCTTTGAAAACCACACTCAGGTTAAAGAGACTAGGCTGCTGGAAGCCATGCCAGGACCTAAAGGGAATCAAGGTTTGCTCTTAACACGTGTGGCCCATTAACTGCACACTAGTCCCAGCAGAGAAGTGTAGAAGATGTGTCTCGTTATGGAATGCAGCTTTATCCACACAATGGTATGAGACAGAAAATGAGTATCTTTAAAGTGAAGAAAGAAAATAACTGCCAATCTAGAATTCCAAACAAATCAAACCTATCCTTCAAAATGATGGTGAAATAAAGACATTTTACACACCCACTCACAGACACACACATCCACAAACAACAATTTGTCCCCGGCAGACCCACGCGAAAAGAAACACTACAGGGAATTCTTCAAGCAGATTATGAGAGTAGAGTTTTAAATCTTATTTTATACTCCTTACAAGTGATATGTCTTAAAATACAAGGGTACAGACTGGTTAAAGTAAAAGGGTAAAAAACTTGCAAACACTAAGCAAAAGAAAACTTGTAAAATTATCTTCATCTCTGACAAAAGAGAAGTAAGACAAGAAACATCACTCAAGCTAGAGGGTTATTTTATAATAATAAATATGATGATCCATTAAAAAAGCCATAAGAATTCTAAATTGGCATACATAAAAAAGACAGCCCCAAAATAAATAAAGCAAAAACTAACAGAACTAAAATGAAAAACTGCCAGGTCTATAACCATAGTGGATTTTAGCAGACCTTTCACAGTAACTGATAAAGCAAGCACTCAAATATCCTTTCAAATATTCCTATCAAGAAGTAAAAAATAGGAAAAAATTAATCCCAAAGTAGAAACTGGAGCAAAAAAAACTTTTAAATAGAAAACAAATGTGCGAGAGAAAAATCAAAATAGTTGGTTCTTTGAAAAAAAACTAAAATAAATGATAGACCTTTTAGCAAGACTCATCATAGATAATCAGAGAAGGCACAAGTCCCAATCGAGAATGAAAAGGAGGGTAATACTAAGGATTTTACAGACAATAAAACAATATTATTAAAAATTTTGGCCCAATGGATTTGAAAAACGATAGGAAAAGAACAAATTCCTAGGAAAACACAACTTATTAAAACTGACAAAGAAATAGAAAATCTGAAAACACAAATACATATTAAAGAAATTGAATATGTAATTAAAAACTTTCCTACAAAGAAAACTGCATGCCCATATGGCTCCAATAGTAAATTCTTCCAAACATATAATGAAAAACATTTACCATCAATCTTAAAAATGCTTACATGGAGAACAGCAAAACAAAAACTTGAAAAGAACATTGTAAGAAAAAAACATGACAGGCCAATTTTTCTCATAAATAAAGTCTCAAAAAATCCTAAACAAAGTATCAGTGTATCATACTTAGTAGTACCATAAATAAAATATATCAAGACCAATTTATACTCAGTCCAAGATTTAAGACTGGACTTAAATTTTTAACATTAAATTTTTTAATTTATGAAATTTTTAATTTACGTAATTGAGAAAGGTGAAAATCATATAAATTTTCAGTAGGTTGCAGAAAAGTAGTTGATAAAATTCAACACTCATTCTTTAACATCTTCACTGAGGTATAATTTACATAAAATAAAATTCAGTCATTTAAAATACACAATTCAATATTTTTTAAGTAAATTTACAGAGTTGTACAACCATCACCACAACCCAGTTTTAGAACATTTCCATTATCACAAAAAAGATCCCTAACACCCATATGCAGTCACTCCCTGTTCTCACCTCTAGCCCCAAACTAATCTACTGATATCTTCCTATAATTTTGCCTTTTCTGAACATTTCATATAAATAAACTCATATAATATATGGTCTTCTGTTTCTTTCTTTCACATAGCGTAGTGTTTTTCAGGTTCATCCATGATATAAAGATGCATCAGTACTTTTTATCTTTTTATTACCAAATAGTATTTCATTGTAGGGACAGACATTTTGTTTATCCATTCATTGGCTGATGGACATTTGGGTTGTTTCTACTTTTTTGGCTATTATGAAAAATACTACCATGAACGTCTGCATACAAGTCTTTGTGTAAAGAAATTTTTTCACTTGTCTTGGATAGAGTGGAATTGCTGGGCTATATTGTAAGTTTCTATTTAACTTAAAAAAGGAAAGAAGAAAAAAAACCTGCCACTGTTTTCCATAGTGGCTGCACCACTTTACATTCCTATCAGCAATGCCTAAGGGTCTCTGTTGTCCTACAAGGTCACCAACACTAGTCTGCCCTTTTATCATAGCCATTTTAGTGGACATGAAGTGGTATTTATTATGGTTTTAAATTTGCATTTCCCTAATGACTAATGAGGTTAGCATCTTTTCAAGGTGCTTATTAGCCATTCATACAGTTTCTTGAGTGAAATGTCTATTCAAATCTTTTGCTCATTTTTTTGATGGATAAGTTATTTTATTCTTACTGGGTTGTAAGAGTTATATCTTGGATACAAGTCCTTTTTCAGAAATACGATTCACAATCTTTTCTCCCTATCTGTGGCTGATCTTTTGATGATTCTTGATGGTTTTTTGAAGTTTAATTTTAATGAAGTCCAATTTATCAATTTTTCTCTTTTATTACTTGTACTTTTGGTGTCCTCTCTAATTAACACTCATTATTAATTAAAAATTCATAGCAAAGAAAAGAATCTTTTTGATTTTATAAAGAGTAATTACAAAATACCTATAGCTAACACCACCTTTAATGGTCAATTACTTCCTCGCAGAGATCAAGAATGAGACAAGTATTCTTTATCACTTCTACAGATGGGAACAGATGTACTAGTTTGTGTAATAAGAAAAATTTTTTAATTACAAGGAACAGAAAGAAAAAAATAAAACTTCCATCATTAGCAGATGACTTAATTATACATGAAGAATATCCAAAAGAATTTACAAATCATAAAAATAAGTGAATTTAGTAAGGTTGCTGGATATAGGTTCAATATAAAAAAATCAACTTTCTATGTACTAGCAAAAGAAATTTGTGAAGTTTTAAAAAGATACCATTTATATTAACATTCAAAAATCAAAGAGCCAAGGAATAAATCTAATAAAAGTTGTATAAAATCTTGACACAAAAACCTACAAAATCTAAATTAAAGAAGTCCTAAATAAATGGAGGAATATATCATTTCATGTTAGAAGATTCCATACTAAAAGATGTAAATTCTCTCCAAATTAATAGATTCGATGTGGTTCCAATCAAAATCCCAATGCTTTTTTAGAAATTGACAAAGTGGATATGCAAAGGCCCAATAATAGTCAAGATAATCTTGAAGAAGAAAAAGCTGGAGAATTTATATTAAAATAAGATGTATTATAAAACTACAGTAATTAAGAAAACGTGACACTGGCTCAAAGATAGAGAAACAGAGCAATGGAACAGAATAGCAAGTCCAGAAAAGACCTGCTTGATTTATGACAAAGATGGCACTGCTGCAACATTCCAATAAATGGGGCTGGGACCACTGAAGGTTCATATGGGGAAATACAATTCTTGACCCTTCGTATCATATACACAAACAAATCAGTTAATGGTGCATTACAGCCTAAATTTGAAAGGTAAAACAAATAACTTCTAAATGAAAATATCCAGATATCTTCAAGATTTTGGTATAGACAAAGATTTTTAAAAGGGTTTTCCAACACTTTTAAAAGGAAAACACTAGAGTTCTTTAAAATTAAAAACTTCTGTTCATTAAAGGACATCACTAAGCGAGTGAATATACAAGTAAAAGAGTGGGAAATGGTATCTTAAATACATCTGTTCTGTGCATGTAAAGAACTATAAATCAGGAAGAAAAATATAAATAACCCAAATATAAAATATAGGCAAAAGATTCATACAGATAATTCACAGAAGAGAATATAACATTGGCTAAAAAGAGATGAAAAGGAATACAACATGACTAATCATCAAGGAAACACCGATTACAAACACAGTTTTATAAGCAGTACAGTGCTAAAGTGTTGGTGAAGGTATAGAGCAATGAGAACTCTGATTTAATGCTGCTGGGAGTAAAATTGGTAAAAAAAAAAATCACTTTGGAAAGCAATTCCACCCCAAGTATACACACCCAACAGAAACACATGATATGTACACTAAAGGACACGTATAAGCATATTCACAGAAGCATTATTCAGAATAGCTGAAACCAGCAATAACCCAAACATTCATCAACAGCAAAATGAATAAACTGTGAAATATTCCCACAAATATGAATATACTATTCCTAGATGAACAGTACATACTGAATCCCACAAACGTGTTGAGAAGAAGTCAACCTTAAAAGATACATGCTGGATAATTCCAGTTACATAAAGTTTGAAAACAGGCAAAATTAGTATTTGGTAATAAAAATCAGAAAAACCTCCACTATCTTTTGGGTGAGAGATGGTTAACGATAGGAAGAAGCATAAGGGATGAATTATGGTGTGCTGGTAATGGCAGTGTTCATTTCTTAATTTGGGTGGTGACTGCACAGGTCAGTTCATTTTGCAGAAATTTATTACTTACAGTTTGTGCAATTTTCCCTATGTACATTATAATTCAATTTAAAAATTTACGTTAAAAAAAAAATTCCTTCTGCAGCCAATCAGGCCTCTTTTCTCTGTGGAGGCCTGGTGTGCAATGGCTGCAAAAAGCAGCCTCTCACACACCACTGTAAAAAAAAAAGATAACTAAGGCACTAAAAAAAAAAAAAAAAAAAAAGCAGCTTCCCTGGTAGTGCATGCAGCCTGTTGCTTGTATGGGGTTGCCCTTAAGGACCTTCGAGACAGCCCTTACCAGTGGACATTCATGTCTGGCATCATGCTGTCCCCAGTCTAGGCTCCAGACAGGTATGCAGGGTGCCTTTGGAAAGCCCCAGCACACAGTGGCCAGGGTCCACACTGGCCAAGTCATCACATCCATCTGCACCAAACTGCAGAACAAGGAGCAAGTGATTAAGGCCCCACACAGGGCCAAGTTCAAGTTTCTGGGCCCCAGAAGATCCACATCTCCAAGAAGTAGATGAATCTGAAGACATGGTGGCAGAAAAGTGGATCATCCTGGATGACTATGGGTCAAATACATCCCTAATCGTGGGCCCCCTGGACAAATGGCAGACCCTGCACTCATGAAAGCCGTGGTGCTTTCCCTTCCTTACTCACACCCACCAATAAATCCAACTTTCCTGCCCAAAACACAAATGAAAAAAAATGACAAAAAAAAATCCTGACTCCATACACATTACCTGCTCCAGCTATCGCCAATTTCTCTCCTCTTTTTTTTTTAAAGCCAAACTCCTCAAAAGGGCTGCTCTTTCTGTCTCCCACCCTCTCCTCTTACGCTATGTCTCTAAACGAGGGGGACAAAAAGATACTAAAAAATAAATATAATAAATAACCAAGATAAAAAGTGATAAATGTTTGGGAGTAAAAATAACAGGAAAGTGTGAATCTAGAATGCAGAGGGAAGTAAAGTTGTGAACCACATTACAATATTAAATAGTATGATCACACTGGTCTTACTGAGAAAGTATAATAAAATTCAGTAAGATCTCTGTAGTCCATATATTCCTGATAATTTAATATTTGGGTCTAAGTTACATATTTTTAATTATTTGTATTGCTTTTGCAGTATCTACTGCAAACTCTTTTCAACTAAATATGTAGTGATCAGAAACGTAATACCCCAAGTAGACAATGCATGGAGTTAATATATTATTTAACAATTCTGAGAGAATATAGTTCATTTAAATATTGCCCACTAAAATGGTCCTCTCCTAAAATACTTGGACTTTTTTTTATAAATTCCTTCTTTTGAATATGCTTTAGGATTACTATGTAGTAAATTTCTACCTATTTATCTTTGTCACGGACTAGTCCAGTGAGCAGAAAAGTTATGGAAAACAATGATAATATTCTTTGTTGTACATTGCAGGATACCTAGCTTCCTTGGCCCCCAATAACCAAATGAGAGTAAAGCCCCTCAGTCATTGTGACAAGCAAAAATGTCCCCCTAAATTCTAATATCTTCCCCAATGAGTGTTGCCATCCCCCTTGAGCTAATGCTCAAGAGCTAATGCTCCAAGTCAGTGGTCTTCAACATTTTTTGTTCCCATTACAGCTGAAAAGAATTTTGAAAAACGATGCACTCCCTTGAACAGTTTTATATTGACATCTAAAATTTTTCATAATTTAAATAGTTGCAAGGATTGCAGTACACTATAAACACTGGCAGCTTAAAATACAACTGATATATACCACTGTCAATGCATCCAGTGCAATCTACATACCACAGTGACTTGACTCTCAACATAATTCATGTCTGAAACAAGAAACAAATCCTTGCTTAACGATAAGAAATACTACATCATTTATTTTCTTTATGAACAACTTTATGAAGTGTTGTATTTCTACAACACTTTGCTGCTATTTTTTTCTGATGCAATCAGCTTTTATGCTTAAAGTTTTTCTTTTGACCACTGTCATATTTCTTTGCAACAAAACATATATATTGTTTAAACTGAATTAATTTTTATTAAATTCCCTGTAACCATGAAGCACTAAGTTTAGAAGTTTTCCTCTGGACTGACTTTTCATTACAAGTATTATTAGCATAAAAGTGATTGAAGCATAAATATATTACAAATCTGATAACAACTAGATATTAAAAGTAAACTTTTCTGGGAAATGTATCTCAATGAGATAGATAAGACTACCTTCCCTCCTTCTATTATTTCATATATCTATGCATGAAAATCATTTATTGCTAGAATACTTCAGCAATGTCACCCAATTCTTTCAACTCCTTTAGACCCAGCTCTTGAAAAATCACATAGTAATCAAGAAGCATTTAACAATTCCATAAAAACTTTACTGTCCTTAAATTATGCTGAAAGCAATGAACTGGAAACTGCCAGAGTAAGAATAGGATCCTAGTTGAAATTCTCAACATTAGTATTTTAAAATACCCCTTTTATAGCAATTCAGAGCTTTCTTCCTCCCTGGGTCAAGGAAGCAAAAAAAGGCAAAATCAGGATTGACTACTGTAAAGTGCAAGAAGAGCAACTATGAAAGAGAAGATGGTAAAGAGTAACTTAACTTGCAGATCAGCCTGAAAAGTTCTACAAAAAAGTACATACAAGTTATCAGCTAGGTCCCTTTTAAATAATCTGTATCTCCTGAATGACTAGAGGAGAACCCAACCTCAGTCTGGGGGATAACTGCTTTAAGTCTTTTCCTTCGGAGTGCAGGTGCTGGGTCATGTGAAGTGAAAATGATCTTTAAAAGTTAATACCAAATTGTTTTTCCAAAGTAATTCCACCTCCATACGTTATCACCAGCAGTGCATTGCTCCACATCATTACCAGTGCCTGGTATTGCCACACTTAGTAAGTTCTGCTCATCTAACGGGTGAGAAATGGTAGCTTTAAGCTGCATTTTTCTTAGTAGTAAAAGATGAAATGTCTCAGTTTTGTAGAACATTACTGTGCAGTGAACAAAGTCATCATTTCAGAATTGTTCCAGTTTATGTACATGTACTATCAATCCAAAGCACCCTGGTCTTTTTTGCTCCCGCTCCACATAGGCTTTCATCTCCTCCATCCAACCAAAACATCAGGTCAAGATAAGCCAGGATTTCCAGGTGGCTCAATCTGCATCTTAACCTCCAAAAAGCACCAGATGGAACAGATGCTCCCTGTGTCCTGGGGAGGTGTCTATCTAAAACCAGAAGATGTGTCTGTTCTCCTCTCCTGTACTGCTCTTGTATGGTGGTTGTATCAGGGTTATTCTAGCCTCAGAAAAGCAGCTGAGAAAGGGTCTTTCTTTTTTTAACTTATCAAAGAATATATGTGAGACTGGAATTATCTGTTCCATGAAATGTCTGGATAGAATGTTCCTCTGCAGTCATGGAGACCACGTGTTTTCATTGTTACGGGACTAGTCAGGTTTTCGATTTCTTAAGTCAGTTTTGGTTAAGTTTTATTTTCTAATAATTTACCTATTCCACTTAAAATTTCAAATTCACTGACATCAGTTATTCTTAATATTATCTTACCAGATTAATCTCTGTGAAGTTTATACCTATGAGATCCTTTTTCAATCTGAATATTGTTTAGTTATTCCCTCACCCTTGATAAATCTTGTCAGAAATTTGACTATTTGACTTTTGAAGAACCAACTTTGGACTTTATTATCCTATTACTTACTGTTTATTTTTCCAAGTCATAAGTTTATGTTCATCTTCAGTTCTTTCCTTCTACCCTATCTGGGTTTATTCTGTAGTCACTTTTGTCATTTTAAAAAATTGGATTCTTAGTTTATTCATCTTGAGCATTTATTCTTTCTTAAAGTACAATCTAAACTATATTACACAACTTTTAAAGTATTTTGTTAGAATTTAATTCTGAATATGCTCTAATTTCCATTAAGATTCCTTTGTTGAGCTGTAAGTTATTTAGAAGTTATTTTAAATTCCCCACTGTAGGGGACTTTTTCTAATTACCTTTTGTAAATGACTTGTATCTTAACTGCCTGTAGTCACAGAATTCAGCCTTTGAAATCTGTGCAGGTTTTACAGCCAAGCAGATGGTTAATTTTCATGAATATTCCATGTGTGCTTAAAAGAGATGCACAGTCATCAACTGCTGAGGGCAATGATCCACACAGGTACATTACCTTAACCCTCAGTAGGCCAGGAAAAATAATCAACACCCTTTATCAGCTGGGCTGATAGACTCTTTGTATTAATATTTTATTTAATATTTAGGTCATTTTATAAATAATTTACAGAAAAATAAAAGGACGATAAAAAATCAAATTAGTTGGAAATTTCAGTCAAAATTTAAATACATAAAATCTATATATTTTTATATTTTCCTGGTATGTGCACATATGTGTATTATACATATACATACCTACAAATGCATAGTGTATGCATATATACACTCACATACTTACATATATCACACACACATACACACATGAACACATATGAAAAGGGTTATATCATTTGAATGAAACTGGTCATCAACTGACACACATGAACCTGGGACATATGGTTTTATAAAATCTGATTCCAGATTTCAAATATAGCTCCACTAAATGATCATTACTTCTGCTTCTTCTTGAACTTGCATTGTAGAAATGCTGTGCTTTTGAAAATTTGGATGGCTCATAAACTTGTTGAGGACAGCCATATTCATTGTTCCCTGATTGTAAATATTCATTTTTAGATTTATAAACATCCATCAGAATGATCAATGGTTTGTTTTCTTTTCTATACCATATAGTCCCTTCCTGTCACCTCTGTATACACACCTGCCTTCAACACTCTTCAATTACAAGCTGTATCAAGTAAATGCTCATGTACATCATCATATGAAATGCAAGAATATGTCACATATCCTTTTGGAAAAACTGAATAGCCCAACTTCTTGTCACAAAATACACAAAATACTGCGTGGTGAAGTCCTTCCTACCTAATGACTAATTGGATGCAAATTCCATACTTCCTTTATAGAAACCACAGAAATATACTGCTCACTCATCAGTTCTTGAGTTCAAGAAAATTCATCTAGGATACTGTCATCTGATGACTCACAGTCTAAGATTTCACTCATACGATCAAGTTCACCATCATGATTAGGGCCTACAGTCTGCTGTCTCTTTTGACCATTATTTTACCCATCTAATAACTGTGAAATGTCTTCCTCTGTCAACTTTTCTACTCTTGTACCATTATGTGTAGAAAATGAAAAATTCTAAATTCTCAACTGTGTTCAGTGATAACGAAAAGAATGACTACAAAGATGGTACCTCCAGACTTCAGTTATATTTTCTTAAAATATGTGCAACTCTTGAGGCAATGCAAAAAAAAAAAAAAGATAATGCAATAGCAATGATTTGACCTCTACCACATCTTTCTAGACAATTCCGTCTTTCTTCCATTTTCTTATTTTAGTTTTTCTTAGCATAGTTGGGAATAATTAAAGAGTAATGATAAAAATCATTCCTAGGATGATGAAATTACCAATATAAAGATACAGTGATATGAGATAAGAACCCACAGCATCTTAGATTCATAAAAAGTTCCAATGAACCCATACAGTAACTGCAAGAGAAAAGGAGTTTTAATTTTCTTTTTTAAAGTAAATTTTCTGTTCTTCAGAAGACCTCTAAGAAAGAATCAAAGTCATAAAACATCAATCCATACAAGCAAAACTGTTCAAAAAAGAAACTAGTCAAATCTGGGTCCAGGGGACTCTGACGATATAAGGGTTAAGTTTACTAACTGACGTATTCAAATTTCCTATAGACCTACTTTTTCCTTGTTTAATCTATCATCAACTAAGAAAAGTGCTAAAAATTCCCATTATGGTGGTGGATTTGTCCATTTTTCCTCAGGGTGATATCAATTTTTGCACTATATATTTTGAGGCTGTTTCTAACAGCAAAAAAGCTGGGAACCATCATATCTACAAGGGAAATTGAATCTTTTATGATTATGTAGTGACCTTCTTTATCTCTAATAATTACTATCTCTAATAAAAATTTGTTTTAAAGTCTATTTCATTTGATATCAATATAGTTATACCAGCTTTTTTTTAGTCAGCATTAGACTGGTATATCTTTTTCTACTCTTCAACTTTCAATGTCCTTATGCTTTAGGTGTTTCTTATAAGCAGCTTAGTGATAACTTTTCTTAAGCCAGCCATTGCTTGTCTTCTAATTCAAGAATTTAGTACACTTACATTCACTATGATAAGTAATAAATTTGAATTTATTTCTACAATTGCATTTTAGGATATTTAGCCCATTAGTTCTTTTTTTTCTCCCTCCATCTCCCTCCCTATTTTTTAACCATCTCCTGGATTGACTGTTTTACTTGTTCTTATTTCATTTATTCAGAAGTTTAAATACCACCTGTGTACCAATGATGTCAAAAATTTTACCTCAAGCCCAGACCTCTACCCTGAACTAACTACAGACTCCTAAATTCAGCTGCCTATTAGACATATCCAGTTGAATGTCTAATATGCATCTTATAAATACAATAATGCTCCCCTCCCCCAACTATTAAATTTCCTCCCCAGAATAAATATGCTCCTCTTGCATTCTTCCACTCCTCAGTTAATGGTAACCCCATCCTTCCAATGTTCCAATCAAAATAGAGTCAACCTTGATTCTTCTCCCTCATACCCCTTCCTTTTCATCAGTAAATCCATGTCTCCACCTTCAAAATACATGTAGAATCCAACAATTTTTCACCACCTCCACTACTACACTGGTCCAAGTATGATCATAACTGCAGGGGATCAAAGACAGAAGTTCTGGAACAGTCTATTCTCAACACACAGCCAGAGCAAGCCTTTTAAAACTTAGTCTTTTCAGGTCACTCCTTAGCTTAAAACACCCCAGATTCTCTTTTCACTCAAAGTATAAGTGAAAATTCTATGTCACTTGGACTCCTACTACTTCTGTGACATCACCTCCTAGAACTCATCTTGTCCACTCGGCTCCAGAGACACTAACCTTCTTGCTCTCCCATTATCTTGCAACGTATGATGTTGCCTCCAGGCTCCGTTCTTGCTTACCTCTCTGCCTAAAACACTCTTCCCCAGGTATCCACAAGGGAAGTTCACTTCTTCCAGTGAACTTCTTCAGGACTAGTTCACTTCTTCCAGGACTCTACTTATTTATCTCCTTCTCAGAGAGGTCTTCCCTCTTCACCATATATGGAACAGCAATCCTCCATGCCAGCCACAAGAACTCATTTTTCTTGTCCAGTTTTATCTGGATTCAGAGCATTCATCTGACACAGTACACATTTACGTTAATTTTTTTTTCACTGCCTCCCCTACCCCCATGCCTATGGAGGCTCCACAAGAGCAGGTGATTTCTGTCTTACTTACTGCTGTATTCCCAGATCCTAGAATAGTACCTAGCCCGTGACAGGCTCTCCTCCAAGAAATCTGATAAATAAATGAATAAATGAAAGAAATCCATGTGTTTTCTTTATAGCTGGACCCTAATGAAGACAGTTTATAGTAGAAATTTTAAAACTCATGAATATTGGCTGTTTACTTAGCATCTACCGCCCTCCTCCTACTTCCTAAAGGTGGCCTTATTTTTGTTCTGCTGTCTGCCTCTACCGCCCCCCCCCCCGACATTGCATGTACTTTGAAAGAAGTTAAATCCATTCCCATAGCAAATCAGCACAGTTTCTTCCCCTGAGAAGTCAAATCAAGATCAATCTGAGGGTTCCAGCTTGGATTTGGGCAAAAGTGTTCTCTTCTCTTCATTTCAACATGGTCATACATGGATAGGAGGCCCTGAACTACTGAAGCTTCAGGCTACCAAACTGGATGAAGGTGGCATATAGAAGACAGTGAAGCCAAAGGAATTTCATAACAGCCCAGAATCACTGAATTAGAGCAATCCTAACTACCTTGTAGTTTAAGTCAACTTGAATCAATTTTTCTGTAACCTGAAGCTGAGAGATTCCCATCTGATGCTTATTAGCTACTAGATGATATATTACAAATGATAACAAATGGGTCAGATTCACTCTACATCTGTTCTCAAGGAATGGGATCTTGATTGGTGAGGGTATTGGTTAGCCCTAATTATTACAGGGAATTTCCAGCCAAGGTTTAGCATGGGAGAGAACCAAATAAGGTTCAGGAACATAATCTTCTTGTTATGACTACCTTCATAGCTTCTAAAACTTTAATAGCTACACTAAATTCTCAAGTACTTTTAGCTTAGATTTCTTCATCCTGGATCTGAAACCACGTTTTATCCAATTAAACATAAAATTTCAATCTATAAAAAGTTACAGGGACTTACAGTTTCTGGTTCCACGTACAAGGAGCTTGGAAGTTGTCACTCTGTCCTAACAACAAGTAAAAAGCTGAATAGACTGAATCAACAACTCTTCTAGGATCTGAAAGAGAGGTGAGGAGGACACAGGGCAAACCACTGCTCCCAAGACTGAAGAAACAAACAGGCAGATACAGAGAATCACAACATACCAGAGCAGAGACTCAGGAGCAGTGGAAACCAGTGCCAGGGTCAGAAAACCTGAACTGTAATTGATGAACTGCTGGAGGCTCAGTAGGAACAACTCTGAGGGTTAAAAACTCTAGGGGTACCCCACAGTTTTCTGAGATTTACCTCCAAGAACCTAACCAGCTTCTCAAAATAAATACTGGTGAAAAATCCCCTCCTCCTTCTGACAGAGGAAGGGGCAAAGGAATCATTTTGAAATACCAGAGCACTCCATTCTTAACAAGGCCTGCCTTCAGGGAAAACTGATAAACCAAAGCCTAACTGACCTGGAGGAAGGGAAATATCAAACTCTAGCCCACTCTAGTCATCCAGTCCCACCTAAGGGGGCAAAAAAACCCTGAGAAACACTTGTGAAGTTCACAGTTCAGAGGCATAGGCTCACTAAAAGCCTGAGAACTAATCATAGCACAATAGAACACTTCCCCTCCCCGCAGCACCTTACCACATTACTAAAGGCCTATTCACAGCCTTTACCCAATACATCATGTCAGGCTATCAAGAAAATATTAAAAGGCATACCAAATCACAAAAACACGATTTAAAGAGACAGACCAAGCACCAGAACCATACGTAGCAGACATGTTGGAATTATAAACCAGGAATTTGAAACAAATTGTTAAGGGTTATAATGAATAAAGCAGACAACATGCAAGGGCTCCAATTAATAGAGCAGACAGCATGCAAGAACAGATGGGCAATGCAAGCAGAGATGGAAACCCTAAGAAAGAAACAAAAAAGAGATGCTAGAGATCAAAAACTTTGTAAAAGAAATGAACACTGGCTTTGATGATCTTCTCAGTAGACAGGACAGAGCTGAGGAAGCAATCTCTGAGCTTGAGGATGTCACAATAGATTCCAAAGCTGAAAAAGGGAACAAAGACTGAAAAACAAAAAACAAAAACAAAAACACCAACATCAAAGGACTGAGGGACAACTACAAAAGGTATAATCTGGAACAATTATGACTGAGAATTCCCCCAGATTTATGTCAGACACCAAACCACAGATCCAGAAAGCTCAGCGAAAACCAGGCAGAGAACACCAAGAACACCAATGCAAAAACCAAGCAACCAACAAATTAAAAAAAAAAACACCTAGGCATATTTTCAAACTACCAAAAAGTCAAACATAAATTCTGAAAGAAGCCAGAGGAAAAATACATCTTACCTATAAAAGAACAAAGATAAGAATTACATCTGACATCTCCTCAGAAACCATGCAAGCAAGGAGTGGAGTGAAATATTTAAAGTGTTGAGAGAAAAAGAATACCAAACCTAGAATTCTGTACCTGTGAAATTATCCTTCAAAAGCGAAGGAGAAATAAAAACTTTATCAGAGGGGCTTCCCTGGTGGCACAGTGGTTAAGAATCTGCCTGCCAATGCAGGGGACACAGGTTCGAGCCCTGGTCCAGGAAGATCCCACATGCCACGGAGCAACTAAGCCCGTGCGCCACAACTACTAAGCCTGCGCTTCTCTAGAGCCCGTGAGCCACAACTACTGAGCCCGCGCGCCTAGAGCCAGTGCTCTGCAACAAAAGAAGCCACTGCAATGAGAAGCCCACGCACCACAACGAAGAGTAGCCCCCACTTGCTGCAACTAGAGAAAGCCCACATGCAGCAACGAAGACCCAATGCAGCCAAAAATAAAATTAAATAAATAAATTTATAAAAAAAAAACTTTATCAGATAAACAAAAACTGAGGAAATATGTTGCCAACAGACCTGCCTTGCAAGAAATATTAAAAAAAAAAAAAAAAAAGTTCTTTAGAGGGAAGGAAAATTATAGTCAGAAACTTGTATCTACATAAAGAAAGTGCATCAAAGAAGAATAAGTGAAGGTAAAATAAAAACTTTTACTTTTCTTATTCTTAATTGACCTAACAGGGAACAATGTGTTCAAAATAATAATAGTATTTGATTATGTTTACCTATGGATATATCTTACATATATATGTGTATGTGTGCCTATATATGTATAAACATATATAAGAGAAACAATTAATAGCTACTACACAGGATGGAAGGGAAGAATTAGGATTATTTTGTTATTATAATGTATCACACTACCCATAAAGCAGTATTATTTGAAAGTGGACTAGATTAACCATAAATGTATATTGCAAACTCTAGAGCAACAATAAAAAAAAAAGTAAAAAAAGGAAATATAACTGACATGCTAAGAAATGAGAGAAAATGGAATTACATAAAATGCTCAATGCCTTTTGAAAACCACAAAAGGCAAAAAAGAGAAGAAGAAATAAAAAGGAACAAAGAACAAGGGCAACAAATAGAAAACAGTAACTAATGTGGTAGATATTAATTCAACTATATCAATGATCACTCTGAATATCAATGTCTAAATGCAGCAATAAAAAGACAGAGATTGTCAGAGCTGATAAAAAAAAAACACTGAACTACATATGACTACAAGAAATCCACTTTAAATATAAACACACATATAAATTGATAGAGAAAAACATACCATGCTAACACTAATCGAAAGCAAGAATAGCTATATTAATTTCAGACACATATACTTCAAAGCCAAGAAAGCTATCAGCAATAAAGAAGGACATTACATAATGATAAAGGGGTCAAATCTCCAAGAACACATCCCAATCCTTAACACATATAACAACCAAGCATCAAACTACGTGAGGCAAAAACTGATAGAACTGCAAGGAAAAACAGAAGAATCCATTATCATAATTAAAATTTCAATATATCTCTATCAGAAATGGACAGATCCAGTAAGCAGAGAACCAGTACAGACGTAATTGAACTCAACAACACCATCAATCAACTGGATATAACTGACATTTATAGCCTACTTCATCCAACAACAGCAGGATACACATTCTTCTGAAGCTCACATGGAACATTCACCAAGACAGGCCCCATTTGGGGCCATAAAGCACACCTTAACAAATTTTAAAGAAAAGAAATCATACAATGTCTACTCTCAGTCCACAAGAGAATTCAACAAGAAATCAAGAACAGAAAAATAACCGGAAAATCCCAAAACACTCAGAGATTAAACAACACACTTCTAAATAATACAAGTCAAAGAAGAAATCTCAAGCACTATAGAATTTTTAAAAATATTTCATTCAATAAAAATGAATAAATAAATAAAAGAAATCTCAAGAGAAATTTTAAAATATTTTGAAGTAAATGAAAATGAAAACACAATTTATCGAAATCTGTGGTATACAGAAAAAGCAGTGCTTAGAGGAAAATTTATACACCACTGAATGCATATGTTATGAAAGAATATCTAAAATCAATACACTAGAAAAAGAGCAAATCAAATCCAAAGTAAGCAGAAGAAAGAAATAATAATAAAACAGAAATTATGAAATTGAAAACAAAAAACAACAGAGAAAATCAACAACAACAAAAAAAGCTGGTTCCTTAAGATCAATATAATAAATAAGCTTCTAGCCATACTTATGAAGGAAAAAGGAAAGAGGACACAAATGATTTTTAGTATCAGAAATGAAAGAGGTGACACTGCTACAGATCCCACAGATGTTAAAAGAATAACAAAAAAGAATACTATGAACAATTCTATGCCCACACATTTGATAAGCTATATGAAATGAACCAATTCCTTTAAAGATGCAAACTGCCCAAACTCACACAAGAAGAAACAGATAATCTGAATGTGACTATGTCTATTTAAAAAATTGAATCAATAAATAACCTTCCAAAACAGAAAGCACCAGGTCCAGAAGGGTTCAGTGGTAAATTTCTACCAAAAATTTTAGGAAGAAATTACAGTTGACCCTTGAACAACACAGAGGTTAATCTGTGTATAATTTATAGTCAGCCCTCTGGACCCACAGTTCCTATGCATCCATGGATTCAACCAACCACGGACCACATAGGGCTTTACTATTTACTACTGAAAAATATCTGTGTATAAGTGGATCTGTACAGTTCAAATCCGTGTTGTTCAAGGGTTAACTGTATTCCAATTTTCTACAATCTCTTTCACAGTACAGAAGCATAAGGAATACTTCCTAACTCATTCTATGAGACCAGCAACACCTTAATACCAAAACCAGAAGGACATTACAAGAAAACTACAAACCCGTATCTCTCATGAACACAGATGCAAACATCCTCAACAAAGTATTAGCAAATTGAAACCAACAGTGTATAAAAAGAATTAAACAACACAACTAAGTGGGATTTATCCCAGGTATACTAGGCTGCTCAGCACTCAAAAATCAATTAAAAGAATCTATTATATCAGCAGACTTAAAAAAAAAATTACATGATCATATTAATAAATGCAAGAAAAGCATTTGACAAAATTTAATACCCATTCATGATACCCAATCTCAATAAACTAGGAATACAAGGGAACTTCCTCAACTTGATAAAGAATATTTATTAAACACCTACAGCTAACATCATAATTAAAGATGAGACACTAGAAGCTTCTGCACTACGATCAGGTAAAAGGCACTCCTTTTCAATGTCATACTGGAAGTCCTTATTAATGCAATAAGGCAGGAAAAGGAAATAAAAGGTAATACAGACTGGGAAGGAAGACATAAAACTGTCATTGTTCAGATGATACGATTGTCTACTACGGAGAAAATCCAAAATAATCAACAAAAAAATTCCTGGAACTAATAAGCAATTATACCAAGGTTGCAGAATTCAGGGTTAATATATAAAAATCAACTGCTTTTCTATAATCAACAATAAACAGGTGAAATTTGAAATTAAAAATGCTTACATCAGCATCTCAAAAAATGAAACACTTAGATATAAATCCAAGAAAATATGTACAAGATCCACACAAGGAAAACTACAAAACTTATGAAAAAAAATCAAAGAAGAAGTAAATAAGCGGAGAGATAGTCCACGTTCATGGATAGGACGACTCAGTATGGTTAAGATGTCAGTTCTCCCCAATTTGATCTATAAATTCAATGTACAGATATGACATCAAAGGCACAATCCTTGAAAGAAATAATGGATAAGCTGGACTTCATCAAAACGAAAAATTTATGCTATGCAAAAAACAAAGTCAAGAGAATGAGAAGACAAGCAACAGACTGCGACAAACTGTTTGCAAAAGACACATCTGATAAAGGAATATTATCTAAAATATACAAAGAACTCTTAAAACTCAACAATAAGAAAAAACAATTCATTTAAAAACTGAGCCAAAAACCTTGACACCTCACCAAAGAAGATATGTACATGGTAAATAAGCCTATGACAAGATGCTCCACATATATGTCATCATAGAAATGCAAATTAAAACAACAGAGATACCACTACACACTCATTAGAATAGCCAAAATCTGGAACACTGACAACACCAAATGCTGGCGAGGATGTAGAGCAACAGAAATTCTTTCATTGCCAGTAGGAAGGCAAAATGGTACAGCCACTTTGGAAGACAGTTTGGCAAATTCTTATAAAACTAAACAGACTCTCATCATACGGTCCAGCAATCGTGCTCCTTGGCAGTTACCCAAAGGAGTTGAAAACTATGTCCACTTAAAAATCTGCACACAGTTGTGTACAGTAGCTTTATTCACAATCACCAACACTTGGAAGCAACCCAGGTGTCCTTCAGTAGGTAAATGGATAAACAAATTGTGATACGTCTATACAGTGGAATATTATTCAGCAATAAAAAGAAATGAGCTATCAAGGCATGAAACGACATGAAGAAAATGTCAATGAATAGTACTAAGTGAAAGAAGACAATCTGAAAAAGCTGCATACTGTATGATAACAGCTATAGGACACTCTGGGAAAGGTAAAAGCATGAAGACAGTAGAAAGATCAGCAGTTGTGAGGGTGAAGGGGATGAATAGGCAGAGCACAGAGGACTTTTAGGGCAGTGAAAATACTATGTATGATACTATAATGGTGGATACATTTCATTTTACATCTGTCTAAGCCCATAGAATGCACAACACCAAGAGTGAACCCTTGTGTAAAGTTACTCACTTGTAACCATGTAGGTTAATCAGTTGTAACAAATGTACCATTCAGGTGGAGGATGTTGCTAATGAGAGAGGCTATTCATAAGTGGAGGCAGGGGGTATACTGGAAATCTCTGTACTTTCCCCTCAATTTTGCTGTGAACCCAAAACTGCTCTAAAAAAATATTTAGTTTTTTAAAATCTATATAGCAAATTTTCCTCAAAGTCATTTATAGCAACTCCCCATTTAAAGAAAAGGATTTTATCAGAATTCAAGGCTCTAATAAACAGGGCTTCATTCTTCCTCACAGCGAAGTGTCCTTTCACCAACCAAAACCCAAAACCTCCATTCTGCCCAGCATCCCAGGACCCCTGGCTTGCTTGAAGACTTCTTTTTTTTTTTTTTTTTTTTTTTTCCTAAGCTGCGCTGCATGGCATGTGGGATCTTAGCTCCCCCACCAGGGATGGAACCCACGCCCCCTACAGTGGAAGCACGGCATCTTAACCACTGGACCACCAGGGAAGTCCTTGAAGGCTTCTCTTCTAAAGTCATGTCACTTCTCCCTCTCAACAGGATCAGGATCAGTTTCATCAGCAAGCAAACTGGGAGAGTATCTCCATCTTGAGAAAGTCTCATTAACCCACTTCTAGCTATCATGACACTTCTACGAACTAATATGTAATGATTTCTAGGATATATTGTTAACTGAAAAAAAGTAAAGTGCAAAAGAGTACGTATAGAATCCTACTTGTACAAGAATGGAAACAGGTAAACAAGTACATCCTTAATTTTGCAACAAGAAACATATGATGGATAAACTAGAAACTAATGAGATTCATTAACACCCTCAAAGGTGGGAATCGGAAGGGATTAGAGGGAGGAAGTGAGTAGTGACACTTCCATGAATAGTTTTGACTTTTGAAATTGTTTTGATACTTCACATACTCAAACAAGAGTGAGGAAATCTAATTTTACTTCATATGAATCAAACATAATTAACTGAAGGGGAAATAACATAAATAACTTTTCAACACAGTATTTTTACTCTATACCCTCAGTCTAAAGACATAAATACTCTATCAAACTCTAGTTAGAAAGTGTGTTTATCACAGTGGTATGGATCAGCAATTTTGAAACTATTTTCTGCACTACAAGAGGACTGAGCAAATGACTAAATATACTGCATATAATACATATACAGAATGGGAGGGAATGAGAATGAATCCTGTGGTGAACTGGAAATGGAGTTATCAGTATGAACTCATGGCTTTCAATATATAAATACAGACCTTGACATAAGTATGTGTGTATATATATATATAAAATCTAATTTATTTATCTACATATTTCTTAGCTCTGCCCAGTAAAAGGGCCAAGAAGCAGACACCCAAGGAACAATGAGCATGTTTAGGCCCAGATGTTGGTTCTTAAATAGCATTCCCCATTAGAGGAACTGGAGACTTCCATTTCTGACTATGGTGGAGTGAGTGGTACTGGACTACTAGCCCTTCTTCGTTCAATATATATGAAATATCTTTCAGATGTTGATCAACAGGTAGTGACAGACTGATCTGAGAGCCCACTGACTGTTCCAGCTTTCTTTCTGAAGGCACTTTACAGGCTGGGGTGCAAGGCAGGGAGATCTAAACAGAACAACACTGGTCTTGCTGATACACGGACATGAGAGGGCAGGGGAGGCTGGGTGGCTGGAATTTGCAGGACAGGGAACCAGAGAGGAGAGAGCCTCTCACAGAGAGAGCTCTAATAATCTGTATGGGGTTCCCTTAAGCTTTAAGCTGAGGCAATTATCATTTCATAGGTAATTATCAAAGAAAGAACATCAACAGGGAGCTGTGGTCTGAACAACTCCTGATGTTCACGTATGACCAGCAAGAAGCAAGAAAATGTACAGAACACCCCAGGCATTTAGTAAAGACATCAGAAACTTTAAAAACAAGCCTTAAAAGGGTCAAGCAGATCCTCCAGGAGAATAACTGCCTGCTGGAACAAAACAACACTTTAAGAAAGACACCCAGTAAGGGCTGTCCTATCTGTAGAAAAACAAAACCAATTTACAGAGGTATTTCATAGAATTCAAGAGAAGAGAATGACCAGAGGTTTACAGTTAGGAAGAGATAACAAGTCGATAATAGTATTACAGATATTTAAAATGAATAAATTATATTGTTACTTAATGTGTTAATCATGTTGGCTTTATTTTTATTTTAGAGAATGTGAAAATACTGACTACCTCCATCTCTCAAATCTTATTTTGCCCCCCAAAGTCCTAAGTTATTCAAATGGAAATTCTAATCAGGAGGTTTCCAGGAACCCTAAACCTCAAAATAATCCTAACTGGTCGTAGCCTTCGAATCTAGCATTCATCCAAATGATGATATCAGTGAAAAAAATATTTGTACAACTGTGAGTTGCAGAGTTGTCTGCAGGATCGTTCATCGATCGCACAAGAGAAAAAGGCACTTTTAAAGTATGTTAAGAGACACAACACAGCTTCCACAGGTCAGGCATCTTAACATCTTCCTGTGGAGCTCAACAGAACTCAGCCTGGCTTCTCCAGCTGCAGGTGAGGGGCCAGGTCTCAGGAAATGGACTCAGCCAAGCAGAGGAGAAAAAGGAATCGAGTCTGGACCAGGGGTAAGAATAGTACAGCCTGCAGACCACTCTGCACCCAGTTGTTACTTGGCTCTCAAGCTAAAAACAGTCTACTTTTTTCTAAAGCACTGTAAAAAAAATTTTTTTAATCTTTTTAAATAAAGTATGGCAAAGACTGTAAGAGGTCCACAAAGCCTAAAATATCTGGCCCTTTACTGAAAAAGTTTCCCTAACCCTAGTCTAGGCTAACTCTGGCTCCCAAGGGACCCTCTCAGAAAGCAAACTGTGCTGCTAAATATCAATTGCCAGAAGCAGACTGATAAAAATTCAGTTTTCTTTCTAATATTTCCAGCTCTGCCTTTCTAGCTGCTGATGCTCTACCGAACCTGACCCAGGGTCACGGGCTAATTTTATACTCCCCTGGCCCCTCCCCTGTAGAAGAGGGGCCTTCTACACTGAGGACCTCTTGTGGCCTTCAGTGCCTTCCAATGCCCCCTCCCCACCAAAGGCTGCATGACCTAACTGGGCAGGCCTGGAGAGGGGACAAAGGGAGAACAGCCAAGGCCAGCTGCCTCTTTATCCTATAAGCCACCTGTATACGTACTGAATCCAAAAATAAGCTTGTTTTATTTAATCTTTGCCAATGTTACTTTCTCAACAACCAAAATTTTTCAATTCTTCATCCCATGAACTATTTGTCAATGGAGTAGGCACTCTTCTGCTAATGGGCACCTGCCCCAATTCCAGGGAATGAGCTTATCTGCAGAAGAAGCAGATTGATAACAAACAAGTAAAAAATAAATTCAGGAACTAAGAAGTACAAAGATGAGGCTAAAATAGGAAAATGTAACAGAGAGTGAGAAGTAAGGAGGGCTGTTTTGGTTAAAATGACAAGGTAACAACTGTCTATGGAGATGACATTTGAGCAGAGACCAAGCAAAGGGAACACTGAGTAGTCTGCGAGGAGAATGAGCGTTGTCTAACAGAGAACAAGGGCTGCAGGACCAAGTGGGATGGACAAGGGCAAGAAAGGTGAGAGATGAAGCAGGAGAAGGTGAGGCAGCCAGAGCAGCAAGACCTTATACATTTAGTATCAGTTTCCCTACAAATAACTACAAACTTAGTGGAATTATCCTACAGTTCTAGGTCAGAAGTCTAAAATGGGTTGGCAGGGCTGTATTCCTGAGGCTCTAGAGAATGAGTTTCCTTGCCTTTCCCTGCTTCCAGAAGCTGTCCACATTCCTTGGCTCAGGGCTTCTTCCCTGCAAACTTCTTCCCATTCTCATTTCTCTTCTCAAATTCTAATCCTCCTGCCTCTCCCTTATTCAGAACCTGTCTTTATATTGGCCCTACTAGATAATCCAGGATAACCTCTTCAAGATCTTTTATTTATTCATACCTGTGATGTCCCTTTTGCATTGTAAGATCACATATACACAGGTTTCAGGGATTAGGACATGGACATCTTTGGGAGTCACTATTCAGCCCATCACACTTTATTTCTGAGAATTATTTGAAGTAGGGGAATGAAGTGATTATTTTTTAGATTACTTGGGCTGCACTGTGGGGAATGTACTATATACAGTGGGGCAAGAAGGGAAGCAGAGAGATAAGTCAGCAGGTTATTACTAACATATACTTCCTGTTTCTTAAAAAGAAAATAATATCTACAGAACATAAAATATTATTTCAGTAGTATTTTTTAAAATGGAAATAAGGTCAGAAATGAATTAGCAACAACCAATAATTATTAGTTCCACAAAAAGGCCATGAGTACTCTGAGTCATTTTTAATGGCATCTCTGGCATGCTGAAATGAAGAAATTAAAATTATAATACTAAAAGTTTGTATTAGGAAAGAAGAACTAAAATCAATGATCTATCCACCTTACAAAGCTATAAAATGAGAAGTAAATTTAACCCAAAGAAAATAGAGGAAAGAAAATAATAAAGAAATTAATGAAATAGAAAACAGAAAAGAAAAAAAAAAAAAATCAATGAAACCAAAGCCAGTTCTTTGAAAGGATCAAGAAAAACAATAAATGTTTTGACAGAACTTTTAAGAAAAAAGACACAAATTATAAATATCAAAAATGAAAAAGGGGGCTTCCCTGGTGGCACAGTGGTTGAGAATCTGCCTGCCAATGCAGGGGACACGGGTTCGAGCCCTGGTCTGGGAAGACCCCACATGCCACGGAGCAACTGGGCCCCTGAGCCACAACTACTGAGCCTGCACGTCTGGAGCCTGTGCTCCGCAACAAGAGAGGCCATGATAGTGAGAGGCCCGCGCACCACGATGAAGAGTGGCCCCTGCTCGCCGCAACTAGAGAAAGCCCTCGCACAGAAACGAAGACCCAACACAGCCAAAAATAAATAAATAAATTTTTAAAAAAAAGAAAAAGGAACCATCACTATATTTAGATTCAACAGACATTAAAAGGATAATAAGTGAAGATTATGAACAACTTCATGCCAATAAATTTGGAAACTTGGATAAAACAGATGATTTCCTTAAAAGACATAATTTATCAAAACTTAAAAAGAAATGGATCACTTGAATAGTCCTATATTTACTAAAGAAATTAAATTCATAGTTAAAAATCTTCCCACAAAGAAAACTCCTAGACCAGATGGTTTTGTTGGTGCTTTTTACCAAACAAAGAAATAATACCAATTCTACACAAGTTCTTCCAGCAAAATAGAAGAAACAAAATTGCAACATTTTCCAATTCATTTTATGAGACCAGCAATACCTTGACACCAAAAACAGACACAAACATTGCAAGAAAAGAAAGCTACAAACAAATTTCCCTTATGAGCAAAGTTGCAAAATTCCTCAACAAAATATTGGCAAACCAACTCTGGCAATATATAAAAACAATAATACATCATGATCAAGAAGGGTGCATTCCAGGAATACAAGGTTGTTTCATATTTGAAGATCAATCAATTCACCATATTAAAAGACTGAAAAACGATATGATCATCTTAATAAAAGCAAAAACAAAAAAAGATTTGATAAAATTCAACACCAATTCATGATTTAAAAAACAAACAAAAAAAAACCCTCACAAAATTGGGAATAGAAACTTTTTCACCCTAGTAAAGTACATAAGTGAAAAAACTACAGCTAAATTATACTTAGTGGTGAAAGACTAAATGCCTTCCCCCTAACATTCTCACCACTTTTATTCAACACTGTAATAAAGGTTCTAACTGATGTAATAAGATAAGAATAAAACAAAAGGCCAACATAATGGAAAGGAAAAAGTAAAACTGTCTTTTTATTTGCATATGACTTCAATATCTACATAGAAAACCCCAAGGAATCTACAAAAAAAATTCCTAGAACTAAAAAGTGAGTTTAATATGGTTGCAGGATACAGTCAACATATAAATATCAATTGTATTTCCATAGCCTGGCAATAAAATTCAGGAGTCTAAATTAAGAAAGGTCACTTTACAGTATCATCAAAAATATGTAATATTTAGGAATAAATTTAGCCAAGCATGTTCAAGACTGTACACAGTAATTGAGACAGTGAAGAGCACAGAGAGCCTGGGTATAACTCAAACATATATGGTCAACTGATTTTTTTAGAAAGGTCCTAAGATAATTCAATGGATGAAAAGTTAGTCTTCAATAAATGGTGCTGAAAGAATTGGATATACTTTATAATATATAATAAAAATATATTTGGTCTTTGTCATGAGATCCTGGCACAGAGCTCTTAAAACGCTTGGAATTTCCTGAGTGATAGAAGTATTTTTTATTTTTATTCATACTGAGTCCCTCTCAAACATACCTGAGCTTATGTTAATGAGATAACTGCTAGAGGGCCCCTTAATAGTTTTAGGATGGAGGCTGGTCACGAAAAGGACCAAGCCATGATTAGAGGTTGGAACTTTTATCCCTACCCCTCAGTCTCTGGGGAGGGTAGAGGAACCAGAGATTGAGTTCAATCACTAATGGCCAATGATTTAATCAACTGTGGCTATGTAATGAAACCTACATAAAACCCATTAACAATTGGGTTCAAGAAGCTTCCAGACTGTTGAACACATGTTTGGGAGGGTGTCATGTCCAAGAGGGCATGGAAGCTCCTTAACCCCCTCCAGCCCAATCTTGCCCTATGCATTCTACCATTTTGGATGTTCCTGAGTTGTAGCCTTTATAATAAACCAGTAATAGTAAATAAAGCACTTCCCTGAGGTCTATGAGTCAGTCTAGCAAATCCTATTCCTGACACTAAATGCGGGGGGCGGGGGGGAGTCCCCTACGCCAATTCACCAATTCTCTGACAACAACTGGATGTCCAACAATTCACTTCAATTCCGATGCTAACGCCCTAAATTAGCATAGACCCTACAGGTTAAAGGCTCAGTCCCATGAGACTTCTTTCACTTTAGATGCCAGTTAATAAGTCCCAGAGATCACCCATACTTCTGACCAACCAGCTATAAATTCAAGAGTTCCCCACAAACCCCTCATCAGATTCAATAATTCATTAGAATAACTCACAAAACTTAAGAAATCACTTTACTTACATTTACCAGTTTATTATTAAAATACAACTCAGGAACAGCCAAATGGAAGAGATACATGGCACAAGGTAGGGGGGAGGAGGGACACAAAGGTTTCACCCTCCCAACACTTCCATGCATTCACCAACTTGGTAATTCCCCCAAACCCCATTGTTTATAGGTTTCTATGGAGTTTTCACTCTATAGGCACAATTGATTAAATCATTGGCCAGTGGTGATTGAACTCATCTTTGGCCCCTCTACTTTCTCGAAGTTGGAGGACTGGGGCTGAAAGTTCTAACCCTCTAATCCCATGATTGATTTTTCTGTCAACCAGCCCCATCTTAAGGTTATCTAAGGCTCCTGCTTTGAACCATCTCATTCACTTGCAAAAGATACTCCTATCATGCCAGAGAAATTCCCAGGATTTTAGGAGCTCTGTGCCAGACACCCAAGGCAAAAATCAAATACATATTTTATTATACCACATTACCTAAATCCACACCTTGCAACAAAAATTAACTAAGAATGCACCATAGGTTTAAATATAAAACGTAAAAACTAAAAACGTTCTGAAAGAAAACACAGTGTGAGAAAGTCTTTGTGACTTGGGTGTAGGACAAGATTTCTTAGGTCACAAAACAGAAACAAACCATAAAAGAAAACAAATTGAGTAAATTGGACTTCAACTGAAAAACTTTTGTTCTTCAAAACAAACTGTTACAAAAAAGACAAGCCAAAGAGTAGAAAAAAATACTTAAAAAACATGTATCAGCAAAAGGTCTTGTATTAAGAATATATCAGAAACTCTATAACTAATAAAACTTTTACTTCTATTAAAACATGGGCAAAAGATCTGAATAAACACTCTCCAAAAAAGATAAACAGGTGACAATAAAGCACCAGAAAAGATGCTCAAAATCATTACTCATTAGAGAAATGATGTCTAAAACCACAATGATATACTGAATATAACTACATACCCACTAGGTTGTTTAAGATTAAAAACTGACAATATCAAGTGTTGACAAGGATGTGGAACACCTGGAAGGCTCATACATTGCTGGCAGGAATGCAAAACGGCTAGAAAACAGTAGGAGTTTCTTACAAAACAAAATGTACAGTTATTATAAAACCCAATAATTCCACTCTTAAGTATTTATCCAAGAGAAATGAAAATATGTTCACAAAATGGCTTATATGTGACTGTTCATGGAAGCAATATTTATAAAAGCCAAAATACTGGAAAAACCCAGATGACCATTAACAGCTAAACAGATAACAAATTGTGGTATATCTATGCAATGGACTCCTCAGCATGTAAAATGAATACTGAGCAATATAATGAAAATCATACTCAGCATATAAAATGAGTATATAAAATGAATACTGAGCAATATAATGAAAATCATACTCAGCAATAAAGTGAAACTACTGACACATATATCATGGGTGAATCTCAAAGCATTATGCTAAGTGAAGGAAGCCAGATACAGAAGGCCACCTATAGAATGATTCCATATGTGGGACATTCTAGAAGAGGAAAAACTATGGTAAGAGCAACGAGATCAGTGTTTTAAGCGGGTCAGAATAGGGGAAAAGACCGACTACAAATGGGCATAAGAAAGATTTTTTACAGCACCACCTACCAGCAGGCTGGTACGAGCCCTAGGACAACCTGGCCCTGAAACCAGGTGCCCCAGAACCCAACCCCACCCATGAGGCAGAGACTGGCAGCCAACCAGGCCAGAGGCCCGCACCACCTACCAGCACAGTAGTTAGCCCTGCCACATAGGGAGCATCCCTAGAACATACAGCTCTGGTGACCAGAAGGGAGTGTGCTGCTGGACCCCACAGGACATTGCCTACATAAAGCTACTTATCCAAGATCAGGAAATGTAACCAACCCACCTAATACACAGAAATAAAAATAGAGAACTGAGAAACACGAGGCAACAAAGGAATATGTTTCAAAGAAACAAATTAAAATGCCAGAAGAATTAAGAAGAGTGGAGATAAGCAAACTATCTGATAAAGAGTTCAAGATAGATCATAAAGCTGTTCAGTGAACTGAGGAGAATAGATGTAAAGAAATTTACTGTCACTGTTTGCAGATGACATGATACTATATATAGAAAGTCCTAAAGACACCACCAAAAAACTATTAGAACTCATCAGTGAATTCAATAAAGTTTCAGGGTACAAAATGAATATACTGAAATCTGTTACCTTTCTATAAACTAACAACAAACTATCAGAAAGAGAAGTTAAGAAAACAATCCCATGTACAACTGCATCAAAAATATCTAGGAATAAATCTAAACAAGGAGGTAAAAGACCTATACTCGGAAAACTGTAAGAAATTGAAGACAACACCAACAAATGGAAAGATATACTGTGCTAATGGATTTGAAGACTATTGTTACAATGACCATACTACCGAAGGCAATCTACAGATACAGTGCAATCCCTATCAAAATCCCCATGGCATTTGAACTAGAACAAATAATTCTAAAATTTGTATGGAAACACAAAAGACCCCAAACAGCCAAAACAACCTTCAGAAAGAAGAACAGAGCTAGAGGTATCACAGGCTCTGATTTCAAACTATATTACAAAGCTACAGTAATCAAAACAATATGGTGCCTGCACAAAAACACATACACAGGTTAATGGAACAAAACAGAGAGCACGGAAATGAACCCACACTTTTATTAGCAATTAATCTACAACAAAGGAGGAAAGAATACAAGATGTAGGAATAAATGGTGTTAGGAAAACTGGACAGCTAATGCAAAAGAATCAAACTGGACTACATTCTCACACCACATATAAAAATAAACACAAAATGAATTAAAGACTTAAATATAAGACCTGAAACCATAAAACTAGAAGAAAACATAGGTGGTATGCTCTTTGACATTGGTCTTAGCAATATTTTTTTGGATATGTCTCCTCAGGTAAAGGAAACAAAAGCAAATATAAACAAGTGATACTACATCAAACTAAAAAGCTTTTGCACAGTGAAGGAAACTATCAACAAAACGAAAAGACCAACTACTGAATGGGAAAATATATTTGCAAAGGATATATCTGATAATGGGTTAATATCCAAAATATACAAAGAACTCATACAACTCAGCATCAAAAACACAAACACTCTGATTAAAAAATGGGCAGAGAACCTGAATAGACATTTTTCCAAAAAGATATACAGATGGCCAACAGATCCATGAAATCATTAATGATTAAGGAAACATAAATCAAAACCACATTGAGATATTACCTCACACCTGTCAGAATGGCTATTATTTTTAAAAAAAACAAAAAAACAAATAACAAGTGTTGGTGAGAATGTGGAGAAAAGGGAACCCTTGTGCACTGTTGGTGAGAATATAAATTCATGCAACCACTATGAAAAACAGTATGGACGTTCCTCAAAAAACTAAAAACAGAACTATCATACCATCCAGCAATTTCACTACTTGGTATCCTTCCAAAGAAAACAAAAACACTAATTCAAAAAGATATATGCACCCATATGTTCATTGCAGTATAATTTACAACAGCCAAGATACGGAGGCAACCTAAGTGTCCACTGATAAATGAATGGATAAAGAAAATGTGATACATATACCTATATGTTCAGCAGAGTATTACTCAGCCATGAAAAAGAATGAAATCTTGCCATTTGCAAGAACATGGATAGACCTAGAGGGCATTATGCTAAGTGAAATAAGTTAGATAAAGAAAGACAAATACTGCATGATTTCACTTATATGTAGAATCTATAAAACAAATAAACAAACATAACCAAACAAAAACAGAGTCATAGATAGAAAACAAACAAGTGGTTGCCAAAGTGGACGAGGGTAGGGAGATGAATGAAATAGGTGAGGGAGATTAAGAGGTATAAACTTCCAGTTACAAAATAAATGAGTCACAGGGATGAAATGTACACCATGGGGAATATAGTCAATAATATTTAATAACTGGTAACTAGACTTATCATGGTGATCATTTTGTATATAGATGGAATGAATCACTATGTTGTGCACCTGGACCTAACATAGTATTATAGGTCAATTATACTTCAATTAAAAACAAAAAAAGAAAGCTTTTTAAGGGATAAACATGTTCTATATCACAACTGTCATCATGGTTTAAACATGTCAAAACTAATCAATTACATATGTACTAAAACTGGTACATTTTACTGCAAGTAATTCATACCTCTATAACACAGATTTTTTTTTTATTTCCAAGAAAAGAACCCTA
Organism: Balaenoptera physalus; assembly: GCF_965194825.1. Classification (NCBI taxonomy): domain Eukaryota; kingdom Metazoa; phylum Chordata; class Mammalia; order Artiodactyla; family Balaenopteridae; genus Balaenoptera; species Balaenoptera physalus. The sequence goes on along the minus strand of NC_138886.1, from coordinate 102,352,055 downwards.
TGCTAAACTAATACAAATTTGTGGATTATCTATCCTTTCAGTTTACTTATCAAACTCTCTAAGGGACTAACATTCAAATACACAAATGTAACTTAACCTAAGATTCTGAAACAATACTGACTAGATAACTTTGTTTGTCAGAGGCCTCCATATATCTAACCATGTCATGACATCTACATCCATTTGAACAATACAACATTCAATAAAGCACACTGACAATTTTAGTGAGAAGTTTTTAGTCAGAACATAATTTACTAGAACTCAAAAGCAGAAGCAAAAGTACCTTTACTTTTTAAAAAACCCACACTAGTATAATTCAGTGAAACGTTCAATTTAGAGTTCTACACACAGGAATCAATTACCAAGAATTGTTTATACTCTATTTCAGGAATTTCAAGAGAAAAAATCCTCCGTCTCAGTAATTTCTCATAAAATTTTCATGATAAAAACAATACATATCTACTTTGCTACTTAGTGTTAGAACACTGAAAGAACAAAAATAAACAGATGATTAGGATTAAACGTTTACATACAATGCAGTAGCCTAGTCAAAAGGTCTTTTTCATAATTTCATTATAGGTTATATATTAAAATTTTGACTCCAAAATATTTTGAAATAGCAAAATTATTTCAGTTTTTCTGTGTGTGTGTGTTTGTGTGTATGTAAAGAACAAGATAAAATTTTTAAATGAATAAAAAAATAATTTCTAGAGTATTCAGGGCAGACAGCACACATTCAGGCCAATCTCTAATATAATCTATGTAGTCAGTGCTTCACAATGAGCTTTGACTATCAAAATGATATTTCTCAGCATTCTAAGAGAAGTATAGGTAAGCCAAAAACCCAGAAGCAATGTTCGAACCCACAAGAAAGAAAACGTAACATCGATTCCCAACCTGGAGTCATGCCTAGGGTATGGCATGGTATCTGAAAGCATATATGTATAGAAAACTTCATCTACAGTCATGATAACTATGATACAAATTTTTCTGTATCTAGATTATCATTGTGGTTAGTAAAAGAAAATTCATTTAAATACATTACTGTAACCAGAGTGGCATTTTGACATTACACATCTTCTCAATCAACATAGGACCACTACAATGTGTAAGTGCATGAAATTTTAAGAACTTAAAAAGGATACCTCATACCCCAAAAGATTAAAAATCACTGGTATTCATGACCCAGCAATCCCACTATTGGGCATATACCCAGAGAAAACCATAATTCAAAAAGACACATGCACCCCAATGTTCACTGCAGCACTATTTACAATAGCCAGATCATGGAAGCAAGCTAAATGCCCACTGACCGACGAATGGATAAAGAAGATGTGGTACATATGTACAATGGAATATTACTCAGCCATAAAAAGGAATGAAATTGGGTCATTTGTAGAGACATGGATGGATCTAGAGACTCTCATACAGAGTGAAGTAAGTCAGAAAGAGAGAAACAAATATCGTATATTAATGCATATATGTGGAACCTAGAAAAATGGTACAGATGAACCAGTTTGCAGGGCAGAAATTGAGACACAGATGTAGAGAACAAACGTATGGACACCAAGGGGGGAAAGCGGCAGGGGTGGGGGGGTGGGGAGGGGGGCGGTGTGATGAATTGGGTGATTGGGATTGACATGTATACACTGATGTGTATAAAATTGATGACTAATAAGAACCTGCTGCATAAAAAAAAAAAGAAACTGACATCTATGTTGATAAAAGAAAACAAATGTCAAAAGAAAAAAAAATTAGAATTTTTATACTACTATTTTTATAGGCTATAATAAGTTTAAATATTCGTTTTAAGTATGTAAAGAGGTTCTGTGTATCTAAACATACAATACACTTAATGTGTACATATTAATAAAGACAGACATACTACACTGCCTGTTTCAAATGTATGTAAGAAAACCTTTCAGAGAAATTTGAAAGAATGGTTTTATTTATATACTCTAAGTTACTAAAATGATTTGCCCCAATTTTTCTATAATTCAAACTTTTATTTTTGGACAAAATACGGTAAAAAATCTTATGTTAAAACATAGGAAAAAATTATCCTGATCATGCAAAAGCACACAGAACAAAGAAAATAGATTTGATAAGCCCTTGGAAAAAACTATTCAAGGCTAACTTGTTAATCTGGTAAAGCATTTGGTATATTACCTAGTATGTCCCCAAAAAGGTAACCTATAAAAGATAGTTGTAAACTGTGCTAAAGCATTAAAGCCTTTTCCAAAGAACATCGGTAATGTGGAGACACAAAACCAATGGGCAGCAAAGGAATAGGTAAAACAAAAAGAATTCTACCAGTCATTATAGTGTTATAATTACAAAACCCATTACCAACAGAAAGACAGTAATGCTAGTTATAATCAACTCTTCTTTCTGAAGCGTCATTCTGCCACTATCACTATCACTCCTCAAACATTCACATAATTGGGCCTTCCTTAAAAGCTCCCAAACTACTCAACGTCTTCCCAATAAGCCCCTCAGCAGCCCTCAGAGGACCTGAGTGCAGTGACCTCAGAGCCACTGGTCACGAAGTTAGACTCAGTCACTCAGTCACCTGATCCTAAGGTCACAGATACAAGAATTCTAATTCTCTCAGTGTAAGTTTTTCATATTGTTTAAGAAAAAATGTTTAAATATATGGAAAGCCCTTATAAAAACTATTCACAGCTATAATTTATTGACTACTGCACTGTGCTTATGTACATTGTCACATCAAGCCTCCAACAATCCTACCAGGAGGATAGTGTTACTCGAGTTGGACAGATGTAAAAGCAGAAGATTGTACTGCAAATTGTCATCACCCAGGCAGTTTAGCATAATAATCCTACTCTCTTTGACTGCCAAACAAGTTAAAACTAATCCTTTTACGTATGATACACTATATCAAAAGCTAAAATATAACTCACTTACACTGAATGTTCCTAAATACCATAAAACTTTGCAATATCTTAAGGGGGAAGCTATGGAGTTGGAAGCTTGGAAAACCTGAGGACCTTTAACAATGAAACTGAAGAACATCAGCCTCAACGAAGACACTAAAAACATTCTGTCTAGAAATACTCCTCCAAGTCCCAGCATTGCTCTGGGTATACTCTAAATGCTCAAAAAATACTTGTTGAATGAATAAAATACTGTATGTTGTTCCCTCAAATGTCTGATTATCTCAAATGGATTATCCCATTTATATTTTTACTGAAAAAAAAACTTTTTTACGCCTCAATGCCTGCCTTCATTTACTTATTAGTAAATTATAATGATCCTGTATGTTGTCAGTATTTTTTATCTTTTATCATTTAACCATCTACATTTTTGACTAACTGAAACAGATTCATTCAATCTCATGACTTAGAAATATTTGCAAATATGGAAAATGCAAGACAACTTAATCTTTGGCTTTTGGTAACACAGTACAAGCAGAAAAAACATTTCGCTGCTGTAGATACCAATTTAAAAGTACAATTCGTGGACACATACTTGAGTGGGCACTACTACAAACAAGAAAGCATGTGTCTATATGTAACATTCCATACTGGGGTAGCTACTGCTAGTCAATTAAAGCATTTTTTTCATACAAAGCACACTTGGGAGCAGGAGACGTGATTCTTCCTGCACAGCTCATCTTTCATAAATATTATTCATGTACTACAAACATATATTTTAATGGCTCAAATTATTGTTCAACTTCCAAAACAACTTTTCCACACGCTGCAAAGGTTTCTTTCTAATACTGACAAAGCATTTTTTTTTCTTGTAAAACAGTAAAAAAAAACAAAAAGGAATTGTTGCTAATGGAATTCAAACCACGGAACACTTTATAATGGAAAATAGGCTACTACTAAGGAAAAATTAGACTCGTTTTAAAATTTTAATCTATTTACATACCAGCACAGAATATGCCTGGGACTTCACTTCTGACTATTATGGTCCGTACTTTCTTATCAGATTTTAAAGCATCCACAGCTTTTGAAAGCTAAACAGAAACAGGGAGGGTAAGAAGGAAAAGGGGGAAAAAATCATTTTCAGATTGATATCAACACTGTATCTTAATATTAGAAGCAAATAGTTTAATCTTTACACTCACCATTTTTATAAGATTTGTACTCAATGAATTTTTGGCATAAGCTCTGTTTATTCCAAGCACCACAATTCCTAGTTAAGGGGAAAAAAAAAAAAGTCATTTGAGTTAGTGACGTATTCAGGGTACAGACTCCCGTATACACAGCTAGTTGACTTGGGACTTAGGAATCTAACACCACCTTGAGGTTCACTTCAAGAGCTTTATCCTAATTTTCATGTTTACCTTCCTTTTCAAGCATAATTTTGAAGAAGTGGTATATATATTTATAAAATCAATCTGATGCCTAATATTCACTTTTCTACAGCCTTTTAGAGAAGAACTTTATAACAGCATGTTCCCTTCAACTCCTCTCTCCTTAAACACCACCAAGGTAATCTGCCACATTTTACTAAATTTTACATCATTAAATCAGACTAACTAGTTGAAGGCCACGCTTACTGGTGAAAATTCTAAATTACAGAATACTATTTAAAATATAGTTTTTCATCTTCAATATAAACAGAAGTAAACAATAGCTAACAATTCCTTCTCACAGGCAAGCATTGTGGGATCAGCTTTTTTGCTAGTACACCAGCTGTTAATACTCTTTTTGTCCTACTACATAGCTTTCAGTATTTTCATCCTAGGTTTCTCTCCTGGCTCTGTCCCATGTACTTAACCTGAAGTCACCTCCACTTAGAATTCCAACAAGCAATTCAACCTGAATCTACAGGAAGTTCATTCTTTCTCCTACAAAGCCCAGCTCTCCCTCCTAACTTCCCTAATCTTATCAGAGAGCATCATCTAAATCCAGCCTCCCATTCCAATTGCTGTAGTCGGATCAATTTTCTAAAACCAATTCCATGCATAGAATCCACCCCCTGTTTAAAATCCTTTAATTATTTCTTATTTCCAAAATACCCGAGTTCAAAGACCTTAATTTGATATTCAAAGTCCTCTAAAACGTGTACCCGACCTTCTTGTCCCCCAAGGAAGCTCAAATTTTCCTTGTATAACAAAAATGCCTTCCACCAGATGGGGCAAGGTTGTGGGGGGGGGGGGGAGTGGGGAGGGGCGGATTGAGGTGGGGAGGGAGAGGGGGTTGAGGCGGAGAGGGAAAGGGGTAATCCTTATTTGTAATTGGGTTAAACCAAAGACAACAAAATGTGCTCATGCCTTCTCTATGCAAGAAACTGCACAAACCCATTTTTCAACGAACTTAGGCTCACAGCAGAATAAATTTACAAGAATTCCCAATGATCTCAGTAAGGAGAAAATCATGAAGGAGAACTGGTTTCTAGGGCAGGCTCTGCATTAAACAGCTGAATGACCTTGGGTAGGTCCCGATACTAATGACAACAGCTACCACTAATTGAGTCCTTTATTATGTGCCGAACACTGTTCCCAGCGCTTTACATTTATTGACTTACGTAATCCCCGAAGCAACCTAAGAGGTAGGTACTGTTTTTATCCTTGTGGAACAGATAAAATAATTGGGACTTGAGGAGGTTAAGTAACTACCTTCAGCTAGTAAATAGCAATCTAACTCCACACTTGAAGGAAAAATGAGAATGTGCTACACTGTTCATGCTTTAGTTTCCTCAGAAGAAAACCAAGTGGTTAAGACTAGATATTAATTCATTCAAATGTACTGAGTACACATTATGGTGCTCAGCCCTCAAGGAACTATAGTCTAAAAAGGAAAGACAAACATCAATAAAAAAAATCATAGAAATATACAATTCAAAATGCTTTACATGCTCTGAACGGTGCTACAGTAATTTGTAACCAGAATTGATATGGTCTGGGGGCAAACAGGGATAGTCAGGGAAAGCTTATCCAAGACAGTGCTATCTGAGTTGAGATTGGGAAGATGAGTATTGGGGGAGACGGGGGTGCTGGATTACAGGCAGGAACAACATAGGAGAAATCATAAAATAGTCATGCCAGAAGGAGGAGAAGAGTACCCAATGACAGGAGAGGTCAGCAGCAGCCAGATATTGTCATTACAGGCCCTGTTAAAAAATAAGGAGTAACCACTGAGAGAGTTTTAAGTATTGTATAAACACACATATACAACCAGTGGGGAGGATTCGTTTCTATATTTGGAGACCATGCCAAAGTGTACAGGGCTAGACACTTCCAGGCACAAGCTGCAGTCCAGTCAACAGATAATAGGTTTGGCTGAGGTTAGCTGAGTTAGAAGTAGAAGGAAGTGAAAGGACTCAAGAGCTATTCAAGAGGTAAATGTAAAATGAGTTAATGATTGACTGGATTGAGGACTGAATGCATTGAAAGGAGGTATTAGGAGTGTCTAATAAAGTTTTAGCTTCAGCAATTGGATGAAAAGAAGATGACATTCAATGAGACAGAGAACCATAAAAAACACCAAGGTGAGGGTGCCGGGGGATAAGGTTCATGAGTTCAGTTTTGAATTAAAGTGAATCTGAAGTGCCTTTGAGACACCCAAGCTGGTTATCAACTCTAAGGGTACAGGCTAAGAATGCAGGCTCTGAGGTCGGACTGCTGGGACTGAAATCCCAGTCTGCCACTAGCTATGTGACACTGGACAGTCACTTAACCTCTCCGACCCTCAGTTTCTTACCCTGTTAAGTGAAGATACTAATAGTTCCAAACTCTGTGGGACGGTTGTGAGGATCATATGGTAAGACATATGTAAAGCTTTCAACATAAGCATTTAATTATTATCGTCCCTTCTGCAAACACTTTGATGCAATAATTAAAGTGTTACCATAATGAATAGATGCTAGATAGGATACTGTTGACATTATTACTAAATTGTAAAGTGCCATCAAAATGCTTCTACCATAGTTAATTCCAGTGGTTTTGGTCCCATGTTTGAGGCCTGATGTTTTGAGCACTTCTACCTCAAACAGTTGGAAATCAGCTCTGTAATTTAAAACGAATCATCCTGTGCCTAACAACTGTCCCACCAAATGTATCAGTAAGTTACTGATACCCCAAAATGGAATAAAACCTTACTTTATTCTGCAGGGCCTATTGTTTTCATTTTGTAACTGCCCCACTTTATTTCACAATTAACAGCTTCTCAATAACTCAGTTATCATGCATCCTCATCACATAGCCTAGCCAAAACAAGTTTGCTAGGTTATTAAGGTTATTAAATTCCTATTTCAGACTTTTCCTGTCTTTTGACAAAATATCATAAAATTCTTGGTGAATCTTCAACAAGTTCATATTACAGCATCAACCCTGCTCTACAGAGCTCACAAAACTGAAAGATGAACAAAGTGACTCAGCTGGGACTTAAAAAAATATATATATATGAATACACTTTGCTCATACAAAATTGAGGTGATACACCCCAAGTGAAAGTCCTCCTTCCCTGGACCCATTCCATTCTCCTCCCCAGAGGTAGCCATAGTAATCTGCTGATATGTAACCTTCCACAAAATATATTTACATACAGAAATAGAGTTGGGACTATAGTTTTGCTTATTGTTGCTATTTTACACAAATGGGACCACAGAGTATTTTCTGTTGACGCTGTTCTACGTAAATAGTTTCATACATATTTCCTTTATTTACTTAATTTGGCCTTAAAGATCTTTCTACATCAAGACATTCCTTTTAATTCATAATATTCTGTGAAATGAATTTCCATTATTTCGTTTCCTTTTCATGAGCATTTTCCTAAAATACTGCAATGCTGCAATCAACATTCTTGAAGATTTCTTTTCTGTACAATAAATATTTCTCTGACAGCTATCAAGAAGTGGAATTTCTAGGTCCAACAGAATGTGTATTCTTAAATTTTAACAGATAACTCTCAAAAAAACAGATACTGTCCAGCCAAATCACCAGTACCTATTTATTCACAGTAGCACATCTTAATAGAGCTCCAATTATATGTATTACCTGCAAAACGACACTTCCTTGCCCACATATTTTAATATTTATATTATCACTAATTCTCAAAAAATATACAAAATCAATCTGAAATTAAGATCACTTCTAATATATTTTTAAACTACCTCTACATTGTACTAAGACACAACTGTACCAACAAATTAGTCTTACATTATACACATTAACTTATCTATAAAGAAATACAGAAGTTAGGACACTGGAACTCAGCTCCTTCAGGCCATTTAGAACTTTCTGTGGCAATTCTGTGTACCACTTGGTATGGAACCACCAGACTTTGTTAGACAAGATGTATGAGATACACTAGCATAGTATCTATTACACTGGAACACACAAAACTCATAACTTTACACACAGATACATATGCTCTTTTCGAGTACAAGGTTTTTGCCCTAAAATTAGACGAATTATAATAAATTCTGTTTTACATGGTACCCATCAAACAAAGAAAAAAAAATTATGTTAAGTCTAATTACATTCACTGCATTTTCAAGTATATTACTGGTAAGAGAGAACTTCCGTTTGACTTGGTGTCAATGAGAACTGAATCTTACAATTTACTCTGTCACCACCCTCTCCCACATCCCAGCAGAGAATTATTTTGACTCAAAATAAATAAATAAATAAGGCACGGCTCATTTGTGAGAATACCACTTCCACTCAGTTGAAAATTTACCTTGGCATATTATCCTTTCTTCAGTTCAGGCTATTGTCTCAGTCTCTTATCATATACAAATAAGTTTGGTCTGTTATTACTAACCCAATACTAGGTTTTATTATAATATCCCCTTATACCACCTGTTTTTTATTTTCCGCTACTTACTTTGTGAAACGGCTTCTAGTCTTCTTACTTCTCTTAAATCCTAACTTATTTATATTTTAATGATCACAGCAGGAAAATTATATATTTAAATAAGTTATTTTGCCATAAATTACCTTCCTTTTGTTTTATTAAAGATTTTTTAAATTATGTGTGTGAGCTGCTTACATTATCTATACATTTCATCTCAGGTCAGTAAGGGGACCTCATTAAACATGTTATTGAGAATCACTGGTCTACCACTCAACACTGAATATTATAAATCTCTGACAATATATGGGAAAATAACATCATTATGTATCAAGTTTCACCTAATCTTACGAACCAAAGTTGAGTTAACTAAGTTTAATAATCATTTGTCATTTGTTTTCTGAATTAACTGTTCTTATTGTTTGCCTATCTTATCAAACTTGTCTTTTGCATTTCAATTAATAAATTTTTAGATTACAGACATTAGTTCATTATTTATAAAACAGATCTTTTCCCTATCACTCACTTTTAAAATTCAACTTGTTTATGGTATTTTTTTGCACCACAGTTTTAACTTTTTATATAGTATATTATTGCCTTTGCAACTTTCGGGCTTAGTATCTTCCTTAAAAAGGGTTTACAATGAAAACACACGTCCACACAAATACACCAAAATGATCAGAGCAGCATTATCCAAAATACTCAAAAGGTGGATACAACCCAAATATCCATCAGCTGATGAATAGATAAACAAAATGTAGTATATCCACGCAGTGTAATATTTGGCCTAAAAAAAACAACGAAGTATCAATACACGTACAACATGGATGAACCCTGAAAACATGCTGAGTAAAAGAAGCCAGTCACAAGGGAGCACATACCTTATAATTCCATTTACATGAAATGTTGAGAGGAGACAAATCAGACGGGACAAAAAAGGTCGATTAGTGGTTGTCTAGGACTGGTAGAGATGGAGGGATTGAGCAGCGACAGCTAAAAAGTGTTAAGTTTCTTTTCGGAGCAATGAAAATGTTCAATAATTGATTGTGGTGATAGATGCACAACTCTGTAAATATACTAAAAGCCATTAAAATTTACATTTCAATAGGAGAATTTTAAGGTATATGAATTATATCTCAATAAAGCTATTTTTTCAAAAAAATTTTTTAAAAAAACATGGCAACATTCACTTAGACCTAGAAATAGAGCCAAATTACCAGAGAACCATGGAGTGAGGATGAGGGCAAAAGAGAAGGTACACATTTGTGGTAGAGTGTGAAAGGGGGCCAAACCCTTACCCTCCATTGCAAAAAGTCAATAGATAGGTAATACCTAAATTTGAAAATTACATAAGTAGAAATACATGTATGTTATTTCAAATGAAATAACATATACCCCAAAGAATCAGCCAAAGGGTTTTAAATAACTGCTTCTGGAGTATGGGAAATGGGGTGGAGGAAGGCACTGCTAGTTCTCAAAACAAACCATGTTAAATATTGGTCACAATACTAACTGTATAGGTAATTAAGAAAAAGGAAAACTAAACCAATTAAAACAAAATCAAGGATCTCTCTACCCTAATGTTTTGAAACAATTCTCTAATACTTTCTCCTAACATTGATTACTTTCATTTCTGCTGTTCTCAACTCCGCAGGTGTCTTATTTTCTCTAAAATGCATAAACATTTTTGGCTAGCACCATTCATAAAATAGTACCCTATTTTCTTTCTGATTTCAAAAATCAAACAACTGTATACTAAATAACTATAAAAATCACTCTCTGGACTCTCTACTCTGTTTTACTGTCAATTTCTTGGTCCACTCTTATTCTAATGTTCTGCTACTTTAATTATTATAACAATATTGTATGTTTTGTTATCTAATGTACAGTAAGCACCACATCTACCAGCTATTATTTTTCAAAATGTCTTAAATATTCTTAAACACAACTCTTTTCAATGAAATTTAAAATACACTGTTAGGATATTTGTTGTTTAATATTTAGGAAACTGACATATTTAAAGTATTAACTCTTTCCCTTTATAACATGGTGCAATGCTCCAAGTTTTCAGGTCTTGGTTTTTTCCTCAATAAAAACTTGAGACTTTTTCAACTTGCACATCTTCAAAGGCTATCTGTTGCCCCTTGTGAATGCTTTTATTTCTATATCAGTTATATTTTCTAATCACAAATTGAGAGTACGTGGAAAGTTTCGTGCTATTTTATATGAACTTTTTCTGGCAAATTTATGAAATATTAATAGACTTAACAAGTGGTTCTCTTCAATTTTCTAAGACAACAATCATTATCTAGAAATATTGGCAGTTACATTTTCTGCTCCAATGTTAATTTCTCATTTCCTTCTCTTGCTGTTTTACTTTAGCTAGGACTTCAAGTCCAACATAATATTAGCAAAAATAATAAGTTCCCTTATTTTATCAATGTCTTTAATGAAAATGTTTCTAAGTATTTCACCATTTAGCATAATGTTTGCTATGCATTTCTAATAGCTTTTTTTCAAGTTGGGGAAATGTACTTCTACGTTCAAACTTTCATTTTAAAAAGATCACTCAGGCCACAGTGCAGAAAACAGATTAGAAACAAGCAAGAATATACTAGAATATACTAGACCAATTTCCCTTATGCATACAGATGTAAAAATCCTCAACAAAATACTAGCAAGCCAAATCTAGCAGCCATGACCAAGAGGGACTTATCCCAGGAATGCAAGGCTGGTTCAGCACAAAAAATCAATCAAAGTAATACATCAAACGAACGGAATAAAAGAAAACATTTGAAAGCTACATGATCATCTCAACTGATGCAGAAGAAACACTGGACAAAATCCAACATGCTTTAAATGATTTTTTTTTAAAATAATAATTTAAAAACCGAAACAAACTAGTAACAGAAGGAAACTTCTTCAACCTAATAATGGGCATTTATAGAAAACCCACAACTAACATCATACTTAACGTTAAAAGACTGAAAGTCTTCTCCTTAGGATAAATAACTAGATAAGGATGTCTGTTTTCACCACTTCTATTCAATGTTGTACTGGAAGTTCTAGCCAGGGTAATTAGGCAAGAAAAAGAAATAAAAGGCATCCAGATAGGAAAAAAAAAAGAAGTAAAACAATTTCCATTCACAAATAACATGATCTTATACACAGAAAATCCCAATGAATCCACCAAAAACTATTAGAGCTAATAAATGAACTCAATAAAGTTGCATGATACAATATCAATATATAAAAATCAGTTATATTTCTATAACTATCAATAAACATTTCAAAAATGAGATTAGGAAAACAATTCAATTTGTAATAACACCAAAAAAAGACAATACTTAGGAATAAACTTAATCAAGAAAGTTCAAGACTGTACACTGAAAACTATAAAACACCACTGAAAGAAATTAAGGAAGACCTAAGTAAATAAAAATTTATGATCAATTGGTTTTTTTTTTTTTTTTTAGATCAACAGCTTTATTGAAAAACGAAAGCAGAGCCCCCCTTCCCCCGCGGTCATGGCGTCGTCAGCCTCAGGTTCTGAGCATCCAGGTATCCTGCAGCCAGAGAATACCGATCAATTGGTTTTTGACAAGGATACCAAGACCATTCAACGGTGCAAGACTTTTCAACAAATAGTGGTGGGACATCTAGACACTCAGCCACAAAGGAATGGAGTTGGACCCTTTCCTCGCACCACATACAAAAATTATCTCAAAATGGATCTAAGAGCTAAAACTATAACACTCTTAGAAGGAAGCAAAGGTATAAATCTTCATGATCCTGGATTAGGCAACAGTGTCCTAAATACGACAACAAAAGGACAAGCAACAAAAGAAAAAACAGATAAACCAGACTTCCTCAAAATTACCAAGGAAGTGAAAAAACAAGCCACAGAAAATATCTGCAAATCATACATCTGATATGGGGTTTATATTCAGATTATATACAGAATTCTTACTATTCACAACAAAAAGACAACCCAACTGAAAAACAGGCAAAGGAGTTGAATAGATATTTCTCCAAAGAAGATACATAAATGAAATGAGGCTCAACATAATTTGTTATTAGAGGAATGCAAATCAAAACCACAATGAGGTGTCACTTCATACCCAATAAGATGGCTGTAATTTAAAAAAGGAAACAAACAAGCATTGACAAGGTGTGGAGACACAGGAGCTCTCATACATACTCTCATATTCTCATACAGTTTGGTGGTTCCTCCAAACACTAAACATAAAATTACCATATGACCCAATGATTCTACTCCTAGATACCTATCCAAAAGAATGAAAACCTATGCTCAAACAAATAATCGTACACAAGTATTTAGCAGCATTACTCATAATATCTAAAAAGTAAAAATACAAAATGTGCTATATCCAGTCAATGGAATATTATTCAGCCATAAAAAGGAATGAAGTGCTGATGCATGCTATAACACAGACGAACTCTGAAAACATTAGGCTGAAAGAACCCAGACACAAAAAGCCACATATTGTATGTTTCTACTTCTGTGAAATACCTAGTATAGGCAAACCTGTAAAGACAGAAAGGAAATTAGTGGTTTCTGGAAACTGGGGGGAGGGGGAATGTGGAGGAACTGACTAAAGAGTATGGGCTTGTTCTGAAAGTAATAAAAGTGTTCTGGAATTAAGACAGTGATGATGGCTGTACAACATGGTGAATAACCTAAAAACTACTGAATGTACACTTTGAAAAATTAAAACGGTAAACTTTGTATTATGTGAATTTCACCTACAGTTACAAAAAAGAAAAAAAAAAGTATAGTGGGGGATACCAAACAAGAGGCTACTGCAGAGATCCAGATGAGAGATGACAGCACACAGGCTTCATGCTGTGGAGTGCTTCTAGAGATATACTGAAAGCAGTACCAACATAACTATTATCAATAATATTATAAACCCTATTTATATTCAATCTATAGATACAGCAGTGGACAACTGTAAGAGAACAAAATGTAACTATCATAAACTTTGATGATATAAAGTTACACATGACAGAAATTGTATAGTTAGAAGATGAAAGATATAGAACAGCAAACATTTTCTGACCTTACACCAAAAAAGTCCAGATACTGTCTATAAAAATAATTATAAAGGTAACACAAACCAGAAAGTGAATAAAATTATCATTCACAGCAAAGACTCAAAATATAAGTTTAAAGTCTTTACTTTTGATGAACCGGTTTGAAAGTGAAGAGATGACACCCTTCCACAGTGTTTTTTGTTTGTTTGTTTGTTTTATTTTACCATGAGCATATATTGTTACTTTAGAATTCTGTAGACCTCAATAATTTAACTATTTTTACTAACAAATCACTTGTAATACACAAAGAACTGAAAACCACTGACAGAATACTTTTGATAAACCATATATAATTCAGGTTCCTTAAAATACTACAAAAGTAGTAAGAACCTACAATAAAAACATAATGAACTAACCCAGAACTCCATCACATGAACAAAAAGAGATATGCAATTTTTATAATACCCAAATTTTAGAAACAACTTGGAAAATCATTAACAGATGATGATTGTAAACCTAGAAAACCCAAAACAATCAAATAAAAAACTACTGCAACAAAAGAGCATTATTTAAAAGACATGAAATTAAATATCCAGATACAATAGCCTTCATATACAAGGAAGAAAAGAGAGAGAGGGAGGGAGGAGGAGGGGGGGGAGGGAGGAAGAAAGGCAAACACACAGAAGATATATTGAAAGAAATCATCTCATTTTTATGAACAACCAGACAGGAGACAGGATGACCTGGGGTACACTTAACATAAATGTGCAAACCCTACTGGTGGGCACTTCTGAAACTCCCCTTAAAAAAAAAACAAAATAGAATTGCAAAAATGGAAACACATACCGTGTTTTTAGGTGGAAAAAAGCAGTATCATAAATATTTCCCTAATTTTAAATCCAACACAATGTCAATAAAAATACCAACAAGCCTTTTTCTGAAACTATACATGGAGATTCCAAAACTCATGTGGAAAAATAACCATGCAGGAAGAACCAAGGAAAAAAAAAAAAAAAAGAAAGAGCAAAGGTGAAGGAGGGAATACCTAGCCCTACCACACACTAAAACACAACACAGCTTTAATCATAAAATAATGTAGAAGTGTAACATCTACAGAGACCATAAAACAGAACAGAAAGACCAGATGGAAATTTAGCTCATGATAAAAATGGCCCTTCAAATCAGTGGGGTAAAGATGAATAAGTGGTGTTGGGACAACTGGATACCCATTTGGAAAAAGATAAAGGGCCTGTATCTCACACGGCCATGATAATTCCTTTATTTTTACATTGGTGGTTTCAAAAATGGTGATTTTCTATCATTCCTACTATTTTTCTATAAAAACATCTTCTTCCCTACCCCACCATCTTGAGTAATCACCATGGCTTCATGGATTCTTTATTCAAGGTGCTATAATCCATTATCACTGTACTTTTTAATGTTCAAAGTCCTTGTAAGGTTATATCCTGACATGTTCCTTTTAGTATTTAACATGTTTCTATGTCCTTCTGACATGTTCCTTTTAGTATTTGAACACTTCCTTGTTTTTTGACTCACAAAGATATTCCAGGCTCACCTTTCACTTTCCCTGCTCCAGACCTAAAATCAGACATTTCTCCAAAGAGCTCTGGCTTCTTTCAGTGGGGGAACAGTCTTTAGAAACCAAAATCTGGACATTAGATATGTTCACTGCTACTGTGGTATCATTCCTTTTAGACTGTTTCAATGGTCAGAATAGGAAATAAATATAAACACGTACACATACAATATACTTATGGTTTTTGTAAGTTTGTCCTGATAACTCTAATTCAAATCCAAGGTAACAGGTTTCTTCCTCACCTTCCCCCATTCCATATTTGTACTTTCTCTCTCCTACCATAATGAAAAGTCTGTTTCCCAAGAACAACATTTTTTTCATTTACTCTATCCTACAATAAAAAGAAAACATATTCAGAATTATTAAGCCCGACTACTGCTAACAACAGACTACTAAGTAAATTTCAAGATTCTTTTAGACTCATAACTAATTGATCTAAATGATAACAACTTATTCAAAACAATAATGCCAACCATGTATGGGGTGACTGTAGCTTACAGAAAAGGGTAATAAATGACAGCAATGTTATAAGGAATGGGAGGAAAGAAATAGGAATACGCATTTATACCGTTACCACCATGAAGCAGTATAGTGTTATTAAAAAGTGGGCGTGGATTAGTTGTAAATATATATTGCAAACAACAGGGTAACCGACAACAGTTACAAATACATAATAATCCAACTATTTAAATAATCACTTTAAGTATGAATGGTCTAAAGTACACTAATTAAAAGACAGATACTGTCAGGGTGGATTAAAAACAAAACCCAACTATAAGTTGTGTACAGAAAATCCACTTTAAATATAAAGACACAGACCGATTAAAAATGAACAGATGAAGAAAGATAAACCATGCTAACACTAATAAAACCTGGAGTAGCTACATTAATTTCAGAGACAGCAGATCTCAGAACAAGGAATAGTCTCAGGGAGAAAAAGGGGCATTACATAATGCTGGAGGGGTCATTTCTCCAACATAATAACCCATGCGTATCCACCTAACAATAGAGCATCAAATTGCACGATTTAAAAACTGATAGAATTACAAGGAGAAATAAACAAATCCACTAGCATAGTTGCAAATTTCAACTCATCTCTATCACTTATAGATCCAGTAGGCAGAAAATCAATTAAGAGTATAGCTTAACTGAACACCAACAAAAAATCAACTAAATCTAACTGAATACTAGATCTACTTGAATATAGAATACTGCATCCAACAACAGCAGACTACTCATTCTTCCCAAGGTCATACTGATATTCACCATGACAGACCACATTCTGGGCCAAAAACACACCTTAACAAATTTAAAATAGAAATCAGGGCTTCCCTGGTGGTGCAGTGGTTAAGAGTCCGCCTGCCAATGCAGGGGACATGGGTTCGAGCCCTGGTCCGGGAAGATCCCACATGCCGAGGAGCAATGAAGCCCGTGCGCCACAACTACTGAGCCTGTGTTCTAGAGCCCGCGAGCCACAAGTACGGACGCCTGCGTGCCTAGAGCCCGTGTTCCCCAACAAGAGAAGCCAACGCAATGAGAAGCCCACGCACCACAACGAAAAGTAGCCTCCGCTCTCCGCAACTAGAGAAAGCACGCACACAGCAAGGAAGACCCAACGCAGCCAAAAATAAATAAAATAAATAATTAAAAAAAAAAAAAAAAGAAATTATACTGAAGTATGCTCCTAGCTGACAATGGAAATAAACCTAGAAATCAATAACAGAAAGACAGCTGAAAAACCTCAAAATAGTTAGAGATTAAATAAGGTATTTAAGTAAAATATAAGTAAATGAAGAAATCTCAAGAGAGATTTAAAATACTTGTAACTATATGAAATTGAAAATACAACTTATCAAAATACATGTGACGCAGCAAAAGCAGTGCTTGGGGAAAACTTACAGCATTGAATGCACATATTAAGAAACGTCTACAATTGGTGATCTAAGCTTCCACCTTAAGAAACTAGAAAACAAACAACAAATTAAATTAAGTGGGAAGAAAAGTAAAAATCAGCAGAAATCAATGAAATTGAAAGTAGAAAAATCAGTAGAGAAAAATCAATCAAATCAAAAGTTAGTTCTTTATTAAAGAGATCAGTAAATTGATAAGCCTCTAGCCAGGCTAGTCATGAAAAAAAAGAGAGAAAACAAATTACTAATATCAGAAATGAAAGAGAATATCAATTACTAATATCAGAAATTCATCACTACTGAATCACACTGCTACCACAAGCATAATAAAGAAATATTATGAACGACTATATGCCAACAAATTTGCTGACATGAAATAAACCAATTCCTTGAAAGGCACAAGCTACCAGGACAAGAAATAGATAAGCTGAATAGGCTAAATCTATTGATATTAAAGAAACTGAATCAGTAATTAATAAGCTTCTAAATCAGAAAGCATCAGATGCAGATGGTTTCACCAGTGAATTCTACCAAAACATTCAAAGAAAAAAATGATGCAATTTCTCTACAATCTCTTCCAGAAAATAGAAGCAGAATGGGCACGTCCTAGCTCATTTTATGAAGTCAGCATTACCTGTATACCAAAACCAGACAAAGACATCACAAGACCGGAAAACTAAAGACCACTATTTCTCATAAACATAAATGCAAAAATCCTCAACAAAATGTTAGCAAATTAAATCCAGCAATGTATAAAAATAATTACATCCCAAAATCAAGTGGGATTTATTCCAGGTGTGAAAGACTGGTTCAATATTTGAAAATCAATTAACGTAATACATCATATCAATAGGCTCAACACGAAAAGTCATACAATCATCTCAATAGATGCAGAAAAAGAATTTGACAAAATTCAACCAGATAAAAACACTTAAACTATGAATAAACAGAGGCTTCTTCAACCTGATAAAGGACACCTACCAAAAAACCCATAGCTAACAACATACTTAATGGTGAAAGACTGAATGCCTTCCCCTCAGATCAGGAAAAAGACTAGGATGTCTGTTCTTGATACTTTTATTCTACACTGTACAGAGGGTCCAACGGGGGAGATTACAGAAGAGAAAGAAATAAAAGGCATCCAGATTGGAAAAGAATAAGTAAAATTTCTTCTGTGTGCAAATGACATGGATCCTGTATATAGAAAATATTAAGAAACCCACTAAAAAACTATGAAAAAAAATCATCAAGTTCATGAAAGTTGCATGATACAAGATCAACATACAAAAACAACTGTATTACTGTACGCTAGCAATGAACAATCTGAAAACAAAACTAAGAAAACAATTCCATTTACAATAGTATCCAAAAAGAATGAAAGAGCTAGAAATAAATTTAACAAAAATAGTGTTAAGACTTATACAATGAAAACTACAAAATACTGCTGAATGAAAAGATATTCCATGTTCATGGAATGTTAAATTTTACGTTGTTAAAAAGGCAATATTCCCCAAATTGATCTACCTATTCAATGCAATTCCTATCAAAATACCAGTTGACTTCCTTGAAAAAACTGAGAATTCTTTAGAAATTCTGGTATAAATTCTTCAGAAATGGTACCGACATAAAGACAGACATGTAGATAAATGGAATAGAACTGAAAGTACAGAAACAAACTCTATGTTTACAGTCAATTAATTTTCAACAAGGGTGCCAACACAATTCTGTGGTGAACAATAAGTCTCATCAATAGCACTGGTACACTGGATATCCAAAGCAAAAGAATGAAGGTGACCTCTTACCTCACACCATACACAAAAACTAACTCACAATCGATCACAGACACAAACGTGAAGAGCTAAAACCATAAAACTGTTGGAAGGAAACAGTTATAAATCTTTGTGATCCTGGGTTAGGCAACAGTTTTCTTAGATATGATCCAAAAGCTCAGCAACAAAAGAAACAAATAAATTGTACTACATCACAATTAAAAACCTAGGGTCTTCAAAATTAACAAGAATAAAAAGAATCCACAGGAGAAAATATATTCAAGTCATGTATCTGATTAGAGACTTGCATCCAGAATATATAAAGAACTCTTACAATTCAACAACAAAAAGACAAACAACCCAATTAAAAAGGATTTGAGAAGACATTTCTCTAAAGAAGAAATACACATGGCCAATAAGCACATGAAAAGATACTCAACATCTTTAACTATTAGGGAAGTCCAAATCAAAGCCACAATGAGATATCACTTCCCAACACACCCGATGGGTATAATCAAAAACCAAACAAGTACTGTTCATGATATGAAGAAATTAGAGCCCTTATACTTTGCTGGTGGGAATGTAAAATGCTGCAGCCACTTTGGAAAACTTTGGCAGTTCCTCAAAATGTTAATCATGAAAGTACAACTACCATATGATCCAGCAATTGCACTCCTAAGTGGAAATAAAGAAGGATGTCCATAAAAATTTATACATGAATGTTCTAAGCAGCATTGTTCACAAGATCCAGAAAGTGGAAATGATCCAAATGTACATCAATAATGAACAGACAAAAAAAATCCAAACAATGGAATACTACTCAGTCATAAAAACAAATGAAGTACTGATACATGCCACAACATAATAGAATCTTGAAAGCCAAATGCTAAGTGAAAGAAGCCATAAATAACCACATATGATTTCTTTATGTGAAATGTCCAAAGTAGAAAAATCTATTGAGACAGAAAGTAGATGATAAATGGGTCTTAGTCTGGGGGGAGAGGGAGTATTGAGAACGGGGAGACACTGCCAAAGAGAACAGGGTTTCTTTCTAGATTGATAAAAATGTTCTAAAATTGGATTGTGGTGATGGTTGCACAACTCTGTAAATATGCTAAAAACAACTGTACATTTTTAATTTTATATGTGAATTAATCTCAATAAAATTTTAAAATATATACATCTATCTAAATATATAGCTTTATTGAGACAGAATTCACATGCCATAAAATATATGGAATTAAAGAATGTATTCTTTAAAACATGAGGAAAATGTGAAAGGAATCAACCTGTTTTAAAAAAAAAAAAAAAAAAAGCATGTAGTAGGAAGATGAGCTAGCTGACCTCTGCAACAGGCCACCTGAGACATGATACAGGCTTGGACAAGAGCAGTGTTGGTAAAGAAGAACACGGATAAAAATGGAAAGACTACAAAGGCACTTGGGAAGACCTGATAATAAGCCAGATGTGAATGATGAGGTAGAAGCAGGCATTAAGAATCACTTGAATTATGCATTTGCTTGTTTGCTCTACTTCTACCAGAAGTTGGTATAAGGTTCACAAAAATGATCTTTAAAATGGGTCACAATTATGAGTAGAAGCCTGCAAGACTGGGAGAAGGTTGGTCGGGAGAAGGGAGAGGTCATTCCAGAAGGTGTGTGCAAAAGCACAGACACATAAGAGCAAGAAGAGGTAAAGCTTAGGCACAGCAGAAGGGAAACGGATGGCCTGTAAAGGCCTGCAGCTGTGAGGGCTTGTAGGCATTAGAGACCACTAGAGGTTTTTAACTGAGCAGAGATGTGATTCTTGCTTGGCCTTGAAAAAATAACCCCAGCACCAGTGCAAAGAACAAACTGGGAAGGAGAATGACTGGAGACCAGTTGACCTATAAAGGCAGCCACTGCAGGAAACCAGGAGAGACCTCTGTAAACCATGACCGGGACTGCTGCTCTAAAACCCTGAGTAGGCTGGACAACGATGCAAGAAATAACGACTAAAGAAAGCTGGTTGTCTAACTGTGCTTCCACAACAAATTACAAATATGGAACCCAGGCAACCAGTGAGTACCGATGTATTCTGCATTTACCCACCTCCACCAGCCTAAAGAGGCCTACAGGGCAGAGAGCAGTCTGGGGCTCCTCTGACCCAGTGGAGTTGTCATATTCCCTGCAGGCTGCTAAGAGCACCAAATTTTGGACTCGCCTCTAATAAGCAGAGGCACCAGGGAGATTCCTTCACCTGCACCAGCCTTGAACTCATGTTTTTCTTTGCACTGCTTATTGCTGGTTTGACAGTAAAGCAAAGCAAAGCAAAGCACATATAATGTTAGACAAAACTGAGTTGTCACCTTGCCAGTCCTGAAAGGAAGTGGATCAATTTTCTTAAGAACCCATATTCCCTAATAGCTGATTTTTACATTTCAAGTGACTGAAAACATTCTGAATTTATCAAATTGACTTATATTCTGATTTCTTTTCCTTGACCCATTTGAAACCTAACTGAAGGACTTTCCAGACATTTTGTAAAAATTTACTTTCAATGTGCATTCATTTAGGTCAAAAAAATACAGAATATGGTGCATATTACTAGCTGTACCTGCAATGCATTTGTATCTAATGTACTGCTGGTTCACCTAATGTAATTGAAATCCTGGCAAGACTAAGCTTACCCAAAAGATGGTAGCATTCATGGCTCTAATCACTCCAGTGCCAATCTACTTTCCAGCTGAATTTCTCAATATTCTGCCTGTCATGCCATACTACAACCACACTTGCTTTATGCCATTTCCCCAAAACATCACACATGTTCCCATGCCATGCCTTTCACGATGCTATTGTCTGTCTGAAATAATAAACAAATAAAAGAAATAACTCATCATACTCCAGAAGACCCCCTATGAGCTAGATCGATACTCAGTGGGCAATTTATATTACACTCTCGTCTAATCTCCACAGTAGCCATACAAAGTTGGTATTATTTTTCCTATTTTTACACAGAAGAAAATTGAAGCACAGAGAAGTTTGCCTAGGAACCCTCACTAATGTCACATTCCATTGCAAAGAATGCCTTGGACCCCTTTTCATCTGGCAAAACCCTAACTTAACCCTCAGAATCCCCTTCTGCAGTCTTCCAATCTCCCCAGATATAGCTGATCATATGCCCCTTGGGGGTATTACAGCCCTTTGCTCTCACCAAGCCTTTAAAGATAGCATAACCTTTTAATCACCACTATCTTCCTCGCTATACTGGGTGCTGCTTAAAGATAGCAATCATGACTTAACTCGTTTTGCACTTCTGCTTAACCGGATTATAGGTGCTCAATAACTGCATGTCAAAATTCAATGACTATTCTTCCGGCAAACTGCTATTTCCACCTTTCATGATCCATTTAACTTCTCCCAACAAGGCAAGTGAAAGGAATTGAGCTTTAACAGCAATCCCACCGACTGGCACACATCCTCTAACACAACCCATCCTCCCACTGTATTGTACTGCTAATGCATCTATCTCCTCCCAAGGAGGTAGCTCAAGGGCAAGATCAACATCATCCACAATTGTGTCCCCCAGGGCTTAGCAAGGGAATTGGAAGACCAAAAAAATGCTCAAAATTGTCTAGCTGAACTGAAATAGTCCACAAAACTAACTTTCTAAGATAAAATGGGCAAGGGGAATAATTGTTCCAGATGCACCGCTTTAAACTGAAGAAGACTCAGAATAATAAGGTGCATTCTCAAGGCAGCTTCCAAAACTCTCCGCCTGATAGCTGAGTTGACAGAAAGCAATCACAGAGCAAGAACAAAATCTGGAAGCAAATATCACACACCCGGTTTATTGACCTTGGCTCGTCTAGAGATGAGGACGTAAGCCGCATTTCTGTCTTCGGCGCCGAGTAGGGCCACTTTTACAGGTAAGCTGCTCCGTAGGGCACCTTTAGGCATGGAGAGCACTATATAGCTGCAATGCTTGGGTGGGGGAGGGGAAGGGCCCCCAAGCCTCTCGGCGGACACTGACGTCAGCCCGGACACTCGACCTTGCAACCCCTTCCTAGGACCGGCGGCCGCCCGCGTCGCGCCCCTCACCTCGGTTCTCCTCCTCCAGATACCGCACCCGCAGCTCGTCCTCCGTCTTCACCTCAGAGCTGTAGCCCCTCCGCCAGGCCGCCCCCCCGGCCGCGTGTGTCCAGCCCCGAGCCCAGATCGCCGGGTCGACCCGCGGGACCGTCCAGGAGCCAGACAGCCTCCACCCAGGGCCGAGCCGCGCACAGCAAGCGGCCACCAAGCGAGCGCGGCCGGCCTGCAAGGTGCCCAAGGCCCCGGGTGCCGCTGCCGCCGCCGCCGCCATGTTGACTGTTTACGGCGTGGGCCTGCGGCTGCTGCCCCGCCCCCGCCGCGCGCAGGCCAGCCCCCCGCACGCCGCAGGGCATGCCCAGGCCCCGCCCCCAGCACGCCCCCACACGGCCACTCCCCCAGAGCCTCCCTCTGGCGCCAGGCTCCGCCCCCGAATCCTCGCCCCGCCCAACACCGATGACTGAGCGTTCCAGGTTCCACTTTCTCAGGCCTCCCTTGCCTGACAGGAGGTGTAATGGCTTGTACAGCAAAGGCAGGGAGAAAGTAATTCTCCAAGGCTGTGGAATATTGTAGGGGGAACATATTCTATAAGAACTCCCCGGAGAGAGTCGCCTCCCTACACTCCCTGGGCCATGCCCTGGGGTCATGAGTTAGCTGCAAAGGTGAACTAAAATGTTTGGTCTCAGGTTTGGCTGACAGGGTAGCAGCTCTGCGTGGGGCTCCGGTCTACTCATATATATAAGGGCCAAGGGTTATCGGTTAAACATGCCTATAAACATACATGAGGCTTACCATACAGACTTCAGGAAGGGAGTGAGAACAGCCAATAAAAACAAGGGTCCTCAGCCCACCAACTCAAGCAGGTGGCACGGCCCGTCCTGGAGTCTAGTCCTAATCAGGAGCCACCATCTTAACAAAGAGGCTCAGCCAAACCTTGTGCTGAGGTGGGATTTAGAGCACAGAGGCCCTTCCCTCAACCAGAAACGCAGAATATCAACTTAGAGTGTAGGTGGCCATCAAAGCACACTGTATACAATTTTCTCCTACCTAGCTTTTATCAAATCTCAACGGAGAAAAGGCATGCTTGGGAATATTGTTTGAAAAACATGCTGCTATGAGAATATTCCCACTGCCACACAAATTTCTGCTGTTGTGCCCTGATTACATTTTTGAGTATTAAGGAAAACTTCCTCCAATGTTAGACACTCAGCTTTATCCAAAATGAAAAGAAAAAGCCAGTTGGGTTCCATTTCTGTGTCTCCTGTGAGAACGTTGTTGAGGGCATCTTTTATTCTATCTTCTGTAAAGTGCCACTTGTGAATTCTCTTGAAGTTGAAGACAAGGAAAAACTTTGCTTCCTCTTGTATCTTTCCCCTTTTCTTATAATCATGTTCACTTTTTCTGCTAAGAAACTCAGAATTCTATTTACAGTTCAACTACTGCAATAATTGCAATATTTATTTACTGTTTAAATATTTAATTATTAAATATTAATTTAATATTTTATTATTTAATCAATAGCTATTTAATTAAATATCTATTTAATTACTGTTCCCTTGTATTAGTTGCTAATTGTTTTGATATCTTTATGTTGGCTCATCAATAGATTGTAAATTCAAATAAAGGAGTTACAGAACACTTGACACAGTACTATTTGAAATAATATAACCTCAGAAAATACTTGTGATTGATTAGGACAACTGCAGAAGGCTAATCATAGATTATGTTATATTAGAAATCGGAGTAAGAAGGATGGCCTATGGTTTTGATGAGCCCAGAGCCAGTTGAGAAAACACCACTTAGGGACACTTGCTTCTTCCCTAAGAGTTGTGACTCTGGTCTTTATTGAAAGGAGTCATGCGGATATGACCATCTGTGAAGAAAATTGATTCTTGAAAGTTAGTGCAAGTAACAAATATCACCATGACTGTGACAACTTGTCAGGGGTGACAACTAATAGAGAATTGCCAAATATCAGGTCGGACATGGCTTTGGATCGTCTCTCCACAATTGCTTTGCTTTGAGACATCCATGAGTTATTTAAATACTCCATGCTTCCATTTCTTCATCTGCAAAATAGCTAGTATGATATCTATTTCACCTCACAAGTTCTTTAACTTCAATTTCTTCATCTATAGAATGGGAAGGATTATGCCCATTTTATAGGGTTGACAACATAAGTATGTGTGAAAATTAATATAAGGAAACCACAAGTAAAATAGGAGTCTGGAAGGCCTATGGAGGGAACCCTCACATCCTACCATTCATTGTCAATTACCCCAAGCAGGAAGAGGACAATTACCCCAACAGGAAGCTGGTCAGTTACTTACCCCAGGAAGTAACCTGCACTCCCAAACAGGAAGTACAACTACTTTACTACCACAGGGGAGGAAGGAAAACTTCCTTCTTGCCCAGCAACAAGCCCAACCAATAGAAAACACCATAGCTCAGCCAATGAGGAGCCAGTGTCACCTGAACTTTTACTTTACTGCAATGAAATTTTATTTTTTCTTTGCTGATAACTTCTTTTCCTTGTCCCACCCTCCTTACTATAAAAGCCTTCTTTGTTGTGTAACCTCTCCAAGTAGCTCTTGGTTTGCTAGATTTCATAAAGCCAATTAGATCTTCAAATTTACTCAGTTAAATTTTGTTTTTTAATACGTTATGCCCATTTTATAGGGTTGATGGCATAAGTATGTAAAGCACTTGACATCAAGAAATGGGAACAGAATAGATAATGTTAATGACCATTTATCAACTTCCTTTTTAATCCATTCCAGGCTTTAGATATGTTATTTAATGTCCAGAAAACTTCAAAGTTGGTATTATTATCTCAGTTTTGCAGATGAGGACACTGAGATTAAGTTACTTACCAAACCCTACAGCTAATAAGTCATGAAGCTGGAATTTGAACCCTGATATATCTGACCTCAGTCCCC
The DNA here is from genome assembly GCF_965194825.1 of Balaenoptera physalus. NCBI lineage: Eukaryota > Metazoa > Chordata > Mammalia > Artiodactyla > Balaenopteridae > Balaenoptera > Balaenoptera physalus. Next base: position 102,325,941 of record NC_138886.1, on the reverse strand, counting down.
ATGTTCTTAATCACTGTTTTGCACAACCTCTCAATAAATCTTAAGGTGTCCAATAAAATTTAATTTCCTTTGGTTCCTTCTACTTTTCAGTAAAAGATGTGATCTGGGAACAATGAATATCAGTTGGGAGAGGAAGGTAGGGCTTGTGTTTGCGGAATTCTATTACTACTACAATTACTACCATTGGTTTACAGGATTTGGGATCTTTCCTCCAGCTACCTCTCAGCTAACAGTCTTTTTATTCTGCCACATCCTGACATTTTTCTAATGCTTACTTCTATGTAATATTAAACGTGTGCAATACAGGATGACCAACACTGAGCTCCTGGAATACAGCCAACCCCCAGTGGCAGGAGCCATTCCTCCTAGAACACAGCTCTGTGCACAGAACACATAGGAGGGCATAGGTGTCACCAGTAAAATGAAACACTTACCAACATGTGACCAACCACAAGTGGAGAGACAAAAATAGCTTAGCAAACACTAGGTGAGGAACAAAGCAAAACTTCTGGGCTTTTTCAAAACGAGGGTATATTTTTAAACTGTCTTACCTGAAACAATCAATGAGAAAGTGGTATATCAGAGTAAAGGCTGGACCACCCGTGAATATGACGGCTTAAATAAGAGAGAAGGTTAACCATCCAGACATGGTAAGATGGCTAGGCCATCTTCGACATGGGGCTTCACTTCTGGCTCTGGGTCTAGAGTGGCTGCTCCCTGCCACCAGCAAGACAGAAAAGATGAAGGGAGCACCCAATTCCATCAAGGCACCTGTTCCTTCTACTCACCTCCTGCAACCACACAGTCTCCACAGCAAAGGGGGCCCAAAAACATAACCTTGTGCTAGGCAGCCATAGACCCAACTACAATTCTATTACTATATAAAAGGGGGATTACAGATATTCAGGAGCACAATCTGCTACAGAGTCTTTTTTCTTTTCCTTTTTTTTTTGGCTGCATTGGGTCGTCATTGCTGTGTGTGGACTTTCTCTAGTTGTGGCAAGCGAGGGCTACTCTTCATTGTGGTGCGCGGGCTTCTCATTGCGGTGGCTTCTCTTGTTGCGGAGCACGGGCTCTAGGCACGCGGGCTTCAGTAGTTGTGGTGCATAGGCTCAGCAATTGTGGCTTGCAGGCTCTAGAGCGCAGGCTCAATAGTTGTGGCACACAGACTTAGTTGCTCCACGGCATGTGGGATCTTCCCGCACCAGGGATCGAACCCTGGCAGGCGGGGATCAAACCCTGCGCCACCAGGGAAGTCCCTGCTACAGAGTCTTTTCATTTTTCACTTTTAAACCAAAACTTTCATGAATCCTAAGGTAAAGATTCACAGCCCTAAAGTATGATAGGTTTCACAAGAAAGAGCTGGAACTACAAACTGAAGACTGTCTTTCCACATAAGCTATCTAGGAGCAATTGCTAATTATATGTTCAGAATTGAATGATAATATAAAAGACAAGTGTATGAAATTGTGTATACAATTACAGTCATGTTAAATCTATAAGGATCTACATATACAGTGACACATGGGAACAATTGTAATCCACGTGTTCTATGATATAAAACTATGAGAAACTGTGCACATTGACAATGATCAGAAAATGATAGAAATATATACATATAATTGTGTTCATGGTAAGATAGTTGTCTGTGTAATTTTCTATAAAGCTTTTTAAGTATTAAATAGGCATTTTAAATACTTGTAACTTTAATTTAAGGTACAAAGAATGGACAGGGTACATTTCAAGAAGGATGCAAAGTTTTACTCATGCTTAGTCCCAAAATAAAAATTAAAACAACAGCCTCCTGAATTTCTTTGGGTCTCTTTTTAATCCCCAGACTCTTGGAGGTTTTTAGTGAACCTCTCCCAAGGACATTGTCCCCAGAGAAAAAGTATGGCAGAGGACACCCTCTTTCATTCTGCCCTGAAGAGGTCTCCTTGACCAGACACCACACTCTATCCCCCACCAAGATTATGTAGGTCACATTTATAGGTGCCAACTACAACCATGTGTGCCTGTGAGTTCCTGAGACCTATGAGGCAGAGAGTAGGTGTTGCATAGACATGGAAACTGAGGGTTTAAATTACTGAGAGTTACATAGCTATATGTTACACAGCTGAGACTCAAACACTTGACTCCAGAAACTGAGTTCTTAATTATTACCTTGTATTATCTACTTTTCCCAAATAATCATCAGGGCTTTACCCTACCCATCCCTACCCCCATTCCCATCTGTGGGGAATTTGACCAATCCCTTCTTATCCTCTCATTTGGACATTTCACCCTCTGCATTAGATTCTGTGTGATCATGATTTCCCAGATATTGCCTCTTCCCCCTGCCAACCCCATAATTGTCAATGGCATATGCACTCATACACACAAACAGACATACACACAAGACTCTGAAGATACATGCCATCATTGTCTAGGGATGGGAGAGATGGGGACATTGGGGGGTGATAGCTAAAGAATATGTGGCTTCTTTTGGGGGTGATGAATATGTTCTAAAATAGTGGTGATGGTAGCACAACTCTGAGAATATACTAAAAACCATTGAATTGTACATTTTGAATGGGTGAATTGTATGTGAATTATATCTCAGTAAAAGACGGGGTAGATTAGGACTCCTTGAAGACATGGCTGATTCTATATCTGAGACAGAGAAAATACAAGGACAGTCCAGAATATCTTCTTGTGCCAGCAAACGATGAGTTCCTCAGAGATTGGTGGATCTCCATCAGTGAAAGGACACAGCTTGAAAGGAATCCCACCAGCCAAATCTGGGACAACTGCAGCATCAAAAGGAATAATGCCAGTAATGATACTAACATTTCAAATTTTTTTTAAGCCAATGAAAAACTAAGTAAATGGATGGCAGATGGCGGCTGCCAGTTTCTCACTCTTGGAGTGGGAGAATACAGATAAGCCAGGGGAGGTGCTAGAAAGATGTATGTGATAAGGGAATAGAGTTGGAGACATCAGTATAAACTCATATTTAGCTTAGTAAAGATACAGATGGTTACATATAGAAATATTTAGAAACGTTTATGTACATGGGTTAGTATACACACATATATTTCCTTGCTCTCTCAGCTGAGTGACTTAGAAGCAATGACATCCCAGTAGCAATGAGCACACTTAGTGCCCAGATCTTGGTTTCTAATACCATTCTTCAGCAAAAGTGGTCCCCGTTGAAATGGCTGATTCTAGGACTGGGATAGCATAGGAAATATACAAGATAAGCCTGAAGGATGTTGCCAATAGCCAAATCTGGATAGAAAGAAAGAAAGAGAGAGAGAGAGGAAGGAAGGAAGGAAAAAGGAAGGAAGGAAGAAAGGGGTATAGGATTATAACTCAAAGCATAAAATAAATATCCATGAATACTCACTGATATAAATAAATAAATAAGGAGAGAAGAGACATATCACCCAAGCAAAAGAATTTCAAATAATTTATGTACATACTCTGTCCTCGAGGAGGGAGAGCATTACTCTCCACTACTTAAGTGTTGGCTGCATGTAGTAACTTCCTTCCAAAAGGTACAGTATGGAAAGGGGAATAGAAAGACTAATTTTACAGTGGAGAAACCTGACAAACACCACCACAGCCAAGTGATCAAGGTTAACATAAACAGTGATAAGCCATGTTGATAGTATGCATTCTTGATATGATGTGATGAAAATGGCATCTTCCCTCCATGGTCTTCCTCCCAAAACCCATAACCACATTCTAATCATGACAAAAAATATCAGACAAATCCCAATTGAGGGACAATCTAGAAAATACCTAACCAATACTTCTTAAAACTGTCAAGATCATCAAAAATAAGTCTGAGAAACTGTCACAGCCAAGAGGAGCCTAAGGAGACCTGACAGCTAAATGTAGTGTGGGATTCTGTCTGGATCCTGCAACAGAAAATGAACATTAGGTAAAAATTAAGGGAATCCAAATAAAGTATAGACTTTAATTAAAAATAACATGTCAATGCAGGTTCATTGCTTGTAACAAATGTACCATACTAATGTAGGATGTGAATAATAGGAGAAACTGGGAGTAGGGTATATGGGAACTTTCTGTCCTATGTTCTCGATTTTTCTGTAAGTCTAAAACAGTTACAGAATTTTTTAAAAATTATTAAAACAAAATAGAAGATCGATGCCACAGTCCACCTGGACCCTAATTCAAAGCCAATGAGCCTGTGCTGCCCTGGACTGAGCTGGAAACCTGCCTTGGTCAACTGGTCATTGACGCTTCTGTAAGAACTCCATGCCTCTCAGCCAGCCTTCTATTCTAAGCACCCGTTTGCCTTACCCTGCCCCTCAGATCCTTTGAAATTCCCTTCCTCCATCAAGTTCCCCCAGACAAACCCAGGGAACATTTGAATAATGGTGCCTTCCCTACTGAGCCCTAAATCTCTGCTTGGCTATGAGCACGTCTAGGATGAGAATTGTCCATAAAATTCTAAGATTTGAAGGCCAACACCATTGTTCTTTACCTCTTTTAGCCCTCAAAGTTATAGTGTCTCTCTCTTACCTCTCAGCCAGGTAGAAAGGGTTCCCACTCTGTCAGAGTGTGACTGGAAAGCTGTGATTTAGCCCATCCTCTTCAGGTCTTGGGGTTCTTGTGCCTTGTTCCTTATACACTTTTCAAGTAGGTAGGAGTTTATTCTGTCTTCTACATCAGTAAAGGAGTCTAAAGAAGGTTTATTAGTCAGCTTGGGCTGCCATAGCAAATACCACAAACTGGGCTCGAAGTCCAAGATCAAGGTGTCAGCAGGTTTGGTCTCTCCAGAGGCCTCACTCCTTGGCTTACAGATGGTCATTTTCTAGCTGTGTCCACATACAACCTCTCCTTTGTGTGTATGCTTCCTTGGCGTCTCTGCCTCTTCTTCTAAGGACAGCAGTCTTATTGAATTAGGGCCCCACTTTTATTATGTTATTAATCTTAATTACCCCTTTAAAGGCCATATATCCAAGTACAGTTTCATTAGAGGTCAGGGCTTCAACATATGAATTTGGGGAGGCACAATAGAGTCTATACCAGAGACTCTTCTTCCTCAGTTCCCTGTAACCAGCTCTGCTGACCTACGTCCCCTTAACCCAGCTCCACACCAGCCTCCTGATTTTAAGCTGAAGATATTTGAGATTCAACAGATGCAGAAAGAAGCTTTCTAAGAACTTCCTTTATCTGACTAAGCAGGAGCTGCTGAGAAATGAGGCTGTCATAAATCCCCTCTTGGAGGTGGGTCTACTCCCAGGAGACAGACCAAGATAAACATACTGTAAATCCCTTCCTTGGGAAGTTTCACAGCCATGAAGAAGAAAAGACCACTCACACCTGCTTAAACCAACATTATCAAAAATGTTCTTATCTTTGGTTTGTTCTCCTTAAAGTCCATTTGTCTTTCTTAATGAAACTTTTTTGTTCTTCTCATAGAGGTCCCCTCCCTTTCCCCTTCTAAGTTAGGTCTAAAGCCTCTAACTTGAACCATTTAGGGAGCTAGCTACTTCTTTTGTTAGTTCCTGTATGCACACACATAGAAATAAACCTTTTTTCTCCTACTGATATGTCTTTTGCCAGTTTAATTTGCAGGGCCCCAGGCACTGAAGTAAGAGGATAGGGGGCAAGTTTTTCTTCTCAAACAGTGCCAGCAGCTCTCCCCTCTCGTCCTCAGAGCAAGCGCAAGAGGAGGACTCTGGCTTGTGAACCAATTTGTCAAAGGTCAGAAAACTAGTAAGCTGCAGAGTCCTGTGCAAATCAGCACAAGGAATTTTGTCATAATGTCCTACCTCTCTATTCAAGTTCTCTTCTTTCCCCAGGACACCTAGTTATCTTCATTAATGTCCTTGTCATATTTAGGCAGGTGGCAGTGATAGTGGAGGCGCTGATAGCTTAATACCTTCAAAGAATAGGTACTAGCTAAGCCCTGGCCATTGGGGCTTTCAACAGCTTCAGAGGAAAACAACGGATGACAGTGCAGTTCATCTATCTTTTTGATTAGTGGCTATCCAGAAACAAACAAACAAAAATTTAAAAAGCAACCAAACAGATACTACTTCGCAAGACTTTGTGATGCTGCTCTTTTTGCACTGTCGTATCAGGGTCATAATGGTTTCTTCGTGGACAGAGAGGCTGTAAGGCAAGTAATGTATATTCAGAGCCCTGTGTAGCACCTCTGGGTGTCCCAACATTTGTGAGGATAGCCATCAAGCTTTTCAGAGGCCAAGTCTCCAGTATGTTAGAAGAAGATTTTTCTACCCTCAGAAAGTGTTTTTGAATCACATTTGTTCTTGTTATTTTCATTATACTAATGATATCTGAATACAAGCTTGCTGTAAGAAGTGATCAAAGCAAACAGAGGTTTGTAGTAATGAACTCACAACTGATATATGTGTTTTGTTTTTTTAATCTGTTACTCTCATGACTGAAACCAAGGATCAGTACACCTTATTTTATAACTTTTAAAACATTTATATTTTCTCATCTGCCATACCGGGGTAAGAAGAGCCCGCCTTTCCAGGTGGCAAAGAATAAATGAGATAACTTACATAAAAGACCTGCATCATCGGCATTCAAAGTGCCTTTTCATCTCCCCCACAAAGATGCTGGTTACATGGTCAATGTGTAGATAGGGGTGGGGGCTACTTAAGGCAGTTTTGAAGGACGAAAAGGCTACTTTGCCCCCATGTCTCTTTTCTCATACCTGTCATTATGCCAGCACTATTCCTTAGATTTAAGGGACTGGATATTAGAATTGGACACACTGAGTTTAAATCCTGTTTTTAACACTTTAACTGTAAACATGTAACTGGGTGCGTATGTGGCAGGGGGGACACACCTTATTTTTCCTGATTGGGAAATGTTAACAGTTACAACGTCTGCCTCATAAAGTTCCTGGGGAGGACTAAATGGTATGACACCCGTGAGGTGCTTAGCACTGAGCGTGGTCCTTCTTTAATTACTAAATAAATATTAGTTATTATGATTAAGACACTGGCTGCCCTTGTTATAGCCATGCCATGGAACAGTAATATATTGTTAGTGAATAACACATTAGCTTGAATTATTTTATCAAATTAAGTAATTCACAGACACCTGGACTTGGAGATACTGGAATGGAACAAAGCTACACCCAGCAGAAGCACAGAACATACACTACTTTAAGTTAGAAGGCAAAACACAGGAAGTGGGCTTTTGGTTGGGTGGGGGTTGGGGGAGCACTCAAACAGGGGTGGACAGATGCCACAAGCAAAGCACACTTTTGTCTTAATTTTTAACTATAACCAGTTCGGCTGGTTGTCAGGATTTTGCTGCAGAGCAAGGAATCTATAGGGTTTATTATTCTCCTGCCCATGTAAGAAGGTGAATTATACCTTCAAATGTTATAAACAAAAGACAGATACTTAAGGTGTGTCTCTTGTAGACAGCAAATAGTTGAGTTTTGCTTTCTTAAAATCTACTGTAACAATCTCTGACATCAAGTAGAATGTTTGCTCCATTTATATATTTTTTTAAATTAATTTATTTTATTTATTTATTTTTGGCTGTGTTGGGTCTTTGTTGCTGCATGTGGCCTTTCTCTAGTTGTGGCGAGTGGGGGCTACTCTTCGTTGCGATGCATGGGCTTCTCATTGCGGTGGCTTCTCTTATTGCAGAGCGCGGGCTCTAGACACACGGGCTTCAGTAGTTGCAGCACGCAGGCTCAATAGTTGTGGCTCATGGGCCCTAGAGTGCAGGCTCAGTAGTTGTGGCACACGGACTTAGTTGCTCCTCGGCATGTGGGATCTTCCCGTACCAGGGCTCGAAACCATGTCACCTGCATTGGCAGGTGGATTCTTTTTGTGTGTGTGTGTGTGTGTGTGTGTGTGTGTGTGTGTTTTAGTTTTTATTAAGTATGGTACAGACTAGAGTATTGCATATATAGCATTGCTTATCAAACAATAGTAATGTATGTGACTAAGACATAATATAATTGTAAGGCTGTGTCAAATGTTCCATTCTTAATTTTGCATCTTACCACCACTTTCTTCTTAAAAACAATAAATTATGGTAACCTTTGGTCAACTTTTGATCCTATATTTTTGTCCTTGACAAACCTCACATTGTACATTACATCTGTGTCTGATTATTTTTCCCAAGGGGACTTACATTATTTTTATTGACAATCTGCATTGACTTCTAATTCTCCCATATTGTGAGGTTTAAGCCTATGCTTTGAATGATGTCATCTATTTGCAAGTTTAATTAGTATACTTTCAATGACATAGAAGCTACTTAGGAATATGTTAAACATCTGTGGGCATAAGCATGCATTCTGCACAATTTCACTCATTACTAAAAGACAGCGTGGAGGTGTTCCACCATCCTGTCAATTAATGCATTGCTTTCCTACCTTTGTGTTCTCCAAAGTCCAGGGATCAAAAGCAGATGCTCCTGGGTCTAGAAGTTTCTTTGGTATCTTTAGGTTATTTAATATGGGTTATTTTATAATTTCTGGTATTAGCCATTTATTATTCCATCATATCTCAGTTACATTAATTAAGTTGCTTCTTTTGTTTGTTTGTTTGTTTGTTTGTTTTCACACACACATGGTGTGTGTATGGTTTGATTTAGGCCTCCCATATGGCTACTTGTTTTCTGTTTGTTGCATCTGATTTTATTCCTCTGGTCTTGTTTTCCTGCCTTATTTTGACTAACTGAATTTCTTAGAATTCCATTTAAATTTCCCTATTGGCTTTTTAACTGTACTTCTTTTTCCCCCTGAACAGTTACCTATGGATTACAATATACATTCTTCATATAGTCTATTTAGAATTAATTTTGTACTGTTCCAAATAAAATGTTAAAAAAAATTGCAACTATATAGGTCTCTTTTTATCTTTACTCATCTTTTATGCTATAGTTGTCATATATATTACATCCATAACAAACACACAATACTTGTTACAATTTTTGCTTTATATAGCAATATGTATTTTAAAGAAATCAAGAGGAAAATAGTTTTTTATATTTTCCCCCATATTTATTATTTCTGGTACTCTTCATTCCATCCTGCAAATCAGAATTTCTACCTGGTATCATTTCCCTTTGACCTAAAGAACTTATTTGGCAATTCTTAAACTGTACATTTGTTAGTCATGAATACTTTCAGCTTTCCTTTATCTGAAAATGTCTTTATTTCAGCTTCATTTTTCAAGGATATTTTCACTGCATATAAAATTCTGGGTTGAGATTTTTTTTTTTTCCTTCAGCATTTTAAAAATGTAGTTCTTCTATCTTCTGGTCTTCATGTTTCTGATGAGAAACCCATTTTCTTTTGTTATTGTTCCCTGTACATAGTGTGTTATTTCTCTGACTGCTTTTAAGATTTTCTCTTTATCTTTTGCTTTTAGCAGTTTGATTATCATGCACCTAGGTTGGCTTTCTTTGTATTTATACTTGGGGTTCTCTGAGCAACTTGAATCTATAAATTTATGTCTTTCCATAATCTTTGAATGTTGGGCCATTTTTTACTTATATACTTCTCTCTGCCTCACTCTTTCTCTTTTTCTTGGATTCTAGCTACAAGTTTGTTAAACATTTTGGTGTTGTCTCCTAGTTCTAAAGTCTTGTGCCTCTGTTCTTTTTCTTTAATCTTTTTTTACTCTGTGTTTTAGATTTGATAGTTTCTATGGATTTACCTTCCAATTACTGACTTTTTCTTCTTTCCTTTCCAATCCGCTATTAAGCCCATCCAGTGAATTTTTTTAATTTCAGAATTGTATTTTTCAGTTCCATAATTTTCCATTTGGTTCTTTTGAGTAGTTTCTATTGCTGAGATTTCTTATTTGATCATTCATTTTGAACATATTTCCATTTAAAAATTTGAGCATTCTTTTGATAGCTGCTTTAAACTCATGGTCTGCTAATCAAAACATCTGGGTGGTCTTGAGGTCAATCTTCATTGTTTATATTTTCTCTTCTGCGGCAGTTCTCAAAGTATGGTTAGCAGACTCCTAAGGTTCCTAAGATGCTTTCTAGGGGTTTGAAAGGTCACAACTATTTTCCTAATGATACTAACATGTTATTTGCCTTCTTCAATACGTCAACATTTGCAATGATGGTACAAAAGCAGTTGTCAGTAAAACTCCTAACATTTTAGAATGAATCAAGGTAGTGGCCCCAAGCTGTACTAGTGGCTAGTTATTTAAGAATTCCCTTAATGAAGCCAGATGAACTATGACTTTCTTCAAATCTCAACCTTTAAATACATGTCTTTTTAATATTCTCTTTAACAAGATGTGAATCATGCATAAATCACTTTTGCTGCATAATGAAGCAGATCGAAAAAGTACTTGTGTGGTTGGTTGAGTTGTGAACAGAACTAGCTGATTCTTTCATGAAACACCATTTTTAGTTGAAAGGGCAATGAGTAGACACACTGGTTATTCAGAATTCAGTATTTTCTAAAATATGAATGAGAGTTTGTCACTTCAAGAAAATTGACAATATTTACTGCCCACAGTAAAATTTGAAATTTCAAGTGAAAATTGGAATTTTTAAAAATTTGTATCTACCATCATGAGCATAAGAGTTTCCTGATATTTAAAGACTTGCCTAATGAGATCAGTAATGATATTAATGACTGTGATTTTTAATATTGAACAATGAAATGAGTCAACATTTGAAAGGTCTGCATAACTTAATGAACCAGGATTTTATAAACGACCAAAGCTAATGTTGTAAAATCATGCGTGGATTAAAGATCCAATAAAAATACAATATAGAACAATGGATTTTAATATAATAGAACATGAAATTTAACAGACTATGATATAGTTTCAGATTCCACATTGCAACAAACCTTTGAGAAACTATCATGTGTCAAATTTTAGTATAGTAGTAAAGAATATCCACAATTATCTGTGAAGGCTATTAAAATATTTCTATCTCTCCAACTATGTGAGGCCAGATTATCTTCATAATGTAAACCAAACTATAATATTGCAATAGATTGGATGCAGAAGCAAACATGAGAATCTTGTTATTTTTCTATCATCAGACATTAAAGAGATATGAAAAAATATAAACAATGCCACTCTTCATTAATTGCTTTTATTTTGGAAAACATGGTTATTTTTCATGAAAATATGTTACTTATGCTGACATGTATTGGATTTATTAAATAATAAATCCAATTTTAAAATAATAAATTTTATAAAATGTCAACTTTGATTTTTAATAAGGTAATATCAATAGGTATAATATGCATAGTAAAACCCTGTTGAGGTCCTCAATAATTTTAAAAAGTACAAGAGATCCTCAGACCAAAATGTTTGAGAAGCACTGCTTTTAGAATGGGTCACGTTTCTCTGTTTCTTCCTATATCTAATAATTCTGGATTATATTCTGGACATTGTGGTGATATATTATAGAGACTCTGGATTCTATTGTTGCTCTGAATAGCACTGATTATTTTGTTTTAGCAGGCGATTAACTTGTCTGAACACAAACTCTGCCTCTCCTGCCGTGGGCGGTAGCTGAGATCTCCTGTTAGCTCTTTTAGCCTGATCTGTGCTGCTTGGAGTCTGCCAAGCTCATGCACCATTCAGAGGCCAGCCAGAGATTTGGGCAGTGTTTACACAGATAATTTGGGGCATCTGCTCTGTAACTCTCTCCTTTCTGAGATTTCGCCCCTTAACTTTTAGCTTTTGTGGTTGCCCCAAACTTTCTCCTCTGCTTCCTCAGCCAGTACATGTGCAGGTTTCTGAGTTTTATCCACTGTACAAACTGAGGCTTGCCCTAGGCAGAAACCCATAAAAGCGGAAGAATAACCCAGTGCTGTACCTTTCTTCTAAGTGTCAATTCCCCTCCAGTTTCTTTCTGTTCTTACCTCTCCAGTGCCTTCATTTAGTTTTTTTCTGTGGGTTTTGTCGTTGTTGTTGTTGTAGTAGCTGTTTGTTTGTTTTTGTCCAGAGGTTACAATTATTATCTGCAAGAAATTTGGTCCAATATGAGCTATTCTGCCATTACCAGAAACAGAATTCCAAACAAGAGGCAAAAAAGACTCAATTGTACTTCTGAGAAAAAAAATGCTTCCTATGTTTCATATCAGAACACCTAAGATCTTTTAGCAAGTCACTTAGAAAATAGAGTTAGGAGGGAAAGGAAACTTTTCCTGTTCCTTTTGTATATACTCTACCCTTAGGATTTTAAAAAATCATATTAATTTATTATTTGACAATTTTTAGATGTAAGGGAAGAAAAAAATGAAGTGAAATTTAAAAGACGTTGCAGAAACTAAGGTCACGTTTGCAGGTAACAGCATGGTGATTGATTAAAAGTATGGTCTCTGGACTCAAACTAAATACATTTCAGTCTCAGTGATGCCTCTTAGCAGTGTGTCCTTGAGAAATGGAGTTTCATATGTAAAATGGAAGAAATAATATTATTTGCTCTCTACAGTTGTTTGAAGATTAAATGAGATAATATATGTAAGGCACTTAGAGCACATTATAAAAGAGCATGTTATAAAAATTCTATAAACCTTAGCTGTTATTATCACTTTTAAGATACAATAACTTTAGCATTGAACAATGACGTCTAAGAGAATATATATTGTGGTAGGAAAAAAAACATTAGGACCTCTGCTTATATTTTTACCTCTTCCTATAACTTTTATATGTGTATGTTTATATGTATGCATACACACATGTATATATATATATATATGTATGTACATACACACAAAAAGTTACATGTTTAAAATTTTTACCCTCTTCCTAATGGTATGTGTGATCTTTTAAAAATTGGAGACTATTGGCTCAGAGTTTTAACCAAAACACAGAAGCATATATTTACAGCATTTTCATTTTCAAAACGAAGTTTCTTTCATGCAGACCACAAAACATTTTCAAATCATTAGTTAATTATTTAAAGTTTGTCAGCCTGTAGTGTGGGATGAGAATATTCCCATTTTGGACCAAGGCCACAAAAGTCAGTGTGCTACATTTATCTGCAACCCCAACACTCAATGCAGGTTCCTGTTTCTAACCACCACACCAAGGGCAGTGTGTTACCTGGGATGCTTAGTTTATGTTAAGCAACTGAATTTATCAATAATTCAGAAAATGAGACAGACTTTGTTTTGATCAGCAACTTTACTCTAAATGTGTCCTGTAGAGAAACCGTACATGTCATCTCATCTGAAGTCATTTGATAATTATGTATCTCCAATATAGAAAACCTAGTTAAATTAAATTGGGCCTTGGGAGACATGAAAAAAAGAACTCTTGAGTTTCAATCCCTGATAATCAGCAACAGTGCGGGACTTTCTGTGTTTGCCCACAAGTTTGTCATGTGTTACATTTGTGAAAGGCTACCACTCAGGAGGCTGCCCCAGAGTACCCACCGTGGTGGAGCCTCTGACTTTTTTCTAAGAAAATGGCAGTGGTTGTTGTTTAGGAGAAAAGGAAGACATCATCAAAGTTTTTCTGGAAGTAATAAATTAATCACATTGAAAGAGAAAGAGAAGGAGAAAGACCCAAGAATATCATACATATTACACACATTATTTTTTGAGACAATAGAGATGTCTCCTTCAAGTATTAGGTGCTTTGGGGTGTGGATCCTAAGGGAGGGGGTGGAGAGTCTGGAACCCCTTGTGACTGACATCAGTTCTGTGATAGTCAACCTACCAGAACCCAGCAAATACCCTGGAATCTTCTGGCCTTTGGAGTCAAAAGGTATTTTCAGCTCCAAAGAGAAAGCTGACTTGTTTCATAGGAAACATGAGAGTAAGAACATGTGTTTTTAACAAGCACACCACTGAGGTTATGCTACTGGTGCAGAAGTTTAATTAGGTAAAATGTAATCCAGAGCCACACGTCAAATTTCGATAGTTGGGGCTGAGCGCTTTTCTTTTTCAGGTCTGTAGGCCAGGACTGAATTCTCAATTACTTTGAAGACTGTCTGTGGCCTTTATGTATTCTCCCAGGATCAACACCCAATTACTGCTACATTGTAAGATCCAGGAGAACAGCGCCTTGTACATTTTATTGGCCGTGGTATCCCAAGGGCCACTACAAAGCCTAATACAAATTAGATTCTTGATAATATTTGTTCTTCTTGTTGAACAAATAAAAATAAGGTCTATGGCTTTCCATGAAGTTACTTAGAGCTAGGATCAAACCCCCCAAAATTACTAATTAATTTTAGAAGTATCTCAAGATTCAGCATTTGATTTTTCAATTAGAATTGTAGAGCAGATAATATTAATCTGTTACTGCTGTGCTAATCCTTATAGAATAAATAATTATATCGTCATTTCTTTAGTCATATATTTTAAATACTTCATTCTTCAATGGGATCCATTAATTAAATGACAATATTTCAAGTTAAAGAACTTCTCTGAGTCTCATTTAAATAAACTGAAAACCACCACTTCAAGCAGGCAAGCATGGGCAAACTTCTCATTTTAAGGTATTTTTAAGTTAAAAAATTAATTTAATTTTTTAGTTTTTAATATCACAGATTTGTTTACCTATAAGTATGTCTGACAACCTAAATTCTATGGTCAGTATATTCTTCTGAAAGTAATTTAATAATGTGATCTCTCATAATAAAATTGAATTACTCAGAAAGTTCTGCTAAAACTTTGTTGCTAAAAAATGCAATGACTAACCATCTCAACATTATGTATGCAAGCAGAACACGGGGCTCCAGTACCTAGGTACAGATAGGCCCCACATTCAAGAGCTCCAAGCAGATCAGAACACCACTTATTAATATTAAGAATGTCTTTCTACTCTCAATATTGGGTGACTTTGCAAAACTGATAGACAATTCACACGTTATGTCAGTAGTTCTCAGCCATAGCTGAACATAAGAATTACCTAGGAAGCTTTAAAAGAAAAAAAAAAAGCATAAGACACATGACATCTCTTTCTAGATAGAAAGAGTCCTAGAAATCCTAACTGTCCCTTAGGAAGTCTGTTTGTTACCTGGTACCATTTTCTATTAAGGTTTTTTTTTTTTTGCCAGTTCTAGAAAACTCATTTTTTGATCTATAGTTTATGAAACCACCTGTGGGTGATAATACTGAATAGCTCTGATTAGTTGATGGTATTTAAGTCAGAATGTAGAAGAGTGGAAGCCTCTATTGGGATATATCTAGCCAATAATGATCCAGAGAGAAGAGACTTGCAATCAATGAGGATATTGACAAATGTCCAGGACCTTTAATTTTTTCATGAAGTATGTATTATAGTTGTTACCAAATTACAAGGGTTTTGTGTCTAAATAAAAGCATCAATTTTTGAACAGTTTTGCCTCAATCATTATACATGAATCCAAGTATGTTCTATTCAACCTGAAAAGTAAACAATTACTAAAACATATTGATAACATTTTATCACCACATAATTAATCAGACTTCTCTTTTTGGATCTGACAGTTTTGTTTTAACTGTGGACTTTTAGATTAAGGAAAGGAAATATCAAAAGAAAGTGGTCAAATATTTAATCACAGTAGGATATGAATACATGTCATATTTTTTAAAGACAGGAAATTACTAAGCCAGAAAACCAAGGTTTAAAATTTAGCTTTTTAGAAATGAGAGATTTTTGTTTAAAAAGATTCAAGATATTTAGTGCAAAGCTACCAATAGAGAACACTTTCTTGGAAGGTTGACTTTTTGGAAGATAAAGAGTTAGCTGTGGGTTTGTGTCCTCCACAGAAGACAAAGAAAAAAATTGTTTCCTGTTTCTTTAAAGAGTAGACTGTATATTCAAAGATCAAAATAATTTTTATCTAAACTATTTGCTCTTCTCTTTATTATTCATAAGCTTTTTCAGTTTAAAACATTTTATATGCATTCTTGTTGAAATACACACAAATACATATATGTAGTTAGTTTAAAATTTTAACTTCAGCTTTTTAAAATAAATTAACTTCATGAGTGTAGTATAAAAGGTAATATATTTCACATAAATTTACCATCTTAATTGGAGCTTTGCAGAAAGCAAATATGCATTATAGAATGATTGATCACTTTTATAATCCATCTATATTTATGCACTCTAATCACCAAAGATTTTGGGTGACAATGTTATTCATTAGGTTAATTTAACATTAGTCAGACATCTTAAAGTCAGTTAAAGATCTCAAAAATTGGGAGAGTTCCTAAGATGGCAGAGTAGAAAGACCCTGAGCTCATCTCTACTCACTGGCACACCAAAATTACAACTATTTACAGAACAGCTATTGATGAAAAAGACTGTAACCTACCTGAAAAATCTACAACTAAAGATATAAAGAAGGAACCATAACGAGACAGGTGAGAGGGCCAGAGACTAAAAAGAAATGAGGACAATTTCAGAGATCACTGGGACAACATCAACTGTACTAACATTCACATTATAGGGATCCAAGAAGGAGAAGAGAGAAAGAGGCAGAGAACATATTTGAAGACATAATAGCTGAAAACTTCCCTAACCTGCGAAAGGGAACAGACATCCAAGTTCAGGAAGCACAGAGAGTTCCAAACAGGATCAACACAAAAGGCCACACCAAGACATATTGTAATGAAAATGGCAAAAAATTAAAGAAAAAAGAGAATATTAAAAGCAGCAATGGAAAGCAATAAGTTAAAGCTAAGGAACTCCCATAATGCTATCGCTGACTTTTCAGCAGAAACTCTGCAGGCCAGAAGGGAGTAGCATGATATATTTAAAATGTTGAAAGGGAAAAGTCTACAATCAAGACTACTTTACCCGACAAAGCTCTCATTCAGATCTGATGGAGAGATCAAAAGTTTTACAGGTGAACAGAAGCTAAGACAGTTCAGCACCACCAAACCAGCTTTACAAGAAATGTTAAAGGGACTTCTCTAAACAAAAAAGAAAAGGCCACAACCAGAAACATGAAAATTAGGAAAGGAAAAAGCTCATCAGTAAAGGCATATATACAGTAATGGTAATAAATCAACCACATACAAAGCTAGTAGGAAGGTTAAAAGACAAAAGTAGTAAAATCATCTATATCCACAATAAGCAGTTAAGTATTCACAAAACGAATAGATATAAAATGTGATGTCAAAAACAGTAATCATGAAGGCAGGAGAGTAGTAAAGCAGGGTTATTAAAATGTGTTTGAAATTAAGAGATTAGCAGCTTAAACTAATCACATATATATATATATAAAGATGCTATATATAAAAACACAAATATGTGGACACTAAAAAATATGCTACTAAACAACCAATGGGTCACTGAAGAAATTAAAAAAAAAATACCTGGAGAAAAATGAAAACAAAAGCACAATGATCCAAAATCTGTGGGATGCAGCAAAAGCAGTTCTAAGAGGGAAGTTTATAGCCATATAAGCTTGCCTGGGGAAAAAAGAAAAATCTCAAACAACCTAAGCTTACCCTACATGAAATAGAAAAAGAACAAACAAAGCCCAAAGCTAATAGGAGGAAAAAATTATAAAGATCCGAGCAGAAATAAATGAAATAAAGACAAAACAAAAATAGAAAAGATCAATGAAATTAAGAGCTAAATTCTTTAAAAAGATAAACAAAATTTATAAAACTTTAGCCAGACTCATCAAGAAAAGAAGAGAGAGGGCCCAAATCAATAAAATCAGAAATGAAAAAGTAGAAGTTACAACTAACACCACAGAAATACAAAGGATCATGAGTGATTACTACAAGCAACTATATGTCAGTAAAATGGACAGCCTAGAAGAAATGGACAAATTCCTAGAAATGTACACTTGCCCAAGACTGAACCAGGAAGAAATAGAAAATATGAACAGACCAATTACCAGTAATGAAATTGTATCAGCAATAAAACAAAAACAAAAACAAACAAAAATACTCCCAGCAAACAAAAGTCCAAGACAAGATGGCTTTACAGGTGAATTTTACCAAATATTTAGAGAAGAGTTAACACCTGTCCTCATACTATTCTAAAAAAATTGCAGAGGAAGGAACACTTCTGAACTCATTCTATGGATCCGGCATCACCCTAATACCCAAATCAGACAAAAATATCACATGAAAAAGGAAATTTCAGGCCAATATCACTAATGAACACAGATGCCAAAATCCTCAACAAAATATTAGCAAATAGAATCCAACAACACATTAAAAGGATCATGCAGGCTTCCCTGGTGGGGCAGTGGTTAAGAATCCCCCTGCCAATGCAGGGGACACTGGTTCGAGCCCTGGTCCAGGAAGATCCCACATGCCACGGAGCAACTAAGCCCATGCTCCACAACTACTGAGCCTACACTCTAGAGCCTGCAAGCCACAACTACTGAAGCCCATGCGCCTAGAGCCCATGCTCTGCAACAAGAGAAGCCACCACAGTGAGAAGCCCGCACACCACAACAAAGACCCAACGCAGCCAAAAATAAATAAATTTAAAAAAAAAGAGCCCTCTTTAAAAGTCATGAGGGACACAAAATAATTTAAAGAAAAAAAGAAAAAGGATCATGCACCATGATCAACTGGGATTTATCCCAGGGATGCAAGAATGATTCAATATCTGCAAATCAATCAATGTGATATACCACATAAACACATTGAAGAATAAAAACCGTATGATCATCTCAATAGAGGCAGAAAAAGCTTTTGATAAAATTCAACATCCATTTATGATAAAAACTCTTCAGTAAGTGGCCATAGAGGGAACATACCTCAATATAATAAAGGTCATATATGACAAACCCACAGCTAACATCATACTCAATGGTGAAAAAGCTGAAAGCATTTCCTCTAAGATCAGGAACAAGACAAGGATGCCCACCCTCACCACTTTTATTCAACATAGTATTGGAAGTCCTAGCCACAGCAATCAGACAAGAAAAAGAAATAAAAGGAATCCAAATTGGAAAGGAAGAAGTAAAACTCTCACTGTTTGCAGATGACATGATACTACACATAGTAAATCCTAAAGATGCCACCAAAAACTACTGGAGTTTATCAATGAATTCAGTGAAGTTGTAGGATACAAAATTAATATACAGAAATCTGTTGTATTTCTATACACTAACAATGAACTATCAGAAAGAGAAATTAAGGAAACAATCCCATATACAATTGCATCAAAATACCTGTACTGGGAAAACCATAAAACACTGATGAAAGAGACTGAAGATGACACAAACAGATGAAAAGATATACCATGTTCATGAATTTGAAGAATTAATATTATTTAAATGAACTTACTCCCCAAGGCAATCTACGGATTTGGTACAATGTCTATCAAAATACCAATGTCATTTTTCATAGAACTAGAACAAATAATCCTAAAATTTATATGGAACCACAAAAGACCCCAATTTGCCAAAGCAATCTTGAGAAAAAAGAACAAAGTTGGAGTATCATGCTCTCTGACTTCAGGCTATACTACAAAGCTATAGTAATCAAAACAGCATGGTACTGGCACAAAAAGAGATATATAGATCAATGAAACAGAATAGAGAGACCAGAAATAAACCCATGCACTTATGGTCAATTAATTTATGATAAAGGAGGAAAGAATATACAATGGAGAAAAGACAGTCTTTTCAATAAGTGGTGCTGGGAAAATTGGACAGATAATGTAAAAGAATGAAATTAGTCACACCATATACAAAAATAAACTCAAAATGGATCACTGACCTGTATGTAAGACGTGAAACCACATAACTCCTAGAGGGAAACAAAGGCAGAACGCTCTTTGACATAAACTGTAGCAATTTTTTTTTTTTTGATCTGTCTCCTAAGGCAAAGGAAACAAAAGCAAAAATAAACAAATGGGACCTAATTAAACTTAAAATTTTGCACAGCAAAGGAAACCATTGATAACATGAAAAGATAACCTACTGAATGAGGGAAAATATTTGCAAATGATATGACCGATAAGGGATTATTATCCAAAATATATTAATATACATAAATATATTAACAGCTCATACAACTCAATATCAAACAAACAACCTGATTAAAAAATGGGCAGAAGACCTGAATAACATTTCTGCAAAGAAGACATACAGATGGCCAACAGGCACATGAAAAGGTGCTCGACATTGCGAATCATCAGAGAAATGCAAATCAAAACCACAATGAGATATCACCTCACACCTGTCAGATGGTTGTCATCAAAAAAAAAACAAAACAAAACACAAATAGCTAATGCTTGCTAGAATGTGGAGAAAAGGGAGTCCTTGTACACTGTTGATGGAAATGTAAATTTGTGCAGCCACTGTGGAAAACAATATAAAGTTTCCTCAAAGAAACTAAACATAGAACTATCATATGATCCAGCAATTCCACTCCTGGGTACATATTTGAAGAAAATGAACACACTATTTTGAAAAGATACATGAACCCCAATGTTCATAGCAGCATTATTTACAATAGCAAAGATATGGAAGCAACCCTAGTGTCTATCAACAGATGAATGGATAAAGAAGGTGTGGTATATATATACAATGGAATACTACTCGGCCATAAAAATGAATGAAATTTTACCATTTGCAACAACATGGATGGACTTATTTTATGCTTCATAAAATATGTCAGACAAAGACAAATACTGTATGTTATCACTTATATATGGTACCAAAAAAATTAAACAAAATAGGGAATATGACAATAAAGAAACTAGCTTACAGATATAGAGAACAAACTAGTGGTTACCAGTCATGAGAGGGAAGTGGGGAGGGGCAAGGAAGGGGTAGGAGCTCAAGAGGTACAAACTACTATGTATAAAATAAATAAGCTACAAGGATATATAATATATTCACAGCACAGTGAATATAGTCAATATTTTATAATAACTATAAATGGAGTATAATCTATAAAATTTTGAATCACTATGTGGTACACCTGAAACTGATATAATATTATAAATCAATTATACTTCGATTTTAAAAATATCTTAAAAATTATATCTAAAGTATAAATATAATCATTGTTGATTTTAAAAGTCAAAAGGATGATGTTTAAAAATCATATACATATAGTGGAAGTGAAATAGCCAAGTTAAAATGATTGGCACTATTATTTGAAGTTTATAAGAACCAATTTTTTTTATAAAACAACAGTTATTCTTTAATTTAGTTAAATATGTATGTTTATATTTTCATGCCTTAAAATATTTTTTGTAAACAATAATTTATCTGACCCATAAGACCAAAAGAGGAAATTTAGAAAGTTTAAAATAATAAGATTAGAGATATGATATACAGCAATTTTTGAACCCAAATTTGCCAAACTAACAAATTTGTCCAAGGATTCATGTAAAATAGGAGTATTATTCATGCAATTTTCAGTACCATTTATAAACTTCTGCATTTACAGAACAAATTTTAGAGCCAATTTAACCTATGTTTAATAGTACTAACTTTTAAAAGTTTTTTCTCTGCTTTTTGATTTATCTAGTTATGGAATGAATTTGTCATTGTTATGGGCTCTCTCTTGGCCACTTTGGTTAGAGAAAGGCTTATCTTGAAACACCAGGACTCTTCAAACCTTGGAAGTTTATTTTGTAACACACCCTATTTTTTATTTTTGTTTTTCATTTTTGTACTCTGACCTATTTTTAATTGGTGCTTCTTAAATCTCTATTGGCCCAAAATACAACAGACTAGTGAATATTAAAAAAAGGAAACAGACTCACAGACATGGAGAACAAATTAGAGGTTGGGTTCAGAAAGGGAAAGGGGGAGGGGAAACATAGGGGGAGGGGATTAAGAACTACAAACTATTATGTATAAAATAAGCTACAAGATATATTGTACAACACAGGGGATATACCCAATATTTTATAACGATTAATGGAGAATAACCTTAAAAATTGTGAATCACTATATTATACACCTGTACCTTATATAATATTGTACATCAACTATACTTCAATTTAAAACCAGCAATTTCTAAGAAAAAGAAATCTCCATAGACAAATGAGTCAAAGGAACTTCATGTACCTCTTGCCTGGAAAGGAGGGGAGGGAGACGCCTCATCTGAGTGCACGAGCCAGGTCCTCTGTCCCTTCCTGCACTTGACAGCTTAACTGTCCAGTGTGTCTCTGTCATTTTTTGTGTGTCAGCGGGTCCCATTACTGGAGAGAGATGGCTGGATACCTGCAGGAGTGGCCTTGACATTGCAGACCTAGTGGGACAGCAACTGCTAACCCTGAGTTTATAACCACGGTGATGAGACAATATTCCTTCACTCTGTATAGTATCTGTCTGTAATCCGTCTGCTGTCTCTGGCTCAGTTTACCTCCTCTGATAATTTCATTTCTCCCTTGACGGATGAAGGGCTTACTTCCTTGGATAGCTGTTAATACAGCTTCCTTGTTTAGACAAGATCGGATGTGTTCAGGATGGTGTGGCCGTAGACCAGCTTCCTTATGTAAAGGAATGTGTCTGTGTTCTGCTCTTGTTATCAAAGAATTTGTTCCTGAGTTTCCTAAGGCTTTCGGAACTCAATTTGTTATTTTCTTGGAGATAATGTGTTCTTGTCTGATTAGTGTACTTACTTTCTGAGTTACTTTGACCATTACTTCCTGTTATATGGCTCCAGATATTTCCTTTAAAGTGTTAATTGGACTACCCTACCATTACTTGGAACCGTTGTGATTTTTAGTTATAATTCTCTGCCCTATTGCCATCAACTTCTCAGTTTATAGTCTGCCAGTTGCAGACCAAATAGTGACAGTGCTTGGTATTGTTTAGAAATAAGTGTAAATATGTTGCCAATTACATCTTCAATTATAGCTTGTAATTGAGCAAACTTGATACATTTCCCCAACCTTTGGTTGTCTGTGGTCTCAGTAGTGGGTGGAGAGCAGGGGCCTTCCAGGCAACCCCGTGGGGTATCAGCCCAGCACTTCCGTCAGTAAGCCAGGCCAGAGAGGGCCCAGGTGCCCAGTGGGCCCTCCCCTCTCCCTCTATGAGCTCTGTGAGACAGCAGCAAACCCCCTTTCAGGGAGGACGTGGCTTCACACAGGAATGCAGTGGCCCAGGTTCTGGTTTGGCCTGCTCTATGATGTACCTCTTAATTTTGTGTGAGTAAAGAGCCTGGCTCCCCCCAAGTCTGGACTGGGGTACATCTAGCCCATTGCACTAGCATTTGTCAGTGTTTTGGATAGTTTCAAGTTATCGTCTCAGGTTGTTCTAACACCCAATATGTTGTCAGAGCAAGTGTGCACACATGCGAGAAACTGGTGTCTATTTAGATTCAGAGCGGGACAGATTTTTAGTCCTAAAGCCTATTTGCTGATGTGAAACCGAGACAAGAAAACATGGTTATCAAGCATAGTGTCTTCCAACTCAAGGGAAGGGACTGATGGGGGTGAAGGGCTTGCTTAGCTCATTCAAAGGCCATCTTGCTGTTGTGAGGTTCAAGTTTCCTGGATCTTCCCATAACAGAGGGGTGGCCAGAGGTTAGATATATATCTCCAACATCTGAATGTACTGTTGGCTTTGTGTGGTCTTCTTGTCAGAGTGGAAGAGCCTTTATTTTTATTTTTATTGTATAACATCTGGTACCGAACCCCTTCTTCTGATGATGTCTGAAATTTTTATTGCTGTTTTGGTTGTTTGAATTTATTTATTTTTTGGCTGTGTCAGATCTTAGTTGCGGCACTCGGGATCTTCGTTGCAGCATGCAGGATCTTTCGTTGCAGCGCAGGCTCTCTTTGTTCCAGCTCGCAGGCCTCTCTCTAGTTGAGGCCCGCGGGCTTAGTAATTGTGGCGCGCAGACTTATTGCCCTGCAGCACGTGGGATCTTAGTTCCCTGACCAGGGATTGAACCTGTGTCCCCTGCATTGGAAGGCAGATTCTTTACCACTGGACCACCAGGTAAGTCCCACTTGTTTGGATTTTTTTCCCTCAGTCCCTTTCCATTCTTTTTCTTCCAGGTATGTAATAAGTGAAAGAGTTTTTTTTTGATGACCAATGGATCTCCAAAGTTTCCCAAGAAAGAGAGAAAAAGAATAAGAAGGAACTACTATATATCTATTAGAATAATTGAAATAAAAAATACTGACACCACTAAGCTCTGGTGAGGATACAGAGCAACTGGAACCCTCAGACATTGCTGGGGACGCAGAATGGTGCAGCTGTTGTGGAAAAGGGTTTGACAGTTTCTCGTATAGTTAAACACATACTTCCCACTCCTGGTTGGCAACCTCACTCCTGGTGTTTTACCCTAGGAAAATAAACACTTCTTTTCACACCAAAACTTGCACGAAGCTTTACCTGTAATAGCCAAAAACTGGAAACAACCCAAGTGCCTTTCAGTAAGTGAGTGGATAAACAGACTGTGGTACAAACATACCATGGAATTGTGCTCAGCGATGAGAAGAAACACATGACTGATACACAAAGGACTGGGGTCAATCGCAAAGGCATTATGCTGAGTGAAAGTAGCCTGCCTCAAGAGGTTAAATATTGTGTGATTCCACTCGTAAGACATCCTTGAAAAGACAAAAACTATAGTGATGGCTTGCCTTGGAGTAGAATTTGTTTCTTTCACTCTGCTAATTCAGTATGTTGCTTAAGATTTGACTAAATTCTTTATTCATTTAATTCTGATCTGGTATAAGTTCCTCATTTTTCTGATGAGTGATGGTTCATGAGCAGTATTTTCAGGTTTTGCAGAAGCGATTTTGCTCGATCATAATGTTCCTCCTTGTGTGCTCTGGGCAGAGTTGGGAGGTCAGAGTCCTCCAGGGTCGGCTCCCAGGGGTGGGCAGTTGCAGCCTCAGCTTGATTTCTGCCACACACCTCTGCTTATCCACATTAGTCACAGCTCCCACTAAGACCAAAACCATCTCCTTTGATTTGGGATTTGGGTTTTTTTGTTTTTTGTATTTTTCCTTACAGATTTGATCAGGCCTCCATTGAGTTTTGACCTGGATTTATTTCTGATCTCTTGTGTAATGCCTTTTCTACACTAGACCATGAGTCAGTTTTTCATAGCCCCCTTAGGTTGGAGGTTTTCCTCTTAAGTATTGCTTTAATTTCAGAGAACATTTCTCCAGTGTGAGCTGGTTAACTTCATGGAGAGTCATTCCATATTCATTGCCAACTGGATACTACCAGCCAAGTGGTCCCAGAGGTCCTGGCACAGAAGGTGCCAAATGTAACTACTCCAAGCACTTCGTTTATTGAGTCAGTTTAAAACACACAGGGAGAAGCAAGGGGGAAGATAGAGGGTTAGTTAACGGACTCGGGATAAGGAGCAAATAAGTTGGGAAGGCCATACGCTGAATCCTGCTGACACAATGTTCATGTTGCCTGTCTGTCTCTGTGGCGTCAGTGTTCCTGTTGTGATGCTAGAGGACTGGAATCGAGAGTTGAGCAAGGAGGTGCAATCAGAGAAGGTGGCTGTGGCCAGTGGGACAAGGATGTCTGTCCCCATTACTGTTTGCCAGTTAGTTTGCTGAGCAGCTACAGGTTTTAGTTGCATTTCTTAGACGGAGGACACATAGAGCTATAAAGCTATAAAACCTCATGAGTCTTTCATGCCTCAGGCCCTCATGGATATTTATAGTCATGAATTTTAGGTTTCTCTGAGTCTTTCCATTCCTTCTCTCTCTGCGTTTAGCACACACAGACTCTGCTTGGGAACTTCTTCTCGTTATCTACATATCCTAGGAAGTTTGCCAATATCTTCCACTCTACTTGCTTACTAGCTACTTGTCTATACTTATGTCTTACATCTTTACTTACTTGTCTATCTTACTTCTTTCCCCCTCTCCATTTATCTTCTTGTCTTCTATAGCATCATTGAATATTAACAAACAATACAAAAGTGCGCATTGCACTACATTACCCCCAGCCCCACCTGTTGAGACATGGGGCAGGGGGTAGGGAGTCAATGTCCATGTTCGTGTTACCTCGGGTTTTCCTCTGTTACAGATCACTGTTAGGGCTATTAGCAAATATGGCTTTCCATCTGCAACCCAATAGGCTTGCCAGTGCTGGGCTCCAGAATGAGACCTACTTACCTGTCAGTACTGGACAACTGGTTGGCTGTTATAACTATTTGCCTCCCCATCTTTGGGGGAAACCTGGTCCCCTAACACTCAAGGAACTTAGAAGCAGAGAAAGCACACTTCTCAGATAGGTAGATCCTAAAGAGAGACAGAAAAGGAAGGGGCTAAGCCACAAACGCTTAGTTTCTTCTTCCCAAATGACCATCAGATGGGTTCCTCCTCTTCCCTGGGGTGAAGGAAAGAGTGGGGAGGTGAGAGAGGCCGGGTGTGTCGTCCCAGGGAGCTCCCTCCACGTAGAGACCAGAGGAGTGATGATGGGAAGTATTTGCTTCCAACCTCTGGCCCTTAGTCACCACAGAGTCTTATCAAATCATATTATTCCACTGAGGTATTTTATTGATTGCTATTTCTGTTCAAGTATTTCATTTATTGCCTTAAAATAGCATTCAAGTCCTTATTTTGACATTTAAAATAGCTCCAGCTTTCTTCTTAAGAATAAGAGCTTTCAGCATCGCTAATCATTAGAGAAATGCAAATCAAAACTACAATGAGGTATCACCTCACACCAGTCAGAATGGCCATCATCAAAAAAATCTACAAACCATAAATGCTGGAGAGGGTGTGGAGAAAAGGGAACCCTCTTGCACTGTTGGTGGGAATGTAAATTGATACAGCCACTATGGAGAACAATATGGAGGTTCCTTATAAAACTAAAAATAGAACTACCATATGACCCAGCAATCCCACTACTGGGCATATACCCTGAGAAAACCATAATTCAAAAAGAGTCATGTACCACAATGTTCATTGCAGTTCTACTTACAATAGCCAGGACATGGAAGCAACCTAAGTGTCCATCGACAGATGAATGGATAAAGAAGATGTGGCACATATATACAACGGAATATTACTCCACCATAAAAAGAAACGAAATGGAGTTATTTGTAGTGAGGTGGATGGACCTAGAGTCTGTCATACAGAGTGAAGTAAGTTAGAAAGAGAAAAACAAATACTGTATGCTAACACATATATATGGAATCTAAAAAAAAAAAAAAAAAAAAAATGGTTCTGAAGAACCTAGAGGCAGGACAGGAGTAAAGACGCAGATGTAGAGAATGGACTTGAGGACACGGGGAAGGGGAAGTTAAGCTGGGCCAAAGGGAGAGAATGGCATGTGCATATATACACTACCAAATGTAAAACAGATAGCTAGTGGGAAGCAGCCACATAGCACAGGGAGATCAGCTCGGTGCTTTGTGACCACCTAGAGGGGTCGGATAGGGAGGGTGGGAGGGAGATGCAAGAGGGAGGACATACGGGGATGTGTATATATGTATAGCTGATTCACTTTGTTACAAAGCAGAAACTAACACACCGTTGTAAAGCAACTATACTCCAATAAAGATGTTAAAAAAAAAAAAGAATAAGAGCTTTAAATAGCCTTATCTCTCTAAGTGTACCATGTACTGAGTTCTCCCCTCTGGCTCTGTGCCTCTTTGAGCGCTTTGTAGGCACTGGTTCTTCATATGGCCTATTATTTCTGGCCAATGTCTTGAGATGGTAAAACAGAATTTACTTGCTCTCCTCCCCCTAAGTTTCTTAAAACTTTGTTCCTTAAGCAGTGCATCTACACAAGAAATAAAGTTAATACGATCAAGAATGAAATTTAAGTTCAAGGAAAAGGAAATAGATTTAAAATCAACTGTGAATAATACATGTATATATGTGTATATCCACTTAAAAATAATTGGTATTAAGTACATAAATTGTTTAGTCATACCATTTTGTACATGGAAAGTACCTTAGGGGCTGTCTTGTCTAAACTCTTCATTCTTTTTTTTTTTTTTTTTTTTGCTGTACCTCGCTGCTTGCAGGATCTCAGTTCCCCCCCAACCAGGAATCAAACCTGTGCCACCTGAAGTGGAAGCACGGAGTCCTAACCACTGGACAACCAAGGAATTGCCTAAGCCCTTCAGTTTATAAGGAAGGAAACTGAAATCTAAAGAATCTGATTCTTGTCAATCAGAATAAATTTGAGAAGCAGTATGTGGTCCTGACTCTTTCCAATTTACCAAAATATTTACTCTGACTATGGAGTTGGCTCCAGCATCACAAAGCAAGGCGTGAATAAGCAAAAATCTCAAAAGAACTAATGCCAGAGATATAAACACTCATTTTCAAAGAAAATTATTATTTAGACTTTTTATTGTAAAAAATTTCAGAAAAGTAGAGAGAGTAATAAAATACACCCATCACTTAGTTTTAATACTTGTTAACTGTAACAGTCAGAAAAGGCTACCTTATACTTTAGTAACAAACAACCACAGTGGGTTTACAGTGGCCTTTAAAGCACATTCTGCTATATGTTCAACATAGATTGGTGGGAAGATCGGGGCTTTGTACTTCATTTAGGCATTACTTGGGGGCCCAGGTTGACAGAGGCTCCATAATGTTATGATACCAGCATTAAAACAAGAGGCTTCTGGGTTTGCTGTGACACAGGCTAAGAGCAGTCTGGAGAGTCGATACAGGTGATTAAATGTTTGCCTCTGAAGTACCTCATCACTTCTGCACACTTTCCATCTGCCAGATCTAATAACTTGGCCACTAATATATTAGCTTCAAGAACGTGGGGGAGTGTAATTCTCCAGGCATT
Source organism: Balaenoptera physalus (assembly GCF_965194825.1). Classification (NCBI taxonomy): domain Eukaryota; kingdom Metazoa; phylum Chordata; class Mammalia; order Artiodactyla; family Balaenopteridae; genus Balaenoptera; species Balaenoptera physalus. Next base: position 102,297,306 of record NC_138886.1, on the reverse strand, counting down.
AGAGTAGGGGCAACCAGATATTGGTGAACATTAGTGCTGTCTGATTCTGCTCTATTTGCTTTACTAATTTGTAGGGAGCAGGTTGGAATATTTTAATGTAAGCTATAGACATAGCATTTGCCCCTAAATATTCTACAGAATAAGGACATCTCCCCATTTTTTCTACAGTATTACAATGTGAATTATAGTCATTATGGCAAGTCACCTCTAAATACTTCAGTATGCATTTTTTTAAAATTAAGCTTTCACTTTATAATCACATAATTATTATCATACCTAACAAAATTAATAACTCCCCAGTATCTCCAATATCAATTCATAGTTATGTTTTCCAATTATCTCAAAACCTGCCTTTTTGGGTACACACTAGGATCCAGTTAAGGACTGTACATTGCATTATTATGTCTAGAATAATCTCTCTTAATAAAACATAGTCCCCTCCTGTGCCCACAGTTATACTGTGTTCTGTGTAATGGATATAGTTGTACTGTAGAAGGTCCCACCTCCTGATTTCATCTGTTTGTTTCCTGTGGAGCCACTTCCCTTTCTCCTTTACCTGTATTTATCCATAAACCAGATGGTAAGTAGAAAGGCTTCATTAAACTCAGGTTAACCATTTTGGACGAGGACACCTCCCAAGTAATAGCATAAAATTCATATTGTTCCACCAAAGGAGGAGCCACTCTCTGGTTGCCCACTCTCACCGATGCTAACACAGATCACAGCCAGGTCCTTCCATTGAGTGCTGCATTGCGCCCTTTCCAAAAAGAAATCTGCACAGTGATGTTTTGGCACCATGTCAGTTCCCCACTAAGCCTCACAGGAAAACGTTTTAAGATGTAATATTCATTTCCATTTTCAACTCTCCCAGGGAGTGACATTTCAAAGAAATACAGAGAAGCTGTATTTATTTATTTGCTGAAAATTAAGCAAGTCAAAGTAGAGAACTCGCTGTTTGAAAGTCTCAGGTCAGCAAGGGGAAAGATCTAAATTCTATTTAAAATGCCTCTCTGTCCAGTTTCCTCATGTGGCTGTGCTCTGGCTTTTGTGACACCCAGGCCTCTTGGTTTTGCTCCTCCCGCTCTGGCCTCTCCTTCTAGTGTTATTTACAGACTTCCTCCTGATGCTGAGTGGGCACCTCAGGGTGCTGACCTAGGTGCTGTCTCTTTGTTCCTGACATACCCTCTTGGGAAGATATTATCCATATCCGTGGCTTTAACTGCAGCCTTTGCACTGGTAAGTCACACATTTCGGTGTATTAGTCAGGATTCTCTGGAGAAACAGAAACAGAACCAATAGGAAGTATACGTATATATATACACACATATACACACACATATGGAGGGAGATAGAGATTTATTATAAGAATTGACCCACGCAATTATGGAGGCTGAGAAGCCCCAAGATAGGCTGTCTGCAAGTTGAAGACCCAGGAAAGCCAGTGGTATAAATTCCAGCCCGAGTCCAAAGGCCTGAGAATCAGAGAAGCTGATGGTATAATTCCCATTCTGAAGACAGTAGAACAACCCCAGCTCAGGTAGTCAGGCAGAGAGCAGATTCTCCCTTCCTCCTCCTTTTTGTTCTATTCAGGCCCTCAATGGATTGGCTGAGGCCCACCTGCATTGGGGAGGGCAATCTGCTTTACTTAGTCCTCTGATACAAATATTAATCTCATCCAAAGGCACCCTCACAGATATACCCAGAAATAATGTTTAGCCGAATACCTGGGTGCCCTATGATTCAGTCAAGTTGACAATAATATTAACCACCACACTCAGTATACCTGACCACTAGGCTAATACAGTGGCCTCTCCACCTTCAACTTGTTCAAAACCATGTAGCAACATTGAAAAACTGAACTCACTCTGTAACTCAGATCTTTCCAAGAATAGCTCCTTCCAATTGTGTATAACTACTCAGGTGTTTCTCTCAAGCTTCTTTCTACTTATTAGCAGCGAAAAAAAGTAACCAAATATCTACTCCATGTTAAATTTAGCCTGATCCACAAAACTATAGAGACAGTAGAAAGATCAGTGGTTTTCAGGGGTTAAGGGATAGGGAGCAATGAATAGGCAGAGCACAGAGGATTTTTAGGGCATTGAAACTATTTTGTATGGTACTATAATGGCGGACACATGTCATTAGACATTAGTTCAAACCCACAGAATGTACAAAACCAAGAATAAGCCCTAAGGTAAACTACAGACTTTGGTTGATAATGACGTGTTCATATAGGTTCACTCATTGTAACAAATGTACCTCTCTGATCGGGAATGTTGATAGTATGGGAACCTGTGCTGTGTGGGGTCAGAGGGTATATGGGAAAACTCTCTGTACTTTCTGCTAAATTTTGCTGTGATGTAGCTGCTCTAAAAAACTGCTCTAAAAAATACTCTATTTTCAAAAACTAGAAAAAAAATTAGCCGAATCCAATAATTTGAACAGCCCTTCTTAGCCTCTTGGATTACCATCTCCTCCGTTCTGCCAACATGGCATCCCAAGTGGGGAGAGATCTCCAGAAGTCATGGCAGAGGAAAGCGCTGAGGTTGGCCGTGGTAGTCCTCAGTCTCTTCTGGTGTTTGGAGTGGTGTTCTTTTCCAGAAACTGGCCGGTCTTCTCTACTGTGCTTTATGTGGGTGCCCTTGTTGACCTCCTAAGTTCCTTCTTGGAAAAAAAGAAGGTATTAGGCACAAGATAGAACGTAATCATGCCATGGAGCAGCCACACCTGGATGACTATGTGTTACCTCACTTCATCTAAAATATAGCAAACTGAAGAGAAGGCTAAAAAAAAAACCCAAACTGAAGAGAAAGGTGATCAGGATGTCAAAGGGATGCGGTAACATGCAGATGCATTTTCTTATCTTTTCAGCATCTTTCTTATCTAAAATCTAATGGAGAGCTGGTCAGTTTTTGTTTTAAATAAAAAATTTTGAGACAGAGGTCATCTACCTTATCTATGTCTTTTCCCCCACAAATAAAACATCTTTGCTGTTTATATATGAAGGTAAAAATTCTTAATTCAGTTCAATCAATCTTTTTTAAAACAATATAACATCATGAAGAATGTTTTACACATATTTGTTCAGATTTTAATAAAAGTTGCTACCATTTATTCAGGGCATTCATTATTTTAACTTCTTAGGCACCCCACAAGAAAACTGAGACTCTGAAAGATGAAATAAGTTACCCAAAGACACATACGTAAAAAGTGATGGAGCTAGAATTGTATCCCAGACCTGTTTGATTACCAAGGTTGTACTTTCCTCTAATACTCCCCTTTTGATTATGATTTCTCCAGGCTGCCTCTCCCACCAGGCAGGCTATTACTCTCATTTGATATAGCTTGCATGGAGCTGTAACTCCAGAGTACCCATTTCTGCCTAACTTTGTAAAATATATCTGTGATCATAACAGCAGTGACTGTTACACACTTATGATTCAGGGTACTTTGCTAAGTGTTTGATGTACCTCTCTCAGCAACCTATGGATGTTTGTATTTTAATCCTCATTTTCTATAAAGAAAAGGAAACTGGAAAAATTAAAGGGAAGAAACGTGCCCACAGTTCTATAGCCAGTGAATCCCAGAGCTGGTGCCTGAGCTCCTGAACTGTGCTGCTTCTGATCACTAAACATTTTCAGTGGTAGTTTTCCAGAGTACGGTACTGTCTCCTTCTCGCTTAGCGTGAGAGCCCTGTGCCTCTGTACATGCATTTGGGATCTGTTCTCACCTTCTCTCCTCCGCTTTTATCCATTTACTTGCCATCTCGTTCCTTCTCTGGTTTTATACCCCATTTCTCTACATTTTGCTTCATTAACTGGTCAGAACGTGGAACGCAGTCATATATTTGGCCCTGTGCAATATTTTTCAAATAGGGTGTTATGGCCCATATTGTTTCTAAACCATATTTATTTCTTAAACTCAGTTTTATTTTTAATCATATGGTACTTCGAGATTCTTCTTTCTAATTCTCTTTTGAAAAATTTAAAATCTACAGAAAAGTTGAAAGAAGAGTACAACAGACACCTGAATATACCTTTTACCAGTTTGTTAACTGGTAAAAGTATACCTTTTACCAGTTTGTTAACTGGTAAAAGGTATATTCACCAGTTGTTTGAATTTGTTTTTCAAAGTAAATTATAGACATCATGACACTTACCGCTAAATGTTTAAACATGCATTCCTTAAGAGTGAGGAAATTCTTCTGTCTCCAGATATGTATCCAATATCACACCTCAAACCTAATAACTATTCCAAAAGATCATATATACTTAGAATTTCTGAGCATGTCATCCATAGCTTTTTCCTATTTAAAATTCACACATTGCACTTGGTGATGCCTCTTCAGTCTCTTTTAATTTAGAACGTTGACTTTTTTTAAGGAGTCCAGCAGGCCAGTTGTCCTGTAGAATGTCTGGATTTCAGTTTTCACTGGTTATTTCCTGAGGGTGAGGTTCAGGCTGCGTACTTAGGCAAGAATCCTACGGCAGTGCTGTCATCTGGGTACTTGCTTTCGGGTCGCATTAGGAGGCTCATAACTTCACCCTGCCTCACTCTGCTGCTGCTGTTTGATCACTTGACTATGGGAGGTTTATATTTGCTTTTTTGTTGTGTTGCTCGATTGGCATTCCTTTGATAGAAACGTAAACATTTCTGGTTGTTAAAAAGCTGGGATGTAAAGAGAACAAGAGAGTGGTAACATCAAGAAGCAAAGACAGCAAATCCAGCTTCACCCATAGGAGGCTGTGCTTGCCACCTCCTGCCAGGCACAGCACCCTTTTTCTCTTTTCTACAACATTGCTCCTCATGGCTCTCCCTACCGATCTCTTCCCCTTCACCACCACTCTGGTTTATCCTATGGGCTCTTACGGCCTAATCACATCACTCTTCTGCTGAAAAATCTTTACCAGCTCCTCATTTCTTACAGGGCAAGTTCAAATATTTTCTTGGGGCACAAACTTTCCCTCCTCTGTTTTTCAGTGTAGTGTCTTTATCAATAAACTTTGTTAGTTGAAGTATAACAAGTGTATAGGAAAGTGCAGAGTCATAAGTGCACAGTCCATCAGTCTTCACAAAGTGAACCTACCCAGGTCAGGAAACAGAGCTTTGTCAACATCCCAGAAGCCCTCCTCATTTCTTCTCCCAGGTGCTACCTCTCCTTCCCCCACAAAGTCCACCACCACTCTCCTGACTTCTAACACCATAGAGTAGTTTTGCCCCTTTCAAAAAAACTGTATGTAAATGGAAATGCACAGTATGTATTTTTTTAAGTCTGGCTTCTTTTGTGCAATATTATATTAGTAAGTTTCATCCAGGTTGTTCATGTGTCTTCATTGTATGAATATACTGGGATTGATTGATCTGTTCCACCGTTGAGGGATATTTGGGTTATTTTCAGTTTTTAGATGTTGTGAGTTGTGTTGCTATGAACATTCATGTACAGGGTTTTTTTTTGTGGATGATGTCTTCATTTCTATTGGGGATGTATCTAGGAGCACAATTGCTGGTCATAAGGTATGTATATGCCCATCTTTAGCAGCTACTGACAAGTCATTTTCAAAGTGATTGTACCAATTTACAGTCCTACCAACAATGTATGAACGTTTCGCTTGCTCCATATCTTTGACCATACTTGGTATTTTCAGCTTTAAAATTTTAGCCATTCTGGTGGGTGTATAGTGTGTCTCATTGTGGTTTTAATTTGCATTTCTCAGATAACTAAGAACTTGAGCCAATTGGATATCCTCTTTTGTGAAGCCTGTCCTTTTTCTTATAGATTTGCAGAAGTTTTTAATACATTCTATGACTGTCTTGTTGGTTGTATGTGCTGATAGAAAGCTTCCCCCCCTGTGGATTGACAGTACATTCACCTGGTGTATTTTAATGAACAGACATTCCTAATTTCAACATAGTGCAATTGCTGGGGAATTCTTCTTTTGGATGTCAGAGCATGACTGTGGTTTTCTTGGCCCTTCCTCTGGGCCTGATAGCCTCACGAGACTTTATCTAATGACAGGGAAGAGCATTTGTGGGCACCTTCCCTTTTCTCAGGAGGAGAAACAGATCACTCTCAGCAGTATAAGTGACTTCCCTTACATTTCACGGACAAATCGGGTCACATCTCCACCCCTAGCTGCAAGGGAGTCTAGAAAAATGAGCATCTCTTATGTTAGTGACTCTATATTTTGAGGATGGCAAGAGGGAAGGGAATGGAAATAGGCATTGGGAGGCCAATGGGCAAAGTCTACACAAGAAAGGAATTGAGTGCTGGAGTTTCCTGCTGTTACTGGCAAGTGGAAGGCACATTATTTGCCCCCCCCCCCCACTGAAAGGTGTTGTGTAATGTTGAGCCATTAAATGAATTACACTGAAATTACATTATGAAACTGGGATACTATGACGGGTTACTGATAAAAGTGAAATGGGTGTGAAAATACCTCCATATGGAATCTCCATATGTGCATCTGTTTTAGTGTAAATTTTCATATAGAAGCATTTTTAATATGAAAAAATACAAACTTAACATCAGTCACCTTAGGAGGATCATATTAGTGGAGGGAAGCCTTAACATTTTCTTTCTATACTTCTATACTATATTTAATTTATATTTTTACAACTTTAAAAACATTGTGAAAACCCATACATTTGAGTCATGTTAAAATCAAACCCCGTTTACCAAGGATGAACTGCCTTGGTTCACCATTGTTAATTTAACATTGCCTGCATTTCTGAAATGACCTACTGTTGGAAAAAAATTAGAAACTCCAACAATTGGCTGGATTTGTGGAGTGGATAAACCACATAGGAGATACCTTAGCTTTATTAAAACTCCACCAAGTTCTTACTATGCAAAGTTAAATACATCACTTATGGGCTGAATGGTCTAAAAATGCATAAGTTGAAGTTCTAACTCCCATACCTGAGAATGTGACTGTGTTTGGAGATAGGGCCTTTACAGAGGTAATAAAGTAAAAATGAGGTTATTAGGGTGGGTCCTAATCCAATATGACTGGTTTCCTTACCTGAAAAGGAAATTAGGACACAGACATGTACAGAGAGGATCATGTAAAGACACGGAGAAGACGCCATCCACAAGCCAAGGAGAAGGGCCTCAGAAGAAACCAACCTCGTCTGCACCTTGACTCAGACTTCCAGCCTCCAAAACTGTGAGAGAATAAATTTCTGTTGTTTAGGCCACTCAGTCTGTGGTATTTGTTGTGCAGCCTGCCCTAACAAACTAGTACAGTTACTTAATATTCATATGTGGTATATTTCTATTCTTTTTTTCCCAGCTTTATTGAGGTATAATTGATAAATAAAATAGTAATATATTTAAAGTATACAATATGATGATTTGATATTCATATACATTGTGAAAGGACTCCCACCATCGAGTTAATTAACACATCCATCACCTTTCATATATACCTTTTTTTTTTTTTGGTGAGAACACTTAAGTTCTACTCTCTTAGCAAATTAAAAAATTATACAATACAGTATTATTAACTACAGTTGCCACATTACTCATTAGATCCTCAGACCTTATTCATCTTATAACTGAAAGTATGTTCCCTTTTCCCAGCTTTTCTCTATTTCCCCCAACCCTCCAGCCCAGGCAACCACTTTTCTACTCTGTTTCTGTGAGTTCAACTTTGGTATGTCTTCATCCTAGTGGGATGATAAAAGAAAGAGTACTGCTTCATACTTACATCTAACTATGTGTTTAATGTTTTAGCTTTTAACTTTTTAAAAAAATTTTTTATTGGCGTATAGTTGCTTTACGATATTGTGTTAGTTTCTACTGTACAGCAAAGGGAATCAGAAATATGTATACATATATCCCCTCTTTTTGGATTTCCTTCCCATTTAATGGTCACCACAGAGCAGTGAGTAGAGTTCCCTGTGCTATACAGTAGGTTCTCATTAGTTATCTATTTTATACATAGTATCAATAGTGTATATATGTCAATCCCAAGATGAATTGGGATGAATTAGCCTTTAACTTTTAAAAACTCTTTCATAATTCTTTGCTTTTCCCTGTCGGGATAATTCAGTGAAGTGAGATAAAGCAGCTATTCTTGCCTTACAAATAAGGAAACTGAGGCACAAAGGGATTAAATGATTCAACCAAAGTCACATAACAAGTGAGGGGCAAACAGAGACCAGATTTGGAGGCTTGTTCTCCTGGACCTGTAGCCTTTCCATTAACCATTTTCTTCCTATCAAATGGAATATTTAATGATAACTGTCTCAAATGGGGCTTATTTCCAAGTACGTCAAAGCCACCCAGCAAATGCATATTGAGCACGTGTGTGTGTCAGTCTTTCTTAGGATCTGAGGAGACAGTGATGGAGAGAACATGGTGTCTGCTTTTGAGGAGCACGCAGTCTATAGATGTGTAGACAGACACCTAAATGAGCAATATTTTATACAGTGTGAAAAGTACTACAATAACAGTGTGAGTAAAGCATTGTAGCAACACCATTGAGGAGGACTTCACAGGTGTGGTGGAATTTGTTCTGAGCTTAAAGAAAGTGAAGGAGCTTGTTAGATGGAGGTCAGGTTTCCAGCAGAAACTTCACTTGGGGAGTTGAGAGTTGTGTGAGTTGGAGCCCAGAACATGGTGGCTGGAGAATAGACTGGAGGACAATGGTGGGGGGGGTGTCGGGGAGGGGTGACAATTCTAAGAGCCTTCTATGCATGTGAGGGAGTTTGGCCTTCACCCCATATAGCAGAGGTTCTCAAGATTGTTGCACATCTCTTAGGAGGTAAAGAGTTAATGGAAATCTGTCATAAGATTGTTGAATTTTTATTTTACTAAGTAAAAACCAAACTTCTATTGTCTGAAATTCAACATCATTTTATACAAGGAGCAACACCAAGAATATAGGCGAGTCATATTTCTACTAAAAAAAAGTTGAATACATTTAGCTTTATGAAAAACACACTGTATTCTCCATTTTTCACTCATTTCACCAAGACTGAGTTTGGGGGGGGGTCACCCTACAGATCACACTTCTCAAACTTTAACGGGGATACGTGAATCACCTGAGGATCTTGTTAGAATGCAGATTCTAATTCTGGGTGGGGCCTGAGAGTCTGTGGTTCTAGAAGCTTCTATGTCAGGTCCTTGCTGCAGGAGCCTCGACCACACTTTGAGTAGCAAAGCTTAGTCTACACAGCAAGAAACCAGAATACTGGCTTGATCACACTTGTATTTTAAGCAGTTAAACCAGAAGTTAAACCGTGTGTAAAATTGCTTGCAAATGAATTGCTACTTCAGTTAATCACACAACAAAAGTTCTGCAGATATTTGTCCTGTATGTTATAAAAGATTACTTTAATTTAGATTTCTGGTCCGCTGATTCATTGTGGGAATTCCTCAAGGAGGCAAGATTACCTCAAATAATCACAAAAAATGCATCCTTTGAACTTACTATATATGTCTACCCTAATTTAATAGTTTAGCCTTACTATAGAAATGGAATTCTTATAACTTGTATGTTTCAAGAAGAGAATATCTATAGCCAAAAATAAAGTGACTTAAAAATAGTATAAATTGAAGCAGCAGTAGTCGATTTGGTGCCATCTTTTCTCAGGGACTCAAGCAGTGATTGAGTCCCGTACATGAAGAACAGATTGTTACATGTGAGGCCTATTAGAAGTTAACTCCAAAGCAGATGTTCCTGAAGATTCTGTTACCATTATAGACAAGCTGCTCTCATTTATAGAAAAACAAATATGTAATAATAAATTATTATACTTACTTAATGGCTTAATAAGGATTCCTTGGTAAACAGTCACAAATGGGGATAGGAAGTTTAAAAATGTACTATTTAAAGTAACTAGTATTTATACGACATCAGAAGCCTAACATATAGTGAACAGTAACAGATGGTGAATCTTACAAATATCTTATAATTATTGGGAAGGCTGCTGGAACCCAAAGCAGAAAATAGCAAAAGAGAATGACTTTGGGGTCAGTTGTCATTTTACAGAAGCTCTAAGTTCAGAGACCAGATGGTATTCTTTAAGAGATTAGTTCAGAGATGCTCCCCACAAAAATCTTTAATAGGTGATTATTTTCCCAAAGCCTATTTGAACACCAGCCCTCAGAGGACTTACAGCTTTTAAAGGGGTTCTTATATTCTTTGGCCTTTTATTCCATAATTGGGTGTCCAGTACCTTGAATAAACATGACTCCTGATGGATTCAAAGCCCAACTTTATGTAGTTTCCACTGCCTCATTAAATTTCACTCAGTGATGCAGCCTTTCCCTGACCCCTGGGAGAGACTCAGGCAGGCCCATGACTCTCTTGCTCACTTTACTAACAGACCAGTCTTAGGCACCTTATGAAACTCAGCTTCAATTCCAAAATATAGTATAGGCATCCAAAATAGTTCAAACTTTTAAAATATTTATAAGGCTATATTACCTCCTAAAATCCCGGCTAGTGAGAAGAAATAGAGGGAAGAATAAATAGGGATGGGTGTATATCTTTAAAATTCAGAACGTCGAAGAGTTTTGAACTGAGGTCCTAAAATATACCTTAAACAAAATTAAAAAGATACTCCCAATTGGTTCATCAAGTAAATGAAGAGCTATTATGCCTCTACCTCTGTGCCCCCTCACGCAGAGCAGTGGTCTTTAAGTGGGGTAATAATTCTCAGGATGTTACAAGATTATCCTCTGTGATTCAGGGAAAATAATGGAATTTCTTTTTACTTTTATTTGTCCAAAATAAGTTACATTAAGCTTCACTATCATTTAATGTTTTAACTGACTCTAGTACATGCATTCTGAGTGTGTGTGTTTGTGTGTGTGTGCTTGTGTGTGTCTCGGAATTGGATTGACGGATGGATGGATAGACTGATAGATAAATGGATGGATGGATGTACTTTTTTTTAAAGCTAAGACTATGAGATAAACAGAAGTCTCTGGTCTAAAATATTGGGTTGGCCAAAAAGTTCTTTCGGGTTTTTCCTAACATCTTCTGGAAAAACCTGAACGAACTTTTTGGCCATCCCAGTACTAGAACAGTTTTGTTTTGCATTTTCAGAGCCTGATTGGTTTACTTAATTTACTCAAGTTTTCCTTAAGGGGTACAATATCAAAGAATTAATTTTTATCTTTTTTAAAATAAAATTTATTTTTTATTGAGATATTGATATAATTGACATATTATATTAGTTTTAAGTGTACAACATGAGACTTAATTTTTAGATGGAAAAATCAGTAACAGCAGTAATAGTACATCATAGGTATTATCTAATTTATAAAGTGATCGTCTTGAAAACTTAGTTCTAATTTTCTTGTATCAGAATTTATTTTGAATAATGCTACTTCGATGGCGGTCACCTGTTTCAGCTGGAGAAAAGATAAATAATATAAGACTTGATGTGACTGATACCAGGGCAGATAAGTGCTATAGAAATTCGACAGAAGAAGGAAGAGCAGACCGTTTTATGAGGCAGAAGCTCAGCACCAGGAGAAAGAGGAGCGGTGTACTACTTAAAGGGGCCTAGTCGCCTTGCTCCCCTTCCCTTGCCTCCCATGGGCCCAGAGCCTCTTCATGGGACCCAGGGCTCCAGGAAGAATAGCTGACAGCAGTGGTACAAAGGCATGGCTTCACAATGCTTTAACTTGACCTATAATGAGATCTATTTTACAGCATGAATGGAAACATATAAGGATATCTGTTTCACAAAACCAGGGTTACACTTATACATATGCTGTATTGTTATGTTGTCTATTCCTTCCTTTGAAAAGTTGACTAGTTTCTATTAAATTAATGGTACAATCCATTATGGTTGCAACCCACAGTTTGAAATTCACAGGTACTAGGAGATAAACCTGGAAAATTAGTATTGGCCAAAATGTTGAGGGCCAAATAAGAGAGTTTGATGTTTACTATTTGTTAATGAGAGGGCTTATTGAGGTTTTTAAAAAGCGAGTGGAGATCAATCTGCAGCAGTGGGCATGAGGTATATATATATGTAATATGTATAATTATATATATATATATATATATATAAAGAAGAGTTGGAAGTTAAGGGACAGTTGTAGTACCACACAAATATGAGGCAAATAGCCCTAAACCAAGGGGGTAAAATACTTATTATGGTTTTTTTTCTTCTTTATTTATTTTCTTCTTTTTTATTTTTTTAAATTTTTTGGTCATACTCTGCAGCATGCAGGATCTTAGATTCCCCAACCAGGGACTGAACACACGCCCCCCTGCAGTGGAAGCACAGAGTCTTAACCACTGGACCACCGGGAAGTCCCTCTTTCTTCTTTCTGCCTTTTAAAGCACCACTAGCGGGCTTCCCTGGTGGCGCCGTGGTTGAGAATGTGCCTGCCAATGCAGGGGACACGGGTTCGAGCCCTGGTCTGGGAAGATCCCACATGCCGCGGAGCGGCTGGGCCCGTGAGCCACCATTACTGAGCCTGCGCGTCTGGAGCCTGTGCTTCGCAACAAGAGAGGCCGCGATAGCGAGAGGCCCGCGCACCGCCATGAAGAGTGGCCCCCGCTTGCCGCAACTAGAGAAAGCCCTCGCACAGAAACGAAGACCCAACACAGCCAAAAATAAATAAATAAATAAATAATTTAAAAATAAATAAATAAATAAAGCTCCACTAGTTGGAATATAAGGCAGTGTGCACCACAGTTAGGAACATGGCTCCTGAAATCACATCCTGGCTCCCCAACCTGCCAATTCTGTGAGCTTGGGCAGGTGTGATAGTCAGTTTTATGTGTCAACTGACTGGCCACAGGGTGCCCAGATTAAACATAATTCTGACTGTGTCTCTGAGGGTATTTCCAGATGAGGTTAACATTTGAATCAGTGAACTGAGTAAAGCAGATTGCCTTTCCCAGTGTGGATGGGTCTCATCCAATCTGAGATCCTGACTAGAGCAAAAGGTAGAGGAAGAATTCTCTCTTTCCCTCTCTCTCTCTCTCTGCCTTATTGCTTGATCTGGGACGTCTCATCTTTTCTTCTGCCCTCGGACTGGGATTTGCCTCACCAGCTCTCCTGGTTCTCAGGCCTTGGGAACAGATGGTTATATTCAACACAACTGGCTTGGCTTTCCTGGGTCTGAAGCTTGCAGACGGCAGACTGTGGGACTGCTCAGGCCCCATAATTTCATGAGCCAATTCCTCATAATAAATCTCAATCAATCTCTCTCGATAGATAGATAGATAGATATAGAAATAGATATAGATATCCTTAAATCCTATTGGTTCTGTACAGCAGGTTAACTCCACATTTCTATGATGGACACAGTAAGAGCTCTCAGAAGTACAGATAATACTGATGGCGTTGCGTGGAAGCCCAGAGTACCCATGTCCTTACTCTGGCCAGCCACATTTCCTGAGGCAAAACAATTCCAGTCAATACAGGCAGAAAATGCCTCTGAATGGAGCTTTGGCATCTGCTGTCACTGAACCCTGGTTTCCTCATCACCTTGTTCTCCAGTCTTGGTGGGAGTGGGGAAGGATGAGGTGGGGATGAGAAAGGAGGGTGCAGAGGAAATTCTGCTTGTGCTTTTAGCTTGGCACACACCATAACTTTATATGTTTAAAGCACACCCTGAGTTCTTACAAAGGCATACTCAGGAAAATGACCTATTATTACTTCTCTATTATGCCTTCATCATAAATACATATTACTGTATTTTTAAGGCAGAGTTCAATTTTGGCACCCTGTTCACGTTACTTAGGCATCAGAGAACTTGGCAAAAATGGTAGGCAGTGACAAACAAAAAGTAGTAGTTTCTAGTAATTGCTTGTATTTCCTTCTGCTTAGCCATTGTTTATTGCTTTCATCGGTTATTATATTACACTTTTCTCCATCACAGAACATTCTGGCCTGAGGTTAATTTACTTTCAAACTCAATGAACACAAGAGTGACACTGTCCTCATTTCTGCTTTATTGCATGACTCTAAGGAGGTGCTAAAATGATTCCTCCTCCCTGAGGAAAATGAGTTTTCTGTGTGGTTTGCAAGCTTTAGGCCTAATTTGCATATTCATGGAAAGGCAATTATCTTGATTTTTGAAGAAGACATTCATTTACAATAACAAAAAATTCAGAATCCTTTCACTTGAATTATCTAAATAATTATCACAATTTCTCTCAGCAGTGATGTAGATGTGATCCCAGATGCCACTTGGCCTACAATACAAAAGCAACTACAAATCAAAGAAGCAAAACATAATGTATTGTGACATTTATCCTACTTTATACAAGACCAAGAATAGATTCATTGCAATCCACCTTCTCAGTAACCCTGGTTGGGTCAATTCATTACTGGTAAAGCATCCAGAAAGTGCTGATGATATACGTGGTCATGTCAGAGCTTTTCAGCTAAATTTCTGACTTGTATTTGTCATATCGTTTGGTGATGTGATTTTAAGATTGTAGGAGAAAAAAGAAGCGATTTTATGACTGCCTGCTGGAAAAGGCTGGTGGTGTGGCAGCTTAGGAGTTCTGGGTAAGTTCTTTTTAAAAAAATTTTTTTTATTAGTTATCTATTGTATACATATTAGTGTATAAATGTCAATCCCAGTCTCCCAATTCATCCCACCCCTCCCCCACTTTCTCCCCTTGGTGTCCATACGTTTGTTCTCTACATCTGTGTCTCTATTTCTGCCTTGCAAACCGGTTCATTTGTACCATTTTTCTAGATTCCACATATATGCGTTAATATACGATATTTGTTTTTCTCTTTCTGACTTACTTCACTCTGTATGACAGTCTCTAGGTCCATCCACGTCTCTACAAATGACCCAATTTCGTTCCTTTATATGGCTGAGTAATATTCCATTGTATACCTGTACCACATCTTCTTTATCCATTCGTCTGTCAGTGGGCATTTAGCCATGACCTGGCTATTGTAAATAATGCTGCAATGAACATTGGGGTGCATGTGTTTTTTGAATGTGCTTTTCTCTGAGTATATGCCCAGTAGTGGGGTTGCTGGGTCATATGGTAATTCCATTTTTAGTTTTTTAAGGAACCTCCATATTGTTCCCCATAGTGGCTGTATCAATTTACATTCTCACCAACAGTGCAAGAGGGTTCCCTTTTCTCCACACCCTCTCCAGTATTTATTGTTTGTAAACTTTTTGATGATGGCCATTCGGACCAGTGTGAGGTGATACCTCATTGTAGTTTTGATTTGCATTTCTCTAATCATTAGCAATGTTGAGCATCCTTTCCTGTGTTTGTTGGCAATCTGTATATCTTCTTTGGAGAAATGTCTGTTTAGGTTTTCTGCCCATTTTTGGATTGGGTTGTTTGTTTTTTTGATATTGAGTTGCATGAGCTGCTTGTATATTTTGCAGATTACTCCTTTGTCAGTTGCTTTGTTTGCAAATATTTTCTCCCATTCTGAGAGTTGTCCTTTTTTTCTTGTTTATGGTTTCCTTTGCTGTGCAAAAGCTTTTAAGTTTCATTAGGTCCCATTTGTTTGTTTTTATTTCCATTTCTCTAGGAGCTGGGTCAAAAAGGATCTTGCTGTGATTTATGTCAAGGAGTGTTCTTTCTATGTTTTCCTCTAGGAGTTTTATAGTGTCCAGTCTTACATTTAGGTCTTTAATCCATTTTGAGTTTATTTTTGTGTATGGTGTTAGGGAGTGGTCTAATTTCATTCTTTTACATGTAGCTGTTCTGGATAAGTTCTGAGGAGGAAAACTGCTGCTGCTGACCTCACCGACTCCATCCCTGCTGAGCTTCCTGGTGTCCCACCCAACTGCCACTACCTCCTGGAGTGCAGGACCATATACCCCTTCTCCTACCAGGAGCTGCCTGGTCCATTTCTTCTTGGCAGGTCCGGACCGACTGCCTCGCAGAGAACCTCCTGCTTTTCTCGGGTCTCTGTCTGTCCTGCACTACTTCTTTTCCTCCCAGCACTGTCACATTTTCTACACTTTCTCCCATCCTCTTTCTCCAGAGAATTCAGTGCACACCTGGGCAGGAATAGGGGACCTGCGGGGAGAAGGTATGAGTCCAGATTTCAAGAGTGAGTGGAAGTTGGTGGCTCCGCAGCGCCCTTAGGACATTTCCAACCCAGCGACACAGATGCGTGAAAATGCTCTGTCACTTTCAATCCCTGCCCAGGCTGGGCACAAGGGCGGCTCAGAGCGGCAGGTGAGGTCAGTGACCTCGGCAACTGTTCAGGAGCAGGGAGGGCTCACACTGTCCACTCTCACCTGCCCAGTGGACCTCTGGGAGCCCACACCCCAGCTCTGCATGACTTCAGCCCAGCCCCCAACCTGGGAGCTTCGGAGATCTCTGCTCGTGTCTATCCACAGCTTCCTTTCCTGTTCACCCTTTACACACCGACCGTGAATCCCTCTCCCAGATTCATCCTAGCCTTCCTCAAATCTTTCCCTTCACCCCCGCCCACCTGCTCTCCTGACCTCACACTTGACTTTGTCTTTCAGTGGGCAGTTAGGAGATTACGTTTTCCTCCAGCTACTCCTAAGTGAATCAGGGGTAATTCCAGGACTGGAACTTAATTTCTTACCAATCTTCTAAATGAATTCACTTCTCCAGGGATGCAGAATACCTGCACCACCACCCCCAGTGGCGGTGATGATGATTCCTGCTCTCAGCTTTTCCCGGCGGTCCGAGTTCTAATTCCCCCTTCAGCCTGTTCTTTTCTTGCTGGGATGTCCCTCAGGCCCTCGAGGTGGCTGCAGCCCACCTTCTCTCACAGGCACACTCTTTCCCACACATTCTACCTCTTGGTAACGTCTATTGGTTGTTTCCACTTTTAGTGTCTTGGTTTTTCCATCGCAAGCAAATTCAAAACTCTTCAAGAGGAGATACTGTCTCTTTTTGCTATGTTTCCTCCATAGAACGCAGCAGAAAACTGGGTGTCTAGAGGCAAATCGTATTTATTGATAATTAGCAGGGCCTCCATAACCCCCGAGATCCCAATAAGGTGGTCTCCCAGCCTCAGTTACGTGGGTGGTCAAGGTCCAAGTCCCCTTCTAGATTCTGCAGGTTCCTGGGGGCATCAACCTTCCCCATCCCCCTACTCCCAGGTGAGCTGCCTTACTCTGCAGAATGCTAATCCAGATACAAAGTCCAGCAAACAAACAAAAATCCATTCACAAAAGCATCTGAGAGCCTAGTAGGACTTACTGACAATTTGAGAAGGAAACGTTAGAAATGTTTTTTCTAACATTTTTTCTAACACACATATTCATCAGTGGCCTACCTGGGCCTCCTCTCTCCTCCCTCCCTCCTCTTTTCTCTCTATCCCCATCCTTTCAAAAGTAGCTCCCTGAGGAGTGCAAACCACTCCCCACCCCCATCTCCTTTCACTTTCTCTGCAAAGCAACCTATCTCTTCCTCCTGGTGCCCAGCACCTACCGACACCATTGCTTTTAGGGCTTCCCTTGTGACCCCAGTAGTGCATCAAAGCTATTTTCTCAAGAAGAAAGTTCTCTCTCTCCTGGGAAATCTGGTACAGCTGTTAGAATAACTTTTTTAAAAGACTTGTTACATTGAAATATCTGCTCACTTCAAGAGTAATTCATTCTGAGGCTTCTGCTGTTCCTTTCCCTTTTGTTAAATTGCCGTGTATTGTTACTGAACGACCTCCTCTCCCCGCCTTTCCTATCTTCAGGATTTCGTTCCTGTGTGCTTTCAAAAGGGCCTTATTCTTGACCTCCAGAACCTTGGACTTTATTCAAGCACTTTCCCCAAAGTAACCTTTTCCTTCTCAAGTGGATAAGGCTGACAAAATGGAGATATGAAAAATGGCAGTGATACCTGTCTGGGTTACTTCGCTTATTTAGTTTACTTTATGAAGTACTTCTATTCGTCTGCCAGTAACGTTATCAATACTCAACAACAGCAATGATGCCTTGGCAATCTCCAACATGATGACTCAGTGGAGATAGCTGCACGCCCTCCTGACTTTTTAAGTAATGTTCTTTGTCACCTTCTAATGTCACCTGTTCTCCTTTGCCAAGACTGCTACCACTTATCTCCATTAGTTCTTGAATTTGTTTTTTCCTTACATCCATTAGAATCAGTGTAAGCTAGCTCTGCAGAAAATGCTGCCAAAGTCTTTAAACTATCTTACCTTCCCATAAGACATCCTAGTTCACGTTTCTAATTCAACTATAGCTCATAATTCTAAATTGTTTCTTATTTCTCTGTCTTCACTGGAATCTTGAGTATCCCATAATTTCACATCCTTGGTAAGTTTTTCTTAAATTTTTCTGGTGCGAGTAGTTCGTGGACACTGTACAATGTCACTCCAATGGTTGTACTACTTCCTAAACAAGCCCCAGTTCCTGCCCCTCAAAACGTGCACACGCGCACACACACACACACAGAAAATCAAATGGGTGCTGCCAATGATTCTCATTTTTGAGAGATAATTTCTAGTTTTCAAAAATGAGTTCAATAGCTATCATTTTTTAAAAAAATCAAGCATAACTTTTTAGACCTACCCAGATGTTAGCTGTTTTTATTTGGGAATATTTGCCCCTTGAAGATGGAAAAGAGTTATTACACAGCTATGATGCCAGACAAGAGTAGATGCTTACATAGCACTTTCACTAATTTGCAGAGAAAAGGCACTTACAGCTTGGACACCTCCTTAGATTGCCCCCTTCTTTCCAGCAGGCTAGAGAAACTCTCTGGTCTCATCTCCCTTGATTATATCAGGGGAAAAGCTACAGTGTCAGACAATACTTGGCTGGCCTGCCTCGTACTGGTCCCATGGGCGCTGCGAGAGTTTTTGGCAAGTTAACCTCTCAGAGTCTTAGTATTCTCCTTTATAAAGTCGGCACAATAATAAAATAAGAAGAATAACGAGATACTGCTGGACACAGGAGGGATGTGCTGTAGGTGGGCTACAAGGGGACACACAGGTCTGTATTCTACATGTTGGCCCTGGGACACAGCCTGCCTCTCTGAATCTGCCCCACCACAGTCCCTTCTCCTGCTCACCTCGTCCTGGGCTGGTGGACGGGAGATTCAGCTGTTTCTGTTGCAGCCTCCCCATCAGCCCCACTGCTGACCATTCAGGCTCCCCTCCCTCTGCTTGTGTCCAGTGACTCATGTGGGCCTCTGTGTTTTCCTGGCTGCAGCTTCCTCCCTATCGAGGCCTACCTGATAGCTATCTTTCTGGGAATTCCTACGAAATTATGGTGCTCCAAGGCTTCCATCTCTTACTTTTTTAGTACAGTTATAGATTTATTTGGCTTCAGACACATTTTCTATCATTTTGGGGAACCATGTGAGTGGGAGGGCGAGGCGGTAGCATTTCCTCAGTTGACATCGTGAAACAGAAGTGTCACAGTATAATTGGACTTTTTCTTTGGTTCCTAGTGAGTTTGGAATTGCTTATGTCATTCTTTATTTTTAAGGAGTAACATCTTAAACATCATCCAAGCTACATCTTAGATCCTTGAAATTATAAGACAAAATGACTAAGGAAGAGGGCATCCAAATATAACATACTCACCACGATAGCTATCATTAGCAATTAATAGGGGAGGTACCATGGCCATGGAGTAATTTAGTAAATTACTAGTCTCAAATGCAAGAAAATGCATTCCCCACCCCCTCTTCGCTACTCTCCCTCTTTGGAAGGTTTTCGAACTTATCATAGTCTGGGCCAAACTAGAAAAAGAAACATTATGTGTTGAACTTATGTTTTGGTTTTCCCTTATAGATGGGAGAAAATTCCCCCAAATAAGTAAAATGCAGAATATCTTAATACAGTATCTACTTTTGTAACTTAAATTGCTCTTTCTTTCCCATAAAATTAAGTGCAATGGAGCAGAAGTTCTGTGTTTGTCACCAATCCTTTATTGAAACTGGTAACTTACACACTTTATAATAGAACAACAAAAATAATGTTCAATATATACAGCCTTTGCAATGGACTATTTGACTATACACAAGGCAGAGTGATAACACAGTCTAATCTTCATAATAATTTGTGCACAGAAAGACACCCAACAGTCAACATGTGAACATTACAGTGAAATGACATCACAAGTCCAGTGAAAATTCAGCCTAATACAAAATGTACTATCTATTGCAAATGACATCTCTAAATGCCCAGAGCTTGTTCAGTAGTAATTTTACCCAGAGTCCGAAGCAGAGATTTGGTGTGTGGCTATAAGTCTTTTAAGTGAGACCACCTCTGCAGACAAGTTGGCTATCCCCTGCTTCAAAAACAAATTCTCTGGGTCAGAGACTTTGTAACCATTGTCTTTCACTTCGACCACTCCAGTTTTGTAACTATTCTGAGTTTTGCCATTAAGTTCTTTTTGATGCCAGTGTTCGGATTTGAGAGACCAATCTTGAATGTTAGTCACTTGCACTGAAAAGGGAGTGAGAGAAGAATGTACCAGATTGGGGGCATTATGCTTCTCAAGTTCGAAATGTCTCTTAGACGTCATGTCAACAGGCGAAGAAAGTTTTTGCGTGCCATCAAATTCGTGATCGAAGGCTTCCACTTTTATCTGCATGGCTTTGGCTTTAATCCGAAGCTTGTGTGGCAAGGCAGAGGAGTTCACTTCTGGAACCTTAACCACTGTGGCGTGGACACGCTGAAGTTCGACGGGAGAGTGGATTGGGCCCTTGGGAACCTGCTGCTCGTCTTCTCCATCGGATGACTTTCCTACTGCACCTTCATCGGTTTCTGATGTCCTTGGAGAGTTACTGGAGGATCGGTTGACCTGCAGCAGAGGGGGAGAGTGTGAGTAGCCAGGAAAAGAATTCCCCATATAGTTCTGATACACGGCCGCTCGGTAGGCGCCCGGGTCATCTCTGGGCTCCCTGGCATAGCTCTCCAGTTCCATCGGCTCTTGCTTGATGACCTGGAACTTGCTTTCTGGGCTTCTGCAGCCACTCTGCCCAGGGCCCTCCTGCGAATGTTCTAGCGAAGACACTTCCGAAACATCAGACAGAGAGCTCTGTGGAGAGTGCTTGATGACAGAAATGCAACTGCTGGCCACCATCGAGGGCTCGTGCTCATCCACAAAGGCGCTCACGGTGGATTTGGAAGTCTGGTAGTCTTGAAAATACACAGCTGTAGAATTACTGAGTTTCTGAATCTCCTGGGCGTAGGCTGTCGAGCTAATTAAACCAAACTTTAATTTTAGGGAAAGCAGTTCAGCTTTTAAAGTGGCGTTTTCTTCTCCCAGTGCAATGAGTTTGTTCTCCAAAACCAGGTCATTCAGTCGACGCTTCTCCCGAGACCTCTTGGCAGCTTCGTTATTTTTCCGCCTCTTTTCCCAATACATGGCATCCTTCTTCTCGTCGGGAATGAATTCCCGTTTCCTCCGACATGCTGAAGATTTGCTTTTCCCCACACTTCCTTCATTGAGAAGGAGCTCTTCCCCTGTCGTCAAGTCTTCGGAGACTTCGGATAAGGCAGAATTAAGCACCATCATCTTGTCCACGCTGCTACCAGCATCAAGAGATGCCTGCTCCTTCTTGATGCTCTGCATTTTTCTCAGCTGCATCAGAAACAACCTTAACCTATATATGCGGTGCAGGAGAAGAAGTTATTTCCTCAGTATTCTCAAATGCTTTAAAAACTGCGGTTTAAAATCCATGAATATTCTTCTTCTTTTTGTTCTACCGTCCAGGATAAAGCTCTTGGGCTCCTCTCACTGAACGGAGTAGGGGTCTTCTAGGTTACCTGCAATACATGAAGAAAAACAGTTATCCATTTGGTAAATATTTATTACCAATTATGTACAAGAAAGTACACGAAGCATTGAGGGTTGATATTTCTGCCCTTCAAAGAGTTTACAATCTTGCAAAGAAAATAAGTACCCAAATACCTATACGGCAAAGTTGTAAAGGACAAGTCAACAGTGAGACCTGTGGTCCAGGACAGTGAGAGAAGAAAACACATCTGCCCCAGGGAAAAACAGAGGAAGACTGTGTTTCAGGAGAAAAAATGGTGGGGTGGGGCATGTGGGGATAGGACATTACAGGAAGGAAATGACAGATCGCCTCTGGTTGGTAAGTTTTTAAATAGTACTTGCATCTTGTGGGGCTTCTGAATACTTTTAGATAGCACTTATATCACTGCCAAGCAAACAAGCTCACCTCATAAAAGGAACTTTTCCAAGTAAATCCCTTTAATGTCAGTAAACAAATTCTGTAATTACATGGAATCAAATATAAATGGAGCTAAATTTTTATTGCCACAAAAATAAAAATAAAAGCCACACAAACAACTGAGTTGTAGTTGTTTAATCTCTTATATGGCTGATGTCACGGTCATTCTGCCAAGTGACTCAGCACACCTGAAAAGGACTCTTTTCAATAAAGCCATCTCTTTTGACGCATTTGTGCTATGAGGTTAGAAATGTTCTTTTTTTTCTGGTTCCTTCAAATTGATTTATCATTCACTTAAGATTGAAGCATCCACAGTGCTTTTTTTGGTCCTGACAATTCTGTCATAATAGATTTCATTGATAAAGTAGCTTCAGACTAAAATAAACGCTTATTATTCAAAGGGATTTTTTTTTTTAAAGTACATTGCCTTCTTGAAACTTAAAATTATTTTAAACCAAGAGAATGTAATTATGGAAAGAATTTCTTTCCATTTTACTAATTAGTTTCAAACAAAATATAAGAACTCAAAAATAGAACCATCAACTAGCTTCCTTTTCCACTGATGACATATTTATAATCTGAACTTGGCCTGACAGGAGATAATAAATCCATATTAAGTTCCAATAACAATCTTCTCGTGGTCATTTTGGATCTGTCTTCCTGGACAGGGCTTCTCTGCTTAATTTTCCAGTAGGTAATACTTTCATAAAGGAGATATGGTAAGACAACTGTTCATTCGGCACTATCTGTATATGGCACTCTTCCTGCCCTATTAAAAAAGATTTAATGTTTTTGTTTTATGTCTCTCTTTCTTTCTTGTGCATAGTTTTATAATGACTAATGACGTTTAATTTTATCAGCTGGAAAAGACTGCCAGCTTCCTGTGTCTTTTCCAGAAGAAATAGAAGGAATGATGTAATAATTTCAGGATCATCAAGAATAAGGTTTAATGCCATGTTTCTGTCCATCAAATTGAGCCAATAGAAACAGTGAGTTGCAACTTAGCAAAACTTGTGATTACAAATACCGAGCTTCCGTTTGTTTTTGAAAATATAGCTTTAATGGGAAATGAAGGCAATGAGTCTGCCACAGCAGGCCGTGATGGTGTAGAAAGGGGAGCTTCCTAGTTATCACTTAGTAAACAACACTGCTTCCTATATTTCAAGTTAGGTTTCTTGTTCTGTTATGAAAACCCCTTTTCCCTCAATATACTGAATGGATTCTTCCCTCCTGTCAAGAATTTGTATTCCCTAATTCAGTTAAGTCTTCCCCCCTGAAATCAAATGAATGTTGAAGCAGACTAAAAATTCCAGTTCCAGGAAGATAATTACATTGAACTTTTCCAAGATGGTTTTTAAATCTCCACTGTATCCCCAGATACTACTGTTTTTTAAAACATTATGCAGTTCCTTGCACACTATTATTCTGAGTATTTTCTCCACTTGAGACTCTTTCTCTTCCATGCATTTTTTAATTTGTCCCTTCCTTGGAAAAAAAAATTACATTCCTTTTACATTTCACCTCACCTATGAGTTTTTACAGTTATGCTTTTGAAATGCCCCACCATTCTGTGTTAGTTACTCTTCCTAAACTTTTCATTCTTTCATCATTTCATATCGTTTCATCATTTCAAACCTACATTGAGTGAGTTGGGACTCCTTTCAATCTACTGGTCCAAAGAATCGCGCTGAGTCCGGTATGAGTGAGGGCGGGCAGGCAGCCCTTGCCACACTGCATAGAGAAAATAACACTACTTCCATTTAACAAAAATATCCCACTTGTCCTAAAATCTCTTAACCCATTTCTTCTGGGTGTCTAAGTACTGTATGTCCACTTTGTCATCTCTACGACTTTGTTGGTACATTCAAAACCTGCAGAAAAATCTCATTTCTTTTCAGTTAATCTTCTTCCATTTGAATTTCACTATTTGTACTAGAATCTGGATTCTTCCTACATCTGCACATATTAACTGCCTCTATGATTCCACCAGCAAATCACCCCATAACGACATTAGGATATTTTCTGTAATATTATTTATCAAATAACCTTGCAGTGTTGAAAAGAGTTTATCAGCAGTGCGAGAAACTGTAGAGAGAGGTGCTGATTTTGTACAATGTGTATCTTCTACATGTTTGTTTTGTATGTCCAACTAGACTGCAAATTAGTTCAGGGTGCAAATTAATATATTTGTATCCTAGCAACAAACTGAACCTATTAGGTGCTCAACATCTGATTGACAGTCACTCATTTACCTTATGTAAGAGAGCTTTGCGCCAAAAACACTTTGTTGATACATTCTTTTAAATCTGATATTACATAAATTCTAAAAAAGATATTTAACTTAGTAACAGAGAGTTTCTCTTATTCATTACTTGATTTATTCAACACATATGGAGCACATACTATATACCTGGCACTGAGCAAGAGTGGGGGCACATAAAGAGGGAAGGAAGAATCAAACTCCCAAGAGTCAAGGGACCCCTTAATCTTTGGTGGGAGACAGGCTTGTGAATACAGCGCTCATCCAGGGGTGTGCTAGGAGCACCGCCAACATGGGGGGGTTGGTGCACATATCACATTGTTTCTAGCCGCACTGCTTTTTTCTTTGTATGGTGATAATAAAAACAATTATAACAGGTGCCATTTACTCAACACTGACTATGCAACAGGCACTGTGAGCCTGGCCTGTCATTACTTCACTGCCCTCATAATAACCACTTTCAGATGAGAAAACTAAGGCTCAGAGAAGTTAAGCAACTTGCCCAGGGTCACACAGCTAGTTAAGCGGCACAGCTAAGATTCCAGGACAGCCCTGACCCCAGTCCAACTCCTCTAACAGCACCCATTCCTGTACTCCCAGAGGGTTGTTCTGGTGTGTATCCCTGCAATGCATCTCATTTACATACAGTTCCTTTCTGTGTTACTCTCATTTCTGGGTAATATATCCCCATTTACTAAGTGAACTTTGGGGGCAGTAAAGCACTATTAGATGCTGCCAGAACTTCTTTAAGACAACAAAGGTACCATCTGGAACTTTTTTCCGGCTTCCACAGAGTTGTTGTACAGCTTGCAAGTATTTAATGAATTGAAAAAACATTCTAAATTTTCATATCTCTGCTAAAATTTTAATCTCCGGGCAAACCTACATGCTGAAATAATTAGAAGGAAAAAAATTATAGCTATTAGCATTGTCACCTGTGATTTTTTGGTACACAACCAAAATGTATCCATTTTCAACATGGTGGGAGAGGGCAGTTAAAACACAGAGAGACTGAGTGACTTTCCCAAGACCACGCGGCACTAGAGGGCAGAGATATTGAGGGCAAAGAATCTATTTGCACCCTTCAACAATAAATTTAAATTAAAGTGAATGGACAGGTGGTTTACAATGCCTTCTAAAGACATCAGTTTTTATGCTCAACTGACTAATGACTTTATTTCAGATTCCAGTGTTCTCCCTTATGATTAATTTAACAGTCATTTCACCTCTGCCTCATGTTTTCAGATCACCACTAACGCTGTGTTACATCAGTCACCACTAGTTTCCTTTCTGGTGAGTAACTGACACTAAATGACAATTCTATGATGCTGGTGTGTTCAGCATGATCAGCTTCATTACACGCATTAGATAATATGGGTGCTTCTCAAAAACAAAAATAAAAGGAGAAATTTTAAGAGGAGGAGTCATCACATTCTAATGACATATTTTCCCACACCTAACTCGGATGTACCATTGCTAATTAATGCTTTTTCGTAGTACATCACACTATTTCTACAGGCAGGAGTTATGTTTCATAAACCCAGATTTTGAAGTCTATTTAAGTCAGATGACCTAAATATTGTTTTTAATTAAGCTAAATTTGGTTTAGAACATTCTCTAAAAGAATAAAGCTTTACAACACAAATTCTAGCCCAAATTTCTTTTTGAGGAGGGACCTTATGACTTATGTTTACAATGACAGACCTGTATCTTCCCTGGCTGCCAGCACATCTCTCAGAGAAATCTTGGTGGACAATTCAAACTTGTTACAAAACAAGAAGAGGAGAAACATTTTGTTTCAAGCATCTAAAATCTTACTAATAGCTTAGACGCTAAAATCTATGAGAAAAATTCGTTATTATCTCTTTAAAGAGATTGCAAATTGCTTCTATTTCATACTTTGATTTTAACATTCTGTCAATACAAGATGAAATACTATTTGATGTGCCCAATGATTTGGAAATATTTTCATAGAACTACCTCATTTTCCCTCTACTCTCTGAAGGTACTGTTTACACCCTCAGAGGTATAGTATAGATACCATTAAAGAAAAAAATTCTTTTATGTTAAACTACAAACCATCTCTCTACTAAGAGGCAGTTGCTCATTTTTGAGATAAGTGCCATTTTAGTGAAAAAATAAAGTTAATGAATCAATTCACAGCTCTTTAAACTAGTAATACTAGCAAATGCTAACCTACATTTTCTTCCTGTGGGTAAAATCCATGACATGATTGTTTCAATAAAATGCTTTACTCCTTTTCATGTATGAAAATAAAATCTAGGGGGGAGTGGGGGATGAAAAAACTAAGGAAACATTGAAGTTGCATGAGGATTTTCTAATCAGGCTGAAAAATAAAATGCTTTTTAAATTAAGAAAACTATGTTAAACCTCTTTAAGTGCCAGTCAAGTGCCTCCCATTAATAATATAATTCTGCATCTAGTAACACAGACTCTGAAGTCAGAGAGAAATGTATAGTTGATCAAGCTATGAACACACACATCAACAGACTTTCACACTTTGCCAAAATCTATCCTATCATAGCAACAAACTGGCCTACTTTTTCTATTTGGGTACTTCTGCAAATGAATGTGTCAAAACCAGAGCAAGTTTATGATAAATGAAAATATTTCAAGTTTCTTGCCCTTTCATCCTCAACAAAGGACTACTTGAAAATTAGATTTAAACTTAATAAATATGATGACAACACTGCATTTTATTATAGCATTGATATAATTTAAGGGATTGAAATATGAAATAGTATGACCTGACTTTTTAAATTATTATTATTTTATTTATTTATTTATTTATTTATTTATTTATTTATGTATTTGTTTATTTATTTATTCTTATTTTTGGTTGTGTTGGGTCTTCGTTTCTGTGCGAGGGCTTTCGCTAGTTGCGGCAAGCGGGGGCCACTCTTCATCGCGGCGCGCGGGCCTCTCACTGTCGTGCGGAGCACAGGCTCCAGACGCGCAGGCTCAGTAGTTGTGGCTCACGGGCCTAGTTGCTCCGCGGCATGTGGGATCTTCCTAGACCAGGGCTCGAACCCGTGTCCCCTGCACTGGCAGGCAGATTCTCAACCACTGCGCCACCAGGGAAGCCCCGACCTGACGTTCTTTTATAAAAAGAGGCTACTGTTTGTAATCTAACTCTCAATGAAAATATTCTGAAGACTGCTCAGGGCAAATGCATAGATGCTAACACATCCAAACAACTTCAAGGCTTGAGGGAGGGGAACTGGGAGAATGGGGGTGATGAAATACTAATGCCTTATGAAAAATTCTGCATTCACTTCAAAACGGGGACCATTTGTTTTCTTGAAAGTTTCAAAAAGATAATTTATCAGTCTAGCAACTAATTTGAAATCTTAAGGGACATGGGTAATTATGAAGTTACCCAGTTATAGGAAATTCTGCAACAGGTAAGTAATACCAGACTACATGCAACATGGGATAATGATGGGAAAAATGGGGTGCATGCAGAGTTGGTTGAGGAAATGGTATGGTAGGGCAAGGTTTTGAATGTCCCTAATTATACTGAAGAATTATTCCAATTTTCCTCAGCTTGACTTTTTAATTTCTTGTTCACTTTCCTTCCCAGTGAGCAGACGATTACAAATGTCATTTATTATGTGCCTCATGAATAGAATAAATTATTTTAAATGTTTATTTTTAGTGTTTATTTGAAGGCTACTTAACTCCAGCTTTAGATCCCTAGAAAATTAATTAATAAAAGACACCATGTTCTGATAACTAAAAGGCTTATAAACATCATTCTGCTTCCAATGAAAATGAGTCCTCAAAGCACAGATTATTATGAAAGGCATCTAGTAAATCCCTACTAAACTTTCTTACCATAAAAACAAGCTAGCATACTCTAATTAAAACCATATGAGAAACAGTAATTTTTTAACTACAACAAAGGTATTGGTAATGAAATTTGAGAGATAATTGGGGGGGGTGGCAATACAAGCTCATTTTGAAACTGGAAAACTCTTATGTAATGTCTGTGATCAAAGGTCAATGTCTTTCGACATTCTTATACAAGTCCAATCTGGATAAAAATCAACTCAAATATAATTTAGAAAAATAACAGGATATCAAACAATGTGTTAACCCTGTGAAATACAGGCATACCTTACAAAAACAAGAAATGAATATTAAAGGAAACTTCAATTACATTGTTTCTGTCATATTTTGAACTGAATCCCAAGTGTGCTCTCATTCCTTAATACAAATTAAAAATAAACAACTTTGAACAGCATCAATGCCATCTGGATTACAATGGAAATAATGAAGTATGTGTGATTTTACTAGGGTAAAAATAAAGCCTCGGCAATATGACTGCACCTTTTCCATTCCATGCTGCAATCACATTCACGTCTCAGAACGGACTCTATGGACCAAAGCAAGGTCAACTAGAAATATCCACTCAGCTGGTGAGTCAGGCACATTGCTCAACATGGGAAAGGGCCTGAACAAAGGGTTTTAATTTTCAGCTTGTTGCATCATAGTGATGTTATAATTGCACTTCGCAAAGATAAGTCTTTAACACAGAAAAGGAAATTGTTTCAAAAACTCCAGTGAGCTTGCACTCACACTCAGGGAAGGGACAGAGACAGAGGGTCACCCCACCCCCCCCACCCCCAATCCCCTTTTCAGGCTCCTGGCCTGGGCTGCTAATCAATTTCTCTTGGCCTCCACTTCCTCATGTCTAAAATGGGGACCATAATAGAACAGTCAACACAGTGCCTGGCACGGGCAGGGTACATGTTTAGCAAATATTAGCTCTTCATCTCATTTCTGAAGAATGAGCAGCATCAAGGAAACAATGATGATGATTAGTTCTAGGCCTAATTTTTGCCTCTCGTAATTCTTAGTGAAGCACTGCCCTATGTTGCAAGTGTAAGGGTAAACCAAACGAAATTTACTTCTGTGTTAGTCAAAAGGGCCAACCATCAGCAGTTGGGGCATGTCCTACCGTTTTAACCATACAGGCTGCACACACTCCCTCCCAACATAGCTCATCTGTGAGGTCTAACCAGCCTCTGATCTCAGATTAGATTTTTAGATGCAGAGATTATCCAGGACCAGGAAAACCATCACAGAGAGGTAAAGGGAACTGAAAAAAGGCAGCTGTTTGGCACTTTTTACACCATTCCTGCTACCATCAACTCACCTCTCCCTGTTCCTTTAAACAGTTCCCCCAAACATTAACCCAATGAATGACTTGGGTAGTCTGAGGTTCTGCAATCCTGTCAGGAATTCCCTTCAAACTAAAATTACCATCAAACGTAATGGCAAATAGTTTTGAGAAAAAAATTAATCATTATTAGAACAAAAAAGTACAGTATTTCAAGAAGAATCTTTTTTTTTTAAACATTTTTTTGATGTGGACCATTTTTAAAGTCTTTATTGAATTTGTTACAATATTGCTTCTGTTTTGTGTTTTGGTTTTTTGGCCCCAAGGCATGTGGGATCTTAGCTCCCTGGCCAGGGATGGAACCTGCACCCCCTGCATTGGAAGGTGAAGTCTTAACCACTGGACTATCACGGGAGTCCCAAGAAGAATCATTAACTATAGGCTTAGTTCAAACTTTATTCCTTATTGCACAGAGACTTACGCAGTGAAAAATGAAGGTGAATACCTTTATTAAAATATGTATATGTATATATATGTATGTGTGTGTGTGTGTATATATATATAGTTCCTGGTCACTTATACAGGAAGCATTTACTGAGCTCCCCACAACTGCCCAGCTAAACAGGTTTTATTCCCTCAGTTTACCCTGGAGGCCTATGGAAATCAGGGCAGTGCCCAAGATCACAGGCTGGGGCCTGGGACCCAGCTCTTCTGAGCCCACAGCCTGTGTTCTTATTTAGCACTTCACTGTTTCCTAACTACTGACTGGCCTGAAACTTAAGAGAGAAACCATTAGGGATCGGGTGTAGGATTTGATCCCACAGAAGCCAACTTTTCAACAAGCTCTGCGCTGATGCACTTTCAGAGAACATCTGTGACGCTGCTCTGAATTCACTGCGATTTATTGCATGAGCACAGCCTCAGAAGACTTATTGCCAGGATGAAAGTACTATAGTCTTATATAGCAGGACAGCGGCATCCACACAAGTGTTTTGATTTTTTAAAATTTTGAACTCGGGGGATTTGAGTTCTCTCTACTCTAGCCTTTGACCACATAAAGGTTCCAAAAAAAAAAAAAATACATCTACTCGACTGGCTACCGTCAAGATGGGGTTCTCCTCGTCACCACCACCAATACTGGACCGCCCCTCCCCCCAATTTTTGTGGTCTGTTGACATCTGGAGGTTTTCTTAGGTCTTTTTCACTTCAGGAGAATCAGAAGCCCTCGGCTCCGACATACAATGAAGCCTCCCCGAACAAAGGTTCCTGCGGTGCTCAGAAGCTCAGCGCGCAAAAAGCAATAAGGCAGGCCCCTGGAGCTGCGGAGCGGCCTCGCCCTGGGTCCCTCCTGTCCCTCCCGCTCTCCTGGCTCCCCTCCCACTGCTCCGGCTGCCCTCCCGTCCTCCCTCTCCCTCCTCCTGCCCAAGCGAACCCAGAGCGCATCGCACTCTCGGATCCCGGGCGGTCCCTCCGCGCCCCCCCCCCCACCCCGCGCCTCCCCAGGACCCGCCCCCGCCGGGTGGGCGGCGCAGCGGGGCCTTGGCGCCGCCAGGACCCCCGCGCCAGAACAAAGGAATGTGAGGAGGGGGCGAGGAGGAGCAGCACAGGCCGCCTTGCAGCCCCCGTCCAAGCGCCGCCCAAGGGCGCTCCCTGCTGCTAACCGAGGTCCGCGGCCGCCACCCCCACATCGCCCCCAGACCCCAGGGGCCCGCAGGAGGCAGGGGCGGGCCGGGTGGCAAGGGAGCACCCCTGAGGTCGCGATCGGAAGGTGGCGCTACGCGGCCCCCTGCAGGCCCGGGGCTCCCGGCCTGCGCTCCAAAGTAGGTCGGGGTCTGACATTCAGGGCCTGGAGCAATATTAGCTTCTTGGAAAGCGACTTCAATTACTTGGGGTGATAAATTTGTTCCAGAGGTGAATCTCTGTACTACGTCCCCTCCTCTGCCCCCCTCCCACCGAAAAACCGTCCACAACCCTGATTTTTAGTTATTTTAATATTACATTAGGGGAAAACAAATCTGACATACACACACCATCATATACATATACTCACGTACACACTACGTAAGAGTCCAGGGAGAAATTTAAAATCTGGGTACATTATATAGTCATATAATCCTCACACGAATAAAACTAGGATATCCACCAAAAAAATACAATCTACTAACCTATATCTGTTTCCCCTAAATCATATCTGGTCTGGAGAAAATAAAAATACGATGTGAAACAAATACTGTGACCCCATTCACTGCTGTTATTTACAAAAGCCAAGACCAGAAGATGACACTCGGCCATCCCCTGCTGTTCTCAGGGAACAGCACTTTCCTAAAGTGTCCTTTAAAAAGATAAATGGGAGTCGGCATCCAGCAAGTCACCGGGCTCTGCGAAATGCCTTCCTAAAAATACAATCTTATCAAAGGTCTCCGAAGGCGTGGAGTTAAAACTACAGCAAATGGCCTTGAACTTGTATTTGCACACAGCCCTGGAGAAAACGCCAGAAATAGCGCTGTGAGGCCACAATTGTTAAAATGTGATAGGGCTAAATTTAGAAGAACGCACATTTCATTTAGGGCAAAAGACACACATTCGGCTGCATGAGCAAACTCAATGCTTACCCAGTTGTCTACTTTCCTGTTTAAAATATCCTTAAAAAAAAAAAAAACTGTTACAGTGACATTTTAAAGGCTGAGATCGTCCTACTTTCTTTGTAGCAAGATTATAAAATCACGTAATTAGCTCCCTCTTCCTGTGCTCACTGCCAGCAAATTCGTCCGTTACATAATACAACATTTCCAGGAAACTATTATGTGATCTGTCTTGTGTCTGAAAAAGCAATGACAATAAGGTGAGAAAAAGGGCTGATCGAATGGGATGCATTAAAATTAGGAAGGTGGGGAGGTGAACGTCACAATGGTTCGTCCCAGGTTTAAAGATAATAGCTCAGAACACCTAAGGGACGAGCTCGGGTAGTATCCAAGATCAGAATACAAACCGAGGAATTCTTCCTTTTATGTTTTGTAGGAGTGTTTAAAAATACATCTTTTTTATTTGGGACGTAGTATACAGGTAAGTAACGATCCAATATCCAACGCGGCGCTAAAATTACCAAATCATTGCACACGTACGCGCACATTCCCACATCAGCCCGTAATCCTTGCCAATATTTCACTGTGGGCAGATTATGCAATGTATGCAAGTACAAATCCCACAACCTCCCCGAGCGCTGGTAAAACACGCTGACGACAAACAGGGTGGAAAACGTCTGTGCAGACTCAGCCCCGGACACAAACAAACGCAGCGCAGGCATTCTCCGAATGCCGTCACCATTCACGCTACCGACGCTCTTTCTCAACGAGAAAATCAAGACTCTTCCCCATTACTCAGCTCCCCTCCTCTCCGCGCCGCCAGCCCCGCAGAAGGGACGAGAAAGGAAAGAGCGCTGCCCTTCCCCACGAGAAGGCTCAGCCTCGGCTCAGCCTCCCCGGCGCTCTTCTCTATCAAAACATCAATTTTCCTGAAATCAGGAGACATTATGCAACAGCAGCGGGGGGAGCGCAAGCCAGCCCGGACTACGTGCCGGAGCGAGGGCGCTGCAATCAAAGCAGCCACCTTAAGGTGGCGAGTCCCCTCCTGACAAGGCAGCAAAAGTTTATGTAATGAATGCCCCGCGCACACTCGCAGCCGCCAGCCAGCCCCGCGCACAGCCGAACCCCGCGCACAGCCTGGCCCGCGCCCCGCGCCAGCCGGCCGCGCGCCCCGGGAGCGGGCGGGGAGCGGGGCGCCGGGCCCGGGCCGGCGGTGGGCGGAGCGCTTACCGTGTTCCTGCTCTCAGGGCGGCGAGCTGGGGTGGCGGGGAGAAAGAACGGGGGCCGTGAGCGAAGCCGGCGGCGTTCGGGGATCAGGGTCCGGCCGGGCCTCCGGGGCGGCAGGCGGAGGCGAGGGCGCGGCGCGGGAGGCGGGCGGCGCGCCGGGTCCGCGGGCGCCGTGGCCGCGCCGGGAGATGTGTGTTAGTAGGTCAGTTCCGAGCGCGGCGCTACGTCGCCGACCGCCAGCCCGCCGTGACGGGCGGCCCCGGCCCCAATCGCCGAGCCCGCACCCGCCCCCAGCCCGCCGCCAATGGCCGCGGCCAGCGGAGGCAGGCTCTCCGAGGCCCCGCCCTCGTCCCGCCCCCACCCACTCCCCCTCCCGGCAGCGCCACCGGCGGCCCGCGTCCCTTCCCGGCCGCTGCCACCGCCGCCGCCCGAGCGCCAGGACGCCCAGCGCCCGGCGCCCTGCGCCCCGCTCCAGGGTTGCGCAACGGCCGGAGCGGCCGTCTCGACCGGAGCGAGCATGGGGAGGGGCCCGAGACCCCCGCCTCACTGTCCCGCTCCCCTCACCGCCTCCTTCGCCCTCTCGGTCACCGAGGTGCCTCTCTGAGCCCAGCGACCCTCGCTGACTCGCAGAGGCGCGCGTTTCGTCTCCCCGAGCGCGCAGCCGGCCAAGCTACCTGTTGCCGACCGAGTGCCGGGCCGAGGGCCGCAGGCTGCCGCGGCCCGGGCGTGGCAGGGACCTCCGCCTTCCCCCTCCCCTCACACTCCGGGAGGACCCCTCCTCCTTGGGGTGGGCGAGAGGGGAGGCGGGGGCGCTGGCGAACGGCCAGAAGCCGGGGCGAGCAGCAGAGGGGAGAGGGCCGGGCGGCCGTTCCGAGCCCCGCGGTGCTGCGTAGGCAGAGATTACAAAGCCCGGCGCGTCTCCCCTGAGAGCGCGACTGCCCGGAGAGAGGGGGCGGATGGAGGGGAGAAAGCGCAACGCACGAACACCGCCCCCTCCACTATTAGGACGAAGATGATGGCTGCAAAGTTGTTGCGTAAGACGACTGGCAAACCAAGCTGGCTGAGGTCCATCGGCACCCACCCACCTCGTTCCTCGGCCACGCCGAGAGTGGCTGCCCGGGGTGCGGGTCCGCGGGGTTCGCCCAGCTGGTACGCCCGCTGGCGTTTGCTGCTGGGGTTTGAGACGGCCGCTCAGGATCTCTTTTCTTAATCTCGAAGCTAGGAGCAAGTCTGTCATTTCTCCCTCTAACTGGATGTGGTTGTCTTCTCCCCCAAATTCCCGGGCTACGTAAGAGACCTAAAGAAATGGGAGAAAGGGCACCTCGCGGCGACTTAAATCATAGAGCTAAAGACTGTAAAGGCACGTGGCACACACATGGCGCATTTACAGCTAAAGCGGCAGTGCCTGCCTTTGCTAAAGGAGCCATATTCCTGACAGTGACGCACAGACTTGCCCAAACAGAGAATGTGGCAGGTGCAGAAGGACCTCCTGCTCTGCTTGGACTAGGCGGGAGCTGGGCTGAATGCCTTCCATGACTTTCCACTTCTTTTTCCTATGATAAAAATACACTTTTTTAAAAAAGAAAAATTTGAACTAAACACCAAAGTAGAGTGAACACCCCCCTCCCCCAGTTACCATCACCGAAGTACATCATCAATAGAAAATATGCTTGCTAATTTGTCTCTTTTCTATCTTCCCCATTCTCATATTACAGAATTATAAGTACCCAAAGACTGATGCTTAAACATGCTTATCACGTATCAGGTTTCTGGACGGCTTCACATTTCAAACTGTTCTCCAAGGACAATGTTGTGGTTCAGAACACACCCATGTTCACAATTCATCTGATAAAGTGTAGATTTATCAACAGGGCTCTGAAAACGTAGACATGCAATATGAGTTTTAGCGTCTTTCCCAAATCCACCTTTCCAGATGCTTACCAATTCAAGAAGCACATCTCTGTATGGCTTTTGAGTCAGTCACCTCTATTAGACATTTATTCCAAAGAGTTGACTCCCTTGATGAAAATGAATCCTGATTTTGGTTTATATTTTCCACTTTTCTCACTTTCACTAATACATTTCCTTTTTTCCAAATCCTCACAATGCCCATTATAGCTTTGAAAATCTCTCTTAGATGAAATTAAAACCATATGCATGTCAGTTACCTTTTCAGGGTTAGAAATGCAGCTAGTTCCTAGAAATCCAGAGCCACCCAGAGCATACCCCCCCGAAAGATATTCTCCACATTGTTCTGCTTTTTAAATAATTTCATAGAATTCCAGAGCTGTTGTAGAATGAGTAGTAAATGGCTTTATAGAAAACAACTTAGAAATTCAAGAAAGGTAGGTAACATGCTTGGAGTCACCCCAGTTGGTGATAGTGGAGGAATTCTCTGAACCTGGAAACTGGTTCTTTATGCTGACTTTTGAAACCTGATGCTCCTCTAATTACTTGAGGGTATTCTAGATTGTGCCTCTATCATATTTGTGCATCATTTTAAACTGCCATCTAACTTGGAAATCAGGTGAGGTGTAAAAGACATCTGTGATACCAACTTAGAAAATAACTCTTTAGCTCCTCCTGGTGATTAGGAAACCACCAAACAAAACGACGATGGATCTGTCTACATGACTCAAGAGGTGATGTGTCCAATGTTACATCCTAGAACATTCACAGACTAGGCAAGCACTTGCAGATTAATATGAGTAAATGGAGCATAAAGCCTGAAACAGGAAACAAATTACTCAGGTTGGGGAGGCTTCCAGTAAGACATCAGCATGGGCCTGAGTGTAGAGCAGGGTTGCTACACGTCCCTGGGAGGAGGAGGAAGAGGGGTCTGGTTGAAGTTATGAAGTCAAAACTTCCTTACCCTCAGCTCCTCTCAGTGCTGTGGGGGAGGGATGAGGGAAGAGAAGGTCAGGACCGTGATGGGAACTTCTGGCAGAAGACAATCAACCACATTCAGCCTTACCTGACTACACTACCAACACGCTTTCTGATTAAGTAAATATAACACCAATAACTTGAGAGAGGAATGACTAAGAATGTGGCCTCTCCTTCTTGAGATGGGAAGCACCCTACGATTGCAGATGTTTCAAGGGAGAAAATACCTAAGAGGACACATTTATCCAGAAGTTTTTACCCTGGGCCTCTTCAGGCAGGGGTAGCTGCAAACTGGGATATCTAATGAGAATTCAGGTTTGCTAAATGTGAACTGTGGCAGAGAGAGAGAGAAAATGCCCCATCTAAGGGAGATGGAGTCTGCCCTCAGTCTGCCCTCTGATGGAGGAGTTCTGCAGCAATGCCTCGGGGAAGAGAGGCATTGGAGGCTGAAAGGCGGGCTCCCTACCTAGTGATCCAGATTGGACAGCTCCACCTCATGGGTTCTAGATGGTGGCTTCTGGATTTCTTTGCAGAAAACTTTCCACAACTGAAAGTCCTTTGGTGACCACTGGGGCCCCGGGGGCAGCATCAGGGCCCCTGTGTCTATGACCCTTGTCTTTCCACTGCACTGTGGTTTTTGAGGCTCTTCTGTCCTTTTATTAAATTTCGTGGACAGAAGGTGACAAACTTTCTAGGAACCCATAGGTTATATTTATTTATTTATTTATTTATTTATTTATTTATTTATTTTTACATCTCTATTGGAGTATAATTCCTTAAAAATGGTGTGTTAGTTTCTGCTTTATAACAAAGTGAATCAGCTATACATACACATACATCCCCATATCTCCTCCCTCTTGCGTCTCCCTCCCACCCTCCCTATCCCACCCCTCTAGGTGGTCACAAAGCACCAAGCTGATCTCCCTGTGCTATGTGGCTGCTTCCCACTAGCTATCTATTTTACATTTGGTAGTGTATATATGTCAGTGCTACTCTCTCACTTCGTCCCAGCTTACCCTTCCCCCTCCGCGTGTCCTCCAGTCCATTCTCTACATCTGTGTCTTTATTCCTATCCTGCCCCTTGGTTCTTCAGAAGCATTTTTTTTAGATTCCATATATATGTGTTAGCATACGGTATTTGTTTTTCTCTTTCTGACTTACTTCACTCTGTATGACAGTCTCTAGGTCCAACCACCTCACTACACGTAACTCAATTTTGTTTCTTTTTATGGCTGAGTAATATTCCATTGTATATATGTGCCATATCTTCTTTATCCATTCATCTGTTGATGGACACATAGGTTGCTTTCATGTCCTGGCTATTGTAAACAGTACTGCAATGAACATTTTGGTACATGACTCTTTTTGAATTATGGTTTTCTCAGGGTATATGCCCAGTAGTGGGATTGCTGGGTCGTATGGTAGTTCTATTTTTAGTTTTTTGAGGAACCTCCATACTGTTCTCCATAGTGGCTGTATCAATTTACTTTCCCACCAACAGTGCAAGAGGGTCCCCTTTTCTCCACACCCTCTCCAGAGTTTATTGTTTATAGTTTTTTTGATGATGGCCGTTCTGACCAGTGTGAGGTAATACCTCATTGTAGTTTTGATTTGCATTTCTCTAATGATTAGTGCTGTTGAACATCCATTCATGTGTTTGTTGGCAATCTGTATATCTTCTTTGGAGAAATGTCTATTTAGGTCTTGCCCGTTTTTGGGTGGGGTTGTTTGTTTTTTGGATATTGAGCTGCATGAGCTACTTTATATTTCGGAGATTAATCCTTTGTCAGTTGATTCATTTGCAAATATTTTCTCCCATTCTGAGGGCTGTCTTTTTGTCTTGTTTATGTTTTCCTTTGCTGTGCAAAACCTTTTAAGTTTCATTAGGTTCCATTTGTTTATTTTTGTTTTTATTTCCATTTCTCTAGGAGGTGGATCAAAAAGGATCTTGCTGTGATTTATGTCATAAATGAGACATAAGGCAGAGTGTTCTGCCTATGTTTTCCTCTAAGAGTTTTAAAGTGTCTGGCCTTACATTTAGGTCTTTAATCCATTTTGAGTCTATTTTTTGTGTGTGGTGTTAGGGAGTGTTCTAATTTCATTCTTTTACATGTAGCTGTCCAGTTTTCCCAGCACCACTTATTGAAGAGGCTGTCTTTTCTCCATTGTATATTCTTGCCTCCTTTATCAAAAATAAGGTTACCATATGTGTGTGGGTTTATCTCTGGGCTTTCTATCCTGTTCCATTGATTTATATTTCTGTTTCTGTGCCAGTATCATACTGTCTTGATTACTGTACCTTTGTAGTATAGTCTGAAGTCAGGTAGCCTGATTCCTCCAGCTCGGTTTTTCTTTCTCAAGATTGCTTTGGCTATTCGGGGTCTTTTGTGTTTCCATACAAATTGTGAAATTTTTTGTTCTAGTTCTGT
The DNA here is from genome assembly GCF_965194825.1 of Balaenoptera physalus. Lineage (NCBI taxonomy): Eukaryota > Metazoa > Chordata > Mammalia > Artiodactyla > Balaenopteridae > Balaenoptera > Balaenoptera physalus. The sequence goes on along the minus strand of NC_138886.1, from coordinate 102,258,658 downwards.
GAAAAATGCCATTGGTAGTTTGAAAGGGATTGCACTGAATCTGTAAATTGCTTTGGGTAGTATAGTCCTTTTCACAATGTTGATTCTTCCAATCCAAAAACATGGTATATCTCTCCATCTGTTTGTATCATCTTTAATTTCTTTCATGAGTGTCTTATAGTTTTCTTCATACAGGTCTTTTGTTTCCTTAGGTAGGTTTATTTCTATGTATTTTCTTCTTTTTGTTGCAATGGTAAATGGGCGTGTTTCCTTAATTTCTCTTTCAGATTTTTCATCATTAGTGTATAGGAATGCAAGAGATTTCTGTGCATTAATATTGTATCCTGCTACTTTACCAAATTCATTGATTAGGTCTAGTAGTTTTCTGGTAGCGTCTTTAGGATTCTCTATGTATAGTATCGTATCATCTGCAAAGAGTGACTGTTTTACTTCTTCTTTTCTGATTTGGATTCCTTTTATTTCTTTTTCTTCTCTGATTGCTGTGGCTAAAACTTCCAAAACTATGTTGAATAATAGTGGTGAGAGAGGACAACTTTGTCTTGTTCCTGATCTTAAAGGAATGGTTTCAGTTTTTCACCACTGAGAATGATGTTTGCTGTGGGTTTGTCATATATGGCCTTTATTATGTTGAGGAAAGTTCCCTCTTTGCCTACTTTCTGGAGGGTTTTTTTAATCAAAAATGGGTGTTGAATTTTGTCAAAAGCTTTTTCTGCATCTATTGAGATGATCATATGGTTTTTCTCCTTCAGTTTGTTAATATGGTTTATCACATTGATTGATTTACGTATATGGAAGAATCCTTGCATTCCTGGGATAAATCCCACTTGATCATGGTGTATGATCCTTTTAATGTGCTATTGGATTCTGTTTGCTAGTATTTTGTTGAGGATTTTTGCATCTATGTTCATCAGTGATATTGGCCTGTAGTTTTCTTCTTTGGTGACATCTTTGTCTGATTTTGGTATCAGGGTGATGGTGGCCTCATAGAATGAATTTGGGAGTGTTCCTCCCTCTGCTATATTTTGGAAGAGTTTGAGAAGGATAAGTGTTAGCTATTCTCTAACTGTTTGATAGAAATCACCTGTGAAGCCATCTGGTCTTGGGCTTTTGTTTGTTGGAAGATTTTTAATCACAGTCTCATTTACAGTGGTTTTGATTGGTCTGTTTATATTTTCTATTTCTTCCTGGTTCAGTGTCAGCACGTTATGCTTTTCTAAGAATTTGTCCATTTCTTCCAGGTTGTCCATTTTATTGACATAGAGTTGCTTGTAGTGATCTCTCATGATCCTTTGTATTTCTGTAGTGTCAGTTGTTACTTCTCCTTTTTAAATTTCTGATTCTATTGATCTGAGTCTTCTCCCTTTTTTTCTTGATGAGTCTGGCTAATGGTTTAGCAATTTTGTTTGTCTTCGCAAAGATCCAGTTTTTAGTCTTATTGATCTTTGTTATTGTTTCCAACATTTCTTTTCCATTTACTTCTGCTCTGATCTTTATGATTTATTTCCTTCTGCTAACTTTGGGGGGTTTTTGTTCTTCTTTCTCTAATTGCTTTAGGTGCAAGTTTAGGTTGTTTATTTGAGATGTTTCTTGTTTCTTGAGGTAGGATTGTATTGCTATAAACTTCCCTCTTTGAACTGCTTTTGCTGCATCCCATAGGTTTTGGCTCATCATGTTTTCACTGTCATTTGTTTCTATGTATTTTTGACTTCCTCTTTGATTTATTTAGTGATCTCTTGGTTATTTAGTAGTGTATTGTTTAGCCTCCATGTGTTTGTATTTTCTACAGATTTTTTCCTGTAATTGATATCTAGTCCCATAGCATTGTGGTCAGAATAGATACTTGATACAATTTCAATTTTCTTAAATTTACCAAGGCTTGATTTGTGACCCAAGATATGATCTATCCTGGATAATGTTCCATGAGCACTTGAGACGAAAGTGTATTCTATTGTTTTTGGATGGAATGTCCCATAAATATCAATTAAGTACATCTTGTTTAATTGGTCATTTAAAGCTTATGTTTTCTTATTTATTTTCATTTTGGATGATCTGTCCATTAGTGAAAGTGGGGTGTTAAAGTCCCCTACTATTATTTTTGTATTACTGTTGATTTCCCCTTTTATGGCTGTTGGCATTTGCCTTATGTATTGAGGTGCTCCTATGTTGGGTGCATAAATATTTACAATTGTTATATCTTCTTCTTGGACTGATCCCTTGATCATTATGTAGTGTCTTTCTTTGTCTCTTGTAATAGTCTTTATTTTAAAGTCTATTTTGTCTGATATGAGAATTTCTACTCCAGCTTTCTTTTGATTTCCATTTGCATGGAATATCTTTTTCCATCCCTTCACTTTCAGTCTGTATGTGTCCCTAGGTCTGAAGTGGGTCTCTTGTAGACAGCATATGTACGGGTCTTGTTTTTGTTTCCATTCAGTCAGTCTATGTCTTTTGGTTGGAGCATTTAATCCATTTACATTTAAGATAGTTATCGGTATGTATGTTCCTATTACCATTTTCTTAATTGTTTTGGGTTTGTTATTGTAGGTCTTTTCCTTCTCTTGTGTTTCCTGCCTAGAAAAGTTCCTTTAGCATTTGTTGTAAAGCTGGTTTGGTGGTGCTGAATTCTCTTAGCTTTTGCTTGTCTGTAAAGGTTTTAATTTCTCTGTTGAATCTGAATGAGATCCTTGCTGGGTAGAGTAATATTCGTTGTTGGTTTTTTCCCTTTCATCACTTTAAATATGTCCTGCCACTCCCTTCTGTTTTGCAGAGTTTCTGCTGAAAGATCAGCTGTAACCTTATGGGGATTCCCTTGTATGTTATTTGTTGTTTTTCCCTTGCTGCTTTTAATATTTTTTCCTTGTATTTATTTTTTGATAGTTTGACTAATATGTGTTGTGGTGTGTTTCTCCTTGGATTTATCCTGTATGGGACTCTCTGTGCTTCCTGGACTTGATTGACTATTTCCTTTCCCATATTAGGGAAGTTTTCAACTATAATCTTTTAAAATATTTTCTCAGTCTCCTTTTTTTTCTCTTCTTCTTCTGGGACCCCTATAATTTGAATGTTGGTGCGTTTAATGTTGTCCCAGAGGTCTCTGAGACTGTCCTCAATTCTTTTCATTCTTTTTTCTTTATTCTGCTCTATGGTAGTTATTTCCACTATTTTATCTTCCAGGTCACTTATCCATTCTTCTGCCTCAGTTATTGTGCTATTGATTCCTTCTAGAGAATTTTAAATTTCATTTATTGTGTTGTTCATCACTGTTTGTTTGCTCTTTAGTTCTTCTAGGTCCTTGTTAAACGTTTTTTGCATTTCCTCCACTCTATTTCCAAGATTTTTGATCATCTTTACTATCATTACTCTGAATTCTTTTTCAGGTAGACTGCCTATTTCCTCTTCATTTGTTTGGTCTGGTGGGTTTTTACCTTGCTCCTTCATCTGCTGTGTGTTTCTCTGTCTTCTCATTTTGCTTAACTTACTGTGTTTGGGGTCTCCTTTTTGCAGACTGCATGTTCATAGTTCCTGTTGTTTTTTTTTTTTTTCCTAAATTTTTTCAAAATTTATTTATTATTTATTTATTTATGTCTGTGTTGGTCTTCGTTTCTGTGCGAGGGCTTTCTCTAGTTGTGGCAAGTGGGGGCCACTCTTCATCGCGGTGCACGGGCCTCTCATTATCGCGGCCTCTCTTGTTGCGGAGCACAGGCTCCAGATGTGCAGGCTCAGCAATTGTGGCTCATAGGCCCAGTTGCTCTGCGGTATGTGGGATCTTCCCAGACCAGGGCTCGAACCCATGTCCCCTGCATTGGCAGGCAGATTCTCAACCACTGCACCACCAGGGAAGCCCCGTTCCCGTTGTTTTTGATGTCTGCCCCCAGTGACTAGGGTTGGTTCAGTGGGTTGTGTAGGCTTCCTGGTGGAGGGGACTGGTGCCTGTGCTGTGGTGGATGAGTCTGGATCTTGTCTTTCTGGTGGGCAGGACCACATCCAGTGGTGTGTTTTGGGTGTCCCTGACCTTATTATGATTTTAGGCAGCCTCTCTGCTAATGGATGGGGTTGTGTTCCTGTCTTGCTAATTGTTTGGCTTAGGTTGTCCAGCACTGTAGCTTGCTGGTCATGGAGTGGAGCTGGGTCTTAGCGTTGAGATGGAGCTCTCTGGGAGAGTGTTCACCATTTGATATTATGTGGAGCTGGGAGGCCTCTGGTGGACCTATATCCTGAACTCCGCTCTCCCACCTCAGAGGCACAGGCTTGACACCCAGCCGGAGCACCAAGACCCTGTCAGCCACACGGCTGCAGAAAAGGGAGAGAAAAAGAATGAGAAAGAAAGAAAGAAAGAAAGAAGGAAAGAAAGAAAGAAAGAGAGAAAGAGAAAGAAAGAAAGAGAAAAGAAAGAAGGAAAGAAAAACATAAAGTAAAATAAAATGAAATTAAATTAAAAAGTTATTAAAATAAAAAATTTTTTAATTATTAAAAATAAGACAATTTTAACATAATAAAAAAGAATGAAAAAAAGAAAGATGAGAGCAACCAAACCAAAAATCAAATCCACCAGTGATAACAAGAGCTAAAAACTATACAAAGAAAAAAAATAAATGGACAGACAGGACTCTAGGACAAACGGTAAAAGCAAAGCTATACAGACAAATTCACACAAAGAAGCATACACATACATACTCACAAAAAGAGAAAAATGAAAATATATATATATCTATATATAACAAAAAAAAGGAAGAGAGCAACCAAATCAAGAAACAAATACACCAGTGATAATAAACTCTAAATACTAAACTAAGATAAACATAAAACCAGAAACAAATTAGATGAAGAAATCAAACCCCAAGTCTACAATTGTTCCCAAAGTCCACTGCCTCAATTTTGGGATGATTTGTTGTCTATTCAGGTATTCCAGAGATGCAGGGTACATCAAGTTGATTATGGAGATTTAATCCACTGCTCCTGAGGCTGCTGGAAGAAATTTCCCTTTCTCTTCTTTGTTCGCACAGCTCCTGGGGTTCAGCTTTGGATTTGGCCCCGCCTCTGAGTGTAGGTCACCTGAGGGCGTCTGTTCTTCGCTCAGACAGGACGGGGTTAAAGTAGCAGCTGATTAGGGGGCTCTGGCTCACTCAGGCTGGGGGTAGGGAGGGGTACGGAATGTGGGGCCAGCCTGGGGCGGCAGAGGCCGGCGTGACATTGCAACAGCGTGAGGCACGCCTTGTGTTCTCCTGGGGAAGTTGTCCCTGGATCACGGGACCCTGGCAGTGGCGGGCTGCACAGGCTCTCGGGAGGGGAGGTGTGGATAGTGACCTGTGCTTGCACACAGGCTTCTTGGTGGCTGCAGCAGCAGCCTTAGCGTTTCATGCCCATCTCTGGTGTCTGTGCTGATAGCCGTGGCTCACGCCCCTCTTGAAGCTTGTTTAGGCGGTGCTCTGAATCCCCTCTCCTCGCACACCCAAAAACAATGGTCTCTTGCCTCTTAGGCAGTTCCAGGCTTTTTCCCGGGCTCCCTCCCGGCTAGCTGTGGTGCACTAGCCCCCTTCAGGCTGTGTTCACTCAGCCAACCCCAGTCCTCTCCCTGGGATCTGACCTCCGAAGCCCGAGCTTCAGCTCCCAGCCCCCGCCCGCCCCAGCAGGTGAGCAGACAAGCCTCTCGGGCTGGTGAGTGCTGGTCGGCACGGATTCTCTGTGCGGGAATCTCTCCTCTCTGCCCTCCGCACCCCCGTGGCTGCGCTCTCCTCTGTGGCTCCGAAGCTTCCCCCCCGCCACCCCTCCTGTCTCCGCCCACGAAGGGGCTTCATAGTGTGTGGGCACCTTTCCTCCTTCACAGCTCCCTCCCGTAAGTGCAGGCTCCATCCCTATTCTTTTGTCTCTGTTTTTTTCTTTTTTCTTTTGCCCTACCCATGTACGTGGGGAGTTTCTTGCCTTTTGGGAGGTCTGAGGTCTTCTGCCAGCGTTCAGTAGGTGTTCTGTAGGAGCAGTTCCACGTGTAGATGTATTTCTACTGTATCTGTGGGAAGGAAGGTGATCTCCACGTCTTACTTCTCCACCATCTTGAAGGTCTCTCTGTTTTCTTTTTGCACTGAGGCTTTAAAATGTGAGTGTGGCAGCGATTGTCGGGGCTGGTCACCCATGGGAGGCCTGCCCCCACCCATCAGTTTGTGATTTATGCTGGTGTTTTGGCTTTGACCTAATGAGTCATTGAGTGTTTGGGCAGAAACTTCCTGGAATGGTATTTCTTTCTTTCCCCCATGTACTTTGTTTTATTTCTACACTTCATGTTATTTCTAGTTCTTAGCCTTGCTCTACTCCTTCCCTTTTTATCCGCCCACTGTTATTGAACTTTATTCTTTCTGCATTTTTTTCTTTTTGCATTTTTCTTTTGATTTATTTGATTCATTCTTATTTTTTTCCTTTGACCTTTCCTCAATCATCAAATCCCCATTACTCCTTTGGATTCTTTCCTCTACCAAATTTCCACCCCCTGTTTTCTCTCGCCCCCTACCTGGCCCAGCCACAACCCAGATATTGTGAGTGTTCAAAATTTCCACTCTGTCTTCCAGCCTCAGCGAGAGTCCCCCAGCTTCTGCCACATGGTTCCATTAGTATGCTTGGCCTTATTTTTCAAAAACTAGTTTTTGTGGGAAATTGGGTAATAGAAAATGGTCAAATAACACTCCCCAAAAAGTACAGCCTTTATAGTATGGCAAGTTGAAATGTGTCCTATTAAATGGCGCTTGCTCAAGCTAAGAAAGAAATTGGATCTCTACACTGACTACATGATTTCCCCAGACAAAAGCAGCGGATGGTCTGAATACATTTCAAAGCATTTCCAAAAAGACTCAGGAAAAGACCAGAAAGAAGTGATTTTGCAAACGAAGAGAGAATGTTGCAAGTACACCATTACAAAAATTGAAACATGTCTTTAAATTCAGCCACCACAGATGGCACACATTTCAATTAACATTTTTGTTCATTCAGATTAAATGGTATATGTGAGTAAAGGTGTCAAAATAAAGGAAACTAACAAAAAAGTGGATGATAGGCAGGGGAATATGCTAAAAGTGGTCAAGACTTGGGAAGCAGCTAATTGTGTTCATTGCAAAACCTCCAGTGATGGAGCAAGCATGTGGCAGCAGTTAGCTGGCGACTGGGACACAGTTAGCAGAGTTACGAGAGTGTGAAATATAAAATTGTGAAATGTGTTCTAACAAAAGTCATTTTACTAAGAATAAGAGATGACATGTCCACATTGCAATGCAGCTTCAGCCACTGAGGCAAACCTTATCTAAACATTTCTGCAAAGTCATGCACAGGGTAGTTCACTGGGAAGAGCTAAGGCTGCAATTCAGGAGGATGGGATTCTAGTGAATTCCTTACCCCAGACTCACTAAGGGAAGCATTCCATCTCTATGAACCTTGTTCCTTCATCTGAGACCCAAGGGAGTTGAAACAGATTCTCTATAGCATTCCTTCTGGCATTGCAATGGGGTGATTCTTCAGCACAGGACACAGCCATGCAGTGCAGAAAGGGAACCCTGCAATTTTAGCATTTACAGAGAAGCAGCCCCAGGTTAATGCTGGCTCACCCATAACCTTCACTTTGCCTAACTGTCACATGCATGCACCAGAGGAAATTACACTGTGAAACGTACACAGTGATGGATTTAGGGGCAAAAATTGTCTTCTGCAGGTGAGGTTTGTTTCAGCAAGAGGTTAAAATGAATGTTATCAGTGTGGTAAATGCACTAGAAGCCCGGAAATTGGGTGCTTGACCACATTTCTGGTCTTCTGAGAAACTTCCAGTTTAATAGACTCCGAGCAGAAGTGCTTAAGATGATAGCTCAGCTCCTGCAGTGTGAGAATCTTCTCAAGCAGTGCACACACATTTGTGGAGGGTTTTGCCTTGTCAGTGACCTGTCAGGATGACAGGAAAGCAGACTCTCAGCCAGTCACACAGTCACCCAGACGAGCCAGCCCAGTGGCAAGGAGCAGACATGGGTGTGTCTGAGTCCCAGCTCCACCACTCACAAGCTGTATGGCTGGGGCAAGATACTTTCCTTAACTGCATTCTGCCTCAGTTTCTCCTTCTGGCAACCATTGATAATAATAGTATCAATCTCAACAAGTTGTTCTGAGGATAAACTGAGCTAAGATCTGCTAACTGCTTAGGAAAGTGTCCAATATGAGGTAGTGATACATATTAGGTATGATTATTATTAACCCAATCAAAATCAGCCTGCATCAGGGAAACGGTATCATCAACCAAAGATGTGTATGTACATGTGGGACTCCGTGACTGTTGAGTGTGTGTGTGCAGGGTGTGGGTTCCTATTAATTGAATATGGACAATTAATTCTGAGGGACAGTCAGTCCTTCATTCAATTCACTTGAACAAGTGATTGCCTACATCTTGAAGAGAGCACACCAGAGGTGGATAGGGACAGAAGTTCATTAGTTCTTCCATTAATTAAGCATCATTTATTGAGGCATTCCTGGAAAAGGTGAGTGAGGTCCTGTGCCTGTCTTAGACTATGAGCTCATTCACTCACTCCTCCATTTATTTTATTTTTTGGGGGGAGGGGTTGTAACACAACTTTACTGTAGCAGTAGTTAATAACACAGTGCCCTCAGATCATTAGGTTTTATCTCGACTGATTATATACTTCTCAAGAACAATAAATTCTCACTACTGTCAACATGCACTCCTCCACTTAAAGCACATTACCTGACCAGGGGCCAGGAACTGAGCCTTAGAGGTCAGTGGGAAGGTTAGAAGCATCACACCAAAAGCATCACAACGTATAACTGTCATTCGAAAGTCCAGACCACGTGCCAAGGCAGTTGCAAGGAGAGAAGCCCACATCCCACTGAAGGGAGATGGTAACGCTTCCTAAGAGAGGAGGAATATGACCAAAGTTTGTAAAGATGGGTGGGCGTTTGACAGACAGGTCAGATTACTGAATGGAAGGACTTGTCTATCAAAGGCCCAGAGGTTGGTGATCCAGGGAGGCCAAGGGAGCTGCGAGGCCATGGAAGAACGTGATGGGAGCCTGGGCTGTGTGCAGTCTGGCAGCGGGAGAGCAGGAGAGGAAGGCAGACCAGTCCCAGGCCCAGGGAACCCCGAGTGGCCACACCAACAAGGTTTCTGCATTATTCAGGCAGGCAGGAGCATAGATGGCTCGGGAAACAAGGTCTATACAAAAGTGACACAATGTTTTACACACATTTTTGTGCAAAATGTCACACATGAAGAATCAGTGTGGGGAAGTGGTCGAAAGCCTGGTTTCCAGAGCTCGACAGCCCTGGATTCCACAAGTCTCTGCCTCATGCTGGGCAATCCTGAACAAGTCATGTGAAACCCCAGTGCCTCAGTTTTCTCATCTAGAAAGTAGTACGATAGTGACATTGTACTTGATCGTAACGTTGCTGACAGGAGGAAGTGAGGGGATTGATGGAAAACCCTGAGTGCAGTGCCTGGCATACAGACCACTAGCATTGGTCAGGATAGAAGTAACTTCAGACACGCAGACACATAAAGATGTGTCCTAGGATGCCAAGCCACAGGGCTCTGGTTTACACCCTGGCTTTCTTACCCAAATGTGGCAGACAACGCTCAGGCCTCACTGCACCCTGGAGACCCCTCTCGGCTCTCAGGCATCCAGACCTGCAGTTCTGAAGGAAACAAAGGGATGGGCATTTGCTTAGAGCTCTGCACTAGGCAGGGCCAGCTGGGAGTGGCAAGCAGGATCAACTCGGATGGGAGAAATCTAGAAACGGGTTCTTCATTCAGGTATAGAGAGCTGAGGTGGCAAGGCATGGAAAAATGGGGACAAGGAAGATGACACAGTGGACCTGGAGGAGACAGGCCTCCCCAAGTCATTGCCCGCAGCAGGAAGGGAGCAGGGGGGCAGAGACCCATGGAGTGTGGCCAGGTGAGCGTGGTCATCCCCGATGACCAGAGAGTGCCAGATGTCAGGCACCCTGGGGTTTTGAGCTGCGGGCCTCCCTCCTACGTGGGGTCTCCCCTGAGACACTCCTGTTTTGCTCCAGGGAAGGAAGCTGTGTGGTTTCTGGAGGGCGAGTGCAGACACCACCATTAGGGCAGGGAGGAGGTCCCCCTAGGGATTTACGTCTCCCCAGAGATTCCTGAATTCATCAAGAGGTTTGTCCTTGTGAGGGTGAAATCTTGGTGCATGAGTTGGTTTACTGTCCCAGAGCTGAAAATTCTTCAAAGAGGTCCCAAACTTAGGCAGGAACTAACGTATGTGGTGCATTACAAGATGCCAGCCACCCGGTGCCATGCTTTGTGAATGTCATACAAGTTTTTCTGTCCCTCTCAAGGCCACAATAATAACAGATTCCCCTAAGGCAACACAGTGTGCCCACACTGCTTCGCAGGTGTCACCCGTTTTAAGGTATTTCACCCGTGCAGAGGTGAGAGGTGTTGGGACCAGGAGTCAGACTCAGGCTGCCCCCGTTAGACTGCCCAAGAGCTCAGTGCCACGTGGGAAACCCGCCATCCTGTGCAGTTACACAATATATGCCTTCACCCCACGTGGGGACACAGCCGAGCCTGAGACTGTACGGTGCGGAACCGGACTTGAAAGGGTTAACCAAAGCCGAGGCCCACCTGGCTTCTGCTTCCAGGCAATGTTCTTACTTGGGATGTGCTGTACCTTGACCTGTTTGCTCCTGGCCATCTGTGGGTGGTTCCCAAAGGACTCATGCTGCCCCGTGACTTGGGCCACATAGGACTTTTCACCTAAAGTACAAGAAGATATCCACTCCCCTTCGAAAAACAGCCACTGTACAAGTCCCCGTGTGGGCTCCTTCTGGATTACCTCCGCCTCAGGTACCCCAGCCTTGGCTGCTTGCCACGTGGAGAGGCCCTGTCTGGGGGACCTTTCTCTCTCCCACCCACCAACTGTCTCCCCCCCCGTGGGGGCGTGGCTGGCTTCTTCCATGCACCAGGTCTGCAGGTCCTAAAGGCGCCTGGGCTCCATCACTTAGGAACTCAGACAAACATAGAAGCCGAAACCTGCTCTTCCCAGAGGCTGCCTGTGGGGCAGATAACACAACCCCAAAGTGCAGGGGAGTTGGTGCACCGTATGGTGAATTCTGAGCGGTGAGAGGCAGGCGATGGCATGGAACCCACAACGCTTAGCGGCACGCTGCTCCGCATCACTGAGCAAGGGCGGGGTTTCCTTGGGGAGACTCTAGCCAGCTTGGTAACACATCACCGCCTATCACTTTCCCTGCTTCTCTGCGTCCCTTTCTTCCCCCCGCCCCCAGTCTTGCAGTACTAGGGTTGTACCTCCCAAGAAAGTCTTCAGGCTCCAATTTCTCAGAAACCCAGACCCAGACAGCCCGTTTTTTCTCTCTACCAGAGACTGTAGAAGATATAAAATGCAGCAATATTCTCAGAGATAGGTTTCCTGATAATATATACCTCACTGAAAGTAGCAAACAGAGAAAAACAATGATTTAAGTCTTGCAGAGAAATTGGTATCCAGTTTTCCCACCTCTTACAGGACTAGAAGTGTCCTCTCCTATATAACCCAGCAATGTTGTTTCGTTTCTTGTCAGGAGGTAATGCTGCTGTAAGTAAGCAGAGCTGGAAAAAAAACAAAAAAAACAAAAAAAAACCACCATGAGGTTTGCCTGGAAAGTGTCCGACAAGTCCTCTCCAGCACTCTTTTTGGGTATGATATGCATTTGTTTACTGGAGACTAGTCAGAAATATGGATGCTTGTGATAAAAGGAAAACATTTTAAAGTATCGACTAGAAAAGATTTCTTGTCACTGAAAAATATCTATTTTTACTACTGATTATTTGAAGAGTATTCTTTTTCAGGACAACTTTAATCACTTAACAGTGAAACAATAAAATCTTCCCTTTAAATAGAAAAATAAACAAGAATAACCATTATTATTTGACAACAACAATGAGCAATGAAACAGGAAGAAAAGGTATGCTCACAATTACAAGAAAACTATGATTCAATATGTCCGTTTACCTAAAGTAGGTAGGAAAACTAAACTTTGTAGAAATAAAAGGAGAGTTCAGCAAGGTAGCTGGACAAAATATTAGTATTTAAAAACAATGGTTTTCCTATATAAGGGGACATTTATAATAGAGTGGCTAAAAGCATGCGCTCTGCCACTCACTGCTGCATGATCCCTGGCAAATTGCTAAGACTCTCTGTGCTTCGGTTTCCTCAGCCGTAAACATAAGATGACGATCCTGCTGCCCTCAGAGGTTTTGCTGAGGATACCATGAGTGGGAGTTTCTTTTCCTCACTCAGCACGCAATTCCAAGCTCATCCAGCTAGTCCTTGTCTACTTTGGGATTTGCAAGTGTCACATACTTTCACAGACTTCCTTGGAGGTAGGGTGGCTATTTGACACCATTCTGGTCAAAGAGGTGGAAGAAGCCACAGGTGCCTCCTATTTTCCTTTCCTCCTGCCTTTTTAAAAATGGATGAAACACTGATACTGTGTCACTCATTTGACCATGAGGGAAAAGGTCAATGTCAAAAACTGTTTACCCGCATCTGGGCTTCCTGAGCATGAGAAAAACAAATCTGGATTTGTTTAAGCTAATGGGTGACTATTTTGTGAACTACCGATTTTTTCATTTGTATCTGAATGACATGTAAAACATAACAAATAACATTTCTGGTTCCTAGAAAGTATTTAATAAATGTTACTCTTTTTATTACATTTTAAAATATTATATTTAAATATATTCAAAATATAATTGGGAAAAGTGTCTTATTCATAATAAAAAGCAATTAAATAATTAATACTACATCTAACAGAAAGGTACAAGCTGATCTATATAAAGAAAACTAAACACTGAATAATGGTGTGATAGAAGACGTATAAGTGAAAAGACTGAACACATTTCTGAATTAAAAGAGTCAATATTATAACGATGACAATTATCTCCAAATTAGCCAGTAAATCTAACCCCACTTAATCAAAATTCCAGTGGATATTTTGAGAAACTTGAAAAGTTTATTCTCATTTTCCATTGGATGGATAAATATTCCAAAATAACTGAATAGACTTGGAAATAGAAGAAGAAATGTGGTGAACTTATTTGATTTATTAAATCAGATATTAGAGCTGTACTAATTAAAACAATGTGACATCATTGGAAGACAAATTGATCAATGAAATGCAACTGAAATTTAAGAAATAGATTCACATCTAAATGTAAAACCATATACGATAAATAAGATCATTTAAATCGAAGACCATACCAGTCAGGGTTGAGTTCAGGAAACAGAAGTTGCTCTTGGTATTTTGGACAGAAGGTGACTTAATATAGGACATTAGATATTTACAACACTGTTGGGAGGGCTACAGGAGTATTTTTTTTTTTAATTATTTATTTATTTATTTATTTATGGCTGTGTTGGGTCTTCGTTTCTGTGCTAGGGCTCTCTCTAGCTGTGGCAAGCGGGGGCCACTCTTCATCGCGGTGCACGGGCCTCTCACTATCGCGGCCTCTCCCGTTGCGGAGCACAGGCTCCAGACGCGCAGGCTCAGCAATTGTGGCTCACGGGCTTAGTCGCTCCGCGGCATGTGGGATCTTCCCAGACCAGGGCTCGAACCCGTGTCCCCTGCATTGGCAGGCAGATTCTCAACCACTGCGCCACCAGGGAAGCCCTACAGGAGTATTTTTAAGGCTGGATCTCCTGGAATGACTCAGCAGAAACAGGACTGATTCAATGGGAGCCACTGGAGCTAACTTAGACATTGCCACTGAAGCTGTGCCAGAGACAGGAAGCCTTGCCTTTGCAACTGCCTCTCACATTCAGGAAACTGGACCATGGTGTCCAAAGCTTGGTTTGGGAATAAGAAGTCACATTAAGAAGCTGTCCTTATCACATTGCTTTTTGATTCCCAGGAAGCTAGTAGATAGACCCTGGAGCACTGATGCAAGAAAGCCTCACATTTCCTGAGCTCCCTTGATAATGGAAACATTCAAGAGAGGTAGGACGATGACTCTCTTCTGCCTTCCAAAATCTCTCATGAGTGCATCTAAATGATGGAAAAGAGTTTGCTTCCAGAACCTCAGTTTCAAGGGAGTCGAGGAACTGTTTTCTTTAGCATTCCAATCTCCCCAAATAGAAGCCAGATAAATGGTGGTTGAGAGAATTGATTCAAAGTATCTACTCATAATGGGAAAGTGCATCATATTGGGATCATTGGTCATTCCCTCACCTTGTTCCAAACGTAAAAATATTCTCATGTGATTGAAGATTGAAGTTTAAAATTACACATAAAATTACTAAAACAAAATATGGGAGAAAAGGTTTATAGTCTTGTGGTAGGGCACACATGAAACCCAAAAGATAAACATATTTAATTAAGTGAAAATCAAGCAGTTTTATTTGATAAAGGACACCCTAAACAAAGTTAAAAGTAAAAAGTTGGGGAAATATTTATAACTCTTATTCTAGTTAAAGGGTTAATATTTTTAATATGTTGAGTTCTTATACAGCCAAAGAAAAAGATCAACATCCAACAGTAAAATAGGCAAAAGATATGAATAACTCATTTTTGAAAAAATCAAATGCAAATAACTTTGAAGCATGTGGAAACATGAGTAACTTCATTAATAATGAAGAAAATAACATTAAAATGAAAATTTTATACTTATCCACTGGCAACGATGGAGTGCAATAATATCCATTGTTGGGAGGAGTGTTAGGGGAATCTAGTACAGATGGATATAAACTTTAAAAGCGAATTTTGGCAGTATGTATCAGCTATTAGAAGGTCCCCACCTTTTAACCTACAATACACTTCCTAGAAATTGTCTCACAGAACTAGCAACACACTTCTCAGAATCTGTCCCACAGAAATAATCACATAAATGAGCAAAGACGCATGATGCAAGGATATTGACTGTCGCGATTTTCATACAAGGAAAAATTGGAAACAATTTTTAATGCCCGAAAGCAGGTCATTAGTTAAATAAATGATGATACATTCATACAACGGGCTACTTAGCAGCTATTAAAAAGAAGTAGCTCTATTTATATTGATATTGAAAGATGGCAATACTGTAGTAAGTCAAATAGATCTGTATAGGTAACATGATCCCACTTGTTTCTAAAGATAAAACACGTGTATTATGTATGCAGAAACTCTTGAGGGAGGCACTTCCAGTTGTTCATGGTGGTCATTTCTGGGCTACAAATGTGGGCAAAACTTTCACTTTTTATTATATGTACTTCAAGATTTAACATCATTTGACAAAAGACATATATCTCAAAAAGACTTGTGTTTTTAAAAAATGAAGATCTGTAAACAAGCAAACTCCCAATTCAGTCATTTGACATATAAGCAGGGCAGCAAGGTGACTGATCCCCATTAAAGCCAAAAGGAGCTTAGAGCCCACTTGTTGACAGATGTGGAAACTGGGGCTCATGCCCCACTGGTCCTGAGTCTCAATGGAAGGAATTGCATTATTTCCTGAGGCCATATTTCTGAATTCTAAAACAAGAATCAAAGAGTGCTTTGGCATTTTAAAGTTGAGTTACACCTTTGCACCGTCCCCCAGAGAAGCTGCTGCTCCTGGCTTAGGGTGATTAACTTTCCTTGCCAAGTTTTCTTGTCTGCAAGACCAGCATCTGCCAGGCAGCCTTGAGGCAGGCTGTGTACAGGATTTCTCTCCTGATTAACACCTGTAGTTACTGCCTCTGGCACTTATTGTCTGCCTCTTGCTTGCCCAATTTGCATATATATATATATATATATATATATATATATATTTTTTTTTTTTTTTTTTTTTTTGCTTAAACTTAGTCACCTTATCTTGGCTTGTTGCTTGCCCCTGCAAGCTGTTGTAATTGGCCTATTGCTGTAATTTCCTGAATACAATCATAGATGTTACATTGCTTAAAAATTTCCTTTGAAATTTTGTACTTGAACCTTTGTTCTCAACCCAGCCTCTTCTATAAACCCATTCTTTGGTTCTTTCTTACAAATGATTCAATATCCAATATGTTTCAGTTTTATAAAAAATCATTTTATTTTATTTTTAAATTTATTTTATTGAAGTATAGTTGATTTCCAACGTGTTAATTTCTGCTGTACAGCAAAGTGATTCAGTTATACATATATATACATTCTTTTTCACATTCTTTTCCAATTTGGTTTATTACAGGATATTGAATATAGTTCCCTGTGTTATACAATAGGACCTTGCTGTTTATCCATTCTCTATGTAACAGTTTGCATCTGCTAATCCGAAACTCCCAATCCATCCCTCGCTCATCCCCCTCCCTCTTGGCAACCACAAATCTGTTCTCTATGTCTGTGAGTCTATTTCTGTTTCATAGCTACATTCATTTGTGTCATATTTTAGTTTCCATGTATAAAAGATATCATATGGTATTTGTCTTTCTCTTTCTGACTTATTTCACTTAGTGTAATAATCTCTAGGTCCATCCATGTTGCTGCAAATGGCATTATTTCATTCTTTTTAATGGCTGAGTAGTATTCCATTGTATATATGTACCACATCTTCTTTATCCATTCATCCATTTATCAATGTACATTTAGGTTTTTTCTATGTCTTGGCTATTGTAAATAGTGCTGCTATTTACATTGGGGTGCATGTATTTTTATTGAATTATGATTTTGTCTGGATATGCCCAGGAGTGGGATTGCTGGATCATATGGCAACTCTATTTTTAGTTTTTTGAGGAACCTCCATACTGTTCTCCACAGTGGCTGTGCCAACTTACATTCCCACCAACAGGGCAAGGGGGTTCCCTTTTCTCCACACTCTCTCCAGCATTTGTTATTTGTAGACATTTTAATGATGGCCATTCTGACCAGTGAGAGGTGGTACCTCATTGTAGTTTTGATTTGCATTTCTCTAATAATAAGCAATGTTGAGCATCTTTTCATGTGCCTGTTGGCCATCTGTATGTCTTCTTTGGAGAAATGTCTATTTAGGTCTTCTGCCCATTTTTCAATTGGGTTGTTTGTTTTTTTGTTATTGAGTTGTATGAGCCGTTTATATCAAAAAATCATTTATTTTAAATTTGTCAAAATGGCTGAACCCAGTATCCGAAGAGAGGCAGCAGAGTATTGATTGAGAGCATGCATCTGGAGCCGCTGTGCCACTTACCAGCTGTGTGGCCTCAGGCAAATCGCTTGACCTCTCTGGGCTTCAGTTGCCTCATATATAAATTCTGTATTGAGTGCTTATGACATTAAATAAAACATATTATGGTATTTTTGCTTAATTTTCTGATCAGTAAAGCACCTGTATATCAGACCTTCATTCATTCAACAAACATTACCTGATTAACAGTTTAAGGAGATCCTCCTGGCTATTGGGTAATGACAGATTCTAGAGGAACCAAAGTATAGCAGGAGGACCTCCAAAACGCATCTTGTATCTAACCATGTCTTTCTGTCCTCACTGCCATCACCTTGGTCCAAGCCACCTTCATCTTCACAACAACCTAACTCCATACAGAATAAAAAATAGGCTCTGGTCAGTCCTGCTTCAGTGGCTTCTCTTCATACTCAGGAAAGAAACCACACTCTAACTATGATCCACAAGGGTCTACAAAACCCTGGTCCCTTCTGTCTCTCAAATTCATCTCACACTTTTCTTCTTGGTCCTTAGGCACCAGTAGCACTTGTCTTCCTTCAGTTTTTAAAATATTTTAATCTCTTTCCCACCCCAGGGCCTTTGCATATGCTGTTCCCTCTGCCTGGAACATTGTACCCAATACTTTGTATGGCTTTCTCCTTCTCTTTCTTTAGATTTAGCTTAAATATCACCCCCCCAGTGATAGATGGGTGTTTTCTGCCCAGATCCCATTCCTATTTCTATTTTTTTGTGTAGTAGCACACCAAATTTCCTTTGTAGAAATGGGGCTTATACCTGGTAAGACACACAAGGTACAGCACATATGAAGATATGAAAGTCTTTCTTTTAGTTTCTCCAGAGAAGAATCCTTCAGGCCTCCTGGTGATGGGGCAGGGAGAAGCCTGAAGAATAAAAATGACTTTATATCCAGACTTGCAACCAATACTGTCAGCCAATAGCTACCTACTTCACCCCCACATGCCTATTGTTGATCCCGAGTCTCCTGGCATCTGCAAAGGGAAACTGAGTCCCTTTTCACTGAACTCCCTTCTATGGACCCGTGTGGGGTAGCCAACTCCACTCTGCAAGCACATTTCCTCTCGCCACTAAGTTTGCTGAAATATTTCATCCTTGGATGATTCTGCTCTCATCTCCTTTGTCTTGGAGGGTTAACACCTTTAGAAACTTATCCACCTCTCGCCATTTTCCTGGAGTCTAGGGAAGGAGAAAAGAAAACTTAAGAAGAATGACCATATATCATCAAATCCAACTTCAGGTGGGTCCCTAAAATTTCTTATTCTCTACTGTCAGGAGATGACTGCAAACCTTTTCTGCTTTCCTCAGACCTCCTTCCTCATCACCTCCCTGCTCAGATCCAGGAAATGACCTCATGTCTTGCAATCTCACAGAGAAAAGATGAATAAACTCCCTCCATTTCCTACCACTTTCCAGCACTGCAGCATTACCCTAATACACACACTCCTTTCTGTTTCTCCATCACCAAGGAAGAGGTGCTTCTCCTGTCTAAGCTGTCCTCTTGAGCTCTGTCTCAATCCCCCTCATCCCCCCAGGACCTTGCTTGGTAACTGGGTGCTCCTGCCTCCAGCATTCAATATTAACCAGATGTCACTAGCATCTGAATTTAGAATGGCCAAGATCCTGTTTACTGCAGAATGAGAGGGTTTCCTGGGCTCATGGGACTGTCCGTGTGAAAACCAGAATGAATTTGTCACCCTATTTTCTCCCATATTTTGAACTAATCCTCCCTCAACCGTACACTCTCTCTTCATCCCCTTTCCTATATCTCTCCTACCTTCACACCCAAGCTTCTTGAAACAGGTGATTATAATCTGGTTAGGTTTCTCACCTCCTACTCACTTCAATAAAAAAGAAACAGAATCACGTGACTGAAAGAGCAGCTTCAGGAATCTACCTGCCATCCTTGCTGTAGGTTGCCCTGATGTCCTGCAGTTCTGTGGGTGGGATCCCTTTCGCCCCATTCCGCTGCCTGCTACCCTCAGCCTCACCATTTCTCTGAGAGTGTTCCTGGCAGGGTTAGGAGTACATATCCAGGCACACATCTCATCATCTTCCCACTGGATGTCCAGTCGGTGATGCTCAACACAGGTGAGCCTTGGCTTCTGTGCCCTCACACAATCTTAGTGTTCATTGACCTTTGCATCTTTCTTGCAGGGTCCATCATCTAGTCATAGAATTCCTAGGCCCTCTCCTCATTCTATACACTTACCCTGGAGAGTTCATACACTTGCCAGGCTCCACTTTGCCCTTTATATGCTGGTGAATCCAAATCTTTGTCCAGTTCAAATCTCTCTCACATGGATGAGATTGGCATATCCAGTGCCTACTGGACATATCCATTTGGATGTCTCTAAGACAACTCATACTCAACTTGTCCAAAATTAATCTCATCATCACCCCTACTTAAACCTGCAGCAATTCCTATGTACTCATCTCAAATAAGGGGACCACCATCTACCAGCTTGCATGAGCCACTGGGTATTTAACTCTCAGCCCTGACTCTTCCCTCACCTACTATGTCAGTGAGGGTTCTGAGCTGCTGGCTAGGGAAACCAACTCTGGTTAATCTGAGTCGGCAGGATTTTAGTGAAAAGACTTTCAATATCTCACAGGTTCTACAGCAAGATTGGAGAACAACCGTGCATCTTAGCAGCCACAGAGCCAGAATCAATGCCCAGTCAACGACTAGAATTGCCATTGAATCTGGGCACAGATACCTCTGTTTGCATCACTAACATTTCTGATCCTCGAACATGGATGCCACTGCTAAAATCACAACCGATGCCACTGTTAACACCTTCACCAGAACAAAGTCTGAGTAGTACCCAATTATTTTTACTGCCAGTTTACAACCAAGAAATTGGGGTGGGGTGGGGGGAAAACAGTACATTTGACTAACAGAGTATAGGTCACATGCAAGTGATCTATACTACAAGGAGAGTTGGGAAGTAAGTGTCTGGCACTTTTGGCTTTAGGAGTGAAAGTAGTGGTCTGTATCAAAAGATGGTAGGTTCCCCAAACATTGGATTGACTCTCAGATACCAGGTGGCCAAAAAGAATGGACATATTATCTACATATCCACGGTCCATCCCTTGACTTCTCAATATACCCTCTTTACATTTTTACAAAATGTTTCTTAAAAAAGGCTTCTTCCTAATATAGTTCAGTTCTCCCTCATTAAACACACACACACACACACACACACACACACACAAGCACACACATCTGTTGTTTCTCCAAAGTCATCTTTTTCTGCATGCAGCTCCAAATACAGGATCTCTAGATAATGACCATTTCTGCCCTATTTCTAAAATGACCACGTCTCTGTTTTCTGTAATCTAAGGACTAAATAGAGCACCAACATGTCCTTTTTAAGTTGGAGAAAAATACCACAATATATGTAAGTCAAGTAATTATACCTTAAACTTATACATTGTCAATTATATCTCAATAAAAGAAACAAAACCTCTTCTTAATGGTTTAAAAGAAAAAAATAGAAAAATTATCTAAAACAATTTTATTTATGCTTGAAGCATAAGGAAGAAAATACAGGAAACTTTTATGGTCATTGCTTTTGCAACCATTCCAAAGTTCTAATAAGCAAATCTAGTAAGCGATTCCTAAAATTCTTATGCCCTTTCTCTTGTCATCCCTCAGTTAATCCTGTGGGTGGACGAAAACAGTCATCTCTGAAAGATCTGAGCCTTTGGTCGTCCTGCTTTTATAGACTTTCAGACTTTCTTTTCTATACCATTGGAAAAGAAAAGTCAGGAGTTATCAGGCATCCCCAGAAAATCCCTCGAGTCCATCCATACTCTCTACCGTCCTCCCATATGTAACACCGTCCTTCTTTCCCCTTGATAATTTAGATCAGTCCTTGCATCTAATGGCACAGCCCCTCACTTATTACCTTCCAGATATATTAAATGTTTCATATTTCCAATTGCACCAATCCTTTTTTCACCTCCTGGCCTTTGCTTTAATTTTTTATGCTGCTTAGAACTGCCTATCATTCTTCTTCTCTATCTCTTCACATACAGAATTCTTATTGATCCTTTAAGAATCAGTTAAGCTATCAAATTCTCTAGAAAACACACTCTGACTACCTTATATAAAACCAGGTAGTCTCCTCCGCAACTTTTAAAGAATTCCACATTTCCATGTACTTTGACACTTATCATAGCACCTAATGTTCCATATTGGAATTATCTTTTAGTTTGTTGGTCTCCACAACTAGAGCCTCCAGCATTGTGCCTGACACATAATAACTCTGTTGGAGAGGCAAGCCACAATTGACCCTGAGTATCTTTGCATGTTCTTGCTGAGTATGCCAAGGATATAAGGCCTTGACCACTCTTTATGTGGGCCACTTCTCAGAGTTGTTTGCAGTGAGTAATCCTGAGAGATGAGGTAGTATCTCTTCCCAGACAAAGAGGAGGTCTCTTTCCACTTACTGTAATAGTGATGACTCGCCTAAGCTCTGTGTGCTCCTGTCCTATAACACAACTCATTGTACTTACAGGCATTCATCATGGACCCTTTGTGTTGGCCCTGTGTGATGTGGAGGGAATAGGGAACCCGTGTACACCCACTGCTTTTGCCATTGGTAATGAAGTCCTTGTCTCTGACCCAGGAATCTCATGCCTTCTGCTGGCAGCCAAGAAACACTAAAAGACTAGCTTGTTAGCTTGCAAGTAGAGTAAATCATAGACTATTCACAGTCCTTGATAAGCTCAAGAGATATTTATTGGCTATAAGAACAAGAACTGGAATTAACACCTGTATTAGTTTGCTAGGGCTGCCTTATCAAAGAAGTAGATACTAGATGGCATATACAACAGAAATTTATTTTCTCACAGTTCTATGAGGCTAGACATCTATGATCAAAGAGTTGGAAAGTTTAATTCCTTCTGAGGGTTGTGTAGGAGGATCTTCTCCAAGCCTCCCTCCTTGGCTTGTAGATGGCTATCTTCTTGTGTTTTCACATTGTGTTCTCCCTGTACATGTCTGCGTCCAAACTTCCTCTTAGTAGGACATCAGTCATATTGGATTAGGGCTCACCCTAATGACTGCATACAACTTAATCACCTCTGTAAAGCCCTTATCTCCAAATATGGTCACATTCTGAGGTGCTGGATTGCAACATATGAATTTAGAGAATAATGCAATTCTGCCCATAACAGCACCATAAACGAATCAGAATGCCTTCATCAGGTTTTATAGCCTAGTACCCCTTTTTATATATAATGAATTATTAACAAAAAATAATTTTGGAGAGATACAAACTTGATTTTTGCCTAGATACTTCAAAACTTGTTCTTAAATCCTTGCAACTTGACATTTTTCTCATGTGGTCATACAAATACATCTTTTTGACTGTTTGAAACTATGTTTTAAAGCAGGGACATTTCTGACAGTACACTAAAGCAATTAATTATTACACATATTAATCTAAATTTTTCTATGAAATTAAAACATAGGAATAGAGTGAATTTTGTATTGGTAGATATCTAATTAAGAGAACTGATAGAATTAAACCATTATAAGTAGTTATAAAATGAGGACAGTCTATATTGACTTGAGATTTATCTTTATAGATTGTAGTATCTCATCGCTTGTTTTGTTTATTCAGTAGAATTAAACATTAGCTTTAGCTGTGGAAAAGAGATCTCAAGTAAATGAGCCTTGAGGAATACAATTAAAGAATAGAATAATTAAAATAACTCATAACTTATGCTTCTTAAGTACAAGCAAACAAGACAGTTGGAAAAGAAGCATTATTTCTATTCAATGAACAACATATTTTAGGAAGTCTTTTTATCCCAACAGCATTTGCTGGTTTTTTGTTTTGTTTTGTTTTGTTTGTTTGTTTACAAAACACAGGGTCTTTGTCTCTGAAGAAATACTATGATAGAACCATGGTGTTTTGGTTTTATAGAAGATCCATACATTTTCTACAGAGGACCATAATTCATTTACCTCCAAAATAATAATCAAATTTTACTTTCTAAAAACTTCCATAAGAAACATCAGAATTCAAGAGGGGTCCAAGATAATTGGCAAGTAAGAAGAACCTGAGCTCATCTTTTTCCACAATCACAACAAATCTATACCTACATATAGAGCAATTTTCCCTGAAGAAGACCTGAGGGCTAACTGTAGGACCTACTGTACTCAGAAGGTCCACATAGAAATGGGTAGGAAAAAGAGAAACACAGTATCCACAGGAACACAACCCCTGATGCAGCAACCTGCAGGAGAGAGGGTTATAGCTGAGAGGTCCTAGCACACACTTGCCTACCTGGGGCCACAGCAAAAAAATATCCCAGCAGTTTATAGGGCATCTTGACTCTACAGGAAGGAAATCCATTTACTAACCTTAGAACTTCTGCCAAACAGGCAGGAAATTGCTAGAGCCTTCTTTGGAGTTGGAGGCACCGGTGAGTGCCCCCAGGACTCCCCCCAGACTGAGTCCACTCTAACTCCAGCTACCCCTCCAAGGCAGCCTCAGTGTGGCATTCTGCAGGGACTGCCCCTGGCTAGGACCCACTACAGCTCCAGCCACCCTGCCAAGGTGGCCTTGGGCACAGTGCTCCCCAGGGATTGCTCCTGGTCCATGCCAATGCCAGCTCAGCCAGTCTGACAGAGTTGCCATGTGCAGGTAGCTTACACAGGGGATATTCCACACAAGTCCACTCCTTCAAGATCAGGAGATGTAGCTGTTTCACCTAATTCATAGAAACAAAAATCGAAAGTCAAGCAAAATGGGGGAATATGTTTCAAATGAAAGAACAACAACAACAACAAATCAAGAAAAAAACCCTAATGAAATGGAATTTATTTACCTGATGGAGAATTCAAAGAAATGGTCATAAGGATGCTCACTAAACTCAGGAGAAGAAAAGAGGAACTCAGTGAGAACTTCAACAAAGATTTAGAAAATAAGAAAAATCAACCAGAACTGAAGTATACAATCACTGAAATAAAAAATATACTAGAGGAGATAAGCAGCAGATAAGATGATAGAGAAGAACAGATAGGTGATCTGGAAGATAGAGTAGTAAAAATCACTCTATCAGAAGGATAGGAAGAAAGACATTTTTAAACTGAAAATTTAAGGAGTCTCTGGGACAACATCAGGCATACTAACATTCACATTATAGGGGTCCCAGAAAGAGAATAGAGAGACAGAAAACTTATTTGAAGAAATAATGACTGAAAGCTTCCCTAACCCATGAAAGGAAATAGACATCAGGAACAGGAAGCACAGAGAGTCCTAAACAAGATGAGCCTAAAAAGAGCCACACCAAGATATATTGTAATTAAAATGGGGAAAGTTAAAAATAAAGAGAGAATCGTAAAGGCAGCAAGAGAAAGACAGCTAATCTCATACAAGGGAAACCCTATAAGATTATCAGCTGAATTTTCAGCGGAAATTTTACAGGCCAGAAGGAAGTTGCAGAATATATTTAAAGTGCTAAAGGAAAAAAACTTACAACCTGGAATATTCTATCTGGAAATGTTATCATTCAGAATTGAGGGAGAAATGAGTCTTCTAGCCAAGCAGAAACTAAAGGAGATCATCACCACTGAACTGGCCTTACAAGAAATATTAAAAGGTCTTCTTTAAGCAAAAAAGGCCACACTTAGAAACAAGGAAATATATAAAAGAAAAATCTTGCTGGTAAAGGCAAATATATGGTAATGGCAGTGGATCAGTCATTTAAAAATCTAGTATGAAGGTTAAAAGGTAAAAGGGTACAATCAACTGTAACTTTGTATACACAGAATAAAAATATGTAAAATATGGCATCAAAAACATAAAATGTGGGGGGTGGAGTAAAAATGTAGTGCTTTTAGAATGCCTTTGAACTTAAGTGACTATCAGCTTAAAATAGATGGCTAGGGCTTCCTTGGTGGCACAGTGGTTGAGAATCCTCCTGACAATGCAGGGGACATTGGTTCGAGCACTGGTCTGGGAAGATCCCACATGCTGCGGAGCAACCAAGCCCATGTGCCACAACTATGGAGCCTGCTCTCTAGAGCCCATGAGCGACAACTACTGAAGCCTGTGCACCATAGAGCCCATCCTCCACAAAAAGAGAAGCCACTGCAATGAGAAGCCCAAGCACTGCAGTGAACAGTAGCCCAGCTCACTACAGTTAGAGAAAAGCCTGCGGGCAGCAATGAAGACCCAATGCAGCCAAAAGTAAATTAATAAATAAATAAATTAATTAAAAAAAATAGATGGCTATATATATGGGTCAATATATACATAAAACTCATGACAACCACAATTCAAACACCTATAATGGACACACAAAAAATAAAGAGGAATCCTAACATAACACTAAAGGAATCCATGAAACCACAAAGGAAGGGTCCAAGAGAAAAACAAAGAAACAGAGAACTATAAAAACAACCAACAAACAATTAACAAAATGGCAATAAGTATATACGTATCAATAATTACTTTATTTGCTTATTTATTTTTAACATCTTTATTGGAGTATAATTGCTTTACAATGGTGTGTTAGTTTCTGCTGTATAACAAAGTGAATCAGCTATACATATACATACATCCCCATATCTCCTCCCTCTTACATCTCCCTCCCATCCTCCCTATCCCACCCCTCTAGGTGGTCACAAAGCACCGAGCTGACCTCCCTGTGCTATGCGGCTGCATCCCACTAGCTATCTGTTTTACATTTGGTAGTGTATATATGCACAGGCCACTCTCTCACTTCATCCCAGCTTACTCTTGCCCCTCCCTGAGTCCTCAAGTCCATTCTCTACATCTGCGTCTTTATTCCTGTCCTGCCCCCAGGTTTTTTAGATTTTTTTTCTTTTTTTTCTTAGATTTCATATATATGTGTTAGCATACAGTATTTATTTTTCTCTTTCTGAATTACTTCACTCTGTATGACAGTCTCTAGGTCCATCCACCTCACTACAAATAACTCAATTTTGTTTCTTTTTATGGCTCAGTAATATTCCATTGTATATATGTGCCACATCTTCTTTATCCATTCATCTGTTGATGGACACTTAGGTTGCTTCCAGGTCCTGGCTATTATAAATAGTGCTGCAATGAACATTGTGGTACATGACTCTTTTTGAATTATGGTTTTCTCAAGGTATATGCCCAGTAGTGGGATTGCTGGGTCATATAGTAGTTCTATTTTTAGTTTTTTAAGGAACCTCCATACTGTTCTCCATAGTGGTTGTATCAATTTACATTCCCACCAACAGTGCAAGAGAGTTCCCTTTTCTCCACACTCTCTCCAGCATTTATTGTCCGTAGATTTTTTGATGATGGCCATTCTGACTGGTGTGAGGTGATACCTCATTGTAGTTTTGACTTGCATTTCTCTAATGATTCATGATGTTGAGCATCCTTTCATGTGTTTGTTGGCAATCTGTATATCTTCTTCAGAGAAATGTCTATTTAGGTTTTCTGCCCATTTTTGGATTGCATTGTTTGTTTTTTTGATATTAAGCTGCATGAGCTGCTTGTAAATTTTGGAGATTAATCCTTTGTCAGCTGCTTCATTTGAAAATATTTTCTCCCATTCTGAGGGTTTTCTTTTCGTTTTGTTTATGGTTTCCTTTGCTGTGCAAAAGCTTTTAAGTTTCATTAGGTCCCACTGGTTTATTTTTGTTTTTATTTCCATTTCTCTAGGAGGTGGGTCAAAAAGGATCTTGCTGTGATTTATATCATGGAGTGTTCTACCTAGGTTTTCCTCTAAGAGTTTTATAGTGTCTGGCCTTTCATTTAGGTGTTTAATCCATTTTGAGTTTATTTTTGTGTATGGTGTTAGGAACTGTTCTAATTTCATTCTTTTACATGTAGCTGTCCTGTTTTCCCAGAACCACTTACTGAAGAGGCTGTCTTTTCTTCATTGTATATTCTTACCTCCTTTATCAAAAATAAGGTGCCGATATATGCATGGGTTTATTTCTGGGCTTTCTATTCTGTTCCATTGATCTATATATCTTTTTTTGTGTCAGTACCATACTGGCTAGATTACTGTAGCTTTATAGTATAGTCTGAAGTCAGGGTGTCTGATTCCTCCAGCTCCATTTTTCTTTCTCAAGATTGCTTTGGCTACTCGGGATGTTTTGTGTTTCCATACAAATTGTGAAATTTTTTGTTCTATTTCTGTGAAAAATGCCATTGGTAGTTTGATAGGGATTGCATTGAATCTGTAGATTGCTTTGGGTAGTAGAGTCATTTTCACAATGTTGCTTCCTGCAATCCAAGAACATGGTATATCTCTCCAGCTGTTTTTATCATCTTTAATTTCTTTCATCAGTGTCTTATAGTGTTCTGCATACAGGTGTTTTGTCTCCTTAGGTAGGTTTATTCCTAGGTAATTTATTCTTTTTGTTGCAGTGGTAAATGGGAGTGTTTCCTTAATTTCTCTTTCAGACTTTTCATCATTAGTGTATAGGAATGCAAGATTTTCCTGTGCATTAATTTTGTATCCTGCTACTTTACCATATTCATTGATTAGCTTTAGTAGTTTTCTGGTAGCATCTTTGGATTCTCTATGTATAGTATCATGTCATCTGCAAACAGTAACAGCTTTACTTATTCTTTTCTGATTTGGAATCCTTTATTTCTTTTTCTTCTCTGATTGCTGTGGCTAAAACTTCCAAACTATGTTGAATAATATTGGTAAGAGTGGGAAACCTTGTCTTGTTCCTGATCTTAGTGGAAATGGTTTCAATTTTTCAACACTGAGAACAATGTTGGCTGTGGTTTTGTCATAAATGCCTTTATTATGTTGAGGTAAGTTCCCTCTATGCCTACTTTCTGGAGGGTTTTTATCATAAATGGGTGTTGAATTTTGTCAAAAGCTTTTTCTGCATCTATTGAGATGATCATATGGTTTTTCTCCTTCAGTTTGTTAATACGGTTTATCACATTGATTGATTTGCGTTTATTGAAGAATCCTTGCAATCCTGGGATAAACCCCGCTTGATCATGGTGTATCATCCTTTTAATGTGCTGTTGGATCCTGTTTGCTAGTATTTGGTTGAGGATTTTTCCATCTATGCTCATCAGTGATATTGCCTGTAGTTTTCCTTCTTTGTGACATCTTTGTCTGGTTTTGGTATCAGGGTGATGGTGGCCTCATAGAATGAGTTTGGGAGTGCTCCTCCCTCTGCTATATTTTGGAAGACTTTGAGAAAGATAGGTGTTAGCTCTTCTCTAAATGTTTGATAGAATTCGCCTGTGAAGCCATCTGGTCCTGGGCTTTGTTTGTTGGAAGATTTTTAATCACAGTCTCAATTTCAGTATTAGCAATTGGTCTGTTTATATTTACTATTTCTTCTTGATTTTGGCCCAGAACGTTGTGCTTTTCTAAGAATTTGTCCATTTCTTCCAGGTTGTCCATTTTATTGACATACAGTTGCTTGTAGTAACCTTTCATGGTCCTTTGTATTTCTACAGTGTCAGTTGTTGCTTCTCCTTTTTCATTTTTAATTCTATTGATTTAGTCTTCTCCCTTTTTTTCTTGATGAGTCCAGCTAATGGTTTATCAATTTTGTTTATCTTCTCAGAGAATCAGCCTTTAGTTTTATTGACCTTTGTTATCGTTTCCTTCATGTCTTTTTCATTTATTTCTGATCTGATCTTTATCATTTCTTTCCTTCTCTTAACGTTGGGGTTTTTGTTGTTGTTGTTCTTCTTCTTTCTCTAATTGCTTTAGGTGTAAGGTTAGGTTGTTTATTAGAGATGTTTCTTGTTTCTTGAGGTAGGATTGTATTGCTATAAAGTTCCCTCTTAGAACTGCTTTTGCTGCATCCCATAGGTTTTGGGTCATCATGTTTTCATTGTCTTTTGTTTCTAGGTATTTTTTGACTTCCTCTTTTATTTCCTCAGTGATCTCTTGGTTATTAAGTCGTGTATTGTTTAGCCACCATGTGTTTGTATTTTTTACAGATTTTTTCCTGTAATTGATACCTATTCCCAAAGTGTTGTGGTCAGAAAGCATACTTGATATGATTTCAATTTTCTTAAATTTACCAAGGCTTGATTTGTGACCCAATATATGATCTATCCTAGATAATGTTCCATGAGCACCTGAGATGAAAGTGTATTCTGTTGTTTTTGTATGGGATGTCCTATAAATATCAATTAAGTCCGTTTTGTTTAATGTGTCATTTAAAGCTTGTGTTTCCTTATTTATTTTCATTTTGGTTGATCTGTCCATTGGTGAAAGTGGAGTGTTAAAGTCCCCTAATATTATCGTGTTACTGTCAAATTTCCCCTTTTATGGCTCTTACCAATTCTCTTATGTGTTGAGGTGCTCCTATGTTGGATGTATAAATATTCACAATTTTTTTATCTTCTTCTTGGATTGATCCCTTGATCATTATGTAGTGTCCTTCTTTGTCTCTTATAATAGTCTTTATTTTAAAGTCTATTTTGTCTGATATGAGAATTGCTACTCCAACTTTCTTCTGATTTCAATTTGCATGGAGTATCTTTTTCCATTCCCTCACTTTCAGTCTGTACATGTCCCTAGGTCTGAAGTGGGTCTCTTGTAGACAGCATATATACAGGTCTTGTTTTTGTATCCATTCAGCCAGTCTATGTCTTTTGGTTGGAGTATTTAATCCATTTACATTTAAGGTTATTATCAATATGTATATTCGTATTATCATTTTCTTAATTGTTTTGCATTTGTTTTTGGAGGTGTTTCCCTTCTCTTGTGTTTCCTGCCTAGAGAAGTTCCTTTAACATTTGTTGTAGAGCTGGTTTGATGGTGCTGAATTCTCTTAACTTTTGCTTGTCTGTAAAGGTTTTAATTTCTCTGTTGAATCTGAATGAGATCCTTGCTGGGTAGAGTAATCTTGGTTGTAGGTTTTTTCCTTTCATCACTTTAAATATGTCCTACCACTGCCTTCTGGCTTGCAGAGTTTCTGCTGAACGATCAGCTGTTAACCTTATGGGGATTCCCTTGTATGTTATTTGTTGATTTTCTCTTGCTGCTTTTAATATTTTTTCTTTGTATTTAATTTTTGATAGTTTGATTAACATGTGTCTTGACTTGTTTCTCCTTGGATTTATGCTGTATGGGACTCTCTGCACTTCCTGGACATTATTGACTATTTCCTTACTCATATTAGTGAAGTTTTCAACTACAATCTCTTCAAATATTTTCTCAGTCCCTTTCTTTTTCTCTTCTTCTTCTGGGACCCCTATAATTTGAGTGTTGCTGCGTTTAATGTTGTCCCAGAGGTCTCTGAGACTGTCCTCAATTCTTTTCATTCTTTTTTCTTTATTCTGCTCTGTGGTAGTTATTTCCACTTTTCTATCTTCCAGGTCACTTACCCATTCTTCTGCCTCAGTTATTCTGCTACTGATTCCTTCTAGAGAATTTTTAGTTTCACTTTTCTATCTTCCAGGTCACTTACCCATTCTTCTGCCTCAGTTATTCTGCTACTGATTCCTTCTAGAGAATTTTTAGTTTCATTTATTGCATTGTTCATCACTGTTTGTTTGCTCTTTAGTTCTTCTAGGTCTTTGTTAAACATTTCTTGTATTTTCTCCATTCTATGGCTGGGTTTTGGATCATCTTTACTATAATTACTATAATTACTTTGGATCTTCTTTACTATAATTACTCTGAATTCTTTTTCAGGTAGACTGCCTATTTCCTCTTCATTTGTTTGGTCTGGGGGGTTTTTACCTTGCTCCTTCACCTGCTGTGTATTTCTCTGTCTTCTCATTTTGCTTAACTTACTGTGTTTGGGGTCTCCCTTTTTAGGCTGCAGGTTCTTAGTTCCTGTTGTTTTTGGTGTC
Organism: Balaenoptera physalus; assembly: GCF_965194825.1. NCBI lineage: Eukaryota > Metazoa > Chordata > Mammalia > Artiodactyla > Balaenopteridae > Balaenoptera > Balaenoptera physalus. The sequence goes on along the minus strand of NC_138886.1, from coordinate 102,227,671 downwards.
TGTTCCCTGTGGATAAGGTTGGTTCAGTGGGCTGTGTAGGCTTCCTGGTGGAGGGGACTGGTGCCTGTGTTCTGCTGGATGAGGCTGTATCTTGTCTTTCTGGTGGGCAGGACCACGTCTGTTGGTGTGTTTTGGTGTGTCTGTGAACTTATTATGATTTTAGGAAGGCTCTCTGCTAATAGGTGGGTTGGTGTTCCTGTTTTGCTAGTTGTTTGGCATAGGATGTCCAGCACAGCACTGTATCTTGCTGGTTGTTGAGTGGAGCTTAGTGTTAGCATTGAGATGGAGATCTCTGCAAGAACTTTTGCTGTTTGATATTACGTGAAGCCAGGAGGTTTCTGGTGGACCAATGTCCTGAACTCGGCTCTCCAACCTCAGAGGCTGAGGCCTGACACCCGGCCAGAGGACCAAGACCTTGTCAGCCACACGGCTCAGAAGAAAAGGAAGAGAAAGAAAGAAAAAATAATAACAAATAAAATCAAATAAAGGTATTAATATAGAAAAAAATTTAAAAATAAAAAAGTAAAAAGTTAAAATAAAAAAAGAGACAAAGAAAGAAGAAAACAACGAAACAAAAACCAAATCCTCCAGTGATAACAAGTGCTAAAAACCATACTTAAATAAAAACAAAACAAAGAAAACCGGACAGTCAGAACCCTGGGACAATGGCAAAACCAAAGCTATACAGACAAAATCACACAAAGAGGCATACACATACACACTCACAAAAAGAGAAAAAGAAAAATATATATATATATAAAATTAAAATAGGAAGAGAGCAACCAAATCAATAAACAAATCTACCAATGATAATAAGCTCTAAATACTAAACTAAGATGAACATAAAACCAGAAACAATTTAGATGCAGAAAGCAAACCCCAAGTCTACAGTTGCTCTTAAATTCCACCGCCTCAAGTTTGGGATGATTCATTGACTATTCAGGTATTCCACAGATGCAGGGTACATCCAGTTGATTGTGGAGATTTAATCTGCTGCTCCTAAGGCTGTTGGGAGAAATTTCCCTTTCTCTTCTTTGTTCACATAACTCCTGGGATTCAGCTTTGGATTTGACCCTACCTCTGCATGTAGGTTGCCTGAGGGCATCTGTTCTTTGCTCAGACAGGACGGGGTTAAAGTAACACCTGATTAGGTGACTGGCTCACTCAGGCTGGGGGTTGGAGGGATACAGAATGCGGGGCGAGCCTGCAGGCGGCAGAGGCTGGCATGATATTGCAACAGCCTGAGGCATGCCGTGTGTTCTCCCAGGGAAGTTTTCCCTGTATCACAGGACCCTGGCAGTGGTGGGCTGCACAGGCTCCCAGGAGGGAAGTGTGGATGGTGACCTGTGCTTGCACACAGGCTTCTTGGTGGCTGTAGCAGCAGCCTTAGCATTTCATGCTTGTCTATGGGGTCCGCACTGGTAGCTGCAGCTCGTGCCCATCTCTGGAGCTCATTTAGGCAGTGCTCTGAATCCCCTCTCCTTGTGCATCCTGAAACAATTGTCTCTTGCCTCTTAGGCAGGTCCAGAGTTTTTCCTGGACTCCTTCCCAGCTAGCTGTGGTGCACTAGCCCCTTTCAGGCTGTGTTCATGCAGCCAACCCCAGTCCTCTCCCTGGGATCTGACCCCCAAAACCCAAGCCTCAGATCCCAGACCCCACCCACCCTAGCAGGTGAGCAGACAAGCCTCTCAGGCTGGTGAGTGCTGGTAGGCACTGATCCTCTGTGTGGGAATCTCTCTGCTTTGCCCTCTGCGCCCCTGTTGCTGTGCTCTCCTTCATGGCTCTGAAGCTTCCCCTGCCCACCTCCCGTCTGCACCAGTGAAGGGGCTTCCTAGTGTGTGGAAACTTTTCCTCTTTCACAGTTCCCTCCGCCAGGTGCAAGTCCCATCCCTATTCTTTTGTGTCTGTTTTTCCTTTTTCCTTTTGCCCTACCCAGGTATATGGGGAGTTTCTTGTCTTTTGGGAAGTCTGTGGTCTTCTGCCAACATTCAATAGGTGTTCTGTAGGAGTGTTCCACTTGTACATGTATTTCTGATGTATTTGTGGGGAGGAAGGTGATCTCCACGTCTTACTCCTCCACCATCTTGAAGGCGTCCCAATAATTACTTTAAATGTAAGTGGACTAAATGCTGCAATCAAAAGGTGTAACACAGCTGAATGGATAAAAATATCAAGACCCATATATATGCTGTTTATAAGAGACTCAGCTCAGATCTAAAGACACACATAGACTGAGGGTGAAGGGATGGAAAAGGAAAGAAACCTGGGGTAGCAATTTACATATCAACCACAATAGACTTGAAAACACAGACTGTAACAAAAGACAAAGAAGGTCATTTCATAATGATAAAGGGGTCAATCCAACAAGAGGATATAACATTTTAAATCATTTATGCACCCAACAGAGGAACACCTAAATATATAAAGCAAATATTAATAGAACTAACAGAAGAAATAGACAGCAGTACAGTAATAGTAGGGGATGTTAATACCTCTTTTACATCAATGGATAGATCATCCAGACAGATAATCAATAAGGAAACACTGGACTTAAATGACACATTAGCGCAGATGAACTTAATAGATATATATAGAGCATTCCATCCAAAAGCAGCAGAATACACATTCTTTCATTTTTCTTTAACTTTTATTTTTTTAATTACTTTTTATTGGAGTATAGTTGATTTACAGTGTTGTGTTAGTTTCTGCAGTAGAGCAAAGTGAATCAGTTATACATATACATATATGCACTCTTTTTTAGATTCTTTACAGAGTATTGAGTAGAGTTCCTTGTGCTATACAGTAGGTTCTTATAGCTATTTATCTTATATAGTAGTGTGTATATGTTAATCCCAATTTATTCTTCCCCCACCCTTACCCCCGGTAACCATAAGTTTGATTTCTACATCTGTGACTCTATTTCTGTTTTATAAATAGGTTCATTTGTACCATTTTTTAAGATTCCATATATAAGCGATATCATATATTTGTTTTTCTCTGTCTGACTTACTTCATTCAATTTGACAATCCCTAGATCCATTCATGTCACTGCAAATAGCATTATTTCATTCTTTTTTTTTTTTTTAATTTGCTACCTTTGTTTCCCACAACTGAAAGAGAATGTTCATCCATGCAAATTGAGAAGATTGGCTTTCAGCAATTTCTTGTTAGTTAGTGGACCAATATACACTTTATTTCATTCTTTATTATGGCTGAGTAATATTCCAGTGTTATATGTACCTCACCTACTTTATCCATTCATCTGTCAATGGACATTTAAGTTGCTTCCGTGTCCTGGCTATTGTAAATAGTGCTGCAGTGAACATTGGGCTGCATGTATCTTTTCTAATCATGGTTTTCTCTGGATATAGGCCCAAGATTGGGATTGTTGGATCATATGGTATCTCTATTTTCAGTTTTTTAAGGAACCTCCATACTGTTCTCCATAGTGGATGCACCAATTTACATTCCCACCAACATGGGAGGGTTCCCTTTTCTCCACACCCTCTCCAGTATTTAGTGTTTGTAGATTTTTTTTGATGCTGGCCATTCTGACTGGTGTGAGGTGACACCTCATTGCAGTTTTGATTTGCATTTCTCTAATAATTAGTGATGTTGAGCATTTTTTCCTGTGCTTTTTGGCCATCTGTATGCCTTCTTTGGAGAAATGTCTATTTAGGTCTTCTGCCCATTTTTAGATTGGGTTGTTTGTTTTTTTGATATTCAGTTGCATGAGCTGATTGTATATTTTGGAGATTAATCCTTTGTCAGTTGCTTTGTTTGCAAATATTTTCTCCCATTCTGAGGGTTTTCTTTTCATTCTGTTTATGGTTTCCTTTGCTGTGCAAAAACTTTGAAGTTTCATTAGGTCCCATTTGTTTATTTTTGTTTTTATTTCCATTTCTCTAAGAGGTAGGTCAAAAAGGATCTTGCTGTGATTTATGTCATGGAGTGTTCTACCTAGATTTTCCTCTAAGAGTTTTATAGTGTCTACCTTACATTTAGGTCTTTCATCCATTTTGAGTTTATTTTTGTGTGTGGTGTTAGGGACTGTTCTAATTTCATTCTTTTACATGTAGCTGTCCAGTTTTCCCAGCACCACTTATTGAAGAAACTGTCTTTTCTTCTTTGTATATTCTTGCCTCCTTTATCAAAAATAAGGTGCTCATATGTGCATGGGTTTATTTCTGGGCTTTCTATCCTGTTCCATTGATCTAGATATCTTTTTTTGTGCAAGTACTATACTGTCTTGATTACTGTAGCTTTGTAGTATAGTCTGAAGTCAGGGTGTCTGATTCCTTCAGCTCTGTTTTTCTTTCTCAAGATTGCTTTGACTACTGGGGTCTTTTGTGTTTCCATACACAAAATTTTGTAAAAATTTTGATTGTAAAAATTTTGATTGTAAAATTTTTTGTTCTTATTCTGTGAAAAATGCTATTGGTAATTTGATAGGGATTCCATTGAATGTGTAGATCACTTTGGGTAGTATAGTCACTTTGACAGTATTGATTCTTCCAATCCAAGAACATGGTGTATCTCTCCATCTGTTTGTGCCATCTTTGATTTCTTTCATCATTATCTTATAGTTTTCAGATACCTGAGTTCAGGTCTTTTGCCCTGTGGGTGGCCCACACAAAAAGGCGGGGCTGAAACCACAGCTGAGCCCCAGGGGCTGTGCAACTAAGGAAGAATATATGAAATCTCTTCTAGCACCTGTGCAAACTGCAAATCAACACCCCCATGACTAGCTTTGTAAACTCAGCACCTACAGAACATCTGAATGAACAACAAGTGCTCCCACAGCCGAGATAGGTCTAGCTTTAGCAGCTGCAGACTCTGTGGGCACATGCATGTGGGGGTTGGACCACGCCATAGTCTAAGCTGTCCCTTATAGCACCCACAGTGGATCCAGATCCATGATTACTGCAATTCTGGGACCTGACTTCAGTGGGTCTATGCTGGTGACCTGGTGAAAACAATGTCTGAGAGACACCAAGGCAAATTGCCAGCATACCCAAGGTTAAGGTGGGGTGAGAGCAATGCCAACAACAGTGTAATCTGAGAACTCACACAATGGGTGAAAGATGACACAACAGAGCACACCCACAGGTGAACAGCTCCAGAGGAGGATTACTCCATAGCTTCCCTCCCAGTGGGAGTGTGCCAGTCCTGCTTTCCTTGCACCACAGATCAGAAACACAGCTAAGAAACAGATCTGAGAGCCTCTACTCCAACAACTAGGGAGCAGACCCTACCTCTGACAGGGCAGTGACAACTACAGTGCCAAGGGGAAGCCCTGCTCAACACCCAGTGCAGGCTCTGGTCACCACAACATCAGTCACACCTCCTACCAAGGGGATAACGGCCAGCAATACACTGAGGAAAGAGGTGGCAGACATGTATACTAAAAACAGCCCTCACATCAAAAAATATTAAACCCACGCAGGCTACACAGGGCCGTTCTCACATAAAAATAGCCCTTCAAGACAGTCTGAGGGTTTGGCATCGGGAGGAAGAGCCCCCAGAGAATTTAGCCTTGAAGGAGAGTGGGACTTCAGTGCAGGAGCTCCACAGGGTTGGGGGAACAGAGACTCCAGTCTTGGAGGGCACACACAAGGTCTCACATGCACTGGGACCCAGCACAAAGTAGTACCTCCATATGAACCTGGGCTACACCTACCTAGGGGTCTTGGAGGGTCTCTTGGGGATGTGAAGCTTGACTATAGCTCATTGTGGGGACAAGGACACTGGTAGCAGAAGCCCCAGGGAATATTGATTGGAGTGAGCTCTTGGAGGTCCACACTTCAGCACAAAGACCCAGCTCCACCCATCAACCTACAGGCTCCAGTGATGGAAAGCCTCAGGCCAAACAACCAACAAGATAGGAACACAGCCCCACCCATCAGAAGACAGGCTGCCTAAAGTCATTCTGAGCTCCCAGCTACCTCAAAACACACACCTTGACACAGCCCTGCATGTTCTTTTCAAGTGTACATGGAGCATTCTTGAGGGTAAAATACATGTTAGGACACAAAACAAGACTCAATAAATTTAAGATGATTAAAATCATAGTAAGCATCTTTCCTACCACAATGGTATGAAACTAAAATAAACTATAAGAAGAAAATGCGAAAAACTACAAACACATAAAGACTAAAAAACATGCTACTAAACAATCAATGAGCCAACAAAGAAATCAAAGAAGAAATCAAAAAATACCTTGAGACAAGTGAAAATGGAAAACAGCTGTCCAAAATCTACAAGATGCAGCCAAGACAGTTCTAAGAGGGAAATTCATAGTGATACAAGCTTACTTCAAGAAACAAGAAAAATCTCAAATAACCAATCTAAATTTATATTTAAAGGAACTAGAGAAAGAAGAACAAGCAAAGTCCAAAGTTAGTAGAAGGAAGAAAACAATAAGGATCAGAGAGGAAATAAATGAAATAAAGATTTTTTTTAAAAAAAGAAAAATCAATGAAACTATGCTTGTTCTTTGAAAAAAAATAAACAAATCAACAAGCCTTTAATCAGAATGATCAAGAAAAAATGAGAGTCCAAATAAACAAAATCAGAAATGAGAGAAATTACAACCAACACCGCAGAAACACAAAGAATCATAAAAGTATACTATGAACAAATATATGTCAACAAATTAGACAACCTAGAAGAAATGGATAAACTCCTAGAAATATGTAATCTTTCAAGACTGAATCATGAAGAAATAGAAAATCTGAACAGACCAATGACTTGAGATGAAATTGAATCAGTAATCAAAAAACTTCCCCAAAATAAAAGTTCAGGTCCAGATGGCTTTACAGGTGAATTCTACCAAACATTTCAAGAATAGTTAATACCTATCATTGTCAAATTATTCCCAAAAACTGAAGTGGCATGAACACATCCAAACACATTTTATGAGTCTAGAATTACCCTGATATAAAACCAAACTCCAAAGAAAAAAAACAAAAAAAGAAAATTATGGTCCAAAATTCCTGATACAAATAGATGAAAAATCCTCAACAAAATATTAGCAAACAGAATTCAACCATTAATTAAAAAAAATACACCATGACCAAGTAGGATTCATTCCAGAGATGCAAGAATGGTTTAACAGACATAAGTCAATAAATGTGATACACTACAGTAATGAAATGAAGGATAAAATCATGCAATCATCTCAATAAATGTAGAAAAAACATTTGACAAAATTCAACATACACTTATGATAAAAATTCTCAACAAAGTGGGTATAGAAGGAACATACCTCAACATAATAAAGGCCATGTATGACAATCCCACAGCTAACAACTTACCTAATGGTTAAAAGCTGAAAGCTTTTCCTCTAAGGTAAGGAGCAAGACAAGGATGCCCACTCTTGCCATTTTTATTCAACATAGTATTGGAAGTCCTAACCACAGCAATTAGGCAAGAAAAATAAATAAAAGCCATCCAAATTGGAAATGAAGAGGTAAAACTGTCACTATTTGTGGATGACATGATTCTGCATGTAAAAAAAAAAAAAAAAAAAAAAAACCCCAAAGATTTTACCCAAAAACTATTAGAACTAATAAATGAATTCAATAAAGTTGTGGGAGGATACAAAATTAATACACAGAAATCAGTTGCATTTCTATACACTAACAATGAACTATCAGAAAGAGAAATTAAGGAAATAATCCCATTTACAGTCACATCATAAAATAGTAAAATACCTAGGAATACAGTAAGTCCCCTACATAGGAACCTTCAAGTAGCAAATTTCAAAGATGTGAATGTGCCCAGAGAAAGGACGAAGGGAGACAAGAGGAAAAAGAAATAACTGAAGAACCAAAGAGATTCACAATTCAGGAAATGGCCAGGGGATTTTCTTTATTTGAGAAGGCACTGTTAGTTTTTGAGGGGCAGGACCTGAATGTAGAATGGTACATGAAATTTGCAGCAGCTGTTCCGAATGCAATCCAGTGTTACCATGTCATCTATGACGAGAAAAAAAGAACTACTACCCAGACATCACTGGATAGTTTTTTCAAGAGGGTAGATAGAATTGAATCCAGCAAGGAACCAGAACCTGGCCATCGATGTTAGGTGTGAGTGAAATTGCAGCTTGCCCTCTATCTCCTATTGCTGATGATTGTTCAGCTCTACCATCCCCCACCTTCTCTCCCTCCTCCAGTCAGTAACTCTTCTTGCCTGTTCACTCAATGCCAGCCCCTGTATGCCAGCTGTTGTACTGTACTATTGTACTTTTCAAGGTACTGTACTGTAAGATTAAAAATCTTTTCTTAATTTTGTGTTTGTTTTTTTATGTATTATTTGTGTGAAAAGTATTATAAACCTATTACAGTACAGTACTATATGGTCAATTGTGTTGTTTGGAGACCTAGGCTAACTTTGTTGGATTCACAACAAATTGGACTCATGAACATTCTCTTGGAATGGAACTCGTTCGTATGTAGGGGACTTACTGTAAATTTAACTAAGGAGGTGAAAGACCTGTACTCTGAAAAGTATAAGACATTGAGGAAGGAAATCGAAGACAGCACAAATAAATGGGAAGATGAACTATGTTCACAGATTGGAAAAATCATTATTTTAAAATGTCTATGTTACCCCAAGAAATCTACAGATTCAATGCAATTCCTATCAAAATACCAATGACATTTTTCACAGAAATAGTACAAACAATTCTAAAATTTGTATGGAACCACAAAAGACCCCAAATTGACAAAGCAATCTTGAGAAAGAAGAACAAAGCTGGAGGTATCTTGCTCTCAGACTTGAAACTATACTAGAAAGCTATAGTAATTAAAACAGTATGGTACTGGCACAAAAACAGACACATAGATCAATGGGACAGAATAGAGAGCCCAGAAATAAAGCCACTCTCATATGTTCAATTAATCTATGACAAAGGAGGTAAGAGTATACAATGGGGAAAATACAGTCTCTTCAATAAATAGTGTTGGGGAAACTAGACAGCTACAGGCAAAAGAATCAAACTGGACCACTTTCTTACACCACATACAAAAATAAACTCAAAATGGATTAAAGACTTAAGTATAAGACCTGAGACCATAAAACCTCTAGAAGAAAACATAGGCAGTAACCTCTTTGACATCAATCTTAGCAATACTTTTTTGTATATGTCTCCTATGGCAAAAGAAACAAAAGCAAAAATAATCAAATGTGACTACATCAAACTAAAAATCTTTCGGACAGCAAAGGAAACCACCAACAAAATAAAAACACAACCTACTGCATGGGAAAAGAGATTGGCAAATGATATATCTGATAAGAGATTGCTATCCAAAATATGCAAAAAACTCATACAACTCAATATCAAAGAAACAACATGATTGTAAAATGGGCAAAGGACCTGAATAGACATTTTTCTAAAGAAGACATACAGATGAACAACAAACACTTGAAATTATTAACCATCAGGGAAATGCAAATCAAAACCACAATGAGGTATAACCTCATACCTGTCAAAATGGCTATTATCAAAAAGACAAGAAACAATAACTGTTGGTGAGGATGTGCAAAAAAGGGAACCCTGGTGTGCTGTTATTGGAAATGGAAATTGGTGCAGTCACTATGGAAGACAGTATGGAGAGTCCTCAAAAAATTACAAGTAGAACTACCTTATGATCCAGCAATTCCACTCCTGGATATGTATCTGAAGAAATGAAAACACTGATTGAAAAAGATACAGGTACCACAATATTCATAGCAGTATTATTTACAATAGCCTATACATGGAAGCAATCTAAGTGTCCATCAATAGATGAATGGATAAAGAAGATGTGGTGTGTGTGTGTGTATATATATATATATTATATACATAATATATATTATATATATATAATGGAATATTCCTCAGCCATAAAAAATATGGAATCTTGTCATTTATAGGAATATGGATGGACCTGGAGAGTATTATGTTAAGCAAAATAAGTCAAACAGAGAAAAACAAATACCATACGATTTCACTTATATGTGTGATCTAAAAAATAAAGCTAATAAGGAAACAAAACAAAAACCGAAAAAGACTCATAAATACAGAGTACAAAATGATGGTTGCCAGAGGAGAGGAGTGGAGGGATAGATGAAATAGGTGAAGGGGTTGAAGAGGTATAAACTTGCAGCTAAAATAAATGTCATGTGGATGTACACCTAAGGAATATCATCAATAATATTGTAACACTTTGTATGGTGGTGGATGGAACTGGTCTTATTGCGGTGATCATTTCATAATGCATAAAATTGTTGTAGGTTGTATACCTGAAACTGATACAATATTTCATGTTAATTATAATTCAACAAAAAAAGAAAAAAAGCATCATAATTCTTAGTAAGTGGAGCTCTTTCTTCTACTCCATTTGGTCATTCAACACATATTTATTAAACATCCTCAATGTACAAAGCATCATGCTAATTGCTAGGAGATTCAGAGGCAAACATGGTATTTAAGTTTCTATAAGGAAGTGCTGTTTCTTCTCCTGATTTTATTTATTTAATTAATAAAATCAGTATGGATGTATGGATATTTATTTTATTCTATTCAATACTATTATTTATTTTGTGGCTTAAATTGCTCTACTGGGGCCCTTAGAAGATCCTTCAGGGTGGTTCCTGTGTCGTTTTGATAAGTCTCATCATTTTTTCTTATAAATATTTTTCAGGATTCATTCTGAACTTATCATCTACCAGGAGTGGCTTTATTGCTTTATTTTTTTTGGCGTTTAAAAAACTGATTTATTGATTTTAAAAAAAGATTTTTTGAGGTAAAAAAATCTGTCACTGTAGATTCTTCATATTTTCTAAAATTTATATAAAGGAAATCACACAAATTTCTTTCTGGCTTCTTTTATCAGTATAATTATTTTGAGATCTTCCATGTTGTGTATATCAATAGTTCATTTCTTTTTTTTTAAAATTATTTATTTATTTATTTATTTTTGGCTGCGTTGGGTGTCCATTGCTGCGCGCGGGCTTTTCTCTAGTTGCAGCGAGCGGGGGCCACTCTTCACCGCGGTGTGCAGACCCCTCATTGCAGTGGCCTCTCACGTTGCGGAGCATGGGCTCTAGGCACACGGGCCTCAGCAGTTGTGGCTCACAGGCTCCAGAGCACAGCCCCAGCAGTTGTGGCACACGGACCCAGTTGCTCTGCGGCATGTGGGATCCTCCCAGACCAGGGCTCGAATCCGCATCCCCCGCATTGACAGGCAGACTCTTAACCACTGTGCCACCAGGGAAACCCAGTTCATTTCTTTTTATTGCTGAGTAGTATTCTACTACTACTATTTCACAGTGTTACTCCTATTCCATTTATCTGTTGACGGACATGTTTGTTGTTTCCTGTTTTTGCTTATTACAGAGAAGCTGATATGAACATCCTTATTATATAGGTTTTTGTGTGAACTGGAAGATCTTGGGAAGAGTAGGGGAGAAGGTAGAGAGACTGGGATTTTGTATACTCCATTCATGAAACATTTTTGAGAAACCACATCTGAGCCAGGAGGACTCTGAGTGGAGTCTGAGGAGTGGATTTATATGCAGGTAGTTTGAGAAGTAATCCCAGGAACAAAAATGAGGGACAGAGGTGAGTGAGACAGGGAAGAAAGTAAATTCAATATAAGGTGCTTTTTTGAGGTTACTGCCTTGGGGAATGGGGCTTGATTATTAACAGACATCTCATGAAACCAGAATTGCCCACCTGAAGGACAGAAGGTGGGAACACCTATTCACTAGATCTTATTCCCTCATGTTCAAGGGTTTTCCCTGGAGAAATTACTCAATGCTTCTGAACTATGCACGTGCCAGAGCCCAGCAAACAGAACTTGACTCTGTAGCTATTAAACAGGGAAATAAAAAATGAGCATCTGGCTCATTATGCATGGCATATGGTGTGAGTGCATTGGGCACCCTTTGAAAAGCGTCATAAATCCAATAGTACTATTTTCCTTATATCCTGAAAGCTGCAAAAATGCCTCATCCATCTTAAGCATATGGGCAATATAGAAAGATTTAGAATAGAAATTAAACATTACATTGCAATCCAATTCCTTCTGTGTAACTCTAAGAGCAATGAATAAACTGCTTTCATCATTTTCATGCCTGGGAACTTCTACATTCAGTGCCCTCCAAGTATGTAATCTATGCTATGTTTGTAGTTTCTCATGTTTCTTGGGTGAAAACTTATTCCTGGTCATTGATTTGTGAAAGATTTACTCAGTTAGCCATGAATATGGAGAAGAACTTGTTAAGCTACATTGTGTTTAGAGCAATAAAGGAATTCAATTCTTTTGTCAGTTCCACAGTTTTACATGTTCCAATTGATACACAGAATAAAAATACATACCCTTAGGAAAATGAGGTTAAGTTTGACCTTTCGAGCTTTTTAAACTAAGAATGAAATACTGATAAAAATTCAAAAGAAGTAAAACAAAGGCAGAAAGTAATAAAACTGGAAGAAAAATTGAGTTGATATTAAAAATCAAAAGATAATTGTGTTAGTTTACTAGGGCTCCTGTAACAAATTACCATTAAACTGGTGGCTTAGAACATTGTGAGAAATTTATTTTCTCACAGTTTTGGAGGCCAGAAGTCTGAAATCAAGGTGTGGACAGGGCTGCACTCCCCCTGCAGGCTCTAGGGGAAGATACTTCCATGACTCTTCCAGCTTCTGGTGGTTATGGGCAATTTTCAGCTTCCTTGGCTTGTGTTCACAGCCCTCCAATGTCTGCCTCTGTCTTCACATCACTTTCTCCTCTGTGTTGGAGTCTCCTCCTCTTTTGTCTCAAATCTTTCTCTGTCTTTCTCTTATAAAGACACTTTTCATTGGGTTTAAGGTCCACTCAGATAATCCAGGATGATCTCCTCATCTCAACATTCTTAATTACATCTGCAAGGACTCTTTTTCCAAATAAAGTAACACTCAGGTTCTGGGGATTAAGATATGAACATATTTTTGGGGGGGGGTCACCATTCAACCCAGTATAGTAATTCTTTGAAAAAGTAATAAAATAGACACATCCTGTATAACTCTGATCAAGAAAAAAAGAGAAGACACAACAGAGGAATGGTATGATAGGTAGCATAGTAACAGAAACAGAGGAAATTTAAAATTACAGGATAATGAAACATACAGCTTTATAACAATACATTTAAAAACTTAAGTAAAATTGACAATTTTCTAAAATGCTCTAATTTGCTTTTAACTTGGCTCCAAAAGGCATAACCAAATAGATCATGAATCAAAAGAGAATTTGAAATAAGTCCAATATCTTCTAAAATAGGTATTACTCAAATGGTTTTATAGATGAATTCTATCAAACTTTCAAGGAATAGAAAAATATTATCCTATATTCTAAAAGAGGAGGAGAAGAAGAAGAAGAAGGAGGAGGAGGAGGAGGAGGAGGAGGATAAGGAGAAGAAGAAGAAGAAGGAGGAGGAGGAGGAGGAGGAGGGAGGAAGGGAAGCAGGGGACGGGGATGAGGAAAAAAGATTGTGTTAGTTTGCTTGAGCTGCCATAACAAAATACCACATGTTGGCTGGCTTAAAAAACAGCCACTTATAGCCTCACAATTCTGGAGGCTAGAAGTCCAAGATCAAGGTCTAAAAAAATTCAGTTTCCTGTGAGACCTGTCTTCCTGGCTTGCAGTTGTCCACTTTCTTGCTGTGTCCTCACGTGGACTTTCCTCTGTGCATGTACACAGAAACAGAGAGAAAGAGCTCTGGTATCTCTTTCTTTTCCTATAAGGACACTGGTTCTATAATATTAGATCCCACTCTTATGAATTCATTGTAACCCTAGTTAGATCCTTAACGTCTTAATCTACAAATACAATCACATGGGGGTTGGAGATTCAACGTATAATTTTGGGGGGAGAATACAATTCAGTACAGAACAAAGATAAAAATTAAATATCTGATTTTATGCCAACAGCATAAATCTGTTATCAAAACAGGAAAAGAACATCAGAAATATTAATTTATATGTCAATATTGCTTACCTATGAGTATAGATGGAAAATTCTTAAAATTTTAAAATAAAATATGTATGCAAGGAATGGAGAATGTTTCAAAAGCAGAAAAATACCTGTCAAATTTTTCAATACAGTATAATATTAAAAGTCAGATTTGATATTATTTTCAACTCACACTATGATAAAAAAATAAGCATAGTTTGGAAAAATTAGTCATAGCAGAAAACTGCCTAAACCTGGTACCTAATACAAGTTTACAGCAGATATCAGAACATTCTGATTAAAATCAGAAACAAAACAGTGGCCTGTTACTACTCTTATTTAACATTATGCTGAAGGTTTTAGTTAAAGTAATAACAAACAAAAAGAGGTATAAACATCGGGAAGGAAGAAATAACAGTATGATTTTCAAATGACGTAATTTCTATCTAAAAAATCTAGGAGTGTCAAGTAACAAACTATCAGTGCCAATAAGGTAATTCAATCAGACCGCCAGACACAAGATGAATCTAAAAATGCAATAGCATTCTTAGATGACCATAACCAATTACAGAGCTGTAACAGAAAAAATTATAAACAACAGCAGAATTTTAATATCTATAAGAATAAATCTAATGTAATAAGTGGAAGATCTATACAGGGAAATCTGTAAAATATTACTGGATGATTAGAAGAAAATTTAATAAATAGGGAAATATTCCCAAACTTCATTTCTAAATTCAATGAATAACAATCGAGTTCTCAACTAATACATTTCATGGAAATTAACTATCTGATTTTAAAATTCATATGGAGCCATAAATGTGCATAAATATCCTAGATATTGTTAAAAAGATAGATGAGACTTTTACACAGATATAAAAATATTACAAATTTGCTGCTCCAGATGTTGTTAGTGGTATACCCAATATCCGTTCTCCCCTCTTGTTTACTAACACAGTGGTGAATTTACGTGCAGCGGTAAAATTCCCAACTTCCCAGGCTCCTTTGCTCTTTTTTAAAAATAAATTTATTTATTTTATTTATTGACTTTGGCTGCATTGGGTCTTCGCTGCTGCGAGCAGGCTTTCTCTAGTTGGGGTGAGCGGGGGCTACTCTTCATTGTAGTGCGTGGGCTTCTCATTGTGGTGGCTTCTCTTGTTGCAGAGCAGGGGCGGTAGGCACTTGGGCTTCAGTAGTTGTGGCTCAGAGGCTCTAGAGTACAGGCTCAGTAGTTGTGGTGCATAGGCTTAGTTGCTCCGCGGTATGTGGGATCTTCCCGGACCAGGACTAGAACCCATGTCCCCTTCATCGGCAGGTGGATTCTTTAACCGCTGTGCCACCAGGGAAGTCCCTCCTCTTTAAAAAAAAAAATTTTTTTTTTTGCCTCGCTGCATGGCATGCGAGATCTTAGTTCCCCCACCAGGGGTTGAACCCGGGCCCCCAGCAGTGGAAGCATGGAGTCCTAACCACTGGACTGCCAGGGAAGTCTCAGGCTCCTTTGCTCTTGAACTGGCCTTGTGACACAGTTTTGGCCAAGGAGATTTAAGGAAAGTTTGCCTTGTGAGACTTTTGGGAGAAGTATTGTTTTCCTGACAGAAAGGAACATACTCAGATTAGATATAGCTTTTTCCCTTGCCTAACTCCCTCTCCCTTGACTATATCTATTATGATATGATGCCTAGAGGTTCATCAGCTATCTGACAACTGTGAGGACCAAAGCCTCAAGTGACAAGTGGCAGTGTTAAAACAAGAATGATTCTGGGTCCCAGATGTCTTCTTAGTCTTGCCATCCCTGACTTGGACCACCCAGCTCTGGCATTTTGGTTACATGAGAATAACTAACTTCAGTTAAGCCACTGTTATCAGGACATTGTAACATGTAGCCACACACAGTCCTAACTGATAATAGCTATATTATGAAAGCAGTCTGCTATTGATAGTGACAGAGGCATAGACAAATTGATCTATTGAACAGAATACAAAATCCTAAATGAGACCCATGGAAGTATGGGATTTTGTAAAAAAAACAACTCTAAGTAGCATGTCAAATCAATGAAGAAAGAATGGGCTAGTAAATAAAATTAGCTACCCATTTGAGAAAAAAGAGATATTTACCTGGTATAAGTGGAAAAGGGTAGATATTGTGAGAGGTAGGGTGAATTCACATCCTTGTTTCCCCAGGACAGCCAACTTTACCCTGTCATTGATGTATAGGTATCAACAGCACTCCATTTCAGGCTCAAAAGTGAATTCTATGGCCTTTCTCAGCTATGAAAGGAGATTGACAAAGCTGCTGTTGAGCCCTGCTTGGTCCAGGACTTGTAGGAACCTGTGGTGCCCAGGGTGTGAACATAAATATGACTTTTGACTATTTACTGAAACAAACTGCCTGCTGGCATGGAGAATGGATCTGCAATATTCCCACTTTCACTGTAGGGCAGGGGTTCAGAATCATTCATATCAGATCTTGTTCTAGACTTAGGACCCTGGAGCACCAAGTGAACACAAAGGAACTTTTTTAAAAAGTGCAGAATTAAAACAAAACTCCAAACCAAAATTGTAAAGCACATTAAGAAATCAAATAATTGACCAGATAAAAATTTTGAAAGTAATTTACTCCATGTGAATTTTAAAAAAAAGAACATTTTAATACTTTTTAAATAAGTATGTGAGGACCCTTAAAGATATAAATGAAAGAATAATGTCTATTAACAAGAAACAAGACATTGTAAAATACAAAGCCAGAAATGAAACAGTAACAGTTGATTCTAAAAATTAATCAATTAGAAATCTTGGAAACAAGATATGTAATCTTCTTAAAAATTAGCAGACTTTATTTTTTTAGAGCAGTTATAGGTTTACAGAAAATTTGAGCAGTAAGTACATGAAGATCTATATACTTGTGACCTTCTCCCTACCAACAATTTCCCCTGTTATTAATGTCTCACAGTACTGTAGTTATATTTGCTGCAATTGATGAACCAATAGGGATACATATTAGCTAAGGTCCATAGTTTACATTAGGTTTCACTCTTTGTGCTGTATATTCTATGGGTTTTGACAAATATAATAATGTATAATGTCATGTATCTATCATTACATTACCATATAGAATAGTTACACTACCCTAAAAATCAGATATATAATTTTGAAATATAAAAAGAAATTGAGTAGAAAACAATCTACATGGAACACACTAAAAGCAAGAAAGTGGTAAAGTAGAAGATACCAATAAAGTATTCATTCTGTATACCTGACAGAAAGACGAGTGTTTTAAATATTAAAAAGGGCGGTTAAGAAACATTGATGCTAGATTTAAAGGATCCAGACTACATCTCTAGGAAGGAGTTCCAGAAGGAAGGAGTCTAAGGCAAAAGAGAAGAATCAATATTTGAAGAATGAAAGGCTAGGAATTTCCCAGAAATTGAAGAAAGGATATGAGTCCTTGGATTAAAGGTAACTGAGTATTGAGCAGGATAAATGAAATAAATACCACCTAGATACACAGAATGAAATTTAAAAATTAAAAGTTGAAAAGGCAAATCTTTAAAATTTTCAGAAAGAAAAAGATAGTTTACTTATAAGGGAGTTGTACTTAAGCTAAAAACAATTGACAAACTAGATGTTGGAAGATAATGGAATATCTTCACATGGTTGAAAGTCATTAAAGGCAAAATGGAGACACAATCAGAATTATAAATTCACCATTCACTGACCCTCACTTGAAATACGTCTTAGGATTAAACTTCAGGTAAGAAAGAAAACCTAGAGGAAAGACACGGGATTTAGAAAACGAAAGATCACATACATTGATAAAATATATTGGCGGGACTACAGGTAAGTAATGATGCTACTGTTCTTTTTTTAATTTTTTTAACATCTTTATTGGAGTGTAATTGCTTTACAATGGTGCGTTAGTTTCTGCTGTATAACAAAGTGAATCAGCTATACGTATACATATATCCCCATATCCCCTCCCTCTTGCGTCTCCCTCCAAGCCTCCCTATCCCACCCTTCTAGGGGGACACAAAGCACACAGCTGTTCTCCCTGTGCTATGCGGCTGCTTCCCACTAGCTATCTATTTTACATTTGGTAGTGTATGTATGCCCATGCCACTCTATCACTTCGCCCCAACTTACCCTTCCCCCTCCCCGTGTCCTCAAGTCCATTCTCTACGTCTGCATCTTTACTCCTGTCCTGCCCCTAGGTTCTTCAGAACCTTTTTTTTTTTTTTTTTAGATTCCATATATGTGTCAGTGTACGGTATTTGTTTTTCTCTTTCTGACTTACTTCACTCTGTATGACAGTCTGTAGGTCCAGCCACCTCACTACAAATACCTCAATTTCATTTCTTTTTCTGGCTGAGTAATATTCCATTGTATATATGTGCCACATCTTCTTTAGCCATTCATCTGTCGATGGACACTTAAGTTGCTTCCATGTCCTGGCTATTCTAAATAGTGCTGCAATGAACACTGTGGTACATGACTCTTTTTGAATTACCGTTTTCTCAGGGTATATTCTCAGTAGTGGGATTGCTGGGTTGTATTGTAGTTCTATTTTTAGTTTTTTAAGGAACCTCCATACTGTTCTCCATAGTAGCTGTATCAATTTACATGCCCACCAACAGTGCAAGAGGGTTCCCTTTTCTCCACACACTCTTGAGCATTTGTTGTTTGTAGACTTTTTGATGAGGGCCACTCTGGCTGGTGTGAAGGGATACCTCATTGTAGATTTGATTTACATTTCTCTAATGATTAGTGATGTTGAGCATCCTTTCATGTGTTTGTTGACAATCTGTATATCTTCTTTGGAGAAATGTCTATTTAGGGCTTCTGCCCATTTTTGGATTGGGTTGTTTGTTTTTTTGATATTGAGCTGCATGAGCTCCTTGTATACTTTGGAGATTAATCCTTTGACAGTTGCTTCATTAGCAAATATTTTCTCCCATTCTGAGAGTTGTCTTTTGCCTTGTTTATGGTTTCCTTTGCTGTGCAAAAACCTTCAAATTTCATTAGGCCCCATTTGTTTATTTTTGTTTTTATTTCCATTTCTCTAGGAGGTGGGTCAAAAAGGATCTTGCTGTGATTTATGTCATAGAGTGTTCTGCCTATGTTTTCCTCTAAGAGTTTTATAGTGTCTGGCCTTACATTTAGGTCTTTCATCCATTTTGAGTTTATTTTCGTGTATGGTGTTAGGGACTGTTCTAATTTCATTCTTTTACATGTAGCTGTCCAGTTTTCCAAGCACCACTTATTTAAGAGACTGTCGTTTCTCCATTGTATATTCCTGCCTCCTTTATCAAAAATAAGGTGATCATGTGTGTGGGGGTTATTCTCTGGGCTTTCTGTACTGTTCCATTGATCTATACTTCTGTTTTTGTGCCAGTACCATACTGTCTTGATTACTGTAGCTTTGTAGTATAGTCTGAAGTCAGGGAGCCTGATTCCTCCAGCTCCGTTTTTCTTCCTCAAGATTGCCTTGGCTATTCGGGGTCTTTTGTGTTTCCACAGACATTGTGAAATTTTTTGTTCTAGTTCTGCAAAAAAGGCCATTGGTTGTTTGATAGGGATTGCATTAAACCTGTAGATTGCTTTGGATAGTATAGTCATTTTCAGAATGTTGCTTCTTGTAATCCAAGTACATGGTATATCTCTCCATCTGTTTGTATCATCTTTAATTTCTTTCATCAGTGTCTTATAGCTTTCTTCATACAGGTCTTTTGTCTCCTTAGGTAGGTTTATTCCTAGATCTTTTATTATTTTTGTTGCAATGGTAAATGGGAGTGTTTCCTTGATTTCTCTTTCAGATTTTTCATCATTAGTGTACAGGAATGCAAGAGATTTCTGTGCATTAATTTTGTATCCTGAAACTTTACCAAATTCCTTGATTAGCTCTAGTAGTTTTCTGGTAGCATCTTTAGAATTCTTTATGTATAGTATCATGTCATCTACAAACAGTGACAGCTTTACTTCTTCTTTTTCGATTTGGATTCCTTTTATTTCTTTTGCTTCTTTGATTGCTGTGGCTAAAACTTCCAAACTATGTTGAATAATAGTGGTGAGAGTGGGCAACCTTGTCTTGTTCCTGATCTTAGTGGAAATGTTTCAGTTTTTCAGCATTGAGAACGATGTTGGCTGTGGGTTGTCATATATGGCCTTTATTGTGTTGAGGTAACTTCCCTCTATGCCTATTTTCTGGAGGATTTTTCTCATAAATGGGTGTTGAATTTTGTCAAAAGATTTTTCTGCATGTATTGAGATGATCATATGGTTTTTCTCCTTCAGTTTGTTAATATGGTGTATCACATTGATTGATTTGCGTATATTGAAGAATCCTTGCATTTCTGGGATAAACCCCATTTGATCATGGTGTGTGATCCTTTTAATGTGCTGTTGGATTCTGTTTGCTAGTATTTTGTTGAGGATTTTTGCATCTATGCTCATCAGTGATATTGACCTGTAGTTTTCTTTCTTTGTGACATCTTTGTCTGGTATTGTTATCAGGGTGATGGTGGCCTCATAGAATGAGACTGGGAGTGTTCCTCCCTCTACTATATTTTGGAACAGTTTGAGGATAGGTGTTAGCTCTTCTCTAAATGTTTGATAGAATTCGCCTGTGAAGCTATCAGGTCCTGGGCTTTTGTTTGTTGGAAGATTGTTAATCAGAGTCTCAATTTCAGTGCTTGCGATTGGTCTGTTTATATTTTCTATTTCTTCCTGGTTCAGTCTTGGAAGGTTGTGCTTTTCTAAGAATTTGTTCATTTCTTCCAGGTTGTCCATTTTATTGGCATAGAGTTGCTTGTAGTAATCTCTCATGATCCTTGGTTTTTCTGCAGTGTCAGTTGTTACTTCTCCTTTCTCATTTCTAATTCTATTGATTTGAGTCTTCTCCCTTTTTTGCTGACTGAGTCTGGATAAGGGTTTATCAATATTTTTTATCTTCTCAAAGAACCAGCTTTAAGTTTTATTGATCTTTGCTATTGTTTCCTTCATTTCCTTTTCATTTATTTCTTATCTGATCTTTATGATTTCTTTCCTTGTGCTAACTTTGGGGGTTTTTTGTTCTTCTTTCTCTAATTGCTTTAGGTGTAAGGTTAGGTTGTTTATTTGAGATGTTTCTTGTTTCCTGAGGTAGAATTGTATTGCTATAAACTTCCTTCTTAGAACTGCTTTTACTGCATCCCATAGGTTTTGGGTCATCATGTTTTCATTGTCATTTGTTTCTAGGGATTTTTTTGATTTCCTCTTTGATTTCTCCAGTGATCTCCTGGTTATTATGTAGTGTATTGTTTAGCTTCCATGTGTTTGTATTTTTTACAGATTTTTTTCCAGTAATTGATATGTAGTCTCATAGTGTTGTGGTCGGAAAAGGTACTTGATACGATTTCAATTTTCTTAAATTTACCAGGGCTTGATTTCTGACCCAAGATATAATCTGTCCTGGAGAATGTTCCATGACCACTTGACAAGAAAGTGTATTCTGTTGTTTTTGGATGGAATGTCCTATAAATATCAATCAAGTACATCTTGTGTAATGTATCATTTAAAGCTTGTGTTTCTTATTTATTTTCTTTTTGGATGATCTGTCCATTGGTGAAAGTGAGTTGTTAAAGTCCCCTACTATTATTGTGTTACTGTCAATTTCCCCTTTTATTGTTGTTAGCATTTACCTTATGTATTGAGTTGTTCCTATGTTGAGTACATAAATATTTACAATCGTTATATCTTCTTCTTGGATTGATCCCTTGATCATTATGTACTGTCCTTCTTTGTCTCTTGTAATAGTCTTTATCTTAAAGTCTATATTGTCTGAGATGAGAATTGCTACTCCAGCTTTCTTTTGATTTCCATTTGCATGGAATATCTTTTTCCATCCCCTAACTTTCAGTCTGTATGTGTCCCTAGGTCTGAAGTGTCTCTTGTAGACAGCATATATATGTGTCTTGTTTTTGTATCAATTCAGCCAGTCTAAGTCTTTTGGTTGGAGCATTTAATCCATTTACATTTAAAGTAATTATCGATATGTATGTTCCTATTACCATTTTCTTCATTGTTTTGGGTTTGTTATTATAGGTCTTTTCCTTCTCTTGTGTTTTCTGCCCAGAGAATTTCCTTTAGCATTTGTTGTAAAGCTGGCTTGGTGGTGCTGAATTCTCTTAGATTTTCCTTGTCTGTAAAGGTTTTAATTTCTCCGTTGAATCTGAGTGAGATCCTTGCTGGGTAGAGTAATCTTGGTTGTAGGTTTTTCCCTTTCATCACTTTAAATATGTGCTGCTACTCCCTTCTGGCTTGCAGAGTTTCTGCTGAAAGATCAGCTGTTAACCTTTTGGGGATTCCCTTGTATGTTATTTGTTGTTTTTTTCCCTTGCTGCTTTTAATATTTGTTCTTTGTATTTAATTTTTGATAGTTTGATTAACATGTGTGTAGGCGTGTTTCTCCTTGGATTATGCTGTTCGGGACTCTCTGCACTTCCTGGACATTATTGACTATTTCCTTACACATATTAGGGAAGTTTTCAACTATAATCTCTTCAAATATTTTCTCAGTCCCTTTCTTTTTCTCTTCTTCTTCTGGGACCCCCATAATTCGAATGTTGGTGCATTTAATTTTGTCCCAGAAGTCTCTGAGACTGTCCTCAATTCTTTTCATTCTTTTTTCTTTGTTTTGCTCTGTGTTAGTTATTTCCACTATTTTATCTTCCTGGTCACTTGTCCATTCTTCTTCCTCAGTTATTCTACTAATGATTCTTTCTATAGAATTTTTTAACTTCATTTATTGTTGTTCATTATTGTTTGTTTGCTCTTTAGTTCTTCTAGGCTCTTGTTAAACGTTTCTTCTATTTTCTCCATTCTATTTCCAAGATTTTGGATCATCCTTACTATCATTACTCTGAATTCTTTTTTACATAGACTGCTTATTTCCTCTTCATTTGTTTGGTCTGGTGGGTTTTTACCTTGCTCGTTTATCTGTTGTGTATTTCTCTGTCTTCTCATTTTGCTTAACTTACTGTGTTTGATGTCTCCTTTGTGCAGGCTGCAGGTTTGTCATTCCTGTTGTTTTTGTTGTTTGCCCTACTGGGTAAGGTTTGTTCAGAGGGTTGTGTAGGCTTCCTGGTGGAGGGGACTGGTGCCTGTGTTGTGGTGGATGAGTCTGGATATTTTCTTCCTGGTGGGCAGGACTGTGTCTGGTGGTGTTTTTTGGGGTGGCTGTGAACTTGTTATGATTTTAAGCAGTCTCTCTGCTAATGGGTGGGGTTGTGTTCCTGTCTTGCCAGTTGTTTGTCATGGGTGGTCCACCAGTCAAGCTTGCTGGTCATTGAGTGGAGCTGGGTCTCAGCGTTGAGATGGAGATATCTGGGAGAACTCTCACCAACTGATATTATGAGGTGCCAGGAGGTCTCTGGTGGACCAACGTCCTGAACTCGGCTCTCCCACCTCAGAGGCTCAGGCCCAACACTCAGCCGGAACACCAAGACCCTGTCAGCCACATGGCTCAGAAGAAAAGGGAAAAAAGGAAGAAAAAAAAAAGAAATACCTAACTAAAATAAAGTTATTTAAACAAATAGTAAAATAAAAACTAATTGAAAAAACAAAGAAGAGAGCAACCAAACTAATAAAAAATGACACCAATGACAACAAGTGCTAAAAACTATACTAAAAAAAACCCCGTACAGACAGAACCCTAGGACCAATGGTAAAAGCAAACCTATACAGACAATATCACACAAAGAAGCATACACATACACACTCAGAAAAGGGACAAAGGAAAAAATATATTTTTTTTTTAAAAAAGGAAGAGAGCAACCAAATCATTAAACAAATCTACCAGTGATAATAAGCTCAAAATACTAGACTAAGATAAACATAAAACTAGAAACAAATTAGATGCAGAAAGCAAATCCCAAGTCTACTGTTGTTCCCAAAGTTCACCGTCTCAGTTTTGGGATAATTCGTTGTCTATTTGGGCACAGATGCACGAAACATCAAGTTGATTGTGGAGATTTTTCTGCTACTCCTGAGGCTGCACGGAGAAATTTCCCTCTTTCTTCTCTTTTTCACACTGTTCCTGGTGTTCAGCTTTGCATTTGGCCCCACCTCTGCATGTAGGTCGCCCTCTGGTGTCTGTTCTTCACCCAGACAGGAGGGGGTTATAGGAGTTGCTGATTCAGGGGCTCTGGCTCACTCAGGCCAAGGGGAGGGAGGGGTACAGAATTCAGGGTGAGCCTGCTGCGGCTTAGGCCAGCATGATGTTGCAACAGCCTGAGGTGTACCGTCTGTTCTCCCAGGAAAGTTGTCCCTGTATCATGGGACCCTGACAGTGGCGGGCTGCACAGCTTCCCTGGAGGGGAGCTGTGGATAGTGACCTGTGCTTGCACACAGGATTCTTGGTGGCTGCAGCAGCAGCATTAGCATTTCATGCCTGTCTCTGGTTTCCATGCTGATAGCCACGTCTCGCGCCTGTCTCTGAAGTTAGTTTAGGTGGTGCCCTGAATCCCCTCTCCTCGCACACCCCGAAACAATGATCTCTTGACCCTTAGGCAGTTCCAGACTTTTTCCCGGACTCCCTCCCAGTTAGCTGTGGTGCACTAGCCCCCTTCAGGCTGTGTTCACGCAGCCAACCCCTGTCCTCTCCTTGGGATCTGACTTCCAATGTCTGAGCCTCATCTCTCAGCCCCCACCCGCCCTTGCAGGTGAGAAGACAAGCCTCTCAGGCTGGTCGGCAGTGATCCTCTGTGTGAGAATCTCTCTGGTTTGCCCTCTGCACCCCTATTTCTGTGCTCTCCTCCATTGCTCTGAAGTTTCCCCTCTGCTCACCCCCCATCTCCACCAGTGAAGGGGCTTCCTAGTGTGTGGAAACTTCCTCCTTCGCAGCTCCCTCCCAGAGGTTCTGGTACTGTCCCCACTCTTCTGTCTCTGCTCTTCCTTTCTTCTTTTGCCCCACCCAGGTGTTTGGGTAGTTACTTGCCTTTTGGGAAGTCTGAGGTCTTCTGCCAGTGTTCAGTAGGCATTCTGTGGGAGTTGTTCCACATGTAGATGTATTTTTGATGTATTTGTGGTGAGGAAGGTGATATCCAGGTCTTCCTCCTCCATCATCTTGAAGGTCCTCCCCCGATGCTACTGTTCTGTGTGCTTAATAATGTGAATTTGAAATTCTAGGCAACATTAACAAAATGTGGGATATTCAATGGATACTTAAAGCCTACTAAGGTATTTATCTTATTGTTGAGGAGGATAAGATATGAAATAACTTTAGACTTTGTTAGACAAATTCATAGGTAAATGTGTATTTTAAAACAAAGTAGAAAGTTCTAACTACACTAGTAATTATAATAAATATATTTATTTCTTTCCAATCTGTTTACCTTTTATTTGTTTTTCTTGTCTTATTGCACTTGCCAGAATTTCCAATATGATGCTAAGGAAGTGATGAGAATGGACATTCTCTACCTTGTTCCCAATCTGATGGGGAAAAGTGTTTGGTTTCTCCCATTACATATGATGTTAGCTGTAGTTCTTTTGTAGATGTTCTTTATCAATTTGAGGGAGTTTCCTCTATTTATAGTTTGCTGAAAGTTTTCATCATGAATGGGTATTGGATTTTGTCAATTGCTTTTTCTGCAACTATTGATATGATTATGTGATGTGATGCATTACACTGATTGAATGATTTCAAATGTTGAACTAGCCTTGCATACTTGGAATAAATTCCATTTGATGGTGGTGTATAATTCTTTTCATACTTTATTGAAGTCAATTTGTTATTATTTTATTGAGGAATTTTATGTCCATAGTCATGAGAGATATTGGTTTATAGTTTTCCTTTCTTGTAGTGTCTTTCTCTGGTTTAGGTATTAAGATAATGTTTGCCTCACAGGATGAGTTGGGAAGTGTTCCATGTACTTCTATTTTCTGGAAGAGATTGGTATCATTTTTTTCATTAGATGTTTGGTGGAATTTACCTATGAAACTATTTAGGTCTAGTGATTTATTTTTTGGAAAGGTTATAAATTATTCAATTTCTTTAATAGATATAGATTTTATTTCTCCTGTGAATTTTGGTAGTTTGTGGCTTTCAAGGAATTTATCCATCTAATCTAAGTTATCAAATTTATGGCCATAGAGTTGTTTGTATTATTCCTTTATTATCTTTTTAATACCCATGTGATTAGAAGTAGTAACCCTTCTTTTACTTATAATATTGATAATTTATGTCTTTTTCTCTCTTATCTTGTATAGCTTAATGGTTTATCAATCTTTTTGAAGAATTAGCTTTTGATTTGATTTTTTTCTATAGTTTTTTTGTTTTGTTTTGTTTTCTTCTCTAATTTTATTATTTCTTTTATTCAGCTTGCTTTAGACTTAAATTACTCTTCTTTCTCTAGTCTCATAATGTGGAAGCTTAGGATATTGATTTTAGATATTTTTTCTTTTCTAATATATGCACTTAATAATATGAATTCCCTTTTAAGCTTTGCTTTTGCTTCATTCCACAAATTTTTATGTTATCATTTCATTTATTTCATTAAATATTTTAAAACTTTCTCTGGGCTTCTTCTTTGACAAATGTGTTATTTAGAAATGTGTTGTTTAATTTCAAATACCTGGGGACTGTCCACTATTTTTTGTCATTGTTTACTTCTTTAATTCCAATGTGGTCTGAGAATGGCCCAGAATGTGTTCTGTCTCAGTGAATGTTCCATGCATGAATGAGAAGAATGTGTATTCTGTCATTGTTGGGTAGAATATTTTATAAAGGTAAATTAGATAATGTTGATTAATAGTGCTGCTCAGATAATCTGTATCCTTAATGATTTTCTGCCAGCTCAATCCATCAACTAGTGAAAAAGGAGTGTCAAAGTCTCCATCGGTGATAGTAGATGTGTCTATTTCTTCTTTCAGTTTTATAATTTTTGCTTCATGTGTTTTGTTGTTAGATGAAGGCACATTTAGGACTGTTATGTTATTTTGGAGAATTGACCCCTTTATAATTATGTAATGCCCCCTCTTTATTCCTGATAATTCTGTCTGATCTGTCTGGAATTTATATAGCTACTCTGGCTTCCTTTTTATTAGTGTTAGTATAGTATATATTTTTCTGTCCTTCTAACCTCTCTAATGTTTATATTTAAAGCAGATTTCTTGTAAACAACATAGAGTTTTCTTGTTTTTTATCTTCTCTGACAATTTGTCCTTTAATTGCCATACTTATACATTTAAACTAATTGTTGATATAGTTGGATACATATCCACCATTTTGTTTTGCTGAATTTGCTGCGTTTGTTCTTTATTATCCACAATATTATATTAGTTTCAGCTGTACAACATAGTGATTCAAAATATTTATAGATTATACTCCATTTATAATTATTATAAAACATTGGCTATGTTCCCTGTGCTGTACAATATATTCTTGTAGCCTATTTATTTTATACATAGTTTGTACCTCCTCAACCCTGCCCCCTATGTTGCCCCTCCCCACTTTTCTCTCTCTACTTGGTAACCACTAGTTTGTTCTCTATATGTATGAGTCTCTTCTTGTTTTTTTACATTCATTCGTTTTATTTTTTTGAATTCCACATATAAGTGATATCATACTGTATTTGTCTTTCTCTGACTTATTTTACTAAACATATTACCCTCGAGGTTCATCCATATTGTTGCAAACGGCAAAATTTCATTCTTTTATGGCTGAGTAGTATTCCATTATATGTATATACTACATCTTCTTTATCCATTCATCTCTGATGAGCAATTAGGTTGCTTCCAAACCTCGGCTATTGTAAATAATGCTGCTATGAATGCTGGGGTGCATATATCTTTTTGAATTAGTGTTTTCATTTTCTTCAGATATACTCCCTGGAGCGGAATTGCTGGATCATACGGTAGCTATATTTTTAGGTTTTTGAGAAATCTCCATACTGTTTTTCACAGTGGCTGCACCGATTTACATTCCCACCGACAGTGAATGAGGGTTGTCTTTTCTCCACATCCTTGCCAGCATTTGTTATTTGTGGTCTTTTGGATGACAGTTATTCTGACAGATGTAAACTGATATCTCATTGTGGTTTTTTTTTTTTTTTTATAAAGTCTATTTTTTTTTTTAAAGGAACTCCTTTATTTACTTATTTATTTATTTATTTTTGGCTGTGTTGGGTCTTCATTTCTGTGCCAGGGCTTTCTCTAGTTGCGGGAAGTGGGGGCCACTCTTCATCGCGGTGCGTGGGCCTCTCACTATCGCGGCCTCTCTTGTTGCGGAGCACAGGCTCCAGACGCTCAGGCTCAGTAGTTGTGGCTCACGGGCCTAGTTGCTCCATGGCATGTGGGATCTTCCCAGACCAGGGCTCGAACCCGTGTCCCCTGCATCGGCAGGCAGACTCCCAACCACTGCGCCACCAGGGAAGCCCTCATTGTGGTTTTGATTTGCATTTCTCTAATGATTAGCGACGTTGAGCATCTTTTCATGTGCCTATTGGCTATCTGTATATCTTCTTTGGAAAAATGTCTATTGAGGTCTTTTGCCCAGTTTATAATCATGTTGTTTGTTTTTTTGATATTGAGTTATATGGGTGTTTATATATTTTGGATATTAACCCCTTATTTGTCATATAATTTGCAAATATTTTCTCCCATTCAGTAGGTTGTCTTTTCATTTTGTCAGTGGTTTTCCTTTGCTGTGCAAAAGCTTTTAAGTTAAGTTAGGTTCCATTTGTTTATTTTTGCTTTTGTTTCTTTTGCTTTAGGAGATAGATCCAAAAAAATATTTCTATGATTTATGTCAGAGTGTTCTGCTTATGTTTTCTTCTAGGAGTTTTATAGTTTCTGGTCTTACATTTAGGTCTTTAATCTACTTTGAGTTTATTTTTGTATGTGGTGTGAGAAAATGTTCTAATTTCATTCTTTTACTTATAGCAGTCCAGTTTTCCCAGCACCACTTACTGAAGACACTGTCTTTTCTCATTGTATATTCTTGCCTCCTTTGTCATAGATTAATGGACTATAAGTGCTTGGGTTTATTTCTGGGCTCTCTATTCTGTTCCATTGATCTATGTGTCTGTTTTTGTGCCAGTACCATGCTGTTTCAATTACTGTAGCTTTGTAGTATAGTCAGAAGTCATGGTGTGTGATATCTTCAACTTTGTTGTATTTTCTCAAGAATTGCTTTGGTAATTTGAGGTATTTTGTGGTTCCACATAAATTTTAGGATTATTTGTCCTGGTTCTGTGAAAAATGTCATGGGTATTTTGATATGGATTGCATTAAATATGTAGATTTCTTTGGGTAGTATGGACATTTAAACAATATTAACTCTTCCAATCCATGAACATGGGATATCGTTCCATTTCTTTGTGTCATCTTTAACTTCCTTCATCAATGTTTTATAGTTTTTAGAATATAGGTCTTTCACCCCCTTGGTTAAGTTATTCCTAGGTATTTTATTCTTTTTTGATGTGATTTTAAGCAGCATCATTTTATTATTTTTTCTTTCTGATATTTCATTATTAGTGTGTAGAAAAGCAACAGATTTTTGTATATTATGCCCTCTGGTTTTAATCAAGTGCTCCTCTTAGCATATCAATTATACCTCTTAAAATTTTTTTAAAATTTTACATATATATGTATATAATCATAACCCCATATATTTTTACTGTAATTACTTCAAACTGTTATCTTTTAGATCAATTAGAAATAATAAATATAAACAATTTTATTTTATCATCATTCATTCCTCCTCTGATGTGCTTCTATTCTTCATGTAGATTCTGGTTTCTGATCTGAATACATCATTTTCTTCTGTCTGAGGAACTTTTCATAATATTTTTTGCAGGCCAATTGGCTAGTGATGATTTTTTTCATTCTCTTTGTCCTACAAAGTCTTTATCTCTGCTTTAATTTTGAAGGCTAATTTTGCTGGATATAAAATTCTAGGTCCGTGGTTTTGTTCTTTTGACATTTAAAATATTTTACTACCAATTTTGGCTTACATGGGTTCTGATGAAAAGTTTCTTATCTTAAGTTAATTCTTTTCCTTGCTCCTTTATAGGTAAGATGTATTTTTCTTCTGAATTCTTTCTTGATTTTCTCTTTGTCTTTTGTTTTCTAATTTTAAAAAGGTCATGCCCAGGTGTGGCTTTATTAGTATTTATTCTGCTTGGTGTTCTCTGAGCTTTTTGCATCTGTGGTTTGGTGTTTGTCATTAATTTTGGAAACTTCTTGGCCATTATTAATTCAAATATTTCTTCTGCTCTGTGCTCTCTTCTCCATTTTGGTATTCAAGATATGCAATTTTTTTTACATTTTTTGAAATTGTCTCTAAGTTCTTGGATATTGTCTTTTTAAAAATTCTTTCTTCTCTTTGCTTTTCATTTTGTTAATTTTCAATTGATCTATCTTTAATCTCCATGATTCTGTTTTTGCCACAATGAGCCCTTCAAAGGCATTCTTCATTTATGCTATGTTATTTTTTATTTCTAGCATTTCATTTTTATTCTTTCTTATAGTTCTGTCTCTCTCCTTACATTACCCATTTGCTTTTAAATATTGTCTATTTTCCTATCAGAGCCCTTAATATACTAATCAGAATCTTTTAAATCACTATCTGATAATTTCAACTTCTATGTCATATCTGAGTCTGATTGTGATGCTTGCTTTTTCTCATCATAGTGTGTTTTTTCTTTCCTTTTAACATGACTTTCACTATTTTGTTGAAAGCCTAGCATGCTCTGTTGGGTAATAGGTATGAAGATAAATAGACTTTAGTGTGAGGATTCATGCTAATCTGGGAGTTGAGGTCTGTTTAATTTTTTCTGTGGCTGTAGGTGCCAGAGATTTAAAATCCCTCTATTATCCTTTTTTAAAATCTCCCCTCCTCATTTTGGGCTTCTCTAAGTAGTCTTCCTCAGAGAGAGCCTACATCTTGCAGCTCTTTTAGTTGGAACCCACAGCTATTATACTGGAGCTCTGTTGGTGTGATGTTAGGGTGTGTGTGTGTGTGTGTGTGTGTGTGTGTGTGAGCATTCTATAATCATATGTTTGAATCTCAGTCTTTTTGTTGGCCTGTGTCTCTGTGCTGTGACCCTCACCAATGTTTCTTCCATAGATTAGCTTTTTTTTCTTTTTCCTGTTCCCTACTTCTTTCCTTGGATGCTACATTTCCAACCTATTTCCTTGAAACCCTGACTCCTTTTGATGGTAGTTTCACCTGATTCTTCCTATGAAGAGACAGGGAGGTTGGAGGGGGCTGGAGTGGGAGAAAAGGCATACCCTTCCCTCTCCTTGCCGGGCTCTGGAAAAGTCTCCATTCCTAGAAAAAGCTCTGGTGGTATTTTACAGTAATTACTCTTCCTTTTCTTTGCTCTAATCATGAGATCTTTCTCAGATCTCCACTTCAGAAACCTGCTGGGGTTCCTAGAGGGAAAGCACACAAAAGTGGGTGTCCCACCAGAAACTGTGGCCCCCAGACGATTCTCCCTTTCACACTAGGCCACACTCAGCCCCCAGCAATTCATCAAAATTACCATTTGGGTCTTACCAGCTTGTAGCTCCAGCAGCTCCCACTCCAGGTAAGTAGATCATTTGTGACTTTTTAGATCAGGCATTTACCAGATTGTGGGGTTGCAGTTGACCCCACAACCCCAAATCTCTGAGCAGCCCAAGAAAAACCATTGGTTTTCAGTTTGTCCAGTTTTCTGTTGTTGTGAGGATGGGAGTGTTGACTTCCAAGCTCTTCAGATGTCAGAGCTTAAACTGGAAGTACATTTTATTACTTTATTTTTATTTCATCATGGAAATTTGAAAACACTTCTAAAATTTGAGAGGAAAGCATAATAATCCCTCAAGTTCCCCTCCTCAAGGTATGTCCTGCTTCCTTGAACAGGCTTCTCAAAGCCCTTCCAGCTGTGGCTCACCACCCCACCCAAAAACAACATCACATGTGCAGTATTAAAGTTTATTATGGCAGCATCCCAGATATCAAACTGATGTTAGATATATATTACTGTAAAATAAAACCTCGCTTCAACCTTATCACTATTCATAGCCCACCCACTCCTTCCCTGAGATCATTTTGAAATAACCTGGAAATATTAAAATTTCACCTGTAGATATTTTAACATGTATGTCTTGATAATACAATTGTCACACCTAAAAATTATATCCAGTCAGTGCTCACATGCCCCACTCATCTTAGAATCATGTTTTAATAACTTGCCTGTATTGGGAACCAAATAAGGTCCCAATGCTGAGCTTGGTTGATATGTTTCCTTAATGTCTTTTCATTGAAGAAAGAGTTCATCTTGATTTTTCCCCCCAAATGCTTTTTGTTGAAAAAACTGGCTAATTAGTCATATAGCATTTCCCACGGTCAGGATTTTATTAATTATTCCTCTTTTCTTTATAGTCCCTGTAAAGTGGGAAGGGAGGTAAGGTTTGATCAGATTCAGGTTTCTCTTTTCACCCCCCCTTTTTTGTCATGATTCTTTCATAACTGCTGCCTAGGCTTCCACCTGGAAGTACAGGGTGCTGAGTTATCTTTCTTTTTATGATGTTTGTAGCCCTAATCCATGACTCCATTAGGGACTGCAAAACACAATTTTCTAATTCACAAAGCCATCTTCACTTCCTAACTGGAATATTTCTATAAAGAGGAACTTTCCCTTGTGAGAATGCAGCTGAGCCCTGGCAGTGAGCATGAAGTTGCCCTTCACTGATGTGCAGTCAAATGGGCTCTGGGGGTAGGGAGAGGGAGGACCAACAGGAACCGAGTTCTCCTGTTCTCTTTCTTTTTGTGGAGACAACATGGGGAGATTCAAAACATATGATACTAGGACATTCCATCCAAAAACAACAGAATACACTTTCTTCTCAAGTGCTCATGGAACATTCTCCAGGATAGATCATATCTTGGATCACAAATCGAGCCTTGGTAAATTTCAGAAAATTGAAATCATATAAAGCATCTTTTCTGACCACAATGTTATGAGACTAGATATCAATAACAGGAAAAAATCTGTAAAAAATACAAATATATGGAGGCTAAACAATACAGTACTAAATAACCAAGAGATCTCTGAAGAAATCAAAGAGGAAATCAAAAAATACCTAGAAAGAAATGGCAATGAAAACATGACAGCCCAAAACCTAAGGGATGCAGCAAAAGCAGTTCTAAGAGGCAAGTTTATAGCAATACAATCCTACCTCAAGAAACAAGAAACATCAGAAAAAAACAACCTAACCTTACACCTAAAGCAGTTAGAGAAAGAGGAACAAAAAAAACCCCCAAAGTTAGCAGAAGGAAAGAAATCATAAAGATCAGATCAGAAATAAATGAAAAAGAAATGAAGGAAATAATAGAAAAGATCAATAAAACTAAAAGCTGGTTCTTTGAGAGATAAACAAACTTGATAAACCATTATCCAGACTCATCAAGAAAAAAAGGGAAAAGACTCAAATCAATAGAATTAGAAATGACAAAGGAGAAGTAACAACTGCAGAAATACAAAGGATCATGAGAGATTACTACAAGCAACTATATGTCAATACAACCTGGAAGAAATGGACAAATTTGTAGAAAAGCACAACCTTCTGAGACTGAACCACGAAGAAGCAAAAAATATAAACAGACCAATCACAAGCACTGAAATTGATATTGTAATTAAAAATCTTCCAACAAACAAAAGGTCAGGACCAGACGGCTTCACAGGCAAATTCTATTAAACATTTAGAGAAGAGCTAACACCTATCCTTCTCAAACTCTTCCAAAATATAGCAGAGGGAGGAACACTTCCCAACTCATTCTATGAGGCCACCATCACTCTGATACCAAAACCAGAAAAAGATGCCACAAAGAAAGAAAACTACAGACCAATATCACTGATGAACATAAATGCAAAAATCCTCAACAAAATACTAGCAAACAGAATCCAATGGCACATTAAAAGGATCATACATCGTGATCACATAGGGTTTATCCCAGGAATGAAAGGATTCTTCAATATATGCAAATCAATCAATGTAATAAACCATATTAACAAATTGAAGCAGAAAAACCATATGATCATCTCAATAGATGCACAAAAAGCTTTTGACAAAATTCAACACCAATTTATGATAAAATCCCTCCAGAAAGTAGGCATAGAGGGAACTTACCTGAACATAATAAAGGCCATTTATGACACACCCACAGCGAACATTGTTCACAATGGTGAAAAACTGAAACCATTTCCTCTAAGATCAGGAAGGAGACAATGTTGTCCACTCTCACTACTGTTATTCAACATAGTTTTGGAAGTTTTAGCCACAGCAATCAGAGAAGAAAAAGAAATAACAGGAATCCAAATTGGAAAAGAAGAAGTAAAGCTGTCACTGTCTACAGATGACATGAAACTATACATAGAGAATTCTAAAGATGCTACCAGAAAACTACTAGAACTAATCAATGAATTTGGTAAAGGAGCAGAATACAAAATTAATGCACAGAAATCTCTGGCATTCCTATACATTAATGATGAAAAATCTGAAAGATAAATAAGGAAACACTCCCATTTACCGTTGCAACAAAACAAATAAAAGACCTAGGAATAAACCTACCTAAGGAGACAAAAGACCTGTATGCAGAAAACTATAAGACACTGATGAAAGAAATTAAAGATGATACAAACAGATGGAGAGATATACCAAGTTCTTGGATTGGAAGAATCAACATCGTGAAAATGACTATACTATACAAAGCAATCTACAGATTCAGTGCAATCCCTATCAAACTACCAATGGCATTTTTCACAGAACTAGAACAAAAAATTTCACAATTTGTATGGAAACACAAAAGACCCCGAATAGCCAAAGCAATCTTGAGACAGAAAAACAGAGTTGGAGGAATCAGGCTCCCTGACTTCAGACTATACTACAAGGCTACAGTAATCAGGACAGTATGGTACTGGCACAAAAACAGAAATATAGATCAATGGAACAAGATAGACAGCCCAGAGATAAACCCATACAGCTATGGTCACCTTATCTTTGATAAAGGAGGCAAGAATATACAATGGATAAAAGACAGCTTCTTCAATAAGTGGTGCTGGGAAAACTGGACAGCTACATGTAAAAGAATGAAATTAGAGCACTCCTTAACACCATACACAAAAATAAACTCAAAATGGATTAGAGAGCTAAATATAAGACTGGACACTATAAAACTCTTAGAGGAAAACATAGGAAGAACACTCTTTGACATCAATCACAGCAAGAAACTTTTTGGCCCACCTCCTAGAGAAATGGAAATAAAAACAAAAATAAACAAATGGGACCTAACGAAACTTAAAAGTTTTTGCACAGCAAACGAAAACATAAACAAGACGAAAAGACAACCCTATGAATGGGAGAAAATATTTGCAAATGAAGCAACTGACAAAGGATTAATCTCCAAAATTTACAAGCAGCTCATGCAGCTCAATATGAAAAAAACAAACAAACAACCCAATCTAAAAATGGACCGAAGACCTAAATAGACATTTCTCCAAAGAAGATATACAGATTGCCAACAAACACATGAAAGGTTGCTCAGCATCACTAATCATTAGAGAAATGCAAATGAAAGCTACAATGAGGTATCACCTCACACCAGTCAGACTGGCCATCATCAAAAAATTTACAAACAGTAAATGCTGGAGAGGGTGTGGAGAAAAGGAACCCTCTTGCCCTGTTGGTGGGAATGTAAATTGTTACAGCCACTATGGATAACAGTATGGAGGTTCCTTAAAAAACTAAAAATAGAACTATAATACAACCCAGCATTCCCACTACTGGGCCTATACCCTAAGAAAACTATAATTCAAAAAGAGTCATTTGCCACAATGTTCATTGCAGCTCTATTTAGAATAGCCAGGACATGGAAGCAACCTAAGTGTCCATCAACAGATGAATGGCTAAAGAAAATGTGGCACATATATACAATGGAATATTACTCAGCCAGAAAAAGAAATGAAATTGAGGTATTTGTAGTGAGGTGGCTGGACCTACAGACTGTCATACAGAGTGAAGTAAGTCAGAAAGAGAAAAACAAATACCATATGCTAACACATATATAGGGAATCTAAAAAAAAAAAAAAGGTTCTGAAGAACCTAGGGGCAGGACAGGAGTAAAGATGCAGACGTAGAGAATGGACTTGAGGACACGGGGAGGGGGAAGGGTAAGCTGGGACGAAGTGAGAGAGTGACACGGACATATATACACTACCAAACGTAAAATAAATAGCTAGTGGGAAGCAGCTGCACAGCACAGGGAGATCAGCTTGGTGCTTTGTGACCACCTAGAGGGGTGGGATAGGGAGGATGGGAGGGAGATGCAAGAGGGAGGAGATATGGGGATATATTTATATGTATAGCTGATTCACTTTGTTATAAAGCAGAAACTAACACACCCTTCTAAAGCAGTTATACTCCAAAAAAGATGTTAAAAGAAGAAATCTTCCAGCAAAAAAAGAAAAACAAAAACAAAAGACCTATGCTACTGCCAGCATAATCCCCCAGAATTCCCACATGTAATGTATTAATACTTAAAAAATTAAGCCAAAAATGGCAAAATAATAAAGTGTATTAGAATTGGGTGCTAGATATGTGGACATTTATTATATTATTTTCTAAACTTTTCTGAATTTTAAATTATCTTATGAAATATTTTTAAGTGTAAGAAAATATGTTCATGACCTTGAGGTAGTGAAAACTACGTAAATAATTTCTACAAGCCTATGATAATAAGAGCTTAAATAGAAAAAGGCCAAAGACATGAGCAGAAGAAAATTAAAGATGAGTAGCAAATGGTGAACAAACGTGTGAATAGATTATTAACCAATCTCACCAGTCTTGAGACAGTGCAAAATTAGTTATTAGTGTAACGTGTAATTTCCCTCCTTTCATTTTCTTTCATTCTTTGGTATTTAGCAATGGAAGTGTTTGGGGTCTAGACTTTTCCACTGAGTGAAACTTATCTAAATGTCATAGGTTTTGATATGTACATTTTTAAAAAAATTACTTGTTTGGTATCATGCAATTTTGATTTTGAGTACCTCTTTGGGACAAAATTTGTTTATTGTATACTAGAGGGTTAAATATATCTTGATATTTGGGTTTTTCTGCTTGTTAATTTTCTGTTATTTATCCTCAACACATTTTGGTCCAAAAATGTTGTCTGAACTATCTCTACTTCATAGAATTTTTTTTGACATTTCATCTGCAGCTTTATATACAATCAGTAAATATTTCATGAATAATTCAAAATAAGCTGTATTCTCTTTTTTTCCAGGTATAATGTTCAATATCAATCTATTAGATTTGCCTTATTTGGTGTGTCATTTAGATTCTCTATACTGTTTTGCTTCTGAAGTGTTGTCTGTGCCTCAGAATCATCTGGAGGGCATATGAATTTCAGATTCCTGAGCATTGCTCCCGACCTACTTGACTAGAGTTTTCTGAATGGCATTTTTAGAAGCATCACAGATAATTCTGGTGCACATTGCATTTTGAAAACCATTTTCTGTGTTCTTACTTCATTTTTCTCTACTTGATCTGTCAGTAGCTGGCAGGTGAGTTGTCTCCTGTTTTTATTGTATTTTCATTTCTATTTGTGTTTTCCACATTTTTTGCTCTATGAATTTTGATTCTAGATCACTTGGGACAGGGAGATCAATGAGGGCTCTTCATGTGTGTTGAACCCTTTATCATTACAAACTGAGCCTGCTCATTGAATGCCCTTTGCCTCAAGTTTAATCTTTTCTGTTATTACTATTGCTACCCTGCTTTCTTCTAATTCATTGTTTGCTGTATGCCTCTTTGCCTGTCTTTTGTAATTCCAAATGTTCTGTGTCGTTTTGTCTTTGTCATGTTTTTGTTTGTTTGTTTGTTGTGGTTTTGTTTTGTTTTTATTAATTAATTAATTTATTTATTTATTTTTGGCTGCATTGGGTCTTCGCTGCTGTGTGCGGGCTTTCTCTAGTTGCGGCGAGCGGGGGCTACTCTTCGCTGTGGTGCACGGGCTTCTCATTGCAGTGGCTTCTCTTGTTGCGGATCATGGGCTCTAGGCACACAGGCTTCAGTAGTTGTGGCTCACAGGCTTAATTGCTCCACGGCATGTGGGATCTTCCTGGACGAGGGCTCCAACCCATGCCCCCTGCATTGGCAGGCAGATTCTTAACCACTGTACCACCAGGGAAGCCCCTCTCGACACCATATGTTGTAGAGACTCTTCCTTCCCAGCACGCTGGTTCAGTAGTTGTGGCTTGCGGGCTTAGTTGCTCTGCAGCGTGTGGGATCTTCCCGGACCAAGGCTCAAACTCGTGTCCCCTGCATTGGCAGGTGGATTCTTAACCACTGCGCCACCAAGGAAGCTCTGTCATTTGTTTCTACAGGTGACTTTTAGATGGGTTTTGATTCAGTCCAAAAATCATTTTCCCTTTAATAAAGCACTTTATCCATTATTTGATATTACAGATATGTTTGCCTTTAACTCTTCATTTTTCTTTGTGTCTTCTTTGCTTCTTTTGTTCTTTTTATCTCTTGCTATATATATATATAGCTTCTCTTTTTGACTGTGTCAGTATTTTCCTTTTGATAATTTGGAAGATTTATAGTCAATTTCATTTCTTCTAGGTTAGCTTTACAACTTAAAATAATTTACTTAAATCCTTTTTACTTACAAACTTTAATAATAGCTATTGATTCCCTAGTGAAACACGCAGTTCCCCTACCTCCTAATTTTTGTTATAATATATTCTTCAAGTGGCTTCTTTTGTACCTTTTAATGTACTTCCTCCATTCAAGCCTTCTCCCTTGGGCTCTAGATTGCCTACTTAATATCACTATTGGGTGCCTGAATAAGCATCTCCATCTTGATATGCAGAACCAAATCATGATTCTAGCTTCCCAAACATCTGCCTTTCACATTCTTCCATATTTCAGTAAAGAGATCACTCTCTACTTATTTGTCAAAGCCAAAAACTAAGGTGTCATCCCTGGTTTCTTCTTTGTCCTTATCCAACCAATTCAACCCAAAATTTCTTCTTCAAAATATGCTTGAATCCATTCTTTCCTCTCCGTCCTGACCCCAACCACCTCAGTTCAAGGCACCAGCATCTTTAGTTGGAGGAGGCAGGCCCCTTGACAGGCCTTTCTTCTGGCTTCCACCACAGCACATTCTTACCCTCTGTAATCCATTCATTTGAAATGCAGAGAGAGAGAGAGAGAGCAGAGCTGTCCTACTTTAAATCCTTTGTGGATCCCACTATCCTTAGAATAAAATCCAATCTCCTCCTCACTGTCTACAAGGCAGGCCTCTGCCATGGCGGCCACACCCAGATCCAGGGCAGCCCCTTTTTTTCTGTATCACTCCTGCACAGTTATTAATAGTGTCCTCTTTCTTTCCCAGACCATCTCTGTTTAGGCATTAAATTATAGAATCATCTTAGCTTCTGCCTATCTTTCCCACCTCAAACTCATACCTCTCTCTCTCCCTCTCATTCTGTCCTTCTATGTTACCTCCTCAGAGAGGCCTTTCTTGACCCAGAACCTGAAGTAACCCCTCCTCTCCTTCCTTCCTCATCATGTCTCTTCATTATTATCTTTATAACGATTACCACCAAGTTATAATGATCTTGCTTCTTTGTAGACTTTTATGTTGTCTGCTCCCCTCACTAGAATGTAAGCCCTGTGAGGACTTGGCCTTGTCTGCCCAGTTCACGACTGTCTATCATGAAAGGATACAAGCTGGAATATAATGAAAGGATGGAGTGGGATGGGAAATGTGAGATGGAATAGATGGGAGTAAATGGGACAGGGAGAAATCATAACAGTAGGATCTTAGGGCATCAAAAGTAGTGGCAGTGTGTGCTGTGTTCATTTACATGTGGGACTAAGAATCACAGAGCACAAGGATTGTGGTCATGAAATGGAAGATATGTATTATAAACAACAAGGAAACACAAATGAGCATATAACTGAGAAGATCATGGAGAAGGAAAAGATGGGGAAAGAGTAAAGTAAGCGAATTTCTCAACTTCTGCAGTAGGAAACCGTTACATACTGCCCAGATTTGATAGATGATAAAGATGGTTAAATATATTCATTCGTTCATTCAACAAACATGTTTTGAGGACACACGATGAACCAGGCACAGCTTCTGGTCCGGAATAGTCGTGAACTGGACAGACAAGGCCCAGGAAGGAAGTTTTCTCCTCTTAAATCTACCCGTTCTGAATGAACACTACACACAATATTACCTTTCTCTTTTGGAAATATGTGATTACACTTTTGTTTTTTAAAGATATCTCTTTCCTGAGTTCAAAGGGAACCCATACTTGTTGTACCAAATGCACAGTAAAAGAAGCGTTCTATTGCTGAGACAAACTGCTGTTATTATTTTGGTTTCCCTTCTTTCAGTCTTTTTTGGGTGCACTTTCAGTGTGCGTATTCTATTCCCGTGTAACACATTATTGAATACGTAGCAGCTTAAAGTGACGCAGATTTACTAGCTCACAGCTCCATAGGTCTCATGTCTGGCAGGGCCTGATGGGGTCTCTGCTCAGGGCTCCAAGGATGTCCAGCTGTCAGGAAGCCAGGCTCTTATCCAGAGTCCCTAGACAAGAATCAACTTGCAAACACATTCAGGTTCTCGGTCAAATTCAGTTGTTTGCATCTGTAGGACTGAGGGCCCCACTTCCATGCTGGCTGTCAGCTCCGGCCTCTCTTAGGTCACCTGCTTTCCATCTCACCTGGCCTGTTCCATCCCCAATCCAGTAGCATCACACCAAGTCATCCCTTCACTTCAGATCTCTCTGACTCTGCTTTTAAAGGGTCTCATGTGATCGGATTAGGTCCATAGGGATAATCTTTCCATATTAAGGTCAGCTGCGCCATATAGCATAACAGTCATTAAGTGGTACCACATCCAGTTCACAGGTTCCAGGCACTAGGGCGTGCCCAGAACACCCTAGTTGAAGGACACATGTTTAGAATTCTCCCGACCACATGTCTAGATATTTTTAAATATTTTATCTTTTAAACTAATTTGGCATTTTAAGTAACTTAAAAATGGAACTAGAATGCTACCATTTTGTAAGCTTTTCCTTAAGTATATATTGTGATTTTTTTCCCCCCCATCAAATGTTCTTCTAGAATGTGGTGTTTTAGGAATGCAGAGTATTCCATTGGATAGAGGTACATAATCTATATTATCATACCTGTACTACTGGGCATTTGCACTGTTTCAAAATTTTCCATCTTGTAAATCATGTACAGTGAACATAATTCAATATGTATGTCTCTTAAATTCTTGGGTATGAATTGCTGTGTCAAAGGAGGTAAGTATTTTGTGGCTTCTAGGACATATTGCCAAATTGGTCCCAGGAGAGCCATGCCAGCTCATACGCCAGCCATGTGTAAGCAGCTCACTTCCGTGTGGGTGTGCTGACATTGGATGACCCCCCTTTGTTTAAAGAAGATAACAGCAACTGGAGACTATGACGCTATGGACAAGCCAAACTTTAACACCCATGCTTTGTGACTCTGGTTGCCCATAGCATTTCCTCTCCCCTGTGCATTTTCATTGGAGAAACATTGAACACCTCAACATTCTTGCCACCCACAAGTCCACACATCAAGTGTTGTTTCATAATCAGTTGCAAAAGCTATCATCAGAGTCCCTTCCCACTGAGGGGCCTCGACAGTGAAAAACAGTGACTTGAGGGGGTGTCTTCCCTATATATCTCTTCAACATATATCACCATGGTTGTGTGGAGCTTGGCCGCTTAAGTCTCCTGGCTTCGCTCCTTATAGAAAAATCATCCTCGGCCCTTGTTGGAATAACCCCTTTACTCTTTTAGCCATTTCTATTGTACTTGGATAAATGACACTCTGCTGTGCTTTCCTGAGATGAAACCAAGCTATGCATCTCACTCAAACAATAAATCTTTCTTTAGGAGAAGTAAGAGTGGTGCCAGGGTATGGACCCAAAAGGGTGTGAACTTGGTAACCCAACCTGGCAGTCCAGATGCTATGTGTCCAGGCAAGGGCTTCTTTCACAATCAGGAGAGTGGAACCTGGTCAGTGCAGATCCTCCCATGATGGTCAAGTCCATCCAGGCCAAATGGCCGCCCAACACTCCTTAATTTGTCCTTCAATCAGAGTTCCTGTGTCAGAAGATAACATGAAGTGCTGAGTCTGGTTCTCTTAGGGGACTTTAATCTGCGAGGGTATTTATTAATTACAATTGTTTCACATGGGTTTGGAGTGAATATGCAGTCATACGCTGAGAATGTCAACAATCACCGTAGCCTCTTCCTCTGTATCAAACTTGATAACTGGTGCCAGAGCCCCAGAAATCTCATCATGAGGGTGTCCTGGGTGACACTGCTGAGCAGGGTGGGCTCAAAGACATTTTTTTCCAAATTGATGTTTCTTCCCACCTGTTGCCATGGTGGCCCCATTGGAGCCTTTCTTTCCATGTCTTTCCACTTTAAGAGGTGGCCTTGCTCTCACTTGGCCCAAGTTCATGAAACAAACCTCTAACTGTAGACTTTTGTAGATTGCAGACCCAGTAAGAGATGTAGGCTTTTAACTGGAGCCACTAAAATTATGCCAAAGTCCACTAACTACTTGGTGTGTATGTACAGTCACCCTGTAAAATGAGACCTGTTGTCTGATAAATGGCTTTAGTACTGGCTTCTGAGAAAACTCACATTTACTATATGCACTAGTCAGTAAAGCCTTTTCCCAGGACACAACATTGATTTATAAACAATCCTCGCATGTTTATATAGCCGGAAAAGTTGCTTCAAGTCAAAACAATTCATACCAAGTTTTGGTTTTTCTAATGAAAACATTTTCTGTAGTTTTGAGTTTAGGATGCAGTGCCTGACTTGATAGAAGTGACAAAAGTTATCACATTTATTTAACTCTGAATAGTGTGACTGTTAGGTATAAAGCTCCCCAGAGGTTGAATTGATTATTCAGTGCAACACAATACATGATCACACAAAGGGTTAATGATATCAACAGCTATTCAGATCATGTATATCCACTTTTGATAACTCTGGTTTATTTCATGCAATTAAAATACAGAAGGTCGCATGATGAAGAAACACCATCACTGTTATGGATGCATTTTCACGTGCAGATTTGAGGGGATGTTCAGGGAGACTTGGGGTCATTTGAGGACCGTTGGGTAGGTGAAGCAGCTGTGCTGTTAAATGGCTTGGCTTCACAGGTGGCCCCACTTGAAGGCATGCAGTGCTGAAATTGGTCCGGGACATGTAAAATCAACACACAAGTCCAATACTTTACGTTTATACAGTGAATTACAGTCATTGCAGGAAGGCATATTCTCCTTTGTGCATTATTTCTTAAATCTAGTATGCAATCTAGTATAAAGCAAAGAGAGTTGTTATTTTAAAATA
The DNA here is from genome assembly GCF_965194825.1 of Balaenoptera physalus. Taxonomy (NCBI): domain Eukaryota; kingdom Metazoa; phylum Chordata; class Mammalia; order Artiodactyla; family Balaenopteridae; genus Balaenoptera; species Balaenoptera physalus. The sequence goes on along the minus strand of NC_138886.1, from coordinate 102,184,254 downwards.
CATCCAAAGGGGGCTCTGCATCAAAGTGTGTGTGTTTACTATCGTTGTGGACGCCATTGCTCCAAACCATTTTGGAACTTCATTGACACTGAATTCAGAGCCAGTTTATTGGTCAAAGAAGCAGATGGATGGTCTTAAATACAGCCTGAGGACAGTGCAAATAACACTGTGTCTGCTTTCTCAACTTCCCTCCATTTCCCCATCTCTTCCTTCTTCTTCAACAGTCAGAATAAGAGCTCAGTGATACCCAGAGAGAGGTTGTATTGCTGTTCCCCGGCACTCAGCGACCTTAGAGTGACAAGGCTATGGGGGTGAAGTTGAAGCAAAAGAAGGCAAAGTGGTGGCATCAGTCGGCCCATGGCCAGGGACAGGTTGGGAACCCAGCAGGAAGTGACAACGTCATCGTTACCCTCCTTATCGCAGCTAACAAGCAGCTCTCTCCCATGGCACTGTGCATTTCTCAAACCCCACAAAACCAGACGAGGTGGCTGTTCATTATCAGGTGGGACACTGAGGCACTGGGAAGTCAAGGACTCATGCACATTGACATTTCAGAAAGTCACGGCTTTCTCACACTTCAGACAACATCACAAGGGCTGCTTCCTCAAGCAAGCATTTCCTGACGATCTCCCCCACCCCTCTGCGATTAGAACAAAGTCAAGTGGTCCTGGTGTCCCCCCAGAACCACGTGCTTGTCTTGCCACCAGGTTTAACCTGCTGAGTTGCTATGGCTTCCTTGGTTCTCTGCTCTCCCACTGGGCTGCCACTAAAGGCAGCAGAGCTTGACTGAGAGGAATTTAGACCTAAAGCCAGACTGCCTCAGTCTCAATCCCAGATCTGCTAACTGGGAGTGGTGGAACGTAGAGAAAATTACTTACCTTCTCTGTGCCTCTGTTTCCTCATCTGTAAAATGGGACTAATAATGGCACCTACTTATAGGGTTGCTGTGGGGATTAAATGAGTCAATATTTGGAAGGCCCTTAAAACAGCTCATGGTGTAAAGTAAGCACCAGGTAGGTGTGAAGCTGGTTGTGTGTATGTGCGTCAGCGACGGGCTTCAGGGGCAACATGACAGGTACTGTGTCTGGACTTTTGCCACTTTATCTCCAGAGCTGAGAGTGTCAAACACAACACCTGTTATGTACTATGCTCAATATATTGGTTTTGAATGTTGAATATTGCTGTATTCAGGTATGTTGCATAGCAAAAGCTGTTTTTAGTCACTATATTTACACTGCCTCTCTGAGATGTCAAATTTTCCCTAACCATAGTGGTTAAAATTACAAATTTTCCCTAACTCCAATACTTAAAACTACAGCAGATGAGTGGTATTTAAGATGCATATGGAATATTATATAGTAAAAAAACAAAACAAAGGAGCTCTCAAGCCACAAAAAGACATGGAGGAAACTTAAATGCATATTGCTAAGTGAAAGAAGCCAGCCTGAAAAGGCTAGATATGGTATGATTCCAACTATATGACATTCTGGAAAAGTAAACCTATGGAGACAGTAAAAAGATTAGTGGTTGCCAGGGATTAACAGGAAAGGAAGGATGAATAGACAGAGCAGAGGATTTTTTAGGGCAGTGAAACTGCTGTATGATACTGTAATGGTGGATATGTGATATTATGCATTTGGCAAAACCATAGAACTTAAAATCACAGCGTCAACCCAAGTGTAAACTATAGACTTTAGTTAATAATAAGGTATCAATATTGGTTCATCAATTTTAATAAATGTACCATACTAATGCCAAGATGTTAACAGCAGGGGGTATGGATGAGAGAGAGGGGGGTACATGGAGAGCTCTCTGTACTTTCTGTGCAATTTTTCTATAAATCCAAAACTGCTCTAAAAATATATTAAAGTAAAAATTTAAAAAGCATATGAGGGGCATGGGGGAGGGAAGGACTGGGAGTTTGGGATTATCAGATGCAAACTAGTACATATAGGATGGATAAACAACAAGGTCCTACTGTATAGCACAGGGAACTCTATTCAATATCCTGTGATAAACCATAATGGAAAAGAATATGGAAAAGAATATATATATATATATTACTGAGTTACTTTGCTGCACAGCAGAAATTAACACAACACTGTAAATCAACTATACTTCAGTAAAATTCTTTAAAAAACATGTGAGGACTCCATCCCAATCAAAGAAAGAATAAGTGCTAACATTCATTAAGTACATAAGTGCTAAGTAGATAAGTACATTAAGTGCTAAGCACTTTCTGTTGACCTCCTTTAATCCCCACAACAATAATAAAGGAGGTATGATTCTCATGAGTAGAAACCAAAAGATGGACACATTGTATGTGTATCTCCTGATTCTTTTTCCCCAATCAGGAGGAGATTGTTTTCTTCATCTGACTACTTCTTTTCAACTATGAAACACAATATTCACCTAATTTGACTGAGTTATCCATTAGTTGGTATTAAGTTCCTTTCAAACCCACTTCTAGCACTTTTTGCTTTTTAAACATATTGAAAGAGAATATATTTTTTTTACAAAACTTTCCAAGAACACAAAGGAATATTGAGGAAGTAGCCACAGGGACTATATTCCAACTGGATAGACTATTCCAGACCCTGGGAAAGCAACTCCAGGCTCTGTTTGATCCTGGAAAGATAATAAAATATTGCTAAACTTATCCTTCCTTTTTAATCTGCTCCTCACAACAGTTCTCTGATTTAATTTACACTAATTTACCAATTTAATTACACTATCCTCAGTCATTCATGAGATATTTATTGAGCACTGACTATGTGCCAAGCATCATTCTTGATACTGAATACAGAGTGCAAGAGAAAGAGGTTCCCAATTCTCCTGCTTCCCAGCCCTTTGCCCTTACAATATTCTAGCTTGCGCACACATCCCATCTGCCTGATTTCCAATGCTCTATTGAGGGCTTCTTCAGAGGGCAGGTGACATCCATTTCCTAATTAATTCCCAATAAGACACATTGTTACAGTGTAGTGGAAGACTAGTGAAACATTGAATGTGACCTTCCACTATTCTGTCACTCTTGGAAGATTTATGCCACTGAGTAGAAGGACTGTTAGCTGATGACTTTCACTTGTGTATATTTCTGGCGTAAATTTTAGTTTTGTGGATTGATGGTGTGTACTCAGTAAGAATCAGTTGCTGAGGTTTGTTTTTTTTTTTTTTTTGGTCCACTTTAAATTTCCAAAAATTTTAATTATGTTGAATACTTTCTTGTTCTCAGAATCTAGAGTAGTTTGAAGGTCATGATTTCAGACTCCCTATAGTTTCCCTTATCTAACTTTGCTAAATCTTATCTCTCTCTTCCCTCACAGCATGATGAAGTTCTACAATGAGGAGACTTCACTTCCTTCAGATGTTTACCACTTTGCCAGATCTTCTATGGAGCACTTTTTCTTTTGAAATACCATCTATTGTTAGTTGTTGTGTAACACTTCCTGTCAGTGGAGCTGTTGTTTAAATAAAGCATTCCTGAAAATTACCTTATCCTAACATGCTTTTTTCACTTTCCGGATGGAGGAACTTGGAGATTTGAAGAGACCACTTGAAGGATGGGGTAACTGTGTCACTGGTAAAACCATGTCCATTTTTGACTTTGCCCTAAACATTCTGTTGTGGTTGGTAATTGCTCTGTGATAAAGCTTGTCAATCTCAAAAAAAAAAAAGAACTTGTCAATCTCTGTGGTTGTCAAAAGGTGTTACAATTGACAGAAAGACTTGAGCAGATACCAACAGTGCACGCAAGTTCCTTCAAATGCATGTAAAGGACCACACAGTGTCCACCTAGCATAGAGAGGACCACAGCCTGCCCTCAAGTCCCCCTGAAGGTGCCTAGCTGGATGACACCGACTGCTTGGGGAGGATTCCATTGGGTGCTTCAGGAAGCTCCCCTTGGCATTCTCTGGGCTGGTTTTATCCCCTTGGCCCCTCCCTACTTTCTGGAGACTGGCTATGAGCTTGCCTGGTCCCTGGGTGCAAGAGACTGTAAAATTCCTCCATTCCTGAGTTCTTCCGAGTCACTGCATTTCCCAGGTGCACAGTCCCCACCCAGAAGGGGTGAAATCCACCCTTCAATCTCCCCTGACGAAGGCTAAATATTCTAGCAGAGTCAACTTGGCATTACTGATATTTCTCTTTCTTTGAAAAACATTTCTTGCATCTGAGACAGAAAACAAAACAGATACGTTTCACTCCTGATACAATAACTATTTGAACTGAATGAAAAGAAGAAGAAAATGTATCAATTAAAACAGTAGTTCTCACACTTTTTGGTCTCAGGATCCCTTTATGATCTTAAAAAGAATTGAAGCCCCCCCCCACTCCAAAAGCTTTTGTTTATTATCTGTTTACTGATATTTACTGTACTAGAAATTAAACCTGAGTTTTTAAAACATGACTAATTCATTTAAAAAAACAATAATAAATTCATTATATGTTAACACAAATAACATATTTTCAGCAAAAATATAAATTCCTGAACAAAACAACTGTGAGCAGAGTGGCAGTGTGGACATTCTTGCAAATCTTTTTCGTGTCAACTTAGTAGGTGGATGGTGGGATCTCATCTCTGCTTTTGCTTTGAATCTGTTGTGATATCACAGGCTGTGTAGCCTCTGGAAATCTTTACTGCACGCTCATGAAAGGATGAGACAGAAAAAGACAAATACTAACTTAGCACTACGATGAAAAGATTTGACCACATGGAACACCAGGGATCTGTGAACCACACTGAACAGTCATCTGTTAAACAAACCAAGTGTTTCACTTAATAAAAAAAACAACAACAGTGGTATAATTTGTCCCTTTGTTGGCCCCCTTTGTGATGTTGGGGGAACCCCCTACCCTCACAGCCCAGCATTAATTCACACGGGAGGCCCATCTCTTCTCCAGCACATTTGATGTAATTTGGTCCTTTTGCACATTGACAAGAACTTACAGCCTTTCACATGCCTGAATGATTCCAGTGGACCCAAATCTTTGCTTTCTTTTTAATGTTCAAGTCATCACTACTAGGACCTTCTGGTCAGGATGACTGCTGGATTTTTTTTTCCCTTTTTAACACGACTCCAAGTCCAACTGTGGTGGCATCTTTGCTTTCCGACAACAATAACGTGTTCCAGACTCATCTCTAGTTCACGCCAAACAGACTCAGTCAGCTACCTTCCAAGTCCTACTTACTCACAGTTGGTAAGAGAATTGAGCTCTAGGGGTTCACGTTTCATTTCATGAGCACTCCAACGTAGAATGGATGACATAACAACTACCAGTTGAGTGACAGAGCAGAAAGGCTACTTATTTTCAAAAGGTCAAAAATTTAAGATGATATTCTCAATTTTCTATTTTTTTTACCTTGCTTTCACATGAAAGTTTATCAATCCTATTTGCTCCTTTCCTTGCCAACTTTGATGTACCATCGTGCATTATACCAAAGGATGTATTTAAATTACAATGGTGTCCTCACATTTAGAAGTCTTTGTTTTCTTTTTCCCTTTGTGTTCTTTGGTTCAAAATCCTGGAACCAAAGTATACATATTCAAACATCTTCCTTACTACCATCCCTCATGAAGAGAGAAGGAAATCAACTGCCCTTCAAGAGAACATGAAAGGAAAGAATTCAGTACAACAGCAGAGATGAGTAGTTTCAACAGAGGTGGTAAGGTCACAAGGCACAAAATGTTTACTGTTTACAGAAAAAGTTTGTTGACTTTTGGTCAAATTCATCTTTATGCATATAGATATCCAGTTGTATTGGCATCACTGAAAAACTATCTTTCCTCCATTGGTTTGCCTTTGCACTTTGGTGTAAATGGATTGACCTAAATGTAAGGTTTAGGGCTGGATTTTCACTCTCTTCCATTGATCTACATATCTGTATGTATACCAGTACCACAAAATTTTAATTGCTGCAGATTTATAAGACATTTTGAAACTGGGAAGTGAATCCTCCAAGGCTGTTCCTCTTTTTCAAAATTATTTTGGCTATATGGGTCCTTTACATTTCTGTATAATTTTTAGGGTCAACCTTTTCTGCAAAAAAGCCTTTTGGTACTTTGATGGATAATGGCATTGAATCTATAGGTCAACTTATAGAAAATAGGTACCTTAACACTACTGTCTTCTATCTATGAACATGGAATAGCTCTCCATTTATTTAGTTCTTTAATTTTTCTCAGCAATATTTTGTGGTTTTTAGTGTATAAATCTTGCACTTCGTTTGTGAAATTTATCCCTAAGTTTTTTATTCTTTTTGATGCTATTAAGCGTGGAATTACTTTCTTAGTGTATAGAAATGCAACTGGGTTTTGAGTATTCATCTGGTAACCTGTGATGTTGCTGAACTTGTTTATTATTTCTCGTTGGTTCTTTTCATGGGATACTTAGAGATTTCTATATACAAGATTATATCATCTGTGACTGAAGACAGATTTATTTCTTTGTTCCAATCTGGATACTTTTAATTTCCATCTTCTGTTTTTATTTTGTTTTTTCCTTATTACTCTGGCTGGAACTTCCAGTACTATGTTGAATTGTAGTGGTAAAAGTGGACATCCTTGTCTTGTTCCTGATTCAAGTATAAAGCATTTGTGGGATAAATCTCGTTTGGTCATGTTGAATAAGCATTTTTATACATTGCTGGATTAAGTTTGTTAATATTTTGTTGAGAATTTTTTGGTCTATATTTATTAGGAGTAGTGGTTTTTGTGTTTCTTTTCTTGTGATGTCTTTGTCTAGTTTTCTTATTGGGATAACACTGGTGTCATACAATCAGTTCTTCTTCAATTCACCTGTGAAGTCATCTGGTTTAGGAATTTTTTTGTGTGGGAAGATTTTTTTCTCTTTTTTTTGTTGTGGTAAAATATAGATTTATCTCTGGGGTCTCTATTTCATTCTATTGATCTACATGTATTCTTTTTTCCCTTCATTTGTATTACATTGACTGATTTTTGTATATTGAACTTTCCTTGTATCCCAGGAATAAATCCCACTTGGTCATGGTATGTAATCTTTTAATACGCTGTTGCTTTTGGTTTGCTAGTGTTTGTTGAGGATTTTTGCATCAATATTCATAAAGAGTATTGATCTGTAGTTTTTCTTTTCTTGTAGTGTCTTTGGTTTTGTTATCAGTGTAATGCTGTATTTTTCAGCTCTGAAATTTCTGTTTGGTTCTTTTAAAAAATAATTTCTATCTCTTTGTTGATATTCTCATTTTTTTCATATATCATTTTCCTGAATTCCTTTAGTTTTTTAACCATATTTAAGAAGTTGTTTTAGTCTTTGACTAGTAAAATATTTGATTTTCTAACTTCTAGAAGTCATCTGTATTTCTTTGTTTGTTTTTCCTTCCTCCATCTTCAAATGGAGTCATCCATTTAAATGACTGGCATCACGTCAATCTCCGCTTCTATTGCCCATCTCCTTCTACTCTGACTTTCTTTCCTTCCTCTTTATAAGGTCACTTGTGATTACATTTAAGGCCCACCCAACTAATACAGGATAATTTCCCCATCTGAAGATCCTTAACTTAATTACATCTACAAAGTCTCTTTTACCATATAAAGTAATGTTCACAGGTTCTGGGGATTAAGACGTGGATGTCGTTGGTGGGAATGTAAATTGATACAGCCACTATGGAGAACAGTATGGAGGTTCCTTAAAAAACTAAAAATAGAACTACCATACGACCCAGCAATCCCATACTGGGCATATACCCTGAGAAAACCATAATTCAAAAAGAGTCATGTACCAAAATGTTCACTGCAGCTCTATTTACAATAGCCAGGACATGGAAGCAACCTAAGTGTCCATCACCGGATGAATGGATAAAGAAGATGTGGCACATATATACAATGGAATATTACTCAGCCATAAAAAGAAATGAAATGGACTTATTTGTAGTGAGGTGGATGGAGTTAGAGTCTGTCATACAGAGTGAAGTAAGTTAGAAAGAGAAAAACAAATACAGTATACTAACACATATATATGGACTCTAAGGGAAAAAAAAAGAAAAGGTCATGAAGAACCTAGTGGCAAGATGGGAATAAAGACACAGACCTACTAGAGAATGGACTTGAGGATATGGGGAGGGGGAAGGGTAAGATGTGACAAAGAGAGAGAGTGGCATGGACATATATACACTAACAAACATAAAATAGATAGCTAGTGGGAAGCAACTGCATAGCACAGGGAGATCAGCTCTGTGCTTTGTGACCACCTAGAGGTGTGGGATAGGGAGGGCGGGAGGGAGGGAGATGCAAGAGGGAAGAGATATGGGAACATATGTGTACAGTTCAAAGATGTTTTAGCAAGTTTGCCAAGTTGTACAAATGGTTAATTTTATGTGCCAACTTGACTGGCCATAGGGTGCCCAGACATTGGGCCAAACTATTCTGGGTGTGTCTGTGAGGGTATTTCTAGATGAGATTAACTTTTGAATCAGTAGACTGAGTAAAGCAGATCACCCTCCCTAATGTGGGTGGGCCTCATCTAATCAATTGACGACTTGTATAGAACAAAAAGGCTGAATAAGAGAAAACTCCTGCCTTTCTGACCTCTTAAACTGTGATATCAGTATCTTTTTGCCTTGGACTCAAACTGAAGCAACATTTCTTTTTGGTCTTGAGCCTGCCAGCTTTCAGTCTGGAACTGATGCCATTGGTTGTCCTTGTTCTATCTTCAGACTCATGCTGGAAGTACACAACTGGCTTTCCTTGGTCTCCAGCTTAGTGACTGGAGATCTTGGTACTTCTTAACCTCCATAATCATGTGAGCCAACTCCTTAATATAAATCTCTTTCTATATGTATATACATCTTATTTGTTCTGTTTCTCTGGAGAACACTAATACAACAATTATTACCATAAATCAATTTTAGAACATTTTCATTACCCCAAAAAAGATTCCTGATGCACTGTTAATCTCCATAAACATCCTTTCTTCCACTATGGATAATCAATAATCTACTTTTTGTCTGTATAGATTTGCCTTGTCTGGGCATTTCATATAAATCATACAACATTTCACTCTAATCTTTATTATTTCCTTTCTTCTTCTTGCTTTGCATTTTTTTTGTTCTTTTTTTCTAGTTTCTTTTTTTTTTTCCTTTTTTTTTTTTAATCAGTCATCAATTTTATACACATCACTTTATACATGTCAATCCCAATCGCCCAATTCAGCATACCACCATCCCCACCCCACTGCAGTTTTCCCCCCTTGGTGTCCATACGTTTCTTCTCTACATCTGTGTCTCAACTTCTGCCCTGCAAACCGGTTCATCTGTACCATTTTTCTAGGTTCCACATACATGTGTTAATATACGATATTTGTTTTTCTCTTTCTGACTTACTTCACTGTGTATGACAGTCTCTAATCCATCCATGTCTCAACAAATGACTCAATTTCTTTCCTTTTTATGGCTGAGTAATATTCCATTGTATATATGTACCACATCTTCTTTATCCATTCGTCTGTTGATGGGCATTTAGGTTGCTTCCATGACCTGGCTATTGTAAATAGTGCTGCAATGAACATTCGGGTGCATGTGTCTTTTTGAATTATGGTTTTCTCTGGGTATATGCCCAGTAGTGGAATTGCTGGGTCATATGGTAATTCTATTTTTAGTTTTTTAAGGAACCTCCATATTGTTCTCCATAGTGGCTGTATCAATTTACATTCCCACCAGCAGTGCAAGAGGGTTCCCTTTTCTCCACACCCTCTCCAGCATTTGTTGTTTGTAGATTTTCTGATGATGCCCATTCTAACTGGTGTGAGGTGATACCTCATTGTAGTTTTGATTTGCATTTCTCTAATAATTAGTGATGTTGAGCATCTTTTCATGTGCTTCGTGGCCGTCTGTATGTCTTCTTTGGAGAAATGTCTATTTAGGTCTTCTGCCCATTTTTGGATTGGGGTGTTTGTTTCTTTAATATTGAGCTGCATGAGCTGTTTATATATTTTGGAGATTAATCCTTTGTCCTCTGATTCGTTTGCAAATATTTTCTCCCATTATGAGGGTTGTCTTTTCGTCTTGTTTATGGTTTCCTTTGCTGTGCAAAAGCTTTGAAGTTTCATTAGATCCCATTTGTTTATTTTTGTTTTTATTTCCATTACTCTAGGAGGTGGATCAAAAAAGATCTTGCTGTGATTGATGTCAAAGAGTGTTCTTCCTATGTTTTCCTCTAAGAGTTTTATAGTGTCCAGTCTTATATTTAGGTCTCTAATCCATTTTGAGTTTATTTTTGTGTATGGTGTTAGGGAGTATTCTAATTTCATTCTTTTACATGTAGCTGTCCAGTTTTCCCAGCACCACTTATTGAAGAGACTGTCTTTTCTCCATTGTATATCTTTGCCTCCTTTGTCATAAATTAGTTGACCATAGGTGCATGGGTTTATCTCTGGGCTTTCTATCGTGTTCCATTGATCTATGTTTCTGTTTTTGTGCCAGTACCATATTGTCTTGATTACTGTAGCTTTGTAGTACAGTCTGAAGTCAGGGAGTCTGATTCCTCCAGCTCCGTTTTTTTCCCTCAAGACTGCTTTGGCTATTTGGGGTCTTTTGTGTCTCCATACAAATTTTAAGATGATTTGTTCTAGCTCCGTAAAAAATGCCATTGGTAATTTGATAGGGATTGCATTGAATCTGTAGATTGGTTTGGGTAGTATAGTCATTTTCACACTGTTGATTCTTCCAATCCAAGAACATGGTATATCTCTCCATCTGTTGGTATCATCCTTAATTTCTTTCATCAGTGTCTTATAGTTTTCTGCATACAGGTCTTTTGTCTCCCTAGATAGGTTTATTCCTAAGTATCTTATTCTTTCTGTTGCAATGGTAAATGGGAGTGTTTCCATAATTTCTCTTTCAGATTTTTCATCATTAGTGTATAGGAATGCAAGAGATTTCTGTGCATTAATTTTGTATCCTGCAACTTTACCATATTCATTAATTAGCTCTAGCAGTTTTCTGGTGGCAGTTTTAGGATTCTCTATGTATAGTATCATGTCATCTGCAAACAGTGACAGTTTTACTTCTTCTTTTCCAATTTGTATTCCTTTTATTTCTTTTTCTTCTCTGATTGCCGTGGCTAGGACTTCCAGAACTATGTTGAATAATAGTGGTGAGAGTGGACATCCTTGTCTCGTTCCTGATCTTAGAGGAAATGCTTTCAGTTTTTCACCATTGAGAATGATGTTTGCTGTGGGTTTGTCATATATGGCCTTTATTATGTTGAGGTAGGTTCCCTCTATGCCCACTTTCTGGAGAGTTTTTATCATAAATGGGTGTTGAATTTTGTCAAAAGCTTTTTCTGCATCTATTGAGATGATCATATGGTTTTTATTCTTCAATTTGTTAATATGGTGTATCACATTGATTGATTTGCGTATATTGAAGAATCCTTGCATTCCTGGGATAAATCCCACTTGATCGTGGTGTATGATCCTTTTAATGTGTTGTTGGATTCTGTTTGCTAGTATTTTGTTGAGGATTTTTGCATCTATATTCATCAGTGATATTGGTCTGTAATTTTCTTTTTTTGTAGTGTCTTTGTCTGGTTTTGGTATTAGGGTGATGGTGGCCTCATAGAATGAGTTTGGGAGTGTTCCTTCCTCTGCAATTTTTTGGAAGAGTTTGAGAAGGATAGGTGTTAGCTCTTCTCTAAATGTTTGATAGAATTCACCTGTGAAACCATCTGGTCCTGGACTTTTGTTTGTTGGAAGATTTTTAATCACAGTTTCAATTTCATTACTTGTGATTGGTCTGTTCATATTTTCTGTTTCTTCCTGGTTCAGTCTTGGAAGGTTATACCTGTCTAAGAATTTGTCCATTTCTTCCAGGTTGTCCATTTTATTGGCATAGAGTTGCTTGTAGTAGTCTCTTAGGATGCTTTGTATTTCTGCAGTGTCTGTTGTAACGTCTCCTCTTTCATTTCTGATTTTATTGATTTGAGTCCTCTCCCTATTTTTCTTGATGAGTCTGGCTAATGGCTTATCAATTTTGTTTATCATCTCAAAGAACCAGCTTTTAGTTTTATTGATCTTTGCTATTGTTTTCTTTGTTTCTATTTCATTTATTTCTGCTCTGATCTTTATGATTTCTTTCCTTCTGATAACTTTGGGTTTTGTTTGTTCTTCTTTCTCTAGTTTCTTTAGGTGTAAGGTTAGATTGTTTACTTGAGATTTTTCTTGTTTCTTTAGGTAGGCTTGTATAGCTATAAACTTCCCTTCTTAGAACTGCTTTTGCTGCATCCCATAGGTTTTGGGTCGTCGTGTTTTCATTGTCATTTGTCTCTAGGTATTTTTTGATTTCCTCTTTGATTTCTTCAGTGATCTCTTGGTTATTTAGTAACATATTGTTTAGCCTCCATGTGTGTGTGTTTTTTACGTTTTTTTCCCTGTAATTCATTTCTAATCTCATAGCGTTGTGGTCAGAAAAGATGCTTGATATGATTTCACTTTTCTTAAATTTATTGAGGCTTGATTTGTGACCCAAGATGTGATCTATCCTGGAGAATGTTCCATGCGCACTTGAGAAGAAAGTGTAATCTGCTGTTTTTGGATGGAATGTCTTATAAATATCAATTAAATCTATCTGATCTATTGTGTCATTTAAAGCTTCTGTTTCCTTATTTATTTTCATTTTGAATGATCTGTCCATTGGTGTAAGTGAGGTGTTAAAGTCCCCCACTATTATTGTGTTACTGTCGATTTCCTCTTTTATAGCTGTTAGCAGTTGCCTTATGTATTGAGGTGCTCCTATGTTGGGTGCATATATATTTATAATTGTTATATCTTCTTCTTGGATTGATCCCTGGATCATTATGTAGTGTCCTTCCTTGTCTCTTGTAACATTCTTTATTTTAAAGTCTATTTTATCTGATATGAGTATAGCTACTCCAGCTTTCTTTTGATTTCCATTTGCACGGAATATCTTTTTCCATCCCCTCACTTTCAGTCTGTATGTGTCCCTAGGTCTAAAGTGGGTCTCTTGTAGACAGCATATATATGGGTCTTGTTTTTGTATCCATTCAGTGAGCCTGTGTCTTTTGGTTGGAGCATTTAATCCATTCACGTTTAAGGTAATTATCGATATGTATGTTCCTATGACCATTTTCTTAATTGTTTTGGGTTTGTTTTTGTAGGTCCTTTTCTTCTCTTGTGTTTCCCACTTAGAGAAGTTCCTTTAGCATTTGTTGTAGAGCTGGTTTGGTGTTGCTGAATTCTCTTAGCTTTTGCTTGTCTGTAAGGCTTTTGATTTCTCCATCAAATCTAAATGAGATCCTTGCCGGGTAGAGTAATATTGGTTGTAGGTTCTTCCCTTTCATCACTTTAAGTATATCATGCCACTCCCTTCTGGCTTGTAGAGTTTCTGCTGAGAAATCAGCTGTTAACCTTATGGGAGTTCCCTTGTATGTTATTTGTCATTTTTCCCTTGCTGCTTTCAATAATTTTTCTTTGTCTTTAATTTTTGCCAATTTGATTACTATGTGTCTCAGCATGTTTCTCCTTGGGTTTATCCTGTATGGGACTCTCTGTGCTTCCTGGACTTGGGTGGCTATTTCCTTTCCCATGTTAGGGCAGTTTTTGACTATAATCTCTTCAAATATTTTCTCTGGTCCTTTCTCTCTCTCTTCTCTTTCTGGGACCCCTATAATGCGAATGTTGTTGCATTTAATGTTGTCCCAGAGGTCTCTTAGGCTGTCTTCATTTCTTTTCATTCTTTTTTCTTTAGTCTGTTCCGCAGCAGTGAATTCCACCATTCTGTCTTCCAGGTCACTTATCCGTTCTTCTGCCTCAGTTATTCTGCTATTGATTCCTTCTAGTGTAGTTTTCATTTCAGTTATTGTATTGGTCATCTCTGTTTGTTTGTTCTTTAATTCTTCTAGGTCTTTGTTAAACATTTCTTGCATCTTCTCAATCTTTGCCTCCATTCTTATTCCGAGGTCCTGGATCATCTTCACTATCATTATTCTGAATTCTTTTTCTGGAAGGTTGCCTATCTCCACTTCATTTAGTTGTTTTTCTGGGGTTTTTTCTTGTTCCTTCATCTGGTATATAGCCCTCTGCCTTTTCAACTTGTCTATCTTTCTGTAACTGTGATTTTTGTTCCACAGGCTGCAGGATTGTAGTTTTTCTTGCTTCTGCTGTCTGCCCTCTGGTGGTTGAGGCTATCTAAGAGGCTTGATGGGAGGCTCTGGTGGCGGGTAGAGCTGACTGTTGCTGTGGTGGTCAGAGCTCCGTAAAACTTTAATCCACTTGACTGTTGATGGGTGGGGCTGGGCTCCCTCCCTGTTGGTTGTTTTGCCTGAGGCAACCCAACACTGGAGCCTACCTGGGCTCTTTGGTGGGGCTAATGGCAGACTCTGAGAGGGCTCACGCCAAGGAGTATTTCCCAGAACCTCCGCTGCCAGTGCCCTTGTCCCCACGGTGAAACAGAGCCAGCCCCCGCCTCTGCAGGAGACCCTCCAACACTAGCAGGTAAGTCTGGTTCAGTCTCCCCCAGGGTCACTGCTCCTTCCCCCGGGTCCTGATGCACACACTATTCCATGTGCGCCCTCCAAGAGTGGGGTCTCTGTTTCCCCCAGTCTTGTTGAAGTCCTGCAATCAATTCCCACTAGGCTTCAAAGTCTGATTGTCTATGAATACCTCCTCCCATTGCCAGATCCCCAGGTTGAGAAGCCTGACGTGGGGCTCAGAACCTTCACTCCAGTGGGTGGACTTCTGTGGTATAAGTGTTCGCCAGTCTGTGAGTCACCCATCCAGCAGTTACGGGATTTGATTTTACTCTGATTGCACCCCTCCTACCATGTCACTGTGGCTTCTCCTCTGTCCTTGGATGTGGGTTATCCTCCTTGGTGAAGTCCAGTGTCTTCCTGTCAATGATTGTCCAGCAGCCAGTTGTGATTCTGGTGTTCTCGCAAGAGGGAGTGAGAGCACGTCCTTCTACTCCTCCATCTTGGTTAATCTCCTTTTTCTAGTTTCTTAATGTGGAGGCTTAGGATATTGATTTAAGATTTGTTTTTCTTTTCTAATATAAGCTCTTAAAGCAATAAATTGTACTACATTATCTTTGTTTCATTTGCATACCATGGATTTTGATATTTGTGTTTTCATTTTCATTTGGTTCAAAATATATTCTAATATCTTTTGTGATTTCTATTTTGACCCATGGGCTTTTAGAAATGTGTTATTTAATTTCGGAATATTAAGGGATCTCTCAAATCTTTTTCTGTTTTTGATTTCTAATTCAATGTATTATTGTTGGAGACCATACTTTGCATGATTTCAATCTTTTTAAATTCATTGACATGTGCTTTATTGCCTAGAATAGGGTCTGTCTTGGAGAATGTTCCATATGCACTTGAAAAAATGTGAATTCTACTGTTATTGGGTAGAGTGTTTTATATATGACTGTTACGTCATTTGGTTGCTATTGTTATTCATGTCTTCTATAGCCTTACTGATTTTCTATATAATTTTTAATCTATTATTGAAAGAGGAGTATCAAAATCTTTGACCACAATTGTTGACTTATTTATTTTTCTTTTAAAATTTGCCAGGTTTTAGGACTCTGTTATTAAAGGTGTCAAGGTTTATAATTTTGTTTTTCTGATACTTTGACCCTTTTATCATTATGAAATATTCTTATTTGTCTCTAATATTTTTTTATCAAGGTCGATTTTATCTAATAGTAGTATAGTACTTTGACTCTGTTATGGTTACTGTTTGCATGATATGTCTTTTTCCATCTTTGTATTCTGAAACTATTTGTGTTTTGAATTTATGGTATGTCTCTTGTAGACAGCATATGGTTGGATGTTGTTTTTTTGTTTGTTTTTCAAATGCAGCCTGACAATCTCTATGTTTTGATTGGACAGTTCAAACCATTCATATTTAAAGTGCTTATTAATATAACTGGAGTTATGTGTACCATTTTTCTATTTGTGTTCTTTATGCCTCAGCTCTCTTTTTACTTCCTGTTTTACTGCCTTCTTTTGTGTTAAATTGATTTTTGTGTGTGTGTGCCATTTTATTTCCTTTGTCTTTTGTCATATTATTTAAACATTTTCTTAATTTATTGCAATCTACTTTAGATTAATGTCACATTAATTTCATAAAATGAACAAACTTTGTTCCAACATAGTTTCTTAGTGCTTTTATTGTCATATATGTGACATCTTTATATAAGCTCAACAATATAGTTTTATAATTATAGTGTTATGCAATCTTATGTCTTTGAAATCACACAAAAGAAAATAGAAAAACATATTTATAGTCTATTATATTTACCAACATATTTACCTTTTCCAGTGTTCTTTATTTCTTTGTGAGGATTTGAGTTATTCTCTGATGTCATTTGTTTTCAGCCTGAAGGATTCTTTAGTGTTTCTTGTAAGATAGGTTTGCTAACAATGAATTCTCTTAGTCTTTGCTCATCTGGAAAGGACTTTATTTTGCTTTAATTTATGAAGGATAATTTTTCTGGATATAGAATTCTTGGTTTTTTTTTCCTTTCTGCACTTTTTAAAAAAAATTTATTTATTTTATTTATTTTATTTTTGGCTACATTGGGTCTTCATTGTTGCCCACGGGCTTTCTCTAGTTGCAGTGAACAGGGGCTACTCTTCATTGAGGTGTGTGGACTTCTCATTGTGGTGGCTTCTCTTGTTGCAGAGCACAGGATCTAGGCACATGGGCTACAGTAGTTGTGGCATATGGGCTTAGTTGCTCTGTGGCATGTGGGATCTTCCTGGACCAGAGCTCAAACCTGTGTCCCCTGCATTGGCAGGTGGATTCTTAACCACTGTGCCACCAGGGAAGCCCAATCCTTTAAGCACTTTAAATATGCCATTGCAGTCCCTTGTGACCTTCATTATTTCTGTGAGCTTTTAATCATATTAATTTTTCCTTTATATGATAAATCATTTTTCTCTTACTTTTAAGGTATTTTCTTTGTCTTTGTCAAGAGTTTGACCACAGGGTGTTTAGGTATGGGTCTCTTTGTATTTATCTTATCTGGAATTTTTTGAGCTTATTGAATTTTTAAATTAATGCCTCTTAAAATCAATTAAAAAAATTTTGGGGTGGGTCATTCTTTCTTCAAATATTTTTTCTGCCTCTCTCTCTCTTTTCTCTTCTGAGACATCCTTCACACATATGTTGGTGCATTTGATGGTGTCCCATGGGTCTCTGAAGCTCTCTACATTTTTTCTGTTCATGGATCTCTGTTAATTTTTCCTTTTATTCTTTTTTCTTATTTTCTTGAACATTTTTATAATAGTAGCTTCAAAATCTTTGTTTCTTAACACCAACATGTGAGCCTCCTCTGAGACAGTTTCTATCAATTGCTTTTTTCCTGAGTATAAGACACACTTTTTTGTTTCTTAGACTGTCTCATAATATTTTGTTGACACTTAAACATCTTAGATAATTTAGTATAACAATTATGATTCTCTCCCCACCTCACACCAAGGGTTGTTGTTGTTGCTCTTTTTTTTTTTTTTTTTGCTTGTTTTTCTATTTTAGCAATTTGCTTAACTAATTCAGTGGTGTCTATGTCCTCTGTGGTATGTGGTTGCTGATGTCTCTAACTAGTCTTTCTTTCTTTCTTTCTTTCTTTCTTTCTTTCTTTCTTTCTTTCTTTCTTTCTTTCTTTCTTTCTTCTTTTTCTTTCTTTCTTTCTCTCCTCCCCCCTTTCTTTCTTCCTATTCTTGTTTTCATTTATATCCTTGATTTCTTATGGGTGGCTATGTTTCAGTATACTTTAGTGGTCAGCCAATGATTGCTCAGTGATTATGCTCAAACACATTGAATGAGTAGGGATTCCTCTCTTTGCCAATAGATCTGTCTGTGGTGGGGAACTTGTTCAAAGTTTGGTTCATTTACAAACTTGTCCTGGCTTTTACTTTCCACTCAGCCCTTTTATGTCTAGTGTGTGTGTGTGTGTGTCTGTGTGTGTAGCTTCACATTCACCCAAATATGTGAGGATTGCTAAGGTCCTCTCTGTTCTCTTTTGAGTGTGCATGTGGACTTGTGCATATGCACAGCCTTCCAAGCACAGACAGAAATATGTGGAGCTTATCAAGGTCACTAATTCTGTCTCATTCCCTGGACTTCCCAGTTAAATTCTGGCTAGTCTGCTGGTCAGCTTGCCCCAACCAGAATCATAACCTCAGGTTAACCAGAGTGCTATTCATCCCCATTTCTTTGCTTCTGGGCTTGCTACTGTGTCCAGCAATGTCCAGAGACATGAGTTTTCCCCAATCTCTATTCCAAATCTAGTCATCACCCTCTGGTAGGAAAGCTTACAGTTTTCATGCCCTGATAGAAATCTCACAGACAGAGGTGGGGGTTTGGAGCAGGACCAAAAGTGCCACAAACTCTGACTGTTCTTACTTGAGGTTCTGTGGTTTTATTGAATAAACCCTTCTCAATTTGTTGTTTGCCTTTGGTTTAATTCTCTAGTCTTAAAATGATGATTTTTGACCATTTTTTCCAGTTTTATTGTTTCTATTTTGGGAAAGAACTTGCCAAGCTCCTCTTATTCCACCATTGTGGAAGTCCTGCCCCCAGCAATCTGTGTGTTAACAAGCCCTTCATGTTTTTCCTTTTTTTAAAAAATTAATTTATTTATTTTTAGCTGTGTTGGGTCTTCGTTTCTGTGCG